>NC_142460.1:8413125-9014062 GCF_049115385.1 Moschus berezovskii
CAAGATGTGCGTGGATGCTGGAGGCAGGGGCATGGGTTCACACAGTTGTCCCAAGGCTGGCTCATCAGCACAGCCCCTAGAACCCTCTGCTGAGTATCAGCTGTGGCAAGCACTGGTTAGAGCCAAAGTGATGAGGTGTGGTGTTCAAACCCACTGGCTTAATCATTTTGATCAACTCTTAGGTTAATTGTAAGAAGCGACATCATTTATGTAGGTCAGAAAGGATGAATGCTGACAATTCTTTATGAGTCAAGATAATACTTCATGTTTCCTACATCTGTTGATTAATGTATATGAAGCATGCTTATTTGTTCAGTCGTGTCTGATTCTTTGTGACCCCATGGGCTGTAGCTCGTCAGTCTTTTCTGTCCATGGGTTTTCCTAGGCAAGAATACTGGAGTAGGTAGCCATTCCCTACTTCAGGGTATCTTCCCAACCCAGGGATCGAACCCAGGTCTCCCACACTGCTGGCAGATTCTTTCCTATCTGAGCCACCAGGGAAGCCATGGTTATGAATAGTTATATCATTTACTACTTTCTAGATGGAGCTACTAATATCAACAGGCTGCATTAAAGAGCTCCTGGGGCCAAGAAGATAATTCTGTTCTACGTCCCACTCAGATCTTTGGTTAAAATACTTTCTGCACTTCATAGATTTATATTTACTAGATCCCTCTCTGTGTTGGGTGAGACAATACTTAGTCACCAGGTTTTCATATCTTTTGTAAAGCACTCAGCCTTACCGAATAGCTTACAGGAATATTCCTAAGCATTTTGAGGAGGTCACAGAAGGACATCCAGGAGGAATATGAGGTATAGGGATGGTCATCCTTTTGGGTATCTTCACTTTGGAAGCAACTGAAGTATGATTTTGATATGTAGGGGAGAAGAGGAAGGACAAGAAAGGAAAATTCTTGTGATCCAGATGTCTGTATTTGTCTCCAGTCTTACTTTGGGAACAGGAATTCCTGGGTTAACCATAACTGTAGCTAGCATGATTGAGGAACTAGCCTTTATTCTAGTCCAGTCTAAACTCCTCTTTTCCATGGGTAGTATTCTGGTGGCCCTCTGATTTCATGCCATCCCTGCCTGTAGCTATTCAGCACAGGATTGGTTGTGTTGTCCTTGCTTGGTCTTAAAACTAATTACAGAGAGTTTTCAGAGTTTGTATCTCCAATGCCAGAAGCCTAACGTCTTCTACAGTCATCTTACACTGAAGGTTTTCAGTTCAGTTCAGTCGCTCAGTCGTGTCCGACTCTCCACGACCCCATGAATCACAGCACGCCAGGCCTCCCTGTCCATCACCAACTCCCGGAGTACACTCAAACTCATGTCCACAGAGTCGGTGATGCCATCCAGCCATCTCATTCTCCGTCGTCCCCTTCTCCTCCCGCCCCCAACCTTTCCCAGCATCAGGGTCTTTTCCAATGAGTCAACTCGTCTCATGAGGTGGCCAAAGTATTGGAGTTTCAGCTTCAGCATCAGTCCCTCCAATGAACATCCAGGATTGATCTCCTTTAGAATGGACTGGTTGGATCTCCTTGCAGTATAAGGGACTCTCAAGAGTCTTCTCCAACACCACAGTTCAAAAGCATCGATTCTTCGGCGATCAGCTTTCTTCACAGTCCAACTCTCACATCCATACATGACCACGGGAAAAACCATTGCCTTGACTAGACGGACCTTGGTCGGCAAAGTAATGTCTCTGCTTTTTAATATACTATCAAGGTTGGTCATAACTTTCCTTCCAAGGAGCAAGCGTCTTTTAATTTCATGGCTGCAATCAGCATCTGCAGTGATTTTGGAGCCCAAAAAAACAAAGTCTGACACTGTTTCCACTGTTTTTCCATCTATTTCCCATGAAGTGATGGGACCAGATGCCATGATCTTTGTCTTCTGAATGTTGAGCTTCAAGCCAACCTTTTCACTCTCCTCTTTCACTTTCATCAAGAGGCTTTTGAGTTCCTCTTCACTTTCTGCCATAAGGGTAGTGTCATCTGCATATCTGAGGTTATTGATATTTCTCCCAGCAATCTTGATTCCAGCTTGTGCTTCTTCCAGCCCAGCGTTCCTCATGATGTACTCTGCATATAAGTTAAATAAGCAAGGTGACAATATACAACCTTGACGTACACCTTTTCCTATTTGGAACCAGTCTGTTGTTCCATGACCGGTTCTAACTGTTGCTTCCTGACCTGCATACAGGTTTCTCAAGAGGCAGGTCAGGTGGTCTGGGATTCCCATCTCTTTCAGAATGTTCCACAGTTTATTGTGATCCACACAGTCAAAGGCTTTGGCATAGTCAATGAAGCAGAAATAGATGTTTTTCTGGAACTCTCTTGCTTTCTCCATGATCCAGCGGATGTTGGCAATTTGATCTCTGGTGCCTCTGCCTTTTCTAAAACCTGCTTGAACATCTGGGAGTTCACGGTTTACATACTGCTGAAGCCTGGCTTGGAGAATTTTGAGCATGACTTTACTAGCGTGTGAGATGAGTGCAATTGTGCGGTAGTTTGAGCATTCTTTGGCATTGCCTTTCTTTGGGATTGGAATGAAGACTGACCTCTTCCAGTCCTGTGGCCACTGCTGAGTTTTCCAAATCTGCTGGCATATTGAGTGCAGCACTTTCACAGCATCATCTTTCAAGACTTGAAATAGCTCAACTGGAATTCCATCACCTCCACTAGCTTTGTTCGTAGTGATGCTTTCTAAGGCCCACTTGACTTCACATTCCAAGATGTCTGGCTCTAGGTCAGTGATCACATTATCGTGACTATCTTGGTCATGAAGATCTTTTTTGTACAGTTCTTCTGTGTATTCCTGCCACCTCTTCTTAATATCTTCTGCTTCTGTTAGGTCCATACCATTTCTGTCCTTTATCGAGCCCATCTTTGCATGAAATGTTCCCTTGGAATCTCTAATTTTCTTGAAGAGGTCTCTTGTTTTTCCTATTCTGTTGTTTTCCTCTATTTCTTTGCATTGATCACTGAGGAAGGCTTTCTTATCTCTCCTTGCTATTCTTTGGAACTCTGCATTCAGATGCTTGTATCTTTCCTTTTCTCCTTTGCTTTTCGCCTCTCTTCTTTTTACAGCTATTTGTAAGGCCTCCTCAGACAGCCATTTCGCTCTTTTGCATTTCTTTTCCATGGGGATGGTCTTGGTCCCTGTCTCCTGTACAATGTCACGAACCTCCGTCCAGAGTTCATCAGGCACTCTGTCAATCAGATCTAGTCCCTTAAATCTATTTCTCACTTCCACTGCATAATCATAAGGGATTTGATTGAGGTCATATCTGAATGGTCTAGTGGTTTTCCCTACTTTCTTCAATTTAAGTCTGAACTTCGCAATAAGGAGTTCATGATCTGAGCCACAGTCAGCTCCTGGTCTTGTTTTCGCTAACTGTATACAGCTTCTCCATCTTTGGTTGCAAAGAATATAATCAATCTGATTTCGGTGTTGACCATCTGGTGATGTCCATGTGTAGAGTCTTCTCTTGTGTTGTTGGAAGAGGGTGTTTGCTATGACCAGTGCATTCTCTTGACAGAACTCTATTAGCCTTTGCCCTGCTTCATTCCGTGCTCCAAGTAGGAAGTCAAGAAACACCTGGAGTAACTGAAGGTTTTACTTCACGTTAAAACACTCTACCAAGTGCTGGAGAGCAGATCCAACTTCAGTAATATCAGTCGGCTAGGCTGGGTTATGTTGCAGTAACAACTCCAAGATCTCTGAGCTTTTATTCAGTACCCTAAGCATTCCATTCTTGTTTGCTCAGCTTGTTGTGCTTTTTGGGTTTTCTCTGAAGAATGGAGTCATATTTCACTCTTTTTTAAAAACGAAAGTGAAATACGACTTTTAATTGTGTGAGTTATAATCAGTAATTTGCCGTAACTTTTCTTGTGCAATTCCCCGAAATATCAATATGCAATAGCGAAATTGTTTATGCATACATTATTTGTATATTATTACTGTTTCCCGGGTCAGGAAGATTCCCCTGGGGAAGGGATAGGCTACCTACTCCAGTCTTCTTAGGTTTCCCTGGTGGTTCAGATGGTAAAGAATCAGCCTGCAATGTGGGAGACTTGGATTGGATTCTGGGTTGGGAAGATCCCCTGGAGGAGGGCATGGCAACCCACTCCAGTATTCTTGCCTGGAGAATCCCCATAGGGAGAGGAGCCTGGTGGGTTATGGTCCATGGGATCACAAAGAGCTGGACACGACTGAATGACTGAGCAATGACTTTCCCCTATCACCCAGCAATCACTGTTTCACTTTCTCTCTGTGAATTTAAGTGTTCCAGGTACCTCATGTAAGTGGAGTCATACAATATTTATCCATCTGCAACAAGCTTCACCTAGCAGAATGTTTTCAAGAGTCATCCATGTTGTAGCATGAGTCAAAGTTTCACTTCTTTGAAGAATGAACGATGTTTTGTCATGCTCATCCTCCACTCTACTCATATTCTGGATGTACCACAGATTATTTATCCATTCATTTGTCAGTGGACACTTGGGTCAGTTCTACCTTTTGATGATTATGAATAATGCCACTGTGAACATTGGTATATTTATTCAAGTCCCCAGTTTCAATAAATTCTGGTGTTTAGAAACAGGAATGCTGGATCATATGGTAGTTCTATTTTTAACTTTTTTTAAAGAAATGAAATAGCAATATTTAACTCAGTGTTTTAAACACTTTTTTCGGTGGAACTATGGCCCCATTGGTGACTCCCAGTGCATTTAAGCTTTGTAAAGTTCTGAGAAATTCTGCACAAAGGAAATCTTTTATCTTGGATTAATGCAGCATTTATCAAATTTATTTAACCGTAGAATTCCTGCCCTGGTTTTTGAGCTATTAAGACCTCATGAAATATAATGTGGGAAATATTAACCATTCAACTCACTCCCATGTGGGCTGTATGAAAAATGGCCAGATGGTCTAAGGATAAATCTAAATTGTGGGGAATAAAGATGCCACAGTGCAGTCAGCTCCCTGGCCAGCATTCTCATTGGCTGAAAATTGCTAAAAATGTCTGACACCACCAGAAATGAGAAAGCAAGTTGAGAGCAAGTGATGAAATCTGGCAAGAAGAGAGCAAGAAGCAGAGAGTGAGGCTGGGGTAGAGGCTGCCCGACTGTGGGAGAGCCACAGCTGTTGACACGCAGGCTGCATTCCGCTCCCTCGCTCATTCCGGGCGCGCTGTGAAAACGCTGCTGTATCTGTCCTTTCCCCCGGAAGAAGAGGCTCAGGACCGCAGGGCTGGTGAGCAGGGGTGTCGGGGCTGGAGCTGTTTTCGTGACTCTGAAGCAGAGAGAGGGAGAGAAGGGACCACCAGTGGGTCCTGGAGTGGCTCCGAGTTGGCTGCAAAGGAGGGCCACCCCCAGCTGCAGAGCCACATAGTGGCTGTCCGTGGGCGAACAGGGAGCCCCCCAACCTCAAGGGACCCCCATCGGGTCCATCTCAGGAGGAACGTCTCAACATTTTTTGGATCGTGTGCTATATAGAAAATGAGAGTTTTTATGTGATAACCTGGGATTGTTGGGAATGACTTTTCCTCTTTTCCTTTCCTGGAAACAAACAAGATAAAGGGAACAGTGAGCAGACATGAACGATTCCTAGTTTTCTCACCTTAACTGCTCCTAACTCTGAGCGTCTGTAAGTTTACTTTTCTGACCCTTACCTTCGCAGGTGCTGCCCTTCACACCGTTTTTCCTCCGACCCTCTGCTAAATTCATCCGTTTTCAGGAGCTCACCCTTTCATCACCCTTCCCCTTGCAGTTGCACATCAGAAAGAAGGCTGCAGAGCCACGAAACTGCCAGACTCCATTCCTGGGTTACTGCTGCCAGCCTATGACTGTCTTTGAAAAAACACAAGAAGAAGAAAGGAAGATCCTGTCTCTTTTGATGAGTGAAGGTCCTCATCACTGACTCCTGACTGAGAGCCTTTGCCTGATAGAAGCCCCAAGACTCCTCATGGAAGGGGGCCACGGTTCTTGAGGCATGACCCCACTGTGTCCCCATCCCCACTGGCTGAGAATTAAAGCCATCTTTCTTTTTCCTCCAAACTCTGTCTCTGTAATTTTTCATTCATCTTCGGTGGGTAAAGAAGGCCGAGATTTTGGCCAGCAACAGCAGGGATGAGCTAAAGATATGGGAGACTGGCCACAGACCTGGGGACTGCGGATACCCCAAACCTCTGCCCAGCTGCCCTGTAGGCTGAGGTTATCTCTCTGTACCAGTTTAGTGTTTTAAACAAAAACAGAAACACGTTTTATCATAAGATATACTATCATATGAGTAATACACGTTTATTGTATAAAACCTAAAATATAGCCCTAACACAAAGCAGAAGAGAAAGAAAGACTAGTGACTATTTATAAGAAGCATTCTTTCAAGACGTTTCCGAAAATTAAATTTTGTTCAGAAAACTCTTTTTTAGACACCAATATGTGAGTATAGGTTAAATGACTTATGATAAAAATTATTAAAATAGAAAATTCTGTGTTTCTATAGGATTCTTTTATAAAATATAAACTTTAAAAATTTGAGATAATTTTAGATTTACAGAAAAATTGCAAAGACAGTATTCCCTTGGATACCTCTGACCTAATTTTCAGTTCAGTTTAGTCCCTCAGTCGTGTCCAACTCTGCGACCCCATGGACTGCAGCATGCCCGGCCTCCATGTCCATCACCAACTCCTGGAGCCTACTCAAACTCATGTCCATTGAGTCGGTGATGCCATCCCACCATCTCACCCTCTGACGTCCCCTTCTCCTCCTGACCTTAATCTTTCCCAGCATCAGGGTCTTTTCCAATGAGTCAGTTCTTCGCATCAGGTGGCCAAAGTGTTGGAGCTTCAGCATCAATCTTTCCAACGAATATTAAGAACAGATTGTTGGATGTCCTTGCTGTCCAAGGGACTCTCAAGAGTCTTCTCTAGCACCACAGTCTGAAAGCTTTAGTTCCTTGGTGCTCAGACTTCTTGATGGTCTAACTCTTACATACACACATGACTACTGGAAAAAACATAGCTTTGATTAGACGGACCTTTGTTGGCAAAGTAATGTGTTTGTTTTTTAATATACTGACTAGGTTGGTCATAGCTTTTCTTTCAAGGAGCAAGCGTCTTTTAATTTCAAGGCTGCAGTCACCATCTTCAGTATTTTGGAGCCCCCCAAAATAGTCTGTCACTGTTTCCATTGTTTACTTATCTATTTGCCATGAAATGATGGGACCGGCTGCCATGATCTTAGTTTTCTGAATGTTGAGCTTTAAGCCAACTTTTTCACTCTCCTTTTTCACTTTCATCAAGAGGCTCTTTAGTTCTTCTTCACTTTCTGCCATAAGGATGGTGTCCTCTACATATCTGAGGTTATTGATATTTTTCCTGGCAATCTTGATTCCAGTTTGTGCTTCATCCAGCCCAGCGTTTCTCATGATGTACTCTGCATGTAAGTTAAATAAACAGGGTGACAATATATAGCCTTGATGTACTCCTTTCCCAATTTGGAACCAATCTATTTCATGTACAGTTCTAACTGTTGCTTCTTGATCTGCATACAGGTTTCTCAAGAGGCAAGTAAGGTGGTCTGGTATTCCCATCTCCTTCAAAATTTTCCACAGTTTGTTGTGATCCACACAGTCAAAAGCTTTGGTGTAGTCAATGAAGTAGAAGTAGATGTTTTTCTGAAACTCTCTTGCTTTTTTGATGATCCAGTGGATGTTGGCAATTTGATCTCTAGTTCTTCTGCCTTTTTGAAATCCAACTTGAACATCTGGAAGTTCTTGGTTCACATACTGTTGAAGCCTGGCTTGGAGAATTTTGAGCATTACTTTGTTAGCATGTGAGATGAGTGCAATTGTGCAGTAGTTTGAACATTGTTTGCCATTGCCTTTCTTTGGGATTGGAATGGAGACTGACCTTTCCCAGTCCTGTGGCCACTGCTGAGTTTTCCAAATTTGCTGGCATATTGAGTGCAGCACTTTCACAGCATCATCTTTTAGGATTTGAAATAGCTCAGCTGGAATTCCATCACCTCCACCAGCTTTGTTCGTGGTGACGCTTCCTAAGACCCACTTGACTTCACATTTCAGGATGTCTGACTCTAGGTGAGTGATTGCACCATCATGGTTATCTGGGTCATGAAGATTTTTTTTTGTACAGTTCTTCTGTGTATTCTTGCCCCCTCTTCTTAATATCTTCTGCTTCTGTTAGGTCCCTACCATTTCTGTTCTTTATTGTGCCCATCTTTGCATGAAATGTTCCCCTGGTATCTCAGATTTTCTTGAAGAGAGCTCTCAGTTCAGTTCAGTTCAGTCACTCAGTCGTGTCCGACTCTCCGCAACCCCATGAATCACAGCACACCAGGCCTCCCTGTCCATCACCGACTCCTGGAGTTCACTTAAACTCATGCCCATCGAGTCGGTGATACCATCCAGCCATCTCATTCTCTGTCTTCCTCTTCTCTTCCCGCCCCCAATCCTTCCCAGCATCAGAGTCTTTTCTGGTGAGTCAACTCTTCGCATGAGGTGGCCAAAGTTTTGGAGTTTCAGCTTTAGCATCAGTCCTTCCAATGAACACCCAGGAGTGATCTCCTTTAGGATGGACTGGTTGGATCTCCTTGCAGGCCACGGGACTCTCAAGAGTCTTCTCCAACACCACAGTTCAAAAACATCGATTCTTCGGCGATCAGCTTTCTTCACAGTCCAACTCTCACATCCATACATGACCACAGGAAAAACCATAGCCTTGACTAGACGGACCTTGGTTGGCAAAGTAATGTCTCTGCTTTTTAACATGCTATCTAGGTTGGTCATAACTTTCCCATTCTGTTGTCTTCCTCTGTTTCTTTGCATTGATCACTGAGGAAGGCTTTCTTGTGTCTTCTTGCTGTTCTCTGGAGCTCTGCATTCAGTTGGGAATATCCTTCCTTTACTCCTTTGCCTTTGCGTCTCTTCTGGACTTAGGTTTAGTTTCCCCTAGTTAGCATACCCTCTCCTTTACCATGGCGGCTCAGAGGTTAAAGCGTCTGCCTCCAATATGGGAGACCCGGGTTTGATCCCTGGGTCGGGAAGATCCCCTGGAGAAGGAAACGGTAACCCACTCCAGTATTCTTGCCTGGAGAATCCCATGGGTGGAGAAGCCTGGTGGGCTACAGTCTACGGGGTCGCAAAGAGTCGGACACAACTGAACGGTGGAGCGGAACGGAATTAACATATCCCCTCCTTTACCATTAACAGAAGCACTGTAATCTCGTGTTACCACGGTACATTTGCAAATTTAAGAAACTAACATGTGTCCATTGCTATGAGCTAAACTAAACAGATTTTATTTGAACATAGGGTTACTTTTAGATGGGCTTCCCTGGTGGCTCAGATGGTAAAGAATCCACGTCCAATACAGGAGACTCAAGTTTGACTTCTGGGTTGGGAAGATCCCCTGGAGAAGGGAATGGCAACCCAGTCCAGTATTCGTGCCTGGAGAATTCCGTGGATAAAGAAGCCTGGTGGGCTACAGTCCATGGGTTGTAAAGAGTCGGACATGACTGAGCACCTAAGGCTCTTACTTACTTTCAGATAACTACAATCTCTCTTCACACATCCATTTTCCAGAGGCGTTACTGAAGATCTTAGGTTTTCTATCTCTTGTTCTTGAATTAAATAGTTCATATTTATATGTGTGCATGATTTGCTTCATGCACACATGATTTGTCTGACTCTTTGTAACCCTATGGACTGTAGCCCTCCAACTTTTCTTTCCAGGGGATTCTCCAGGCAGGAATACTGGAGTGGGTTACCATGCTCTTCTCCAGGAGATTTTTCTGACCCAGGAATCGAACCTGCATCCTTTATATCTTGGGCACTGGCAAGCGGGTTCTTTACCACGAACACCACCTGGGAAGCCCAATATTTGTATTTACATAACTTAGATCATCTGCTTACTGTGAAAGAATGCTTCCTATGAGTATCAAGTGTGTTCTTTTATGTGCAGTAATTTAAGCAGATTAACTAAGGTACAATTCAACAGACCTTCCTCATAATGATTATAGTCGTCCTTTTTAGAAAAAATATATTGTGGTAGAGTGGATGCACAATATTATTTAAGTTTCAGGTACACAGCATAGTGATTCATAGCTTTTAAAGGTAATGTTCCATTTATAATTTATTGTAAAATATTGGCCATATTCCCTGTGCTGTGCAATATATCCTTGTAGCTTATTTACTTTATCGTCATCTGTATTGACTAAACCCACGTATTATTCCTAGTGAAACTGAGTTCTTAAATGCCTTTATTATTTTTGCATGCTCAGTTTCTCAGTGTGTTCGACTCTGTGACCCCATGGACTGTAGCCCGCCAGCTCCTCTGTCCACAGAATTTTCAGGCAAGCATACTGGAGTGGGTTGCCATTTCCTTCTTCAGGGGATCTTCCCAACCCAGAGACTGAGCCCCAGTCTCCTGCATCTCCTGCATTGGCAGGCAGATTTGTTACCTCTGAGCCACCTAGGAAGCCCAAAATGATTTTGTTATTCCTCTTTTTAAATTCTGTATTATTATAATAAGAAAATGAAGCTGCAGCAGCAGAGTCCTAGAAGGGAAGAGGTGACCTGCCTGGATGGGGTGATTGAGGGCACTTTAGTAAGGCACCCTATTTACAAAGCTTAGGGCAAGTTGAAGGAGACCCTCAAGTACAGAGTGGCACTCTGGAGCAACAATAGTGAGGGCGACTGCGGATCCCCCTAGGCCTGAGCAGAGGAGGGGTTTGCAAGAGATGAGGGCAACATAAATGGAAACAGGGAGTGGGCCGGTGAAGTCTTTACCCGGAAGCAGACTTTAAAAGCGACTGAGCTCCCACTGCTTGTGTCATCTGGTCTAGATGCTATTGTCCACATCAGCTGTGCAGAGCTGAGCAAAGACGGAAGTCAGAGTTTGGGTTTCAGAAAAGGGAGGAAAATTACCACCTCTAGTTTAGCCTTGAGGCTATGATTCCCCTGCCATTCCTGGTGAATGCTGGGTCTCAAGGCAGCTCGCTCAGAGCTCTGCTAGTCTTCTAGAATCAGGATGGTCAGATCTTTGCTGCAGCAAGAGCTGTCCCGGCATCCCTGCGTTGGCCACGCTGTAGAGGATGCTGGGCATCCTCTCCTCTGGATGCCGGCTTTGTCTTTGTCTGGGCTTGTCTCTTTTCTGTGTTCCTGCCCTTAGCAGGTGTTTCCTGCCTCAGAGCCCTGTAAGCACAGACACGTCCTTGTTTTCCCTTCCTCCGTCTTTGGGTTGAAACCATTCTTAGTTACAGTCCTTATCAAAATCGATTCTTACGTCCATTTAACCACACTGAGTCCATCGTGAATTTTAAGATTCCTTCTAACGCCAGCGTGTGGGTGGGGATTTCTTTAAACTGATTTTCACTGGAGTACAGCTGTTGTATGACATTGTGTTCGTTTCCCCTGTGCACAAAGTGAGTCAGTGACGTGCGTACACGCATCCTCTCCCCTCTGGGCTGGTTCCTGCTCAGGACACCGGCGTGCGTTCTGTAGAGCTCCCTGTGCCACAAGTATGCTCTCCTCAGTTTATCCGCAGGGTATCTAGTATTATTTTATGGAGAGTATCAGTGGTGTATATGTGTCAATCCCAGTCTCCCAGTTCCTCCCACCCCCTCTTGCCCCCTTGATATTCCTACATTTATTCCCTACATCTGTTTCTCTATTTCTGCTTTGCAAATAAGGTCATCTATACCATTGTTTTTTAATCCCACGTATCATATATGTGTTACTGTGTGTTGGTTTTTCTTTTTTGCCTGGACACGGACTTTTAAGTCATCAGTCCAACCACGAAGAACATACGCCAGTATGTGCCCAGACTACCGACAGGCTATAAGTCATCAGTCCAACCACGAAGAACATACGCCAGTATAGGCCCAGACTACCGACAGGCTATAAGTCATCAGTCCAACCACGAAGAACATACGCCAGTATATGCCCAGACTACCGACAGGCTATAAGTCATCAGTCCAACCACGAAGAACATACGCCAGTATAGGCCCAGACTACCGACAGGCTATAAGTCATCAGTCCAACCACGAAGAACATACGCCAGTCTAGGCCCAGACTACCGACAGGCTATAAGTCATCAGTCCAACCACGAAGAACATACGCCAGTATGCGCCCAGACTACCGACAGGCTAGAGAGAAGAATGGGTTCTTTCTCCCTTTATTTATTCACACACTCACATTTTGACTAAGACATTCTGTGCCCAACGATTGATAGCTGGCTGAAACCCTACTTTGATTGTCATAATAAAAAAACCAATTTGGGGAATATATTTATTTTAGGATTTCATTAGTGAGTTATGAGCTTATGAGGAAAACAAAACAATTGGAAATTTTTCAAAAGTTTGAAAAAATATATCGCTAGGCTTGTTGTTTAGAGAAATATGAAAATATGGGTCATATTCGAAATAAATTAGGGAAGTTAGTTTTATATTAAGTGACTGATGGATGAATCCATGTTTCCTCTCAATGAACTACAGGGCTTGCCTTCAATATTGACAACAAATGCTCCGGGAGTGGAAATCAATGATGCTTAAAGTATCACCACAAGTAACCATAAAAAACACAAATGACAACAAATAAGAGCTAACATTGTACCCGTCTTTGTGGTTAGCATTGTATATGATGGTCTTGGTTAATACCCACAGGAGACAGGTCTTATGATGAATCTTTTGTTATATAAGCAAACAAGCAAAGAACAGAAATACACTCAAGATCACGAAGCATTGGAGCCAAAATCTGGACCCAGTTTTTCTGGTTCCACTGCCCATAGTCTTAACTATAGGAGTCTGTAATCTCCCATCTGATTCAAATTCAGGCAGGACTGGAGAAAGGGACGTCTATGAGAATATTTACAGGCTTGAAAGAGGATCAGAGTGTAGTGAAATGAAATGTAACATGGTTGATTTCTTAACAAAGCCACACCCATGTTCTAAAACTCCCTGTGCAAATATGGAAAGGGGAGATGGTGTTTAGTATCCACAACTACACAAAGGCCAGAGGTCAAATTGTTGGCAGTTTTGAAGTGAGTCTACTGTGTTGGTTTGGCTGCTACAAATGCAAGATAGTATAGGGGAAAGAGTTTTGTAAACCATAAGTCAGTACACAATGTCTTGTGTACATACAAGTGATGTAGATATTAATTCTGCTCTAAAAGCTGGAGACAACATATGAGAAAGTATTGGTAAATCACAAATCTCTATAAAATATTATATTTGTATGCATCTCTTTCACTGATAAGTACTGATTCTCAAAAGGAGCAGGAACTTAGAACAAGGACAGGAACTTAGAACAGGATTTTCTTCCTGTCCTTGGCTGTAGCCCCTATCCTATGTTAGAAGCATGTCTTTCATAACTTGGAGCCATGCTTTACTCAAAAAGCATTAGAGGAGGGTCTTCAGGTCAGTGAGGAAGATAAACTCAGGTCACATGATAAAGAGGAAAGGACTCATGGGGAGCTGATACCTGGTCAAATGGCCAGAGCTTCCTTGAGAAAGGAAAGCCAGGCTTGTTACCCATGACTGCAGAGTGAACCGGAGTGGATGGGGGTGAGATGGTGGTCGGATCTCGTCCACACAAGTGGGGACGGGCAGGTTGACTCTGCCTCTGTTGGAAGGGACTGTGTGGGGAGGCAGGATGCTCCATCAGGGGCTGATGTGCTATTGGCGGGGGGTGGGTGAGGGTGATGGCACACAGCCCCTTGAGATCCACGGCTAACTTTAAAGGTGCTGTGTCAGAGGCTGCTGGGCAAACCCACCAAGTTAGTTAGCTGAGGCTTTGCCAAATCCATTAACAAACGCTCTTTTTATAATTCAAAGTCTATGTATTTTATATATAGGTTTCCTTGGTGGCTCAGACAGTGAAGAATTCACCAGCCAATGCAGGAGACCCGGGTTCATCCCCTGGGTTGGGAAGATCCTCTGGAGGAAGGATTAGCAGCCCACTCCAGTATTCTTGCCTGGACAGTTCCATGGACAGAGGACTGTGGTGGGCTACAGTTCATGGGGTTGCAAAGAGTTGGACATGGCTGAAGCAATTGAGCATGCACAACTTATATATATATTTGTAGAAGTGTGTGCTTTTGTCTCTCAGTCACATCCAACCCTGCCATGGACTGTAGACTGTAGCCTGTAGTTCCATGGACTGTAGACTGTAGCCTATAGTCCCACAGACTATAGCCTGAAGTCTGTAGACTGTAGCCTGTAGTCCCATGGACTGTAGCCTGAAATTTGTAGAGTATAGCCTCTAGTCCCATGGACTGTAGGCTGTAGTCTGTAGACTACAATCTGCAAACTGTAGCCTGCAGTCCCATGGACTGTAGCCTGTAGTCTGGAGACTGTGGCCTGAAGTCCCATGGACTGTAACCTGTAGTCTGGAGACTGTGGCCTGAAGTCCCATGGACTGTCGCCTGTAGTCTGGCCTGCAGTCCCATGGGCTGTAGCCTGTAGCCTGGAGACTGTAGTCCCATGGACTGTAGACTCTAGCCTGCAGTCCCATGGGTTACCAGTCCGCCCGGCTCTTCTGTGTACAGGTACCAAGTCCTCTGTGACGATCAGGAGGTGTCTTTATAGAATCACTTCTCAGACTGTGACTAGACCAGAGGAAACTACCTTAGTTCTAGCGTTTTCTGAGAGGCCTGTACACCTCCAGATTCCAGTATTTGCAGATGCCAGAGGCCGACGGCCAGTGGAACTGCCATGAATTGCTTTCTCTTTCATTTTGAGGTTGGGGCTGGCAGTGGTTATTTGTTATTGTAATGGGACTGTTAAACGGGATAATTCAGTTGATTCTTCCTTTATCTCTTCAATTTGTTTGGTTCTTCTTGCCTTTGAAGAAAAATTCAGGCCATTGCATATTTCTGGTCTATTTTAGAGATTAAAAATTATTACAACCATTTTAGTCACAGTCTCAATTTTGTACTTAGAAGGATGAGTGTCTTGCTGCTGCTGCTGCTAAGTCACTTCAGTCGTGTCCGACTCTGTGTGACCCCATAGACGTAAGCCCACCAGGCTCCCCCGTCCCTGGGATTCTCCAGGCAAGAACACTGGAGTGGGTTGCCATTTCCTTCTCCAATGTGTGAAAGTGAAAAGTGAAAGTGAAGTCGCTCAGTCGTGTCCGACCCTTAGCGACCCCACGGACTGCAGCCTACCAGGCTCCTCCATCCATGGGATTTTCTAGGCAATAGTACTAGAGTGGCTTGCCATTGCCTTAGAAGGATGTTTAAGAGTCTTGGTGTCCACCTGCTTTAGAAATTATAGGTATTTCTGCACTAGATCTTAGTGTAGCAGAGAACCTTTGACTTGGGAAAGGGGTTGGATAGATTTTCTTCTCTATGATTCTGCTTCCTCTTTTGTGAAACTTGTGGCATGGTCCCTCTGGGCCTGGGGAGCGGGCAGAGAAGAGTTATAAAGGTGCAGGAAAAGTCTTTTGACCAGGTCCTGCTGCTGGCTGCCAGCATGCTCTCTGGGCCTGGGCAGTGGGTAAGCTAATGCCTTTCTCTCAGTTCAGTTCAGTCATTCAGTCATGTCTGACTCTGCGACCTCATGGACTGAAACACGCCAGGCTTCCCTGTCCTTCACCATCTCCTGGAGATTGCTCAAATTCATGTCCATTAAGTCAGTGATGCCATCCAACCATCTTGTCCTCTGTCATCCCCTTCTTCTCCCGCCTTCAATCTTTCCCAGCATCGGGGTCTTTTCAGATGAGTTGGCTCTTTGCACAGGTGGCCAAAGTATTGGAGCTTCAGCACCAGTCCTTCCAATGAAGATTCAGGGTTGATTTCCTCTAGGATTGACTGGTTTGGTAAGGGACTCTCAGGAGTCTTCTCCAGTGCCACTGTTTGAGAACATCAGTGCCTTTCTTTAGTTAGTTGATTTTGTTCAGACATTGTTCCTGTTTTGAGTAATCCCTGCCATGTGGATGACATTCCCTCCCACTGGATCTAACCCAGTGCATGCCAGCCTGAAGGGGTCCACGTGATTCTCACCCTCAGGTGCAGTATCCCTCTTGAACCTGAGTGATGGCCGATCCCAACGGGGCCACCTCTCCTTGGAATCCTCTGTCAGCAGACAACCAGCCAGTCTCCAGAACTTCAGATGGCTCAGGAGGGGTCAGACACGTGTCTGTTCCCCCAGCTGCATCCCAGGTACAGGTGTCCGTTTAAGGCATGCCTTTCTCTCCCGACCTCCCTGGCCTCTCTCTCAGTTCTAGATGAGGGTCCCCCACCCCTCAGCCCTCCCACCTGGAGTGAAACTCACAGTGTAGCTCATTCCTAAGAAATTCTCATCAAATCCTTCCTGTCTCCTCCCTACCCCCCACTTTCCTGTGTCTGTGGTGCTAGGAGGTTCATGAGTGTTGCATCTGCTTGTGGTTTGGGGGCTAAATCCAAGGCCTTTCAGTTTGGAACTGCACACCTGCTCTATCTTGGGGGTACTTTTAAACATCCTGCTACATTTATTTATTATTCACGATACATCAGCCAGTCACTTCTCAAAGGGATTTGAGATGATTGAGGATGTAAATCACGTTCTATCAGCCAGGTTCAAATCTAGTCTTGTCTTCATCTGCTACAAAGCTCCACAGCCCTGTGTGAAAGGGCTCTGATTCTTCGTGCTTTCTCAGAGACGCTAATACAGGTACTGAAGAGAGAAGGGGGCTTCCCAGGTGGCGCTAGTGGTAAAGAATCTGCCTGCCGATGAAGGAGATGTCAGAAACACAGGCTCGATCCTGGTTTGGAAGGTCCCCTGGAGGAGGGCATGGCAGTCCTCTCCAATTTTCTTGCCTGGAGAATCCCATGGACAGAGCAGCCTGGTGGGCTGCGGTCCATGGGGTCACAGTCAGACACGACTTAGCAACTAAACAACAGCGACAACAGAAGGAGAATACCCAAGTCTCGCTTCTCACTCTCCAGGTTTGCTCAGCTTTCTTCCACTCGTTGTCAATCAAGTTAAGCTTTGTGTTTACATGATGCCAGAATAAATCAATACACTTTTTAAAAAAATGGTGAGGAACATTGCAATATATATTAATACAGCAGAACAAGCCATAGAGGCAGAGCCTCTAATGGACTGTGCTCTTTATCCGAGTGAAAGGGTTTTTGAAAATGGTAAACAAGCTGGGGACTCACCGGATGATTGGAAGAGTCCTACGGAATTGTAAGTGGGTGGACTGCCCATTTTGTGTACTTCCATGCTTCTCTGTCAATTCCATCATGATAATGAAAAATGTTCTCCCCCCAGCTCCATCCTCCCCATCTTTCGCTGGGCTGATCTTTACCTTTGTTCTCGACACTCTCACTTGTTTTGTCTTGCAAGCTTAATTACGGCTTAAGGTAGGCAGACATTCCTCAAGCTCTTTTTTAATAACGTGTCACAGTTGGAAGCTGGCCTCTTAGGAAGTGCAAAACCGGAGGCATCTTGCCGCACTTTTTCACTTGGTGAAGTGATTCAAGGAACACTTTAGACTTTGTTGAAATTATAGTAACATTTTAGAAAATGACACACATAAATGTAAATGATGCATGTAAATGCAAGCTTCAGGAGGCAGGCGCCCTGACCATCTGTGTTCACCAAACGGAGTGCACATTTCTGTGAATATAATGGATGCATTAAGCATTGGGAATGCTGGTAACTCTGTGTTGGATTAATGTCTAGAAACTGCTGATTATTTTTAAACACAGGGACTTAGAATGCAGAAGGCTCCCCCCTCCCCGCTTTGTCCTTTATATTACATGAGAAATGGTAACCCACTCCAGTATTCTTGCCTGGGAAATTCCATGGACACAGGAATCTGGCAGGCTACAGTCCATGGGCTTGCAAAAGAGCCAGGCATGACTTAGCGACTAAATAACAACAACAGACATCGTGTAATAAAGTTTTCATCATATAAACATCAGAAAATGCTTCCAAAAATTGCCCTAATACGACCACTCACTAAAAACTACTATCAATAATTTGGTTTATGAGTGAGTGAATGAGTGAGTAAAAGTTGCTCAGTCGTTTCCAACTCTTTGTGACCCCATGGAATTCTCCAGGCCAGAACACTGGAGTGGGTAGCCTATCCCTTCTCCAGGGGATCTCCCCAACCCAGGGATTGAAGCCAAGTCTCCTGCATTGCAGGTGGACTCTTTACCAGCTGAGCCACTAGGGAAGCCCACTTTGGTGTATAGTATATCATTAGTTATGAGGGTATCATATTATGTACTATTTTTAGGTTTTGTTCACTGATGAACATCTCACAGAACATTCCTCTTAAAATAATTGCTAATTTCAGACGTATTAACTGAGCGTCTATTATGTGCCAGGCATACAAGATACATAGGGAAACATGGGGAAGGAAACTGCTTCCAAAGGAACCTAGAGTTCAGTGGAAGAGGCAGTCCTTCAGGGAGGCTCATGCCAGACATTGTCACAGGCTGCGACAGCTGTGTGAGACAAGCACACAGTGGGTGGTGAAGGGCTAAACTGGAGGGTGCTGCTGGCATGAGGAAGAAGGTCACGGAGGCTCCCCGTGAGGAAGGGAGCTTCAAGCTGATACTTTAGGAACCAGTGGGAAACGTCCTGGGGAGAGCTGGTCACTCAAGACAGTGAAAATCCCCTATTTATCTTCCACGTTTCAGGGGCTGTTTCAGACCGACATCGCTGCAAACAGTTTTGTAAGCTAAGCCCCTTTCTCTCCTACACCTTCACCCCTTCCTCTTTTCCCGGTGTGTGGCCTTGAGACCCGGGAGTCTGGATCTGTGTCTTCTTTCCTGACCTGACTCCTTTACCTCACATGTCCCTGCGTGCTTGTTCTATTCTGCATCCTTCTCTTTCCGATGCAGGCTGTTTCAGTGCTAGGCCTTTTCTTAATAGGGGATCCTGTGTCACAAGAGAAATTTCCTTTTATGGACACATACATATTTATTTTTAACTGGAGGATAATTGCTTTACAATATTGTGCTGCTGCTGCTGCTGCTGCTGCTAAGTCACTTCAGTCGTGTCCAACTCTGTGCGAGCCCATAGACGGCAGCCCACCAGGCTCCCCCGTCCCTGGGATTCTCCGGGCAAGAACACTGGAGTGGGTTGCCATTTCCTTCTCCAATGTGTGAAAGTGAAAAGTGAAAGTGAAGTCACTCGGTCATGTCTGACTCGTAGCGACCCCACGGACTGCAGTGCTAGTTTCTACTAATTCAAAAACTAGAACTATTATATTTTTATTCATGAACATGAATCAGTCATATGTATACATATCTCCCCTCCCTCTTGAGCCTCCCTCCCTTCCACCCCCATCCCAGCCCTGGAGGTCATCACAGAGCACCCAGCTGAGCTCCCGTGTTACACAGGATCTTCCCACCAGCCATCTGCTTTACACATAGTAGTGTACGTGTGTCAATGCCACTCTCTCAATTCTTCCCACCCGCTCCTTCTCTCACTGTGTCCCCAAGTCTGTCTCTAGTCTGCATCTCTACACTGCCCCGCAAATAGGTTCACCGTACCACTTCTGTAGATTCCATATGTGTGTGTTAATATACCATATTTGTTTTTCTCTTTCTGACTAATTTCACTCTGTATAACAAGCTCTACTAGGTTTACCCAGCTCGCTCCAACTGACTCAAATTCGTTCTTTTATGTGGCTGAGAAATATTTCATTGTATATATGTACCACAACTTCTTTATCTATCCGTCAGTGGACATCCACGTTGCTTCCATGCCCAGGTTATTGTAAATAGTGCTGCTATGAACACTGGGGTACTCGTGTCTTTTTGAATTACGGTTTTCTCAGGGTATATGCCCAGTAGTGGGACTGCTGTGTCATATGGCCCTTCTATTTCTAGTTTTTTAAAGGGTCTCCCATACTGTTTTCCATGTATCCGTTTACATTCCCACCAACAGTGCCAGAGGATTCCCTTTTCTCCACATTCCAGGAGACGAATTTTCTATCTTCATCATCAATTGCGGGGAGCCAAGATAAGTTTGTTCAATAACAAATATGGTGTGACTGTGAGGCCCTCTTCTTGTAATAAGATTCTTCCAACAGAGCCAAATTCATCCAGTAAATTTTGGTGAACACAACGGAGGTAAGAGAGAGGGAGGGCGCAGTGGTAAAGAACCCGCCCGTCAACGCAGGAAACTCAGGAGACCTGGGTTGGATCCCTGGGTTGGGAAGATCCCCTCAAACAGGAAATGGCAACCCACTACAGTATTCTTGCCTGGGAAATCCATGGACAGGGGAGCCTGGCGGGCTACAGTCCGTGGGGATCACAAAAAGTCAGACAAGCCCGAGCGTCTGAGCACACACAAGGTTTACCGGCGCACGTCTGAACGGCATCATCAAACTTGTTTGGGAAGACCTGCCTCTTCCTCTTGCTAGATGTGTACTCGGGAAAATTGCTGACCTGAGTTTTCCCATAGACAATATAGGCGTAATGACACTGGTGTGGACCTCTGTTGTTCAGGCTGCTCAGCCCCTCTGTCCTCTGGGAATGGTCCCACACCAATTTTCGCTGGAGAAGCTGCCGCTCACAAGATACGCCTCTCTGGCCACAGGGGTGGTTGCATAGCCCAGGCTTGGCCAACGTCAGTGACCGATGCTCTTGGCCACAGGGGCCAGCCTCAGGCCGGGAATGTGACTCATGTGAGGCCAATCAGAGCCCTTCTCGGGGGTCTTCTTTATAGTGAGAGAGACAAACCCAGTCCTTCTCCTTGTGGCAAAAGCTGAGAGCTCTGGGCAGCTGTGTTTCCCATCACGCAGGGGATACTGTCCGAAGTAGGAAAGAACAGACCAAAAGGGCCTCGCACTGGGAGGGGGAGGGGAGCGTGAAAGCAAGAGGGACAGAGGAAGGGCGTCCGGCTCGCAGCCCTGCGCAGACCCGTCACCCCCCAGGGCCGCCTTCACCTCCACACTCTCCTGTTACGCGTGTCTTGGAATTCCTTTGTACTTCTGGTTGGGCTTCCATCACTGGAAACTAGAGCTAAAAGTGTAGTGGCTCGATGAAACACCCACTTTAGAGTTATGAGAACTAAACGGAAGTTGTGTTTTGCTAAGGGTTTACTCAGCACAACGCCTGGAGAAGGGCAAGCACTTAAAACCTTATGGCCACTGGTGTTGGTAGGACTCGTGACTCATAAAGGGCAGTCTGTGTGACCAGGCAGCATTGGCATCATCCAGGGGCCTGTTAGAAGTACCAAATCCTGGTTCCCGTCTATAATCTGCTCAGCCAGAATACAGCATTTTGCATGGTCTATGCAAGAGTCGTATGCAAAATAAACTGTGAGAAGTACCAGCCTTGGGTATGGTGAGGAGATTTCAGATGCAACATCAAAGGCACAGTTCATGAAATAAATAATTGATAAGCTAGGTTTCATTAAAGTGAAAAATTCTGTCTGCCAAAGACAATGTCAAGAGAATGAGCAGACAAGCCAGAGCTTAGGAGAAAATATTCATAGAAGATATGTCTGATAAAGTACTATCGTTGGGTGTATATAAACTTTTCAAAAGAGTTTCTTTTTTTTTTTTTTTTAATGTTGGAGCATAGTTGATTTACAGTGTTGTGTTTGAGGAAATGCCAGACTATTTTTCACAGAGGCTACACCATTTTGGGGCTTCCCAGGTGGTGCATTGCTAAAGAATTCTCCTGCCAATGCAGGAGACACAAGAGATGCAGGTACAATCCCTGGGTCAGGAAGATCTCCTGGACGAGGAAATGGCAACCCACTCCAGTATTCTTGTCTGGCAAATCCCATGGACAGAGGTATGCAGCAAAGTGATTCAGACAGAATATATTTGAACTCTTAAAACTAACAGGAAAACAACTCAGTTTAAAAAATGGGCCAATGACCTCATCACCAAAAGGAAAGTGAAAGTTGCTCAGTCGTGTCCGACTTTCTGCAACCCCATGACAGTACGGTTTATTCTCTAGGCCAGAATACTGGCGTGGGTACCTTTCCCTTCTCCAGGGGATCTTCCCAACTGAGGAATTGAACCCAGGTCTCCCACATTGCAGGTGGATTCTTTACCAGCTGAGCCACCAGGGAAGCCCTCATCACCAAAGAATACGCACAAGTGACAAAGCAGCATGTGAAAAGATGTTCCACATCATATGTCATCAGGGGAGTTCAAATTGATTCAACAGGATACCAATTCACACCTATTAGAATGGCCAAAATCCAAACTCAGACACCAGTGCTGGCAAGGCCGTGGAGCAAGAGGAATTCTCATTCATCGCTGACGGGAACGCAACACGGTTCAACCACTTGGGAAGACGGTTTGGTTGTTTCTCTCAAAACTAAACATACTCTTACCTCTCAATCTAGCAACCACACTCCTTGGTACTTAACCAAAGGAGCTGGGGACTTCTGTCCAAACAAAACCTGAGCATGGTGTTTATAGCGGTTTTATCCATAGTTGCCAAAACTGGAAGCAGTTGAGATGTCCTTCAGTAGGTGAATGGAACTGTGGTATATCCAGACAATTATTCAGCAATGAAAAGAAATGATCTATCAAACCATGAAAAGACATGGAGGAATCTTGATGCATATTACTAAGTGAAAGAAGCCAACCTAAAAAAGGTTATGTTGCTGTGTTTAGTTGCTCAGTCATGTCTGACTCTTTCCGACCCCATGGACTGCAGCCTGCCAGGCTCCTCTGTCCATGGGATTTGCCAGATAAGAATACTGGAGTCGGTTGCCATTTCCTCGTCCAGGAGATCTTCCTGACCCAGGGATTGTATCTGAATCTCTTGTGTCTCCTGCACTGGCAGCAGAATTCTTTAGCCATGCACCACCTGGGAAGCCCCAAAATGGTGTAGCTTCTGTGAAAAATAGTCTGGCGGTTCCTGAAAAAATTAAACATGGAATTACCATATGATCCAGAAAGCCACGTTTAAATATTGAATACAACAAATTGAAAGCAGGCACTCTAACAAATATATGTACACCTATGTTCACAGCCAAAATAAGGGAGCATCTCAAGTGTTCATGGATGGATGAATGGATCAAAAACATGCAATGGAATATTATTCAGCCTGTAAAGGAAGGGGGTTCTGACACATGGTACAACATGGATGAACCTCAGGACAATATGCTAAGTAAAATAAGCCCTTCACAAAAAGACAAATATACTGTATGATTCCACCTAGACAGGGTATCTGAAAGTGAAACTGTTAGTTGCTCAGTCATGCCCGCCTCTGTGACCCCCATAGGCTGTAGCCCGCTAGGCTCCTTGTCCATGGGATTCTCCAGGCAAGAATACTGGAGTAGGCTGCCATTCCCTTCTCCAGGGGATCTTACGGACCCAGGGATCAAACCCAGGTCTCCTACATTACAGGCAGATTCTTTACCATCTAAGCCACCAGGGAATAGTCAAATCTGTAGAGACAGAAAACAGAGGGTGCCAGGGACCGTGAGAGAGAGGGTGAGAATGTAGAGTTGCTGTTTTATGGGGACAGAGTTTCAGTTTTGCAAGATGTGAAAGTTCTGGAGAATGATTGTACAACAATTTGAATACCCTTAGCCATACAGAACTATGCTTAGAAATGATTGAGATGGTAGAATTGTTTCTGCAATTTTAACCAAAAAATTTTTTAAAGAGTTAGACAAATGGCAAAAAATTAAAAGCATTGGTCAACTGGGGGTTCTGTGATGGAAAATTCTGAGGAAAGGAGATGTTATAAGTGTTTGTCTCACCGATTTTAAAGAGAGACACTCAGACATGTGCCTCAGATGGGAGAGATGCAATGAGATAAAACAGGGATTTCACAGACAAGTTGACTGCGAGAGTGTCACCTGCAAAGACTTGACAGCTAGCGTCCTTAGTCTACCACTCAGCTTTCTTGGAGCTTATAAAAGGCTACTTTCAGTTTGAGTTGGCTCTTGGATAACTGGTACCTTGCTCTCAATGTCGTCAGAATTCTTTTCTACCCTAACTAGGGCAAGTTCATTTTTGGAATATCCACAGCCCTCAACATACAGAGGGGCCCTGTTCCAGAAAAATTCATTTCTAGGTCACTGGAGTGAAAGTTTGAAAACAATTCTAGAAGAGGCCATTCAGTTATCAGTTCTTATGACACACATCTTAAGAACGTACCAATGACCTGACAGCTCTTAAAACTGATTTCACTCACAGCTGATGGGCATTTCTAATAGGCAGAGCCTTCTGTGGTTCAGCCAAGTGAATCAGATAAAGAATTCTAGGCCTAAGACTCTTCCCTCAAGATAGGTTTTGGTCAGCATAGTATAGACACAGATTACTTTCCAAATTTGCAAACAAAGTTCTGTCTAGTCAAAGCCATGATTTTTCTAGTAGTATGGATGTGAGAGCTGGACTACAAAGAAAGCTGAGTGCCAAAGAATTGATACCTTTGAACTGTGGTGTTGGAGAAGACTCTTGAGAATCCCTTGGACTGCAAGGAGAACTAACCAGTCCATCCTAAAGGAGATCAGTCCTGAACATTCATTAGAAGGACTGATGCTAAAGTTGAAACTCCAATACTTTGGCCACCAGATGCGAAGAAATGACTCATTTGAAAAGACCCTGATGCTGGGAAAGATTGAAGGCAGGAGGAGAAGGGGATGACAGAGAACGAGATGATTGGATGGCATCACTGACTCGATGGATATGAGTTTAAGTAAACTCTGGGAGTTGGTGATGGACAGGGAGGCCTGGCGTGCTGCGGTCCATGGGGTCACAAAGGGTTGGACATGACAGAGCAACTGAACTGAACTGAATTTCCCTAATTGAGGTTAAAATACTATTAATATGATTAAGAAAGGGAATGATGCCCACTCAAATATGTGGCCTCTGGGAAACTTTGAAGAAACATAGGTTTGACCTCAGGGTGGAGCCTCTGAAAAATAGCTTCCCTAAAGGTATCTATATCTTAATCCCTGTGAATGTTGTCTTGTATAACAAAAAGTGTGTGGGAGGGGGTCTTTGCAGATACGATGAAGTTAGGGATTTCGATGAGGGCAGGCTATCGTGGGCTGTCAAGGTTGGTCCTAAATGTGATCACGGGGTAGTCTTCATAAAAGGGAGGGAGGGGGAGGCTTGACAATGCACAGAGGAGCCGGGGGCTTGAAGAAGGAAGAACACAGGGACAGACTGGACGGTGCTGGCCTTGAAACTTGCAGCGCTGTGGCCAGAAGGCTAGAAAAGCCAGGGACAGACCCTCCGCTGGGCTCTGGAGGGAAGACAGCCTGCGACGGCTTAAGTGAGGCCCAGGGACCCCTTTTCTGCTGCCTCCACTCCCCTCCCTCAGGTGTGCTCTTCCCCGAGCAGCCCCTCCTGGCCCCCACCTCAGTACCAGCGGCTCAGTGCATCCTTTCCAGTGTGTACTGGTGTGAAAGAGCTTTGCTTATGGACGTAGTGGGTCCCTTGGAAATAGCAGATTCTTTTATCGAAACAGGCTTGATGATAGGCAGCTACTGGTTAAGTACCAAGATTCTGAATTGTCTGAGCATTTGCCCAGAAGTTTTAAACCAGAAGGGACCTAGCTTCCTGGAAGAGTCGGGATCACATATGTTTTTCCCATCACTAGAGGAACGAAGGCTCTTGAGTGTGCTGTGTTCTGCTGCCGAGAAATACGTGTTGCATCTCAGCACATGCAAATATTAACCTACAAATATCCTACAGGGCAGAAACCTTACACGTCCCCTGAGAAGGGGACTGCTTCTCCTTCCTACATGGACCACACTCTTGCTTCTGGGCAAGTTCTGAGCCTGGGTCCAAACTGTTTCTTCCTGGAAACAAGTATGGTTTTACCCGAAGACTCTACATGAACTGTAGCAAATTTTGCAGGGAAAGTCAATGTGTGTGGTGGGATCTGTTTTTTATCCCAATGTGTGCCACAGAAGAGAGGCCTTCTGTATCTTGTTTTTCCAGATATTCCTTGACTGGCCTTCATCACTAGCTCTGTCTAGATCAGCGGTAACCCCTGTTAATGGATAATAGAGGAGATTTTGCACACTTTATGCAAAAGTGGTGGTCCTTTTATTGTCTAAGCCAACAGGACTTAAGACTTAGGTTTCCTTGAACTTCATGCTGAACTTACCACTTGATTCACTCTGAAAATGCAGGAGAGGTGATACTGATGATGAAAAAGACCTAGAGCTTCTTAGTTGTAGTCTGAAAGGGTCCACTCTAGCGAGCACTGGGAATTCTTAGCAAGTGCTCAACTTGGGATCAGACTGTACGACCGGTCAGATGGCAGAGAGGGAGAGCGGGCTGCGGCTGCAGAGGGCGAACTAGCTGAATGTTTGCGGTGACCTCACCTCTTTGAGCAAAGTCACAGGGAATTTTCTGGGGAGACTGAGGTGGAGATTTGTGAGAATTAGACACCTAGCCCAGCAGCTCTGAGAAAGCTTGTACTGTGCCCATGTCCACACTCTGGCTCTGTAACACCCTTGATTGAGTTCTAAGGGAGTGAAGTAACCTCCTGCCACCCAACCTGGTCGCCCAAATTGGTGCCTTCACTTTCTCGTGCACAAAGGTCCCTGGAGTTAGAGCCACTCGCTCACTCCAGTATGGTCGTTCATCTCGTCGTCATTGTTTAGCTGCTCAGTCGTGTCTGACCCTTTGAGACCTCAGGGGCTGTAGCCCACTAGCTCCCCTGTCCCTGGGGTTTCCCAGGCAAAAACACTGGAGTGGGTGGTTGCCATTTCCTTCTCCAGGGAATCTTCCCGACCCAGGGACTCAACCTGCATCTCCTGAATTGGAGGCGGATTCTTTACCACTGGGCCACCAGGGAAGCCTGATCCTTCATCTAGATAAGACCAACAAATGTGGGAAGGAAGGCTGAGGGTCTTTCAGAAAGTTTTTTGTCTCCTCACAGACATACCCACATCTGTGGCTTGGCCACACTCCTGTGATATGGTCTTCCTGTGGCAATGGGGTCCATTCATCTCCTGTTCGTATTTTCAGTGTGTTCTCTCCACAAACACCTAGGGCAGAGCTTCTACATATGAAAACATAATGAATACTTTTCTATCAAATTCTGGACATCTCTGGAAGTGTCAGCTAGCCAGTACTTGAAACAAAGCCCAATTTCTTATTAATTATACTCCACTATATGACTCATATGGAAGGAGTGCAAAACAAATTGGAAAAAAATTGGAAAAAATAAAATTAGTCAGGAGAAGCTAAGGGAGTGAAATCACACAAAGGTAATAGGGGAATAAAATAGCTGTGATGATGAGTCTGAATTAATAGAAAAGGTAGACTGGGGGGTTGTCACAGAGAATCACAGAGAATAAGAGGTCTAGGTGGGGATTAGCACTGGCACATGAGTCATGGATAAATGGAGTAGCGTGTTTTGTTTTGGGAGATGAAGTGTCCAACTGCTTTAGGTCACTGATCGGTTTCATTGTTTTGTTTTGCTTTTTTTCCCATAGAAGAGATGGGTTGTCAGATTCTTCTTTCCTCATTAGATTGCCTGGCTTTTAAAAAAATAACATAGCTACCCCACTTTTTTCTGGGGAGAAGTGTTGGATATTACACTTCAGGGCTGGGCTATGGAGGTGGGCAAAGAGGGAACATAAGCTGATCTCAGAGAGAGTCAGAGCAGGTTCAAATGCAGGACCTATAGGTCAGGGGCTGAGTGCTTATGACTACCCTACTCTTAAAGACATACCAGAAGAATGGCACAGAGGAGAGAAAGCTGTCCTGAAAACAGGACAGAATCTTCTCAGGTGGGAGGGCAGAGAGTCTCTGAGGCGTGCAAGCGAGAGAGAGGAAGGCCAGAAAGGACGCTGACAGCCCTTCTGGCCTGATGGGTTAGGGAGCCCCTCAGACTGAGTGATTCCTGACCCCAGCTCTATATCGTTCTGTGCACTCTGCCCTCCAAGTTGGACAGCTGAGTTAGGCTGCCCATCTAGCCTGATGCCACAAGAAACAGAGGATGAAGTGGTAGGGGACAGACGGAGAAGGAGCATCCAGAAAAGCAGGTCATCCTGCCTGATGGTCCGTCTCCTGCTTCAGTAACTCTCTCTCCTCCAGCAGTGGCATCTCTCAGTTGAGCTTTCAAGGTCTCCCAGAGTCACCTTGGGTCCGTTGGCAGCCTGAGTGCGTAGGTCATAGTAGGCTCCCCTCCCAAGGCCTGGTAGGGCCAGTACTCACTGAGTGACCATTGTTTGCCAAGCACTTGACATCGCTGTTTAGTCACGTTTAGTTGCTAAGCCACGCCTGGCTCTTTTGAGACCCTCTGGACCGTAGCCCACCTGGCTCCTCCATCCATGTGATATCTCAGGCAAGAATACTGGAGTGGATGGCTACCAT
Organism: Moschus berezovskii; assembly: GCF_049115385.1. Taxonomy (NCBI): domain Eukaryota; kingdom Metazoa; phylum Chordata; class Mammalia; order Artiodactyla; family Moschidae; genus Moschus; species Moschus berezovskii. The sequence goes on from NC_142460.1 coordinate 8,441,417, forward strand.
TTCCTTCTCCAGGGTATCTTCTGGACCCAGGGATTGAACCTGTGTCTCCTGCGTTGGCAGGCAGATTCTTTACCACAGAGCCACCAGGGAAGATGCTATTAATACTAACCTTTACAGATGAGAAAACAAGCTGACAGATTTAAGTGATTTTCCCAAGGTCTGATAAGTGGCGAAGATGGGATCTGAGGTCGTTTGATGACCAAGCTTGCATTCTTTCCACTGAGACACACCGTCTCCTCCACACGATAAGGCTTTGTTTGGAGTGTATAGCTGCATCAGGAAAACATGCCTTTAATACTGCATGATGTTACACTGTGCTAAGATGCTTGTCAGTTTCTACTCTGAGAGAGAGCCCAGATTTGCTAACTTTCCCCAGGATCCCTTTCTACATTTTAAGGCAAACATCTTGAAGAGTATTTCATGCAGACCTGAAATCTTGAAAATCCATTCCACAGCCTTTCTTGGGTGCCCACTAAGATCGGTTTCTCTGTGAAGTTCTCAGAGATGATAGAGCACACCGCGCCTGAGTGCAGGCGTGCAGGTGAAGCACCAGCCCCGAGAAAGGACACCACCCCTCCACAAGCATTACCGAGCACGCCCTGCGCCTCTGGCTCTCTCTCCTCTCTGTCTCTCCCTGTCTGGCTTGCTGTCTCTCGCAGGCATGCCTCATTGGGTTTTGAGAAAGGGGATATCACCTGTTTTATCCTGTGCCCCATGCTTTTGCTGGAACTACATCACATTCTCTTTTCCCCTGAGGAGCCATCCTTTCTCCACTCCTGGACCACATGACTCTTCAAAGTGTGGCTTGACCCTGGTATTGACACACAAACAAGGCTGTTCAGTTCAGTCGCTCAGTCCTGTCTGACTCTTTGTGACCCCATGGAATGCAGCATGCCAAGCCTCCCTGTCCATCACCAACTGCCAGAGCTTGCTCAAACTTATGTCCATAGAGTCAGTGTTTCAATCCAACCATCTCATCCTCTGTTGTCCCCTTCTCCTCCTGCCTTCAATCTTTCCCAGCATCAGGGTCTTTTCCAAGGAGTCAGTTCTTTGTATCAGGTAGTCAATTATTTGCGGAGAAGGCAATGGCAAGCCACTCCAGTACTCTTGCCTAGAAAATCCCATGGATGGAGGAGCCTGGTAGGCTGCAGTCCATGGGGTCGCTAAGGGTCGGACACGACTGAGCGACTTCACTTTCACTTTTCACTTTCACACATTGGAGAAGGAAATGGCAACCCACTCCAGTGTTCTTGCCTGGAGAATCCCAGGGACGGGGGAGCCTGGTGGGCTGCCATCTATGGGGTCACACAGAGTCGGACACGACTGAAGTGATGCAGCAGCAGCCAGCAGCAGCAGCAGCAGTCAATTATTTGAGCTTCAGCTTTAGCATCAGTCCTTCCAATGAAGATTCAGGACTAATCTCCTTTAGGATGGACTGGTTGGATCTCCTTGCAGTCCAAGGACTCTCAAGAGTCTTCTCCAACACCATGGTTCAAAAACATCAATTCTTTGGCACTCAGCTTTCTTTATAGTCCAATTCTCACATCCATACATGACTACTGGAAAAACCATAGCTTTGACTAGATGGCCCTTTGTTGGCAAAGTAATGTCTGTGCTTTTTAATATGGCTGTTCAGTTTAGTTCAGTCGCTCAGTCGTGTCCGACTCTTTGCAATCCCATGAATCACAGCACGCCAGGCCTCCCTGTCCATCACCAACTCCCGGAGTTCACTCAAATTCATGTCCATCGAGTTGGTGATGCCATCCAGCCATCTCATTCTCTGTCGTCCCCTTCTCCTCCTTCCCCCAATCCCTCCCAGCATCAGAGTCTTTTGCAGTGAGTCAACTCGTCACTTAAGGTGGCCAAAGTATTGGAATTTCAGCTTTAGCATCAGTCCTTCCAATGAACACCCAGGATTGATCTCCTTTAAAATGGACTGGTTGGACCTCCTTGCAGTCCAAGTGACTCTCAAGAGTCTTCTTCAGCACCACAGTTCAAAAGCATCAATTCTTCGGCCATCAGCTTTTTTCACAGTCCAACTCTCACATCCATACATGACCACAGGAAAAATCATAGCCTTGACTAGACGGACCTTTGTTGGCAAAGTAATGTCTCTGCTTTTTAATATGCTATCTAGGTTGGTCATAACTTTCCTTCCAAGGAGTAAGTGTCTTTTAATTTCCTGGCTGCAATCAGCATCTGCAGTGATTTTGGAGCCCCCCAAAAATAAAGTCTGACACTGTTTCCACTGTTTCCCCATCTATTTCCCATGAAGTGATGGGACCAGATGCCATGATCTTTGTTTTCTGAATGTTGAGCTTCAAGCCAACCTTTTCACTCTCCTCTTTCACTTTCATCAAGAGGCTTTTGAGTTCCTCCTCACTTTCTGCCATAAGAGTGGTGTCATCTGCATATCTGAGGTTATTGATATTTCTCCGGGCAATCTTGATTCCAGCTTGTGCTTCTTCCAGCCCAGCGTTCCTCGTGATGTACCCTGCATAGAAGTTAAATAAGCAGGGTGACAATATACAACCTTGTTGTACTCCTTTTCCTATTTGGAACCAGTCTGTTGTTCCATGTCCAGTTCTAACTGTTGCTTCCTGACCTGTATACAGGTTTCTCAAGAGGCAGGCCAGGTGGCCTGGTATTCCCATCTCTTTCAGAATTTTCCACAGTTTATTATGGCTGTACCTTGAGCATATTCCACAGTCTTGTCCTGTGAAAGGTTTGGAAAGGGGCATATGATCCAGATCTGAGTTACTCCAGATTTCAATCATTCTCTGGACGTATGGGAAAGAATCCTTTCTTTCATGATTGTTAAGCGGGTGATATGTACACCTGATTCTACTGGGCTTCAACAGCAAAAAGCTGGCTGAGCATGAAGCTGACCTAGAAGAAAGAAAAGCAAAAGGCAGATATGGACAAACCTTGGTTATAATTTTGCCTCCTGGGCTAGCCCAGGATCAGCAGTCATAGATCCTCCACATCTCCAACACATCTTCACCCTTGGTCATCAGGAATAGCTTCAGCAGCTGTTAATAATGTGATCCTCTGACTTTCACCTGCTGTTGTTCTTGGATGAAGATCTTCTTTGGGGAGCCCTTTGGAGGAGGGGTGAAGGGCAGGTTAGGAGCCAGCCATCTTAGGTGTCTGATTGTAATCTCGATCATTATACAATTGGCCCTTCATATCTTCTGGTTTCACATCTGTGGATTCAACCAAATTTGTATCAGAGATATTTAAGAAAAAGAGCTCCAGAAGATTCCAAAAAGCAGAATTTGAATTTGCTGTGTCCTGGTACTATCTGTTGCTGGTCAGTCACTAAGTCGTGTCTGACTCTTTGCAACCCCGTGGACTGCAGCACACCAGGCTTCCCTGTTCTTCACCATCTCCCGGAGTTTACCCAAACCCATGTCCATTGAGTTGGTGATGCCATCCAACCATCTCATCCTCTGTCATCCCCTTCTCCTCCTGCCTTCAATCTTTCCCATCATCAGGGTCTTTTCCAGTGAGACAGCTCTTCATATCAGTAGTATGAAGTATTGGAGCTTCAGCTTTAGCATCAGTCCTTCTAATGAATATTCAGGGTTGATTTCCTTTAGGATTGACTGGTTTGCTCTCCTTGCTGTCTAAGTGACTCTCAAGAGTCTTCTCTAACACCACAATTTGAAAGCATCAACAATTCACTCCAGTATTCTTGCCTAGAGAACTCCTGGAACTCCATGGTATGAAAAGGTAATTATTTACACAGCATTTATATTGTATTAGATATTGTATTAGAGATGTGTTTATATTGTATTAGAGATAACTTGAAGTATATGGGAGAATGTAGGTTATATGCAAACAAAATGCCATTTTGTACAATGCACTTGAGCACCCTTGGATATTGGTATCTGTGGGGTCCTGGAACCAATCCCTCATAGGTACAGAGGACCGCTGTTCTGTCAAATGTCATTGAAATTTCTAGCAGAGGTTACAGCCATCAATTACCCACTTGTATTCAGAAAGGATTTGAGCTCTCTAAGAGCTTTGTGTCAGCAACGTCAACAGTTATGTGCAGAGTCATGTCACTGGCTTTCTCATTGCATGAAACTGTTAATGAACAGAGGCTACAAAACTTGAAAGAGTGTGAAATGATAAAACACCAAAAAGCTTCAGTCCCCTGTAATGTTTGCGTAGAAGCAATTACTTGCAGTCATCACCAGTGACCTTAATTCAAAATAAAACTCTTTTCATTATACTTGAAAAAGCACACTAATAGCACAGTCAAGTCTTTCAACTAATATGAAGAGTTAGTTGAGGATGTAAGTGTAACTTTTTGCTTCATTCTCATAGTGTATAAAAAATTAATCATCATACACAGGAAATCTAAGGATTTTTCTAGAAGTTCAAACCACAGATTATACTTTGGCACCACTGGTTGCACAAGTATGGGAAAGTGTCATTTTAAATAAAATGACAATATATATGAAAGTATAGATATCCTTCTGCTGTAAATGATACCGCATTAGTTTTCTGGTTTAAAAAAAAATCACAGCTCTGGAGCTTACTCTAGATTTAATCAATCTATGCAGAGTCCTGAGAGGAAAATACATGTTTTTTTTTTTTTTTCAAATACAAGAACTTTCTCCTATTCAAGCTCTTCCTTCCTCAGGTACTGTGTAACAGTATGTGCCCAGTGGCAAGCACAATGCTCAAACCACTAGCATCATAAATTGATTAGAAGATAAGACATAAGTGATCTGAAAAATGGATGGAGCAGGACTGAGGAAATTAGGTCTGTCCCTGTTGTTTTATCTTTATTTATTAATGGCAATAATTCTGTCCTTATCTTTTGTATTGTACTTTATCAATTATGTGATAGGCAAAGCTCTTCAAATGATTTCTTTGGCTTCTTTTTTTCTTCTCCTGCAGAGGCAAAGTTGCAGGTGGCTCTAACTCCTTAGAATAACATCATGAGGGCAACAGATTCTTGTGCTTCCTGCTCTTAAATGGGTTTGTAGAAACTCATCCTCTGCCCCCCTAAACAAGGAATTATAATTGATGAAGCAAGCAATAAACAGATCAAGGCAGAGAGGTAAATCCTTTTAAAGAGAGAGACTGATCTGCTGGCTGGGAGCTTTCCTGGTGGCTCAGCAGTAAAGAACCCACCTGCAAAATGCAGGAGACACAGAAGATGTGGGTCTGATCCCTGGGTTGGGAAGGTCCCTTGGAGAAGGAAATGGCAACCCACTCCAGTGTTCTTGCCTAAAGAATCCTGTGGACAGAGGAGCCTGGTGGGCTGCAGTCCACGGGGTCACTAAGAGTCGGACAGGACTCAGTGACTAACACTTCAACTTTTTTTTTTTTTTTTTTGGTGGCAGCAAGTACACAGTGTTGTGCTACCATCACCACCATCCATCCCCAGAGCATCTTCATCTTCTCAGTGGGAACTCTGTACCCATTAAGCACTAATTCCCATTCCCTCGCCTCTCAGCCTCAGGCAACTGCTACTCTACTTCCTGTTTCTTTGTGCTGTGCTTCGTTGCTCAGTCGTGTCCGACTCTCTGTGACCCCATGGACTGTAGTCTGTCAGGCTCCTCTGTCCATGGGGATTCTCCAGGCAAGAGTACTGGAGTGGGTTGCCATGCCCTCCTCCAGGGGATTCCCAACCCAGGGACTGAACCCAGGTCTCCCCCATTGCAGGTGGGTTCTTTACCGTCTGAACCACCAGGGAAGCCATTGCCTCTTCTAGATATCCCAGGTAAGTAGGAAGATGCAATACATATCTTTTCATCTCTGACTTCTTTCATTTAGGATAATATTCTCAATGTTTATCCTGTTGGAGCATGTATCAGAACTTCCTTCTTACGGCTGAATACTATTCTGTTGTATGTATAAATTAGATTTTGTTAATTCACCCGTCTGTTCATGGCATATGGGCTATTTCCGCCTTCTGGCGATTGTGAACATTGCTATAGGAGCACTGGTGTCCTCTGTTTGAGTCCGTGCTTTCAGTTCACACTGAGGCTGGCTGGATCATGTGATTATTTTACATTTAACTTCTGATCAGCCACCAACATGTCTTGCAGCAGCGGCATCATTTTACATTCTCTCCACTAGTGCAGAAGGATGCCAATTTGTCCCCACACTCACCAATATTTGCTATTTTTCCTTTGTTTATTGATTTATTTTGGTAATAGCCATCTTACTATATGTGAAATGGTATCGCATTGTGGTTTTTATTTTCGTTTCCCTAATGATTAGTGCAGTATGTAAACCGTGAACTCCCAGATGTTCAAGCAGGTTTTAGAAAAGGCAGAGGCACCAGAGATCAAATTGCCAACATCCGCTGGATCATAGAGAAAGCAAGAGAGTTTCAGAAAAACATCTATTTCTGCTTCATTGACTATGCCAAAGCCTTTGACTGTGTGGATCACAATAAACTGTGGAACATTCTGAAAGAGATGGGAATCCCAGACCACCTGACCTGCCTCTTGAGAAACCTGTATGCAGGTCAGGAAGCAACAGTTAGAACCGGTCATGGAACAACAGACTGGTTCCAAATAGGAAAAGGAGTGCGTCAAGGTTGTATATTGTCACCTTGCTTATTTAACTTATATGCAGAGTACATCATGAGGAACGCTGGGCTGGAAGAAGCACAAGCTGGAATCAAGATTGCCCGGAGAAATATCAATAACCTCAGATATGCAGATGACACTACCCTTATGGCAGAAAGTGAAGAGGAACTCAAAAGCCTCTTGATGAAAGTGAAAGAGGAGAGTGAAAAGGTTGGCTTGAAGCTCAACATTCAGAAAACAAAGATCATGGCATCTGGTCCCATCACTTCATGGGAAATAGATGGAAAAACAGTGGAAACAGTGTCAGACTTTGTTTTTTTGGGCTCCAAAATCACTGCAGATGCTGATTGCAGCCATGAAATTAAAAGACGCTTGCTCCTTGGAAGGAAAGTTATGACCAACCTTGATAGTATATTAAAAAGCAGAGACATTACTTTGCCGACCAAGGTCCGTCTAGTCAAGGCAATGGTTTTTCCCGTGGTCATGTATGGATGTGAGAGTTGGACTGTGAAGAAAGCTGATCGCCGAAGAATCGATGCTTTTGAACTGTGGTGTTGGAGAAGACTCTTGAGAGTCCCTTATACTGCAAGGAGATCCAACCAGTCCATTCTAAAGGAGATCAATCCTGGATGTTCATTGGAGGGACTGATGCTAAAGCTGAAACTCCAATACTTTGGCCACCTCATGAGACGAGTTGACTCACTGGAAAAGACTCTGATGCTGGGAAAGGTTGGGGGCGGGAGGAGAAGGGGACGACGGAGAATGAGATGGCTGGATGGCATCACCGACTCTGTGGACATGAGTTTGAGTGTACTCCGGGAGTTGGTGATGGACAGGGAGGCCTGGCGTGCTGTGATTCATGGGGTCGCGGAGAGTCGGACACGACTGAGCGACTGAACTGAACTGAACTGACTGAATGATTAGTGACACTGAGCACCTTTTCATGTGCTTATTGGCCGTGGGCTCGGTGGTAGAGAGTCCGCCTGCCAAAGCAGGAGACGCAGGAGGCACGGGTTTGATCCCTGGGTCAGGAAGATCCCTTGGAGAAGGAAATGGCAACCCTCTCCAGTATTCTTGCCTGGAAAATTCCACAGACATAGAACCCTAAAGGGCTGCACAGTCCGTGGGTTTGCAATGAGTTGAACAGGACTGAGCACATCTGCATGTTCTCTTTGGAGGATTGTCTATTCCTCTTTTGATCTTTTAAATTTCTTAATGTAAATTTGTGTAAGTGATACTGAGCAGGACCCCATGGGGCTCCGGGGTACAAAAAGCCTTTCTGTGCCCCTCCATTTCTTAATTACAAGAGATGGGCTTCATTCCCTGAGTCCTAAAGGGCAAGTTCAGCCAGTGGTTAATCAGGGAAGGGAGGGGATACAGAGACAAGGGGAGGAATAGTCAAGGGAGACACATATCAATACCTTTGCCCTGTTTTGCATACACAGAACCCCCCGCCAGGTGGGAGGAGTATGCTCCCCATAAGCAGGGAGACCCCAGACCCGTTGGAACCCAAAGGCTGGTGATGCTCACTGCCACTTATCTCCCCACCCGTCAATCAGAAGAATGTCCACAAGTTGATCCCTGACCCTCACAACTCCCCCAGGTCAGGACACACAGCTCTGAGGGCATTAGCCCGCGTGGCCCCCTTCACCTGCCAAAGCAGTAAAGCTATTCCTTTTTATTTCATCCAAAACTCTATATCCAAGGATTGATTCAGGGTTGGAGGACCGAGGTCAGATTTGGTTTCATAAGTTCTTTTAAATTATTTAATTCCTGGTCAGTTGCTTGGCTATGCAGGGCTTCCCAAGTGGCTCAGTGGTAAAGAATCCACCTGTAAATGCAGGAGACGAGGGGTTGATCCCTAAATCAGGAAGATCCCCTGGAGTGTTGTGGTTCAGTCACTTAGTCCTGTCTGACTCTTTGCGACCCCATGGACTGCAGCACACTAGGCTTCCCTATCCCTGGAGTAGGAAATGGCAACCCACCCTAGTATTCTTGCCAGGAAATCCCATAAACAGAGGAGGCTGATGGGCTACAGTCCATGGGGTTACAGAGAGTCAGAGACAGCTGAGTGACTGAACTTAGCTGTAGGGAAGGCCTGTGCTGGGCGCGTTAACTTGACAAGCTTCACTTACCACGTAGCAATGTTTTCTGTTATAAATTGAAACGTTCCTGGTTTTATACTTCACTTTTCTGAGCCCGACCCCTGTGAGTTCACACCTGGGAGATGCACACACCTTGTGTGCATGCGTGTGTGCGTGCCTGCCTGCTAGGTGGCTTCAGTCGTGTCTGACTCTTTGCAATCCTTTGGACTGTTGACCACTAGGCTCCTCTTTCCATGGGATTCTCCAGGCAAGAATGTTGGAGTGGGTTGCTGTGCCCTCCTCCAGGGGCTCTTCCTGACCCAGGGATCAAACCCATGTCTCATGCATTGGCAGGCAGATTCTTCACCACCACACTCCCTGGAAAGCAGGCATTTGCTCCTGAGGTGTTGGCAAATCAGATTCTGAATTTTTGACTCACCTAAAAGCTGCTGTATTTCAACTACTTGGTAGCCACGTGTGGCCAGTGTCTACTGTCTGGAGCAATACAGATATGGAAAATTTCCTTTATTTAAAAAGTTCTACTGGATAATACTGACTTAGAAAGAAAAAAGTGCATCTTAAAAAGAGCATTGCAAAGTGACAAATGAAACAAAATGATAAAAAAGATATGATTAAGAAACGATGTTAGAACAAAATTAAAATAAACTCTAAATGAGTAAGGAAGAGTCCATTTATATTCTCCGTTATATAATCACCTGTAAAATGAGCCTAACACTAGTGCCTGTGTCACAGGGCTGTTGTAAAGATTGAGGCTTAGCAGCCAAGTATGCAGTAAGCATCATTTAAATGCTTACTACCTAGAGTGTCCACCATAGAAATGCACTGTTGAGATCTCCTGCTGCTGGGAGTATTCAACCTGAAGCCATGCTTCCTGCAGGCAGGTCCCAGGTGGTAATGCACCCTCACTGGGTAAGACAAGAACCCCATGGGCCTGGCCAAAACATTTTTGAACTGTGCCACAGTCCCAGACTCCTCCTGAGTCACTCCTTCTTCCTTCCTGCTCTCCTTCTGTAGTGTCAGACTTGCACCCTGGTGTCTATGTTACAACTCCACCTTTTCCTGTTCTTTCCCCTAATACATCTCTTGCATAATCCTTGTTAGTCCTGTCTTAGCATCAGCTTCGTGGTAGACCCAAACTGAAAAATTGTTTGCTACTGTAGCTGTGGAAAATTCTGAAACATGGGAATACCAGACCACCTGACCTGCCTCTTGAGAAACCTGTATGCAGGTCAGGAAGCAACAGTTAGAACTGGACATGGAACAACAGACTGGTTCCAAATAGGAAAAGAAGTACGTCAAGGCTGTATATTGTCACCCTGCTTTTTTAACTTCTATGCAGAGTACATCATGAGGAACGCTGGACTGGAAGAAGCACAAGCTGGAATCAAGATTGCCAGGGGAAATATCAATAACCTCAGATATGCAGATGACACCACCTTTATGGCAGAAAGTGAAGAGGAACTAAAAGCCTCTTGATGAAAGTGAGAGAGGAGAGTGAAAAGGTTGGCTTGAAGCTCAACATTCAGAAAACAAAGATCATGGCATCTGGTCCCATCACTTCATGGGAAATAGATGGGGAAACAGTGGAAACAGTGTCAGACTTTATTTTTTGGGGGGCTCCAAAATCACTGCAGATGCTGATTGCAGCCAGGAAATTAAAAGACACTTACTCCTTGGAAGGAAAGTTATGACCAACCTAGATAGCATATTAAAAAGCAGAGACATTACTTTGCCAACCAAGGTCCGTCTAGTCAAGGCTATGGTTTTTTCCGTGGTCATGTATGGATGTGAGAGTTGGACTGTGAAGAAAGCTGATCGCTGAAGAATTGATGCTTTTGAACTGTGGTGTTGGAGAAGACTCTTGAGAGTCCCTTGTACTGCAAGGAGATCCAACCAGTCCATTCTAAAGGAGATCAGTCCTGGATGTTCATTGGAAGGACTGATGCTAAAGCTGAAGCTCCAATACTTTGGCCACCTCATGCGACGAGTTGACTCACGGCAAAAGACTCTGATGCTGGGAGGGATTGGGGGCGGGAGGAGAAGGGGACGAAGGAGAATGAGATGGCTGGATGGCATCACCAGCTCGATGAACGTGAGTTTGAGTGAACTCTGGGAGTTGGTGATGGACAGGGAGGCCTGGCGTGCTGTGATTCATGGGGTCGCAAAGAGTCGGACATGACTGAGCGACTGAACTGAACTGAACTATTAGTATTACTTTTCAGGAGCCATATCTTTATCTTTGTGCCATGTGAAACCTCCTAGAAGCTTTCTTCCATCAAAACTCCCACAGAAAACAAATTTATGGTATCGGATGAGAAAGCAAGTTGGGGGAATGATTAAGCTGGGAGATTGGAATTGACATATGCACACTTGCCGTTGCTCAGTAGCTGAGTCACGTCTGACTCTTTGGGACCCTGTGGACAGCAGCATGCCAGGCTTCCTTGTTCCTCACTATCTTCCTGAGCTTGTTCAAACTCAAGTCCATCGAGTCGGTGATGCCACCCAACCATCTCATCCTCTGTCGTCCCCTTCTCCTCCCGCCCTCAGTCTTCCGCAGCATCAGGGTCTTTTCCAGTGAGTCAGCTCTTCACGTCAGGTGGTCAACGTATACACACTGCTATATGTAAAATAGATCCTAATAAGGATCTCTTACACAGGACAGGGAACTCTTCTCCCTACTCTGCAATGATCTATTTGGGAAAAGAATAAAAACAAGAGTAGACGTGTGTGTGTGTGTGTGCGCTCAGTCACTCAGTTGTGTCCAGCTCTTCGCGACTGTTCGGACTGTGGCCAGCCAGACTCCTCTGTCCACGGAGTTTTTCAGGCAAGAATACTAGAGTGGGTTGTCACCTATCTTCTCCAGAGGATTTTCCTGACCCAAGGATCGAACTCACATCTCCGATGCCTCCCGCATTGCTAGCAGATTCTTTACCTGCTGAGCCATCGGGGAAGCCACTCCTGGGTATATATTTGAACAAAACAGAAACACTAACTCAAAAAGATACATGCATCCCAAGGTTCATGGCAGCTTTATTTATAATAGGCAAGATATGAATGCAATCTAAGTGTTCATCCACAGATGAATAAATAAGCAGAAGTGATATACACACATGCTAAGTGGCTTCAGTGGTGTCTGCCTCTTTGTGACTCTATGGACTGTAGCCCACTAGGCTTCTCTGTCCATGGGATTCCCTAGGCAAGAATCCTAAAGTGGGTTGCCATTTCCTTCTTCATGGGATCTTCCCAAACCAGAAATCAAACCTCATTTCTTATAACTCCCCCATTGACAGGGGGGTTCTTTACCAGTAGTACCACCTGGGAAGCCCTATATATATATATCTTATGGCTGAGTGATATTCCATTGTACGTGTATACACACACACATATATGTACATACTATAGCTACTTGTAAAAAATGAGATTAGAATATTTCCTCACATTATATATGACAATAAACTCAAAATGGATTAAAGGCCTAAATGTAAGACCAGAAATCGTAAAACTCCTAGAAGAGAAGATAGGCAGAACACCTTTTGACATATATCTTACCAATAACTTTTTGTATCTTCACTAAAGCAAAAGAAATAAAAGCAAAAATAAAAAAAAAACTGGACCTAACTAAACTTAAAAGCTTCTGCATAGCAAAGAAAAACATTCACAAAATGAAAAGACCACCTTCTGAATGTGAGAGACTGCTGGTATGACCAATAAGGCATTAAGATCCAAAGCGCACAGAGAGCTTTCGGTTCAGCTTCTGAGTCGTGTCCGACTCTTTGCCACCCCGTGGACTCAGCACTCCAGGCTTCCCTGTCCACTACCAGCTTCCAGAACTTGCTCAAACTCGTGTCCATCACGTTGGTGATGCCATCCAACCGTCTCCTCCTCTGTTGTCCCCTTCTCCTCCTGCCTTCAATCTTTACAGTATCAGGGTCTTTTCCAAGGACTCAATTCTTTGTATCAGGTGGGCGAAGGACTGACGTTTCAGGTTCATCATCAGACCTTCCAATGAACACTCAGGACTGATCTCCTTTAGGATGGACTGGTTGGATCTCCTTGTCCAAGGGACTCTCAAGAGTCTTCTCTAACACCACAATTTAAAAGCATAAATTCTTCAGCGCTCAGCTTTCTTTATAGTCCAACTCTCACGTCCATACATGACTACTGGAAAAACCATAGCTTTGACTGGATGGACCTTTGCTGGCAAAGTAATGTTTCTGCTTTTTAATATGCTGTCTAGGTTGGTCCTAACTTTTCTTTCAAAGAGCAAGCGTCTTTTAATTTCATGGCTGCAGTCACCATCTGCAGTGATTTTGGAGTGCAAGACAATAAAATCTGTCACTGCCATGAAGAGATGGGACCAGATGCCATCATCTTAATTTTTTGAATAGTGAATTTTAAGCCAGCTTTTTCACTCTCCTCTCCTCTTTCACTTTCATCAAGAGGCTCTTCAGTTCCTCTTCACTTTCTGCCATAAGGGTGGTGTCATCTGCATATCTGAGGTTACTGATATTTCTCCCGGCAATATTCCAGCTTGTGCTTCATCCAGCCTGGCATTTCACATGATGTACTCTGCATATAAGTTAAATAAGCAGGTGACAATATACAGCCTTGACGTACTGCTTTCCCGATTTGGAACCAGTCTGTTCATGTCTGGTTCTGTTGCTTCTTGACCTGCATACAGATTTCTCAGGTGGCAGGTAAGGTGGTCTGTTGTTCCCGTATCTTTAAGAATTTTCCACAGTTTGTTGTGATCCATACAGTCAAAGGCTTTGGTGTAGTTAATGAAACAGAAATAGACATTTTTCTGGAACTCTCTTGCTTTTTTGATGATCCAATTGATGTTGGCAATTTGATCTGTAGTTCTTCTGCCTTTTCAAAATCCAGTTTGAACATCTGGAAGTTCTCAGTTCACCTACTGTTGAAGTCTCATTTGGCGAATTTTGAGCATTACTTTGTTAGCATGTGAGATGAGTGCAATTGTGCAGTAGTTTGAGCATTCTTTGGCATTGCCTTTCTTTGGAATTGGAATGAAAAATGACCTTTTCCAGTCCTGTAGCCACAGCTGAGTTTTCCAAATTTGCTGGCACATTGAGTGCAACACTTCATAGCATCATCTTTTAGGACTTGAAATAGCTCAGCTGGAATTCCATCACCTCCACTAGCTTTGTTCGTAGTGATGCTTCTTATGGCCCACTTGACTTCAGACTCCAGATGTCTGGCTCTAGGTGAGTGATCACACCATCATGGTTATTTGTGTCATGAATATCTTTTTTGTATACATCATACTCAATATCAAAAAAGCTCATATCAAAGAGCTCATACTCAGTATCAAAAGAAAAAAGAACTCAATTTAAAAAATTAGCACAATAGCCAAACAGACATTTTCCAAAAGAAGATACATACATGGCCAACAGGCGCATGAGAAAGGATGCTCTACATGGTCAGTCATAAGAGACGTGCAGATCACAGCCACAGGGAGACTCACCTTACACCTGTCAAAACGGCTGTCATCAAAATGCCTATAAATCACAAATGTCGGCAAGGATGTGCAGAAAAGGGAGCCCTGGTACTCTGTTGATGGGATTCCTAATTGGTGCAGCCATTATGGAAAATCCATAAGGAGGTTCTTCAGAAAATGGAAAGTAGAACTACGATATGATCCAGCAATTCCATTGCTGTGCATGTGCCTGAAGAAAACAAAAGCACAAATTTGAAAACACAAGTGCACCCTAAAGTTTTTAGCAGCATTATTTACAATAGCCAAAATACAGAGGCATCTTAAGGGCCCATCAACGGGTGAGTGGAGCAAGAAAATGTGGTGTGTTCATGTTTATGCATGAGCATCACTCAGCCATAAAAGTGAATGGAATTCTTCCCTTTGCAACAATGTGGAGGAACCTAGAGAGTATTAAGTTTACTGAAATACGTTGACAAAGACAAATACTCTGTTATCACTTGTGTGTGAAATCTAAAAAGTAGATGCATGTAACAAAATAGAAACAGACTCAAGGATATAGAGAACTATTGTTTTCCAGTGAGAAGAAGCAAGTGGGGGATGGGGGTATGGGATTAAGAGACAGAAATTACTAGGTACAAAACAAATAACAAGGATTTCTTGTACAGCACATGGAAATGAGACATTATTTGGTAATAACTTTGCTACTGCTAAGTCACTTCAGTCGTGTCCGACTCTGTGCGACCCCATAGATGGAAGCCCACCAGGTTCCCCCGTCCCTGGGATTCTCCAGGCAAGAACACTGGAGTGGGTTGCCATTTCCTTCTCCAATGTGTGAAAGTAAAAAGTGAAAGTCGCTCAGTCGTGTCCGACCCTTAGCGACCCCATGGACTACAGTGTACCAGGCTCCTCCATCCATGGGATTCTCTAGGCAATAGTACTGGAGTGGCTTGCCATTGCCACTTTAAGTGGAGCATAATCTATAAACATATTGAATCACTGTGTTTTACATATGAAACTAAAACAGTATTGTAAATCAGCTATACTTCAATTTAAAAAATAACAGCGTTATTTGGTAACCCACTTCTGTGGAATGCAGAGTACGCACACAAAGCCATCTTCCTGAGAATACGGTTTAAGAGTAGCTGTGATGCAGTAACAGAATGTCTGGAAATTTTCAGTGTCTGGAAAGAGCAAAGTCCTTTTTTAAAAAAGACATTTTATTCACCCACATAGTAATATTTCACACAAAATGTATAAAATCATTAATTCAAGGGCATACGAATGCTAAAAGCATAAACACATTTTCAAGAAGCAGTAGACAAGTTAATGAGCAGTGCTCACGGTTTCCTATGAAAAGGAGGCATCCAGGCGATGGATGGATGGAAGGCAGGGCAGTCCAGGAATGGCACACTCAGCTACTGGTCGATAATAGAGCTCTTCTCAATGCTTAATTAAGCGGTTCTGATTGTTCTGTGAGTATGAGAAAATGCATCTGGAGATTCGCGCTGTGTGGTTCTGCCCTCCCAATTAATCTAGTTACAAATGGTCCTTAACCAACTCACTTTTTCATTATTAAGAGGACAAATCATAGCATAGCATGAACTAGAAGTAATTCAGCATGGAAAATACATTAAAACTTAAGTGGAGTTGAAAATAAATTCACATAAACCCCGAGAGCAAATTTGCTTCCTATTTCAAGACCCTTGTGTTGCCAGGGGATTGATAGTGAAAGTCACTCAATCGTGTTTGACTCTTTGCGACTCCGTGAACTATACAGGCCATGGAATTCTCCAGGCCAGAATACTACAGTGGGTAGTCTTTCCCTTCTCCAGGGGATCTTCCCAACCCAGGGATCAAACCCAGGTCTCCCACACTGAAGGCGGATTCTTTACCAGCTGAACCACAAGGGAAGCCCAGGAATACTGGAGTGGGTAGCCTATCCCTTCTCCAGGGGATCTTCCTGACCCAGGAATCGAACCAGGGTCTCCTGCATTGCAGACGGATTCTTTAGCAACTGAGCTATCAGGGACTGATGGGCACAGCTTATTCCTATCCCATGTAAGTCTCATTAATAAGGCTGGTATTTGGTCACCTCCAGGGGGATTTGGGATGGCCTCCCACAATCTGCCTCTGCTCTTGCTGCTCCAACCAAAAGAGCAAGCTGCACCTACATGTCAAGCTGATGTTCAACTACTAATACATGAGCTGATAACCAGTCTGTGTGTCTGTGTGTGTGTTTTTCTCTCTCCCTCCTCTGTCTTCTTTCTCTTCTCTCTTGTATTGTTTATCCCTCTTTCCTAGGTGTCAGAGTGAGAGAGAGAACCACCTTTCTCCTCCTAAATCATACTTAAAATCTAAACTAAATAAGCATCACTTCATGGGAAACAGAAGGGTGACAAATGAAAGCAAAGACAGATTTTATTTTCTTGGGCTCCAAAATCACCGCAGATGGTGACTTCAGGGATTAAAAGACACTTGCTCCTTGGAAGAAAAGCTATGACTAGGCTAAACAGTGTATTAAACAGCAGAGACATCGGTTTTCTGACAAAGGTCCATATAATCAAAGCTATGGTTTTTCCAGTAGTCATGTATGGATGTGGCAGTTGGACCATGAAGAAGGCTGAGTACCAAAGAATTGCTGCCTTCAATGTGTGGTGTTGGAGAAGGCTTTTGAGAGTCTCTTGGACTGGAAGGAGATCAAACCCAGCGATTCTAGAGGAAATCAACCCTGAATATTCATTGGAAGGACTGATGTTGAAGCTGAAGCTCCAATAATACTTTGGCCACCTGATGCGAAGAGCCGGCTCATTGGAAAGGACCATGACACTGGGAAAGACTGAAGGCCAAAGGAGAAGGGGGCTGCAGAGGATGAGATGGTTGGATAGTATCACTGACTTAGTGGACAAGACTTTGAGCAAACTCCAGGAGATAGTGGAGGACTGAGAAGCCTGGCATCCTGCAATCCATGGGGCTGCAAGGCATCGGATACAACTTAGCGACTGAACAACAACACATATATTTAAAGTTAACAAATGAATTTAAAACTCACTAAACTTCTTCACGACTGAGTGATTGAACTGAAATGAAACTTCTTCATTTAAAATATTTGCAGTTTCATTCTCTCTGCAGATTTTAGAGCTTTTATAGTTGACACCTTTTCATCACATTGAGCAATATTAGCAAACACCCATTTTTAAAATGCTCTGTCTATAAGTAGTTTTTTTCCTTGCTTCTTTCCTTTCTCCCTCCCCTCTCTTTCTTTCTTTTCCTTTTTTCCCCTACCACCAAAGTGTATTTGGAAAGGAATTTTCTATTCTATCGCTCTCAAAACATAATCAAATGCAAACCCCAAGCAACAAAAGTTCTTTTCATAATTTGTTGGTTGAAAGTAGTAGATATTTTGTTGCTTTGTATTGCTGGTGGGAATGGGGATAGAGGGCTTCTTTTCTCTCTTTTTAAAAATTCAGTTTATATTCTGTTTTACATTTTATTTTCTGCTTCTCATGCTTACTGATTTAATAAAGGATTAATATTCAGCATATATAACAACATATATGCAACTCAACATCAAAAGACAAACCACCTGATTAAAAAAAATGGGCAGAAGAACTGAATAGACATTTTTCTAAAGAGGAAATACAGTGGCAAACAGGCACATGAAAAGGGAAATGCAAGTCAGAACCACAGTGAGGCACCTCCTATCCCCGTCAGAATGGCTGTCATCAAAAGACACACAGAGCAAGTGTTAGGATGTGCAGAAAAGGGAGCCCTTGTCCACTGTTGGTGGGAACGTACATTGGTGTAGCCACCGTGGAAAATAGTACGGAGCTTTCTCAAAAAAGTAAACATAGAACTACCACATGACCCAAAAATTCAACTCCTGGGTATATCTTTGGAAAAAAAACCCACAATGCTAGTTTGAAAATATCCATACACCCCTGTGTTCATAGCAGCATTGTTTACAATTACCGGGACATGAATCTAAGCATCCATCCACAGATGGATGAATAAAGAAGATGTAGCGACTTCACTTTCACTTTCACGCATTGGAGAAGAAAATGGCAACCCACTCCAGTGTTCTTGCCTGGAGAATCCCAGGGATGGGGGAGCCTGGTGGGCTGCCGTCTATGGGGTCGCACAGAGTCGGACACGACTGAAGCGACTTAGCAGCAGCAGCAGCATATATAATATTATGTTATATATGTATAATAAAATACGTGTCTGTACATATATAGATACATATACAATGGAATACTCCTCAGCCATAAGAAAGAATAACATTTTGCCCTTTGAAGTAACACGGGCGGACTTGGAGGGCATTATGCTTAGTGAAATAAATCAGACAGAGGAAGACAAATACTGTATGATATCCCTTATGTATGGAATCTAAAAAACATAATGAACTAGTGGATATACACAAAAGAAGCAG
Source organism: Moschus berezovskii (assembly GCF_049115385.1). NCBI lineage: Eukaryota > Metazoa > Chordata > Mammalia > Artiodactyla > Moschidae > Moschus > Moschus berezovskii. Next base: position 8,459,969 of record NC_142460.1, read on the forward strand.
ACTCACAGGTGCAGAGAACAAACTAGAGGTTATTAGCGGTGAGGAAGGGGAAAGGGCAGGATAGGGGCGGGGGAGGGCAAGACTGGTGTGAGGTATATTGTAAGATATGCAAGGGTGTATTGCACAACAAGGAGAAGATAGCCAATATTTTGCAATAAGTGTAAATGGAGTATAGCCTTTAAAAAAACTGCATGAAAATTTAAAAATGGGTAAAATATTGAACTTTTACATGTTTCTAAAAGTCAAAGCGCGCCCACAGTTAAAACCAGAGAAGTATCATTCCCTCCTAGATGTCTTCATCCTGCGTCCTTTACACTCTGCGGATAATTAACTTGTCTTCCAGGTTCTCCTCCTGGTGTTTCTTTGAAGTCATTTCTTAATTGTCATTAAAGCCTCACCTTTCTTTTCAAAGGGAATGTTAACTTTTCAAAACGTCTTCCTGGTAGTGTAACTGTCACTTATATTTCTGGGACATTTGTCATTGCACAAAGAAAGCATGCTGTTTTTTTTTTTTTTAATTTTTGACAACCCTTTTAAGTATTTTATCATCAAAGAGCCAGTGAAACTGTATCCTAATGGACAATTTTCCTGGTCACTGACTTATTATAAAGTGTTGCATAGATTTTATTAATACTACCTGTTAGAGGTTGTATCAGGCACACTGTAAGGTGGATCCTATGATCAGACCTTCTGGTACACACTCCCCTGTAAACCTCTTGCCCTGGAGTGTGGGTGGGACCTGTGGCTTGCTTCTAACCAGTAGAATATGACAACGGTGATGAGCTGTCATGTCTATCATTGTATTACACAAGACTGTAACTTTTGACCAGCTAGTGACTGTCTTGACTGACACTTGATCTCTAGCTGGTTTTTAGTGAATTAAGCTAGTTCATGGAGAGGGCCTTGCTGCCAGGAACTGAAGGCAGCCCCCAGCTGACAACAAGCAAGTTTCTGAGGCCCTCAGTCTTGCAGCCAGTGAATTACTGAATCCTGCCAAGCTCATATCCTTCCCCAGTTGGGCCTTGGATGAGACCCCAGCCCTGGCCTTCTCCTTGACTGCAGCCTTGAGAGAAACCCTGCTGCAGCAGACCCAGCTAAGCCATGCCCGAACTCCTGACTCCAGAAACCATGGGATCATGAATGTGAACTGTCTTAAACCAATTTGTTTGTGGTAATTTTTTATGAAGCAATTAATGACAAATGCATAAGTTTTACCTTTATAAATGCAACAACATTTGCTGTAGCTTTTTTGAAGGATGCTTTTGAAGGATGCAGTACATGAATTTCACATATCAGGCTATTTCTATAATCTTCACCCGGAAAATGTTTTTTTAAAATTTCAATCAAAGAAACCTCTCCATCGGGGGTTCCATCATGCTGTTTCTCCATCAAGCATTTCTATTTTACAAATTACTCTTATAAGGATGTAGTCTCCAAGAAATTTTTCAACTGGTGGCTCTTAAAAAGATGCCGTTTGTTTATTATTCATCTCCTTACTGGAATAGAATGTAGCAAATACATAAGTGGAGGTATTGAAACATCTCCTTACTGGAATGGAATCTAGAAAACACTTAAGCTGAAGTACTGGAAACATCTATGCTTTCATCTGACTATATGGCTAATTTTCTCTACCACACAATTTATTCTAATACTTTTGTCTTTAAAATTTTAACAATGTGTCCTAAGTCTCTTCCAGATTTGTTGACAAAGGAAAGTGGTTTAATTTACTGATATGTATCCCTTCTTATGTATCTGCTTAGCCATTTTTTTCCTCAAAGGGTTGAATGGCTGCTTTCCTAATGAGGATTTTGCTACTGAGCATAAGATTTCAAAAGTAACTTCTAAACAAAAATTATCATTAGCGGTTATTTTGGAAATATGGAGTATCTAGTAGCTTTAAACACAACACAGAAAAATTAGACAGTGTCTTTATGTTTAGTTTTTAAGCGCTTTATCTGTTAAGTGTTTTTATTAACCAATGGGATTAATAACTACCAGCTCAAGGCTCAATTATACACTAGAATACATCTCACTTTTAAAGGAAAGTGGTCTTAAATCCACGTTGCAGATGTGATGTCCTCCTATCTGATCTTCATCACTCCCACTTGTCAATTCCTAGCCAGAGGACCCTTTAAAAACCCATCCTGTCCTGTCCCTGGACAGAATGCCCAATGCCTCCCACCTCATTCTCAGCAAGAGCCCGAATATTTCCAGATCCCCGTGTGACCTTCACCCTTTTCCGTCCCAGTGATTGGACTGCCTTCTCACTCCCTGCCCCCCCTGCAGGCTGGCCTGTCAGGCTGAGAAGGTGAGCTTCACCACCCGAGGCCTTTGCCATTACACTTTCTCCTGCTCGAAGTGCTCTCCCTCCAGCATCCAGAAGATTTATTTTATTTATTTCCTTACTTCCTTTACGTGCTCCGTGCTAAGTCGCCCCAGTCGTGTCAGACTCATTGTGACCCCGTGGACTGTAGCCCGCCAGGCTCCTCTGTCTGTGGGATTCTCCAGGCATGAGTACTGGAGTGGATACCCAGGCCCTGCTCTTACTTCCTTTAGGGTCTGCTCCCTCCAGTGTCTCCTTAGGAAAGGGGTCTCCCCTTCTATAGCTACATACACATATGTATCTACTGCTACATACAGCAGTATCTGTAGGGGTAGATAGAATAGATAGATAGTTGGAATAGGTAGATAGGTAGAAAGAAGGGAGACAGAACAGATGGATACACAGAACTGATAGATTGCAATTCCCCAGACACTTCTCTCCCTACCCTGCTCTTTAGTTCCCTGTCTCATCTTTCATATCTGACATTTTATATATGTACTTGTCTCCACCTGAGAATAGAATGGGTTTGTCCAGCGTTCTATCTCCCATACCTAGATTGTACCTGGCTTATAGAGGATGCTCAATAAAGAGTGCGTTCAAATGGACTTCTTGATAATAACTGAATTTTTGATTCTTTCTATCTGATTTGGGGTTAAGCTGTCCTTCCTTTTATCATGTGATGTGGTGACAAAGAGGTTACTATAGGGAAAGACCTTTCAGCTGTCCTTGTATGGCCTCTGTGCCTGAATACTGAGTTGCCTTTCACAGAGAGGGCTAGTGACCTTCTGGTCATTGTCAGAAGGCATTTCTCTACCTGATCTTCTAGGAGGGTGTGCTTCCTTGAGCTGAGCGTGCGATGTCAGCCTGTTCCGAAGATGTAGAGTGAAGTCAATGGAACCATCCAGGGAGCCGTGAGCCAAATGCACTGTCTTTCCTGCATTAAGGATGTGGTGGTACCTATAGCAACAACAAATCCCTAATCCTCGTTTTGCTCTAATAAAATCAGACAGGCATCCGAGGGGATCTCAACCAGCTGTTGTCACATAAGAGTCCCTACCCTGGGTTATTAATTGACTTGTCCAGCCTGGGCTTCCCAGGTAGCATAGGGGTAAAAAAACCAAAAATCCACCTGCCAATGCAGGAGATGTTGGTTTGATCCCTGGGTCGGGAAGATCCCCTGGAGGAGGAAATGGCAACCCAGTCCAATATTCTTGCCTGGAGAACCCCATGGACAGAGGAGCCTGGTGGGCTACAGTCCACGGTGTCACAAAGAGTCGGACACGCCTGAAGGAGAGAGCCAGCGAGCGGGCTTGTCCGCCACTCATTACATCCTGTGGTCTGACCTGTGGTCTGTGCATTTCTTTCCTATCTGCTCCTCTGATTTCAGTGCCTTCACACGGGCCTTCTCATTGTGTGAATCCTCCTGCCAGGAAAGTTGCCAGCTACCACCTTCCACTGAAGGCATTTTTCCTTTTTCTGGTGGTCAGGTCTGCCTTTTCTAAAGGTACTTGATATCAGTGAACTGTAACTGAGCAAAGCTGTAGTAGGCAGGGGAGGGGAAAATACAACTCCCACTGGGCTATTCCAGACTTTTGTCTAGAGAAAAATACCAGGCCCTCCACAATGGTTTGCCACCATTACGGCCTTAGACAAATCACTTATTATATCCGAAGCTCAAGATTCTTCATACAAAACTGTGGATAATAACATCTGTCTTGTCCCCATAAGACTGCTCTAAGAATCAGAATGAATTCACCGTAAAAGGCAAAGGCCTTGAAAATGTAAGCTAATGTCACTGCAGTATTATTCAGAAGGTTCTGCGTTGGCCTTTAGTTCCTTTACTGTAAAATTTGCTTCTTACGTTATTTACACACAGCTGGCATTAACAAGTGGCCACACTTACTATTTAATATCGTCTCTGCATATTTGAAAGTCTCCTCCTCCATTTTCTGTTTTTCCTAACAGCACGGACATCAGTGGATCTAGATACGCTCCTTTGTTGTTATGGCCTAGGATGGGCAGATCAGCTATTTGCAGTCCTGCTTTGAAGCAAGCACACAGCTATTTGCCTGGCACAGTCTTCACACTTTCAAGGTACTCTGGTCATCTGCAAGATTAGAAGTCCTTCCAGTGAGCACACTGGGACGGAGGGATGCCTGCAGAGTTCAAGGTTAAAGGAGAGCATAGATACAACTCTGGGGCTGAGTGTATGCATGCATATATCAGCTTTTTACAGACACAGACCCTTCACGCTGAAGATAGATGCCGCTGGGTATAGAGTCCCACACTTTTATGATACATTAATATTGATCTTGTGTTAGCATAGCAAAGAAAAATGGCTGAACAGACATTTTAATGTTGTGAAATGATTATTGATTCTCAGCGGGCAGGCAAGTACATCTGTTTAGTCTTGAGGATTCATTACAGTAAACTAGTGGACACAGAGAAGAGGGGAAGCGTGAGTTTACTGTTTGGAATAAGGGACAATCTTGAACGTCTGTTAAGCCACCGCCTCTAGTGAGCTAAGTGAATCTATCGTTGTTCACCTTTTCCATGTGTAAGACAGCAATGCTTATCTTGCACAGAAGTCTTGAAGCTCTGCTCTAAAGCGCAAAGGTCAGTCAACAGAATTGATTTCTAGATTTCTCCTAAGCAGTCTCTCCTGGCATGTGATTCTTCACTGGGCAGGGAAAGGCCTGATTTAAGGGAGGTGGGACGGAGTGAATGTGAGATGAGTGTCAGTTGACCTGTCACTGCCTACAGCAACCAGTCTGAAACTGTTAAAGACGATTCATTGCGCATATACGCTGTGATGAGAAAAGTCAGCCAAGTTTGCACAACGTTCAATAAGCTGCTGCTTAGTTGATAAGTTGCATCTGACTCTTTGTGACCCCGTGGACTGCAACACGTCAGGCTCCCCTGTCCTTCAACTATCTCCTGGAGCTTGCTCAAATTCATGTCCATGGAGTCAGTGATGCCATCCAACCATCTCATCCTCTGTCATTCCCTTCTCCTCCTGCCCTCAATGTCTCCCAGCATCAGGGTGTTTTCCAGTGAGTCAGCTCTTCGCATCAGTTGGCCAAAATATTGAAGCTTCAGCTTCAACATCAGTCCTTCCAATGAATAGTCAGGGTTCACTTTCAAGAGGTTTCCAATGTTTAAACCATAAACCATTTTTATTATGAAATATAGCAAGTACCTACATATGACTGAGTTCTGTTCTGAGAGCACTTTCATAAGTCCAATTTGTTCTGTGTCCAACACTGTTAGCCTAGACACCCTACTAAAAATTGACTATATATTGTTACTTTTACACTTGTTTCTGGATGTCTGGGTTTGAAATAAAGACACTGTACAGTCCTGCACAGTAAAGTATGCAAAAGCACAACCACTTGTGGAGGTTACATGCACTTGACAACGTACGCCAGGCAAGTGAACTAATTCACGTGATTGGACATGTGAAAGTTAAACTCTGTTCAAATCTCTTGCCTATATTTCTGTTTTGTTTTCTTTCTATTCTTTTTGATTTATAGGAACTCTTGATATATTTTGAATATAAGCTCATTGTTGGTTTTATAGGTTGCAAATTCCTTTGTCATCTCCGTGACTATAGTAAACTAGTTATTTTTTGGTCTTTAGAAGTTAGTTTTTTTCTGTATTATGAACTTGAATTTGAGCAAACTTTGGTAGACAGTGAAGGACAGAGGAGCCTGGCTTGCTGTAGTCCATGGGGTCCCGAAGAGACGTGACTTAGTGACTGAACAATAATAACAACGAACTTGGACATTGTATTAGTTTTCAGTAGCTGCTGTAACAAATTACTGCAAACTTGGTGTCTTGAAATAACAGAAATTTATTCTTTCCCACTCAAGAGGCCAGAAGTAAGAAACCAAATTATTTTCAGGCTGTGTTTTGGCCTCTTCCAGCTTCTAGTGATGTCCGTACCCCTTGGCTTGTGGGTACATCTGCATCCATCTTCACATTGTCTGTCTTCTCCTCTTCTATCTGTTATAAGGACACTTGTCTTTGGATTTAAGGTCCACCTGAATAATCCAGGATAGCTCATCTCAAAATCCTTAACTACATCTGCAAAGACCCTTCATCTAAATACAGTCAGAATCACAGGTTTCAGGAGTTAAGATGTAGACATAACATTCTGGGGAATACCACTGAATCCACTATCAAAGTTATATATCCACTTACTATTCCTCTAGTGACTATAATCCAAGGTAAAATAGATGCTCTTGACTTATTAAAGACAAATAGTGTGCCTCCATCTCTTCCCAGAAAGGTTTATCAGTAAAATTAAAATAAAATAAATCCATTTGAGAAAGTGAGATTAGTCGAGTTTCATTTTTTCAAATGGATTTTATTTTTTGATCCATTTGTTTGCTTCAGAAATGAGTAATTAGTATCTCTTTGCACGCCAAGGATTGGAAGTAGAGGTGGAAGCCTGGCAGACACACTCTCCAAAGCATGGGTTAAACTGGAGTGTTAGTCTGAAGAAAATCTTGAGATCAGTTGGTTACTCAAGCTTTATTGTACTAATTAGGAAACTGAGGGTTAAGTTGAATGAGTTTTTAAAATTTATTTATTTTTAATTGGAGAATAATTGCTTTACAATACTGTGTTGGAGGATAATTGCTTTACAATACTGTGTACAATACAATTCATGTCTGCCATAGGTAGACATGAATCAGCCACTGGTATACAAATGTCCCCTCCCTCTTGAACCTCCTTTCCCTGCCCACCCTATGCTACCCCCTAGATTGTCACTGAGCATTGGGTTGGAGCTCCCTGCTTCATGCAGTGAACTCCCACTGGCCGTCTATTTTACGTACGGCAATGTACATGTTGGGGGCGGGAGGAGAAGGGGACGACAGAGAATGAGATGGCTGGATGGCATCACCGACTCGATGGACATGAGTCTGAGTGAACTCCGGGAGTTGGTGATGGACAGGGAGGCCTGGTGTGCTGTGGTTCATGGGGTCGCGGAGAGCTGGACACGACTGAGTGACTGAACTGAACTGAACTGAGTGTATATGTTTCAGTGCTGCTCTCTCGATTTGCTCCACCCTCCCCTTACCTTATGCTGTCCACAAGTCTGTTCTTTGTGTCTTCATCTCCACTGCTGCCCTGCCAGTAGGTTCATCAGTGCCATCTTTCTAGACTCCTTATACACATGTTAACATGCAGTATTTTTCTCTAACTTACAGATGACTTTCTGTGCCAGAAGTCCACATAGTCAGACCCCTCAAGTCCTTCAGACCCCAGGCTAGCCCTTATCACTTCCTGACTGGACATGGCCTGACCCAATAGATGTATTTAAAGCACATTACACTGAAAAAATGCTTACTGCTTGACCCTATAAAAGTAGGAAGCAAAGCCATTTGCAACAACATGGATGGACCTAGAGATTATCATACTATGTGACGTCAGACAAAGACAAATATCATATGAAACCCTTTATATGTGGAATCCAAAATAAGCACACAAATAATTTATTTGCAAAACAGAAATAGGCTCATAGAAAAAAGTTATTATCAGAGAAGAAAGGGGAGAGAGGGAAAAATTAGGAGTTTGGGATTCAGTTCAGTTCAGTCGCTCAGTCGTGTCCGACTCTCTGCGACCCCATGAATCACAGCACGCCAGGCCTCCCTGTCCATCACCAACTCCCGGAATTCACTCAAACTCATGTCCATCGAGCTGGTGATGCCATCCAGCCATCTCATTCTCTGTCGTCCCTGTCTCCTCCCGATTAGCAGATACAAATTCTTATATGCAAAATAGATCTACAACAGAGACCTACTGTATAGCACAGGAAACTACATACAATATCCTGTAATTATTACCTATAATGGAAAAGAACCTGAAAAATAATATACAGATCATTGAATCACTATGATGTACTTCTGAAATACTGTAAATCAACTATACTTCAATACAAAAGAAGAAGAAAAGTTAAAAGAAGACAAAGTCACACAGGCATCTAAGAAAGATATGCAGAAATATGTTTTGCCAACACATGTAGCTCCACTTCTTGGAAACTATCTCATAATATATGCTGTGCTGTGCTCAGTCAGTTGTGTCTGACTCTGCGACCCCCTGGACTGTAGCCCGCCAGGCTCCCCTGTCCATGGGGGTTCTTATGGAATACTGAATACCAAAGTGGGTTGCCAAGCCCTCCTCTAGGGGATCTTCCCAAACCAGGGATTGAACTCCCGCATTGCACGTGAATTCTTGACCAGCTGAACTACCAGGCAAACTGCTCATAATGTACATCCTTGGTCAAAATATAGTACCCACAGCCAATTCTCGAAATATACAAGATCTATGGAATGTTCTAGTAGTGGAAACCTTTGCTATGCGATTAGTGACAATAATAAAAGTTAATATCCCATGAACACTCAAAGTACGCCAGACATTCTCTTAAGAGTACTAATGGCTGGGGCGGGGGAACCCCATGTAAGTCATATGCCAGCTTTAGGAACTTGTTTTATTATTCTTGCTCCTATTTAAAGATAAAGATACAAAGGTGGAGAAGATTCAGGAACTTGTCTGTTCGGGAGAAGCCGTGGTGAGTGATGGAGTCAGGATTCTAGCCTGGAGAGCTAGGCTCTCTTCTGAGCCGCAGGGAGCCCTACCCATGGGTGCTGAGCTGCAGAAAGGGGTATCTGTCTTCTCAAGGGCCTTCTGACCTATTCTCACAAACCCAGAGGATCACACTGTTTATTCCCCCTGGAGAAGTGAGGGGAGAGAGACTCACTGCTTTGGCATCTCACCTACCTCTCTTGTTGGAATATTGCTCTTCATGGTTCTCCTTTATGTTTTGAAGAAACAATTACTATTTTCCCTATAAAATCTGGCCATTGGGTCAGAAAGACAGAGATCCATGGAAACAATCTTGTGTGTCACATGAGCTGTGTCCATGGGATGCTGGCATAGAGACACAGAGAACAGGGCAGATAGGCAGGAATACTGCTGTTGTTATTGCTGTTTGGTTGCTCAGTCGTGTCCAACTCTTTGCCACCCTACGGACTGCAGCATGCTGGGCTCCCCTGTCCTTCACTGTCTCCCGGAGTTTGCTCAAATTCACGTCCATTGAGTCGGTGATGCCATGTAGCCATCTTATCCTCTGCCACCCTCTTCTCCTTTTGCCTTCAATCTTTCCCAGTATCAGGGTCTTTGAAAGACTGTTGAGTGTCCCATTTTACCAAAGTGCTCTCTCTCTCCAGAAGAAAAAAAAAAAAAATTGCCCCAGAGTGTTTGCTCTGCAATCAGACAGTCACTTGTTAAGAGTGCTCATATTTCTAAGAGGCATTAGGGAGCTGACAGGAACACTATGCTGTTGCCGTCACTTCTGAATTCATACCAACCGTGATGAATACGAATGAGAAGGAGCAGGGGCTCTAAATGGATCCCTGCAGACTCATAGTAGCGCTCCTGACATTTGACAAGCCGGTTTGCAAAAGGGTTCTTCAGGGCACGGTTGGCAGTCGGTGGTGACGACGCTTAGTGCCACTTGGGACTGGAATCTCAGAATTAGTATTCCCCACAGAGACAATGCCAGCCCCCGTGTCTCATCACAGATGCCATGTCGGTGTAGCTTGAATGTCATTTAGGTAAAATTAATTCTGATTGATGAGGCCCGGCTCTTGCGTTTCCTTCTGGAATGGCTTGCTCTGACTGTAATTGGACTGAAACAGACACAGTGCAGTTGAGAGTGATGAGGACGGGTCGGCTTAGTCATCTCTGTCCTGTAATTCGCCTCTCCCTCCCCAACATTAAAACCATGAATAACATTGCCTCTTCTCTGGGAGGAACGGACAGTGATGTTATGGGCACTGATCTTTTCCTTTTCCTTCACATTTGCTAAATTAAACTTTGTAAATAAGCTTTGAAACATCAAAAAGTGAAGTTCAAGAAATTGTCAGAGCCATTTTCTTCCTTTGTTAATGAGAGAGGCTGCAACTGAAGTCTCTTCATGTCCATTTCTATGACTCTAAGATAGTCACAGCATGAAAAAGTTTGATGTCCACTTATTCCATAGTATAGACAAAAAAATAAATAAATAAATACTTTCCCTGTTGCCCCATCCTCAGAAAACTGTGTTAGTAACTAAAAGTAAAACTAACACATACCACCTATTAGAGGAATTAAAATGCCTTAAAACCTTTTTTAAAAAAATTCAGAATAGCACATAAGCATAGTAATAATTGTTCCTTTACATAATTTGGAGCCCAGGAAGGTGAGTGAGACCTGGGCAAGAAGGACTGTGAAGAGAGCAGCTATTGTATCAGTTAGATTTGCTGCATAACAAAGACACCTGATTAAGTGGCTTAAAACAGCAGTCATTCATTTGTTCATAGTTCTGTAGGTTGGTGATTTGGTTTAGGCTAGCTAAAGGCTTTCTCTGCTCCATGTGGTATCTATCAGCTGGTCACTCAGGTGTCTGCAGTCCGGTGACATTTCTGAGGCCATGTGGAAGGCTGGCTGTGTGGCCTCACTCACAGGACTACTGGAAGCAGGGTTGATGGAAGCAACTGGATTATATGTTGTTGATCATCTAGCAGGCTAATATGGCTTTGTTCACTGGATGGTGGTTGTAGAGCTCCGATGAGCAGCCAGAGAGGGCATGCCTCATTGCACAAACTTCATCAGCTTTGTGATATTCCATTGACCAAAGCAAGTCACATGGCCACACACACACCCAGGTTCAAGGGGTGGAGTAGACTCAGAATCTTTATGGGAGGAATTTGTGGGGGTTCTAAAATATGTCCACAAATTCCTAGTAACTTTTCTACCAAGGAATGGAGGGCTGTGGCACTTCTGTTTGAATTTGGGTTAATCTTAGTGATTGCTTGTAACTTTAACAGCTGAAATGACACAGCATTAATTTTATTCATTGTTTGTTTTTTAAAAAAGAATGAGAGTGATGGCTGCTCAGTTGTGTCTGACTTTTTGCAACCCCATGGACTATGGACTGTAGCCCACCAGGTTCCTCTCTCTGTGAAATTCTCCAGGCAAGAATACCGGAGTGGGTAGCCATTCCATTTTCCAAGGCATCTTCCCAACCTAGGGGTCATGCACCGCAGCAGATTCTTTATTGTTTGAGCCACTAGGGAAGCCCCCTACCCCTGCCACCATTTAAAAAAAATGTTTGGGTCATGGTGCATGGTATATGGATCCTAGTTCCCTGACCAAGGATCAAACTCACAGCCCTTGTATTGGAAGCTCAGAGTTTTAACCACTGGACCACCAGGGAAGTCCCCTGTCCAGCATAATTTTAAATGTGGGGTCAGTGAGGCCATGCTGAGACTGACTTGCTAAAGAAGCCACTTCGGCATATGCACATTCAAGCTGACCACTCAGCTGAGCTCTCCGCTGACAGCCGGCATCAGTGGCCAGCCTTCCAGAGGAGCCGTCCTGAACCTCCAGCCCAGTCAAACCTTCAGATGACTGCAGCCCTGCTGACATCTGATGGTAACTGCATGAGAGGCTCCAAGGAACAATGGCCCAGTGGAGCCCTTCCAGAATTTCTGACCCACAGTATCTTGAGAAAAAGATCAGATGTCCATTATTTTAATCCACTGCATTTTGGGATAACATTTTTACTTAACAATAATAACAGAATTAATTGGTTTAAAACCTCAAAGGTAAATAATGTGGGTAATAAAAATGCTAGAAGAAATCTAGGCTACTAAACATACAACTTAGGAATTGAGGAGACGTTAAGCTCCCCAGTGGGTCCCACTCTAATTTCCTAAGGCTTCCATTGTCTCCTCCACCACCACACAACTTGGTGTCAACAAAGCAGACTTCCCCACACAGTTGGGGTCAGCCAAAGAGCTAAGATGCTTTGTAGGACACTAAGATAGCACAGGAGCCGTGAACCTTCTCACAACCTCCTGGAAGAACCCAGGGATGTCCCCGTTTCCAGATACCTTTCCATCCTGGATCTGAGTCTCCCTCCTCTCCACATCACAGCACTGACTGTCTTCACCAGTTGATAAAGAAATGCCACTCCCCTGGAAGGACAACCCAACCCTGGGATCCCTCTCTGCCTAGGAGCACAGCTCCTCAAGGCTGTGTTATACGGCCTGCAGCAAAACATGGGGGTCCTCGGAGACCGCAAGTCAGAGCCCCTTTAAGGTCTCACTGCCAAGTGTGGCTCTTCCCCTGCAGGAGTTACTGGATCACACCTTCCACCCCCATGTGAACAATCAGGCTTGATCCCATCCCTGCCCAAGACAGACCCTCATGTTCAGAGGATGGAGGAGGATGTCTCCTACTGGTCCCATAAAGGATCACGTGCTCGCTTGCTCTCACACACACAAACACACAGACACAACTCTATTGCATGATACGTGCAAAGTCCCTTTGTATGTGTGTGCTAAGTCCCTTCAGTCCTGTCCACTCTTTGTGAACTTATGGACCATAGCCCACCAGGCTCCTCTGTCCGTGGGGTTCTCCAGGCAAGAATACCAGAGTGGGTTGCCACGCTCTCCTCTAGGGGATCTTCCCAACCAGGGATCGAACCCATGTCTCTTATGCCTCCTGCATTGGCAGGTGTGCTTTTGACCTCTAGCGCCACCTGGGAAGCCCTTGATATACTGTACTGTGTCAGCCTTTGCAGCGATGCTCTGCTCCTGAACCCTCAGGTCAGCTAAAGACATAACCAATCCCCTAGCTGCATAAGGATGCAATCATTTCCTTAAAATGACTACGTGGAAAGACCTGGTGAAGCGTTTAAACCGCATTCTTTCTGCAAGTCTCTCTCTACTTGAGGAGGTTAGCACTTTCTCCCATTCAGTGAACTTAAGTTATAAAAGATTTCCTTTTTAAGAGGGACTGTCATGCCCATGTGTTTAATCTCCTCTGGTTCCTGCAGAGGCCAGTTCAGCTCCTTTTCCTCCTTTGGTTTGATCCTGGATCGTATAAAACAACCTCGCACACTCCCAGGGGCCAGGCTCTTTTTTTTTTTTTTTACCATCTCCTAGATTCCCTCCCCGGAGAAGGCAATGGCAAGCCACTCCAGTACTATTGCCTAGAAAGTCCCATGGATGGAGGAGCCTGGTAGGCTGCAGTCCGTGGGGTCGCTAAGGGTCAGACAGGACTGAGCGACTTCACTTTCACTTTCCACTTTCACACACTGGAGAAGGAAATGGCAACCCACTCCAGTGTTCTTGCCTGGAGAATCCCAGGGACGGGGGAGCCTGGTGGGCTTCCGTCTATGGGGTCGCACAGAGTCGGACACGACTGAAGTGACTTAGCAGCAGCAGCAGCAGCAGATTCCCTCCCATGGGACTCGCCCTTCCCCAGCCTGTGGGGCTGAGGCTGTCCAACCAGGGGCCCTCAAAGCAGGCTGGGAGGGCCGCCTTCCCTCCTCTGCTGTGCAGGGCCTTGATCTCATTCCAAACTGGTCATAGATAGAAAGGGGATGGTGGTTAAGAGTATACCGATCTCTCTCAGAATCATTTCAGGGCCAATTAGTCCAGAGGAACAGCTTCCCTAGTGGCTCAGATGGTAAAGAATTGCCTGCAATGCAGAAGACCTGGTTCAATCCCTGGGTCAGGAAGATCCCCTAGAGAAGGGAATGGCAACCTACTCCAGTATTCTTGCCTGGGAAATCCCATGGACAAAGGAGCCTTGCAGGCTACAGTTCATGGGGTTGCAAAGAATTGCACACGATTGAACGTGTGATGGATTGACAGTCTTCCAAATCTCCCTTCTGGCTCACACTGGGTGATGGCTTCTTGCCTCTCTCTCAATTGGCACTGAGACAGAGAGATTTGCCCATCTTTTGATACGTCTCCATAGCAACACCAACACCCAGGTTCCCAAAGACACACACACACACACACACCTTCCAACCACCCAGTAGCTCCCTGGGAGTCTGCCAGAGATTCTCTGCCCCTTGGGGGTCCTCTTGGCCTTAGTGAGCAGCTATACCAGCAGGAGCCACAGGAAACCAGAGTGACCACAAGTCTCAGGCACAAGATGGAGCCCCTGCCACATCATGTTATAGCTGCCACATCATAACTGCGGGTTTTCCATATGGGAAACTGGAAAGCAGTCACAAGGACAGGCAGATGGAGACCACAGGGTCAGCTCTGCTGCTGACCACAGGGAGCCCGGTGGATGTGGGTCCTGTGTTTGACTCATGGACTTGCCACCTCTTGGCTTATCTTTGCCCCGTCTGGGTTTTGGCGCAGCTTGGGAGAGTAAAGTTGGATCTCCCAATCAGACATTTTATTCAAGATTGTTGCCTCTCATTGGTCCCAGGTGGAGAGGGGAGAATGGAGATGAAATCCCTGTTGGTTACGTTCTTCTAGTAGATCAGCTTCCCATAATCATGGACCACAAGCCAAGAGTCATCACCCATGCTCCCATGACCAGAGGTCAGTAAGAATAAGAAACCAAGAGGGTTAAGTCGAGTAGCATTCCTTCTACATGTGTATACGAGAAATGGGGACACAAGCCTCACTCCTTTCTGTTTTCTTGATGCTTAACCTTTGGGTTCAAACATTAACCCCTGGCTGACCAGGGCTGTGCTGTCCTGCTCTGGTGGGTTGTCCATCAGACCAGTCTTACTCCCTCCTTCAGCAGCCCACTCCCCGTTGGGGTGCCTTCCTGGGCTGGCTGGCTGCTGGCCAGGATATGCTTTGTTCCCAGAAGCTGTCCATTGGGTCAGAACAGTGAAATGTTCAAATTAACTTGGAGCCAGGCTGGAGTCAAGACTGCAAATTTATTCTATATTGCTTTGCCTTTTTTCCCAGTCATATTGCCCAATGTAGCTTATCTAAAATTCTGCAGTGTGATTAAAAGTCAACATTAGATCATCCAGGAATACAATGTCAACAACCCAGAGATGCCTTGAAGTTGAATGCAAAGCCTTCTTTTATTAAATTCTGTTTTAGGAGCATAAACACTGCTACACATCAGTAACAAGTAATCCCCAGATCTCGGTGGATTAACACTGGGAAGGTTTCTTTTCATAAACTCCACTGATCCACTGGGGACTGTGCTCTCCGCCACTGTGGCCTTTACTCTGGTACCCACCTGAGAATATAGCCCTCCTCTGTAATATCATTAGTCACATGTCAGAGGGAATGTCAAGCTTAGACACACTGGTGCCTAGGGCTTCCACCTGGAAGTAACAACATTCCCTCTGCTCACATTCCACGGACCAACACAAGTTACATGTGACCCCTAAGTTCCAAAGAGGTACAGAAGCCCAATTTTCCCTCACGCCTGGAGGTTGAGAGGTGAAAGAGTGTAATCAAGTCTATGGACCAGCACACGTTTTCAGGGAGAAATTAAAGACCACAAATATTAAATGTCCTTGCAAGTTAAAGTTCAACTAATTTTGTGTCTGAAGTAATTAAAGTCCAAAATTAAATACTCTTGCTCTTGAGAAGTCAAATCCAAAGTCTCTAATTTCTGATTTTAAATTAACTTTCAGTGACACTGAAGCCCTCTTCTCTTTCTTAGAGTCCTAGATTTCTTCAGCCACTCTGTGTGTACTGGCCTGACATCTATCACAATGGGCTTAATGCTTTTAGGACTCTTAGATGTGAAGTGAGTTCAATTTCTTAGTCTCTAGAGTATAAAGAGAAAACCTGATGCTGGGAAGGATTGAAGGCGGGAGAGGAAGGGGACGACAGAGGATGAGATGGTTAGACGGCATCACTGACTTGATGGACATGAGTTTGAGCAAGCTCCAGGGGTTGGTGATGGGCAGGGAGGCCTGGCGTGCTGTGATTCATGGGGTCGCAAAGAGTCGGACACGACTGAGCGACTGAACTGAATACTGTATGATATCACATACGTGGAATCTAAAAAATCTGCAACAAACTGGTGAATACAGCAAAAAAGAAGCATACTAATAGGGAGAAGGAAAGAGGAGGGAAAGGTAGAGATAGGGGAGTAACCAGTCAGATTATTAAATATGAAATATGCCACAAGGATATAGTGTACAACACTGGGAATATAGCCAATATGTTAGAATAACTGTAAATGGAGGATAATCTTTAAAATTGTGAATCATGGTATTGTAGAACTGTAACTTATATAATGGTGTACATCAACTATACTCTAATTTAAAAAATATTTTGAAGCAGTCTTACGACCTACAAGATTATCACAGCACTGACTTCATGTCACTAACTAACCTCAATGTCCGGAGGAGCCACCCCAAATGAAATGTCGTTCTCGGGACAACGTGTTTGGTTAAATTTTGACCTGTGTTGCTGCTGCTGCTGTTGCTAAGTCACTTCAGTCGTGTCCGACTCTGTGTGACCCCATAGACGGAAGCCCACCAGGCTCCCCCGTCCCTGGGATTCTCCAGGCAAGAACACTGGAGTGGGTTGCCATTTCCTTCTCCAATGTGTGAAAGTGAAAAGTGAAAGTGAAGTCGCTCAGTCGTGTCCGACCCATAGCGACCCCACGGACTGCAGCCCACCAGGCTCCTCCATCCATGGGATTTTCTAGGCAAGAGTACTGGAGTGGTTTGCCATTGCTTTCTCTGTTGACCTGTGTTACTGATGTTCAAATATTAAGTGAAGCCAGATGGCATCTGAGGGCAGGTTGGAGGATAAAGAGGAAAAATCATCCTTGGTTTCATGTCTGCAGGATATCATTGGTGGCAAGGCACTCTGACCTAGGAAGTTAATTCCATTGCAAGAAATCTCTCTTCAAGAGGTCAACAGGGGCCCTACTTAACCTTCACGTACTGTCTTCTTTCTTAGAGGAGGCATTTGGGGAGACATATTTGGGACATTGCTATCTTCTTGCAGAATGCAGAAATTTGTAATGATGGCTTCATTTCTTTCTTATCTTGGTTTCCATTTCCCCTTTGAGTCTGGTGTCAGTCTTGGAGACTACTTGGAGGGTGGCTTCTCTCCAGTGACACAGTTGCCACCCAAAGTTACGGACATGTGCTTTCTGTCCTGAGACACAGGCACTGGCTTCTGCTGCTTCTTGTTGTGAAGTTGCAAACATCTGAGATGTGGCTTCTGAGGTTGATGTCCCTCTGGTCCTCAGCGAATCAGAGAAGATCCTTGGACCCAAGCTGCTGTGGATGCTTTAAAAGTCTATTTTCCTAGAGCACAGTTCTCACTTTGGCTGCACTTTAGAAATTGGGGGAGGCTTTAAAAATCCTGAGGTCCCCCCAAAAAATTCTGAGGTCTATTGCTCTTGTTCAGCCACAAAGTCATCTTTGACTCTTTGCAATCCCATAGACTGCAGCACGCCAGGCTCCCCTGTCCTTCATTATCTCCTGGAGTTTGCTCAAACTCATGTCCATTGAGTCGGTGATGCCATCCAACCATCTCATCCTCTGTCACCTCCTTCTCCTCCTTCCCTTGATCTTTCCCAGCACCAGAGTCTTTTCCAAAGAGTCGCACCGCAATCAATTACATCACAGTCTTGAAGGAAATGGCAACCCACTCCAGTATTCTTGCCTGGAGAATCCCATGGATGGAGGAGCCTGGTGGGCTACAGTCCATGGGGTCGCAAAGAGTCGGACACGACTGAGCGACTTCACTTCACTTCACTTCACTTGTGATGTCAATTTTTGTGGCCGTTAATTTTTGTGTGTCAGCGGAGCTGAGCCAAGTGGAATGCAGCTGGCCACTTGGTATTTGCTCAGAGGTATGTTTTAGATGACACTAACATTTAAATCAGTAAACAGATGGCCCTTCACAAAGGGGCTGAGCCTCATGAAATGAGTTCAGGGTCTTAATACAAAGCTTCTGACCTCCCTTGAGCAAGAAAGGATTCTGCCAGAAGACCACATTTGGATTTGAACTGTAACTTGTCCTGGGTCTCCAGCCTGCTGGTCTACCCTGTAGATTTTTTTTTTTTTTTTGGACAGACTTGCTGAGCCAAGTCCTTAAAATCAACCTCTCTCACTTTCTAGCTCATGCATCTTGTGGGTTCTGCTTCTCTGGCCAGGCCTGACTATCATGAGTGGCGATGTGGGTGTCAGGCGTTGGTACCTTTAAGAGCTTCCCTCGTGATCCAGCAGCTTGACAGCCCTCTCCCAGGCACATGTGAAGGCAGCTTGTGCTCCTCAGGCTTCTGTCCTCTCTCCACCTTCTGATGCTCTGGGGCCCGAGAGCATTTTTATCTGCAACAGTAGGGCTGCAGCCCTCTGCCACCACCCCCTCCTGCCTCTGATGCTTCCAGGAAAGCCCAGCTGGGATTTCAGTCTGCTTCTAAGACTTTTTTTCTTCCTTCTCAAATGTCTTGCTCTTCATCACCTCCCTCCACCAGACCAGCAGCATCAGCCTTAGCAGGAGCTCGTCAGAAATACCGAGATACTGGACCTGCTGGCGGCCGATGTCCTGAAACACAGAATCTACAGTGGTTCTTTTCCATCTGGACCCATGAGCAGCTCCTCCTCTTGGTCACTCGTGCCGCTCCTGGCCACTGGGATGGCATCTCCCCTCTGTGAGCCCAGACTCTCCTCTGAGAGGGCCGCTTCCCTGCCAACGAAATAACTCCCTCTCCCTCCAGCTTGATGAAGCACACTTACATAGTGTTCAATCTCCTTCTTGATTCTTCTGGTGAACCTGACACTTTTATAGCAATTCAGACAAGATTTTCATCTGTACTTCTAAGTATAGATATTTGGGTATGTGTGTGTGTGTGCTCAGTCACTTCAGTCTTATCTGACTCTTTATGACCCCATGGTCTGTAGCCCACCGGGCTCCTCGGTCCATGGGATTCTCCAGGCAAGAATACTGTGAGTGGGTAGCCATGCCTTCCTTCAGGGGCTCTTCCCAGCACAGGGATCTCCTGTGTCTTCTGCATTGCAGGTGGATTGCCTACCACTGAGCCAGCTGGGAAGCCCGATGTTTGGGTATACAAACACTGAATTAAGTTTGCTTTGTTCTTTTCTGCTCCTGAAAAAAAAAAAATGACATACTTTTCCACTTTTAATGAAATTTCTTCATAATATTTTGAGGGAAGATCATTTAAATTATATGACGTCATCTATATTTTATTAGTAAAAATAATGCATCCCTTTATTCATCTTCATTTATTCACAGATCAAATCTATCATGTTTCTGTAAATAAAACCAGTCTGGATCTCTGAACTCTAAATTCAGGATTAAAGTTTGTGCAAGTGAAAATTGCAGAGACAAATTGAGATCACACAGTGGTGGTGGTGGTGGGGTAATGAGGCAATTATGCCAGTAGTGGAGCAGTTGTAGTAGAGATGAAAGGATGCTGGTGACGGTGGTGGAGGTGATGGTGGTGGTGGAGGTGCTGGTGGTGGTGCTGGTGATGGAGGTGAAAGTGGTGATGGAAGTGGTGATGGTGATGATGGAGGAAATGGTGGTGGTGGAGGTGATGATGGTGGTGATGGAGGTGAAAGCGGTGATGGAAGTGGTGGTGGTGATGATGGAGGTAATGGCGGTGGTGGAGGTGATAGTGTGGTTGTGATGGTGGTGGTGGAGGTGATGGAGGTGAAGGTGGTGATGGAGGTGGTGGAAATGGTAGTGATAGTGATAGAAGCAGTGATAGTGGTGATAGAGGTAATGCTGGTGGTGGAGGTGATGGTGGTGATGGCGATGGTGGAGGTGACAGTGATGATTCAGGAAATGGTGGTGGTGGAGTGGATGGTGGAGGTGATGGAGGTGAAGGTGGTGATGGAGGAAATGGTGGTGGAGTGGATGGTGTGGCGGTGATAGTGGTGGAGGTGGTGTTGGTGCCAGTGGAGGTGATGGTGATGGAAGTGGTGATGGAAGTGATGGAGGTGATAGAGGTGGTGATGAAGGCGGTGGCGATGGTAGAGGTGGTGGTGGAGATGGTGGTGGTAACCAGGTTAGTGAGGATGGTGGTTGTGGAGGTAGTGGGTAGGGTAGTGATGAAGGTGTTGGCAATGTTAGTGGTGGAAGGGAGGTGATAGTATGACACTTCAGAGTCTCAGGATGAGGTAAGAAGGGATTCACTCCTCACTTCCCTAATACTTCTAATGGGGCAAGCTGCTGCCCCCTTGGCCCGATACTATCAACTTAAAATTGAATCCCGAAGCAACGTCCCCTGAAGCATACAGAACCTGCTGATCATAAACTATGTGACTGCAAACCTGGCCTAGTGAATCCAGAAGACATCAGTTGTTTCTCCAGCACCCACACTGAGAAGGCATTGGATGCCTGGGCAAGCTGCACTCTGCTAGTTTAAGGTCAAGCACAGCCATCTGCACAGGGAAGTTGTGTTGCCAGCCAGGAGGGGAACCGTGCTAAGGTCCCCTCTTACTCAGAGTGGCCCTGTCCCCATGAGCACACGCTGCTGGCCATGAGTCCAGGTGGAGCAGGATTGTGGAGCTGACCGAAGTGGCGGTTTGCTGCCATTCCCAGCAGCTACTTAACCCAACTCCATCATCAACCTTCATCTCACCAGTTCTTAAAGAAGCATCCTCGAGATTCCCAGCTTTAATGGCAGATGTCCAGGCCAAATGCCCTGTATAGCTCCCATAAACCAAAGGTGGGGACTTCAGGGGCGTCATGAACACACCTCTCCTGCTCACATGATTTCTGAAACAACAGAATACATAGAGCCAGAGGTGTGGCAAAAACATCAGCTTATCAGCCACAATCGCGGGGTTGGAGGACCTGGCTTAGGCAGGCAATCAGCTGGGCTGTTGCGTGCTGTCCAGGCCAGCCCTTCCTTCCTGCCGGACTCTCTAGCCTTTGGCACAGCCCAGTCAGGCTTGGTTTGCATCAGATTCACTCCCCCATGACTGCTGGCTCGTACCAGCTGCGGGAGGACAGGGAAGAAATGTATTCACTTATTTACACATTCTGCCATTCGTTTGTTCAATAAACATTTATTGAGCACCTAGTAAACACCAAGCTTGAGCACAGCAGAAGACAACTCCGCTCTCATGGCACTTCCACTTCAGTGGGGAGACAAATCCTCAGTGTTTATTGCATTTTATTGAATTTGTTCTAATGAAACTCTTTTTTTTTAATCTGTGAGGAGAGGTGATAAGAAGGGCACTAAAGGACTTTTCTTCTCGAGAGGAACAAAAAGCACATAATTCTCCCTAGTCGTTCCGAAGGAGCCCAGTGCAATTCCTCTTTGGTAAGTGGTTGGACAAACGGTTGGCCAAGCCCCTCTCCGGGGCTGGTTGGGGCATCTCTTGTCCGTGGACCCACAGACACTTCCGCTGCTCTGGTTTGTGACACAGGCCATTGGGTTGGTTTCTGATTTCCCTACTGAGCCATGAGTTCCCAACTGCATAGCTCAGTACCTAGAGGTTTGTGAAATTAATGAACGACTTGGAGGTTTTGAGCCTGGATAAGCTGCAAGGAGATGCAACCAGTCCATTCTAAAGGAGATCAATCCTGGATGTTCATTGGAAGGACTGATGCTGAAGCTGAAATGCCAATACTTTGGCCACCTCATGCGACGAGTTGACTCACTGGAAAAGACTCTGACGCTGGGAGGGACTGGGGGCAGAAGGAGAAGGGGACGACAGAGGATGAGATGGCTGGATGGCATCACCGACTCGATGGACATGAGTTTGAGTGAACTCCGGGAGTTGGTGATGGACAGGGAGGCCTGGCGTGCTGTGATTCATGGGGTCGCAAAGAGTCGGTCACGAATGAGCGACTGAACTGAACTGAACCTGAGATATGATACGTTTATAAATGAAAATAGAGACCTTGGAAAGATACTTGTTTTTCAGGGAGAAACGGGTGACTCCAGGTTTCAACTGTATGGAATACCTAGAGGACAACCTAATATTACCTGTGTCCCTGGATTTAAGGGCTACTGGGCTTCCCAGGTAAGAGAGTTCCAGAAAAACATCTATTTCTGTTTCATTGACTATGCCAAAGCCTTTGACTGTGTGGATCACAATAAACTGTGGAACATTCTGAAAGAGATGGGAATACCAGAGCACCTGACCTGCCTCTTGAGAAACCTGTACGCAGGTCAGGAAGCAACAGTCAGAACTGTACATGGAACAACAGACTGGTTCCAAATAGGAAAAGGAGTATGTCAAGGCTGTATATTGTCACCTTGCTTATTTAACTTATATGCAGAGTACATCATGAGGAACGCTGGGCTGGAAGAAGCACAAGCTGGAATCAAGATTGCCGGGAGAAATATCAATAACCTCAGATATGCAGATGACACCGCCCTTATGGCAGAAAGTGAAGAGGAACTCAAAAGCCTCTTGTTGAAAGTGAAAGAGGAGAGTGAAAAGGTTGGCTTGAAGGTCAACATTCAGAAAACAAAGATCATGGCATCTGGTCCCATCACTTCATGGGAAATAGATGGAAAAACAGTGGAAACAGTGTCAGGCTTTATTTTGGGGGGCTCCAAAATCACTGCAGATGCTGATTGCAGCCATGAAATTAAAAGACGCTTGCTCCTTGGAAGGAAAGTTGTGACCAACCTTGATAGTATATTAAAAAGCAGAGACATTACTTTGCCAACCAAATTCCGTCTAGTCAAGGCTATGGTTTTTCCTGTGATCATGTATGGATGTGAGAGTTGGACTGTGAAGAAAGCTGATTGCCGAAGCATTGATGCTTTTGAACTGTGGTGTTGGAGAAGACTCTTGAGAGTCCCTTGGACTGCAAAGAGATCCAACCAGTCCATTCTAAAGGAGATCAGGCCTGGGTGTTCATTGGAAGGACTGATGCTAAAGGTGAAACTCCGATACTTTGGCCACCTCATGCGACGAGTTGACTCACTGGAAGAGAGTCTGATGCTGGGAAAGGTTGGGGGCTGGAGGAGAAGGGGACGACAGAGAATGAGATGGCTGGATGGCATCACCGACTCTATGGACATGAGTTTGAGTGAACTCCGGGAGTTGGTGATGGACAGGGAGGCCTGGCGTGCTGTGATTCATGGGGTCGTGGAGAGTCGGACACAACTGAGCGACTGAACTGAACTGGGCTTCCCAGGTGGCGCTAGTGGTAAAGAGCCCGCCTGCCAATGCAGGTAGGTGTAAGAGACCGGGGTTTGATCCTGGGTTGGGAAGAACCCCTGGAGGAGGGCATGGCCACCCCCTCCAGTATTCTTGCCTGGAGACTCCCATGGACAGAGGAGCCTGACGGGCTACAGTCCACAGGGTCCTGAAGAGTTGGACACGACTGAAGCGACTCAGCACGCGTGCCTGCTCATGCAGCCTCTTGCAGCCTTGAGAGGAAGGGGAGCTAAAGCGCTCTGACCAGTCACATCCCGCCCCAGTCTGCTCGCGTCTTTGTTGCCCCACTTTTTTTTTTTTTCACCAGCTTCAGTCTTTGAAGATTTGCATCCAGTCTTCAGTCTTCCCAGTTTCTCATTGCTCCTCTAACATATGAACAGGAGGACAAATCCGATACCCTCCACAGACACATGGATGTAATTAGGCTGTCACTCTGGGGGTGAGTCTCCTCTGAATTGTCGTGAGAAAGATTATAAATAAATCAAGGACAAATAAAGCTGATTGGATACCAAGGAAGATAACGTGAGCTCTGGCTGAAGGACGAGGAGGAAGGAGCTCAGGCCTAACGGCTCAGACGGGAGCTGAGCTGTTACGACAATACGCCTGTGCCGCCTCCATCGGAGGACCGGGCTTTTGTGTGTCACACTGTCAGGCTGTGACGTCACCTACCAAATAGCTGCGTATTTGCCCACCTTGTGGATCATCATATAATTAACACCTCTGAGAAAATGATGTTTTGTCAGGTAAACGTCTGTGTTTCACTGCTGAAAAGTGGGAGTGTTAGTCACTCTGTCATGTCCGACTCTCTGCAACCCCATGGACTGTAGCCCACCAGGCTCCTCTGTCCATGGGATGCTGCAGGTAAGAATACTGGAGTGAGTAGTCATTCCCTTCTCCAGGGAACCTTCCTGACCCAGGAAGTCTCGGGTCTTCTGCATTTCAGGCAGATTCTTTAACATCTGAGCCACCAGGGAAGCCCCATTTCGCTGCTCAATGGGAAAAAATAAGCAGAGGATGGTTATTGCCGGCTTCATATACATTTGGTGCCGTGATCTTAACTGGAGGATAATTTCTTTACAATATTGTGATGGTTTCTGCCATACCTCAGTGTGAATCAGCTGTAGGCGAGGGAGGGGACATATGTATATCAAACAATATGTTTATTTTTTAAAGGTTGTACTCTGTTGGGGCAAAAGGTTTTGGGGGAAGAAAAATGGGCTTTAATTCTTTAGCTGTTACTTTTTATGTAAATTTTTTATCATTTGCATTTTTATCTTTTTTTTTTTTTTTTTACAAGTCCTTGTGTTGAGGGTTGACTTTCAGTAGATCACAGTGAGGGAGCTTCTCTGTAGAAAATCCCCCCAAAAATTCACTTGAAATTGCAAATTTCATCTAAATTTCCCCAAGCTCTCAGCCCAGAGATCCCTTTGTCTTGCAGACTCTCCTGACACACTCCATTAATCTACCAAACAGCAGAAGGCTGTGCAAAAACAGACTCGTATCTTGCAGAGGTAGTTGGGTCAATTCAGGTCAAAGTTTTATTGATGTTGACCCAAAAGCTATTAGGAAAACTTGTAAAATGAAGAGCAGTTACAGTGTGATTTTAAAGCTGATTTCAAAGACGAAAGCAGAACAAGACTGGTTTCTGACCACAAAATGTTTTTCTTTTCAAATTGGCACACAGATATAATTCCATGTCCTTTAAATGACAGCTGTGTATGAAGTGATGAGAACTCATGTCTTCAAAAGACTTCCAAATATTCAAACACTCGATGGCAGTAAGCTTACTTTGTGGTTGTTGTTCAGTTGCTAAGTTGTTTCGGACTCTGCAACCCTGCGGACTGTAGCCTGCCAGGCTCCTCTGTCCTCCATTATCTCCTGGACTTTGCTCAGATTCATGTCCATGAGTCCATTGAAACCCCAAGTTCTGTGGGAGAGGGTGAGGGTGGGATGGTTTGGGAGAATGGCATTGAAACATGTATATTATCATATGTGAAATGAATCGCCAGTTCAGGGTCGATGCATGTTACAGGATGCTCGGGGCTGGTGTGCGGGGATGACCCAGAGGGAGGATAAGGGGAGGAGGGAGGTGGGAGGGGGGTTCGGGAGGGGGAACTCATGTGCACCCGGGGTGGATTCATGTCAGTGTATGGCAAAACCAACCAATATAATATTGTAAAATAAAAAAAAAGAAATCCCAAGTTTCCTTTGGGTTGTCATATAAGTAATATTTTCTGGTGTTTTTCCAAAAAGGATAGTAAATAGAGTTATCTTTTGATCATATAAGATGGAGTTTGAGGCCACAGTCCCCTCAGTAAGGCATGTCACCCATATTGGTTTCCAAGTGCTGCTCTAACAAAACAGCACAAACTAAGTGGCTTGAGCAACAGAAATTTACTGTCTTCCAGCCTTGGACAGAGGTCAGAGGTCAAGGCTGGGATAGGGTTGGTCCTCGGGGACGTCTGTCTGATGACTCTCTCTTAGTTTCTGGGAGTTTCCTGGCTATGGCAGCAGGACTTCAGCTGTTACCACTGTATGTACGTCTGTGTCCTAATCTTCCCTTTTCAAAAGGAGGCCAGTCATATTAGATTAGGGCCCACCCTACTCTGGTAAGACCTCATTTTTAACTAATCATTAATACCTGTGCAAAGATCCCATGTCTAAATAAAGTCCCATGCTGATATCCTAGCGATGTATTTGCAGGGACACAGCAGAACCCATCACATCCCCATGGTGATGCTTGTGTAACTCAGGAGACGCCCGGCTCCAAGCTCTGCATCCTGGTCCAACCTCCTGTTTCTCTTCCGGGCATCGCTGTGCCTCACTGCCATCCCCCTGCCCAGATCCCTACACTGACACTGGGGCTGGACTGTCAGCTTTACCCCAAAAAGCACCTCCTGATTCGCCTTTGACTTCTGCTTCTCTCCGTGGAGCTCAGGCTGCCTGGTCTGACTCCAGACCCCTCTTGTCCAGAAAGGGAATGGGTGAGCTCTCAGTACCCTGCCATCCTGTTCTGCACACACAGGGAATGGCAAGTCTTAAAGAAAGAGCCAGGACACTACCAGGACGGCTCTTGGCATCGAAGGCTCTTGCCTTGGAACATGATGTGGGGTGCGTTAACGAGCCCCTTGACCTAAGGGCTCTTTTGAAGTTGGCAAAGGCAGGGTTGAAAAGTCTAATATTTTGCTGAGATCACTTTTAATGCCTCACACCACCTAGGAAACAAAAAAAAAACACCCAACCTGTCAGACAGAGAGCTTTGCCCGGAGCTGCAATCACACCAGTAATACTGCTGACAAAGGGAGCTGCAGGCGTTCAGGAGGGAAGTAGGTGGGGTGCGCCTGGAAATTTAAAACCCAATCTTTACAGTTCAAATGGGAAATAATCATTGACTGGAGGGTCTGAGTGGATCTTTTCTTTTTTTCCTTAAAATTTTTATTAGGATCTCAAGGATTTGGTCATGTACAGATGTGAGATTTGGACCACAAAGAAGGCAGAGTGGCAAAGAATTTATATTTTTCAACTCTGGTATTGGAGAAGACTCTTGAGAGTCCCTTGGACAGCAAGGAGATCCAACCAGTCCATCCTAAAGGGAATCAACCCTGAATATTCATTGAAAGGACTGATGCTAAAATTGAAGCTTCAATCCTTTGGCCACCTGATGCGAAGAACTGACTCATTGGAAAAGACCCTGATGCTGGGAAAGATTGAAAGCAAGAGGAGAAGGGGAGACAGAGGATGAGATGGCTGGATGGCATCATGGACAAAATGGACATGAGTTTGAGCAAGCTCTGGGAGTTGGTGATGGACAGGGGGGCCTGGTGTGTTGCAGCCCATGGGGTTGCAATGAGTCAGACATGGCTTAGCAGCTGAACAGTAACAGCAACACAGACTTGGGCTGTGACGGAGAGAAATCTCTTTACTCGTTGTCTAGAGCTGCTAGGATGCTAGTGGCTAAACATTTTTCTAGTGGCTGTTTTATAAGGTCTCCAGGTCAGCTATGTGAATTCTATCGAAACATCTACCTCTACTCCATGAAGGATTCAGGTCACTTTTGGCTATGGAAGAGTACAATCTGAATGTGTGATAAAATTTTAGTATTCTTTCTACAGTTCCAGAAGCTATGGCCTTTCCTGATATTGGTGTAAGATTTCTGAGGACGGGTTTGCTAGAAATAAATATCTAGATGCCCAGATGAAGAATGTAGCTAGTGAAATCTCAGCTCCTCAGTTGCTCCTGGAAATAGATCATTCTAGACAACCAAGTTGAAAGGTAACCTTCTTCCTCCTTAGAACATTAAAAGCTGAGTTGCATTTTTACTTTTTTTTCTGGAGGTGTGCCCTATGTTTTTTTATCTTTCTTTTTATTTTTATAGAATTTTATAGGAGTATAGTTGATTTAGATTGTGAATATATTAAATACCACTGAACTGTTCATTGTGAAAAAAAAATCTCTAAATACAGATGAACATTTGCTGGAGAGGAAAGGCAAAATTGTCCCTAATTGAAAACAATTTCTTTTTATTTTTATAAAATATTTATTGATGTAAGATGATTTACGCCGGCCCCGGCGGCGCAGACGCGGCGCGAGAGACGCCGGCCCCGGTGCAACGAACCACGCAAAGAGGTGCGGCCGAGAGGAGCTGCCCCACGCCTGAGGCCAGGGCCGGCGGCCGAGAGGAGCTGCCCCACGTCCAACAGGCGGTGGCTGCGCGGGCGCAGGAGGGCCGAGAGGAGCTGCTCCGCGCTCAAGGTCAGGAGGGGCGGCCTTGAGGAGATACCCCTCGTCCAAGGTAAGGTACAGCGGCTGCACTTTGCTGGAGCTGCTGTGAAGAGAGTTTCCGCGACCAAGGTAAGAGAAACCCAAATAAGACGGTAGGTATTGCTAGGGGGCACCAGAGGGCGGACAGACTGAAATCATAATCACAGGAAACTAGCCGATCTGATTACATGGACCACAGCCGAATGTGGTCCACTGGAGAAGGGAATGGCAAACCACTTCAGTATACTTGCCTTGAGAACCCCATGAACAGTGACAAAGGGCAAAATGATAGGATACTGAATGAGGAATTCCCCAGGTCGGTAGGTGCCCAGTATGCTACTGGAGCTCAGTGGAGAAATAACTCTAGAAGGAAGGAAGGGATGGAGCCAAAGCAAAACCAATACCCAGTTGTGGATGTGACCGGTGATAGAAGCAAGGTCCGGTGCTGTAAAGAGCAATATTGCATAGGAACCTGGAATGTCAGGTCCATGAATCAAGGCAAATTGGTAGTGGTCAAACGGGAGATGGCAAGAGTGAACGTCGACATTCTAGGAATCAGTGAACTAAAATGGACTGGAATGGGTGAATTTAACTCAGATGACCATTATATCTACTACTGTGGGCAGGAATCCCTTAGAAGAAATGGAGTAGCCATCATGGTCAACAAAAGGGTCCGAAATGCAGTACTTGGATGCAATCTTAAAAACGACAGAATGATTTCTGTTCGTTTCCAAGGCAAACCATTCAATATTACAGTAATCCAGGCCTATGCCCCAACCAGTAATGCTGAAGAAGCCGAAGTTGAATGGTTCTATGAAGACCTACAAGACCTTTTAGAACTAACACCCAAAAAAGATGTCCTTTTCATTATAGGGGACTGGAATGCAAAAGTAGGAGGTCAAGAAACACCTGGAGTAACAGGCAAATTTGGCCTTGGAGCACGGAATGAAGCAGGGCAAAGGCTAATAGAGTTTTGTCAAGAGAATGCACTGGTCATAGCAAACACCCTCTTCCAAAAACACAAGAGAAGACTCTACACATGGACATCACCAGATGGTCAACACCGAAATCAGATTGATTATATTCTTTGCAGCCAAAGATGGAGAAGCTGTATACAGTTAGCGAAAACAAGACCAGGAGCTGACTGTGGCTCAGATCATGAACTCCTTATTGCCAAATTCAAACTTAAATTGAAGAAAGTAGGGAAAACCACTAGACCATTCAGATATGACCTCAATCAAATCCCTTATGATTTTATAGTGGAAGTGAGAAATAGATTTAAGGGACTAGATCTGATTGATAGAGTGCCTGATGAACTCTGGACGGAGGTTCGTGACATTGTACAGGAGACAGGGACCAAGACGATCCCCATGGAAAAGAAATGCAAAAGAGCGAAATGGCTGTCTGAGGAGGCCTTACAAATAGCTGTGAAAAGAAGAGAAGTGAAAAGCAAAGGAGAAAAGGAAAGATATAAGCATCTGAATGCAGAATTCCAAAGAACAGCAAGGAGAGATAAGAAAGACTTCCTCAGTCTTGCAAAGAAATAGAGGAAAACAACAGAATAGGAAAAACAAGAGACCTCTTCAAGAAAATTAGAGATTCCAAGGGAACATTTCATGCAAAGATGGGCTCGACAAAGGACAGAAATGGTATGGACCTAACAGAAGCAGAAGATATTAAGAAGAGGTGGCAGGAATACACAGAAGAACTGTACAAAAAAGATCTTCACAACCAAGATAGTCACGATAACGTGATCACTGACCTAGAGCCAGACATCTTGGAATGTGAAGTCAAGTGGGCCTTAGAAGGCATCACTACGAACAAAGCTAGTGGTGGTTATGGAATTCTAGTTGAGCTATTTCAAGTCTTGAAAGATGATGCTGTGAAAGTGCTGCACTCAATATGCCAGCAGATTTGGAAAACTCAGCAGTGGCCACAGGACTGGAAGAGGTCAGTCTTCATTCCAATCCCAAAGAAAGGCAATGCCAAAGAATGCTCAAACTACCGCACAATTGCACTCATCTCACTCGCTAGTAAAGTCATGCTCAAAATTCTCCAAACCAGGCTTCAGCGGTATGTAAACCGTGAACTCCCAGATGTTCAAGCAGGTTTTAGAAAAGGCAGAGGCACCAGAGATCAAATTGCCAACATCCGCTGGATCATGGAGAAAGCAAGAGAGTTTCAGAAAAACATCTATTTCTGCTTCATTGACTATGCCAAAGCCTTTGACAGTGTCGATCACAGTAAACTGTGGAACATTCTGAGAGAGATGGGAATCCCAGACCACCTGACCTGCCTCTTGAGAAACCTGTATGCAGGTCAGGAAGCAACAGCTAGAACTGGACATGGAACAACAGACTGGTTCCAAATAGGAAAAGGAGTGCGTCAAGGTTGTATATTGTCACCTTGCTTATTTAACTTATATGCAGAGTACATCATGAGGAATGCTGGGCTGGAAGAAGCACAAGCTGGAGTCAAGATTGCTGGGAGAAATATCAATAACCTCAGATATGCAGATGACACTACCCTTATGGCAGAAAGTGAAGAGGAACTCAAAAGCCTCTTGATGAAAGTGAAAGAGGAGAGTGAAAAGGTTGGCTTGAAGCTCAACATTCAGAAAACAAAGATCATGGCATCTGGTCCCATCACTTCATGGGAAATAGATGGAAAAACAGTGGAACCAGTGTCAGACTTTATTTTTGGGGCTCCACAATCACTGCAGATGCTGATTGCAGCCATGAAATTAAAAGACGCTTGCTCCTTGGAAGGAAAGTTATGACCAACCTTGATAGTATATTAAAAAGCAGAGATATTACTTTGCCAACCAAGGTCCATCTAGTCAAGGCAATGGTTTTTCCCGTGGTCATGTATGGATGTGAGAGTTGGACTGTGAAGAAAGCTGATCGCCGAAGAATCGATGCTTTTGAACTGTGGTGTTGGAGAAGACTCTTGAGAGTCCCTTATACTGCAAGGAGATCCAACCAGTCCATTCTAGAGGAGATAAATCCTGGATGTTCATTGGAGGGACTGATGCTAAAGCTGAAGCTGCAATACTTTGGCCACCTCATGCGATGAGTTGACTCACTGGAAAAGACTCTGATGCTGGGAAAGGTTGAGGGTGGGAGGAGAAGGGGATGACGGAGAATGAGATGGCTGGATGGCATCACCAACTCTGTGGACATGAGTTTGAATGAACTCTGGGAGTTGGTGATGGACAGGGAGGCCTGGCGTGCTGTGATTCATGGGGTCGCAGAGAGTCGGACACGACTGGGCGACTGAACTGAACTGAACTGAAGATGATTTACAATGTTGCGTTAGTTTCAGGTATAAAAAAAAATGGGTAAACATATACATATATGTATACCCCTTCTTTCTAAGTTTATATTCCCATAGAAGCCATTGCAGAGTGTTGGACAGAGCTCCCTGTGCTGTGGGGCTTTCCAGACGACACTAGTGGTAAAGAACCCATCTGCCAACGCAGGAAGTGTAAGAGATGCAGGTTTGACCCCTGGTTTGGGAAGATCCCCTAAGAAGGGCATGGAAATCCACTCCAGTATTCTTGCCTGGAAAGTTCCCATGGACAGAGCAGCTTGGCAAGCTATATATAGTTCATGGGGTCACAAGGATTTGGACATGACTGAAGCAACTTAGCACGCATGCACGTTTAACTAAATATATCAATGTTCCATGGTCTTCCATAATTACATCATGACCTCAGACACCCAGTCAATCCACTTACTACTTTAATTGTTGTCTGGCCATCCAGGGAGATCCATGCTCTTTTTGGAGCTCTTCCTTATGGGTTATACTCTGAGGGTCTGTATAAGGGGTGTCTGTGCTTCCCCCAACTCACTACTTGAAGCCCCAATCTCTCATGGATGGTATTTGGAGATGGAACTCTTGGGAGGTGATTAGGTTTAGATTAGATGAGAAGGGGGCCTTCATTTGGGGTTGGTGCCTGATCAGAAGAGAAACTGGAGAGTTTTCTCCATGTTTGCCGAGAGAGGACATGTCAAGCCAGGAAGAGGGTCCACACCAGAACCCCATCCTCTGGCACCTTAATCTCAGACTTGCAGCCTCTGGAACTGTGAGAAGATAAATGCCTGTTGTTTAAGCCTCCCTGGTCCATGGTGTGTTGTCATGGGAGCCTGAACTGACTGAGGTAGACTATAATATAGTGGTCTCATGTAAGGAATGGGTGTGACCCAACCTGAGCTAATTGGACACATCAGCCCTAGAAGTGGATCTTGAGCAGAGGGAAGAAAATGAGAATAGTTGGAGTTCATTCACTTGTGACGGAGCCTCCCTGACCAGACGCCTCTTGCTGAGGGTCTCTTGAAGCTGTCCATTTTCTTACCTGAGTCTCCAGTCTCCTTCACTGATACTGTGCACTCTTGATGTTTTTCTGATAAATCCTCCTGTTTAATCTAGACAGAGCTGGGCTATGATGCTCATCTGTTATAGTGTGGTTTTTCCAGTAGTCATGTACAGATGTGAGAGTTGGACCATAAAGAAGGCTGAGTGCCAAAGAACTGATGGTTTTGAATTGTGGTGCTGGAGAAAACTCTTGAGAGTCTCTTGGACAGCAAGGAGATCAAGTTGGTCAATCCTAAAGGAAATCAGTCCTGAATATTCATTGGACTGATGCTGAGGCTGAAGCTCCAACACTCTGGCCACCTGATGTGAAGAGCTGAATCACTGGAAAAGACCCTGATGCTGGAGGAGAAGTGGGCGGCAGAGGATGAGATGGTTTGATAGCATCACTGACTCAATGGACATGAATTTGTGCAAACTCCGGGAGGTAGTGAAAGACAGGGGAGCCTGGCATGCTGTAGTCCATGGGGTCGCAAAGAGTTGGATAGGACTTTGTAACTGAACAACAAGAGTCTGTTGCTTGTGAAAATCCCAATATTTACCAGGTCTGTCAGTTAATGTATAAGGTCTACATATCTTACTGGTTCTCTTTTTATAGGATATTACAGCTTTATTTTTATGATTACCATTGGGTAATAGATTTCTGAAATGAAGTTGATAATTAGATGACTTTTTACGTATTTGATTATATTTTGATGGAGTAACCCAATGGTAACACTAAAATTTTATTCATACAGTGATATTTGAATAAATCATCAGAGTCAATTTTTCCCTGTGTTGAACTTCTTATTATATTTAGGAGAGGGGCCTGGGGAATGGTAGGATTGAGAAATGGTTTGTTCAATAAATAAGCTTATGTGTAAGTTAGCATTGATAGGCATTGGATGCTTTCAGCTTTACTATAGATTATAAAACTACTAATAACTTGCATAAATGAGTAGGAAACTACAAATTACTTTATGGATAGGAAATTCTGAAAGACTTATGGTATTGACTTTCATTGACATTATGTAATGGGAAAAACTGAGGTGATTTAAGATGAAAATTGATTTACAGAAATGTTCATTATGGTCTTTTATTTCCATGGAGAAGTGCTATTGATGTATTACTCATATTTTAATGTCCACAAGCCCTAGTGAACATTAAACTTTCACATGATACAAAAAAGAATTGTGACAAATTGAATTTTAGGCCAGGAGTGGTTGATATTTCAGTCCCAACCCTCAGCTGAGTCAAGACTTGTAGAGATGTTTAGAGCAAAATAGATGTTTATTCAATTAATTAACTCAACAAATAATCATTGAGCCAACTCTGATCCTGCTGCTGTGGCGTCTGCTGGGCATAGAGTGTGCAACGTGCCCTTTGCAGGAAAAAGGTTATGGTCAAAAGGAAGGCATGAAAGTACACAAACAAGGGCGATAAGTCACTGGCACCAAGACAGACTCATTTAGAGCAATGAAGCCCAAAGGAGAGGCTGCTCATTTTTTTTTCGGGGGGGGCATGCACTGGGTCTTTAGTCCTTTGAGCACTAAGACCTCTCTAGCTCCCAGGCTTCCCTAGTTGGGGGGCACAGGCTCCAGAATGCATAGCTTCAGTAGTTGTGGCTTAGTTGCTTCACAGCATGTGGGGTCTTACCTCCCCTACCAGGGATCGAGGGTCTTCCCCTGGTAGCACAGCAGTAAAGAATCCGGCTGCAATGCAGGAGATGTGGGTTCGATACCTGGGTCAGGAAGGTCCCCTGGAGGAGGAAATGGCAACTGACTCCCGTATTCTTGCTCGGGAAAAGCCATGCACAAAAGAGCTTTGGTGGGCTACAGTCCATGGGCTCCCCAAAGAGTCAGACATAACTGAGCGACTAAAAACAATCAGGGATTGAACTTGCATCCCCTGTACTGGAAGGTGGATTCTTAACCACTGGGCCACCAGGGAAGTCCCTGCTCAGCCTTTCAAGTGGAAGCGAGAGAGTGTCCAGGAAGGAAGTGTTGTGTGTGTGTGTGTGTGTGTGTGTGATAATTCTGGGAGAGTCACAAAGTAAGGAAAATTTATAAGATAAAATAGAGCCAGGGCTTCTTAATGCAGTTCATGGGGTTCTCACAGTAAGTATGCTGGAGTGGTTTGCCATTCCCTTCTGCAGCCTGATCTTTGGAAAAGACCCTGATGCTGAGAAAGATTAAAGACAAAAGGAAAAGACAGTGACAGAGGATGAGATAGTTGGATGGTATCACTGATTCAATGCACATGAACTTGGGCAAACTCCAGGAGATGGTGAGGGACAGGGAAGCCTGGGGCACTGCAGTCCATGGTGTTGCAAAGAGTCAGACACGACTTGGCAACTGAACAACAACAGAGGCAGGGTGGATTGGTAAATGTGAGAAGCTCAGTATGACCCAAGTACTGGTGTGAGAAGAGATACAGAGGATCAAGGCTGGAGAGCAAGGTCAGGCCAGACCTCGGCAGGGCCTTTGAGCAAGGGTAGGCAAGTTGAAATCGATCCACCAGATGCACAGGAATCATGAACATATTTAAGTGGTGGATTGAAGCGATCGGATTTATGTTTTATCTTTTTGGTAGATGCATGCTCCTGCACGCTCAGTTGCTCAGTTCTGTCTGACCCTTCATGACTCTATGGACTGTAGCCAGCCAGGCTCCTGCTACCCTGGGATTTTCTCAGCAGGAATACTGGAGTGAGTTGCTAGTTCTTTCTTCAGGGGATCTTTCCCACCCAGAGATCAACCTGTGTCTCCCATGTCTCCTGCACTGTAGGTGGATTCTTTATCTCTGAGCCACTGGGGAAGCCCTGTTGGTAGATGAGAAGAGCCAGATGAAAGAAAGGAAAAAGCAGACTCCTGAAGACCCACTGAGAGATGGCTCTGGGGATTGGTGGGGAAACAACATGAACTTGAGTGACAGTAATGGCAGAGGAGGGATACTGCAGGGCTGTTGATGAGAAAAGTGTGACCAGACTCAACCTCTGATTTGAACTGAATTGGAAATAGTTATGCAAGAAAGGGAAGGACTAAGATGACCGCCAAGGCCAGGTCTCAGGTAGACGGTGAAAATTCATAACACAGAGGAGAGAAAGCAAGACTGTGGGTGTTGAACTTGAGAGGCTTAGAGGACATTCACATATATGACCAGGAAGCAACTGGACATTGAAGTCGGGAGCCCAGCCAGGTCTCTGGCTTCGACATGCACTTTGGGAAGTTGCCAGCATGAAGGCAGAGTTAAAAGGATAAAGTGAATGTGATCATCTAGGGAGACACGGTGGGATGAAGAGAGACCACCATTCGTGGGTGGGCAGGAGGAGCCAGGACACAAAGAAGATGGTGGGAAGTGGTCAAGGAGGACCCTGGGGAGGGTGTGTCCTGAGACCAGGGGGAGAGCGGCTTCAGGAGGGAAGGAGCGGTCAGAAGCCATAAGCGCCCCAGAGAGGGCTCTGTGAATTTCCATTGCATCGTAAGTTGTCTGGGAAAAAGATAAGTGAGGTAAGACTCTGAGAGTCTCTTGGACTGCAAGGAGATCAAGCCAGTCCATCCTAGAGGAAATCTACCCTGAACATTCACTGGAAGGACTGTTGCTGAAGCTGAAGCACCAATACC
Organism: Moschus berezovskii; assembly: GCF_049115385.1. Taxonomy (NCBI): domain Eukaryota; kingdom Metazoa; phylum Chordata; class Mammalia; order Artiodactyla; family Moschidae; genus Moschus; species Moschus berezovskii. The sequence goes on from NC_142460.1 coordinate 8,495,982, forward strand.
TTGGTCGCCTGATGTGAAGAGTTTGCTCATCGGAAAAGACCCTGATGCTGGGAAGGATTGAAGGAGGGGAAGGGGACGACAGAGGATGAGATGTTTGGACGGCATCACCGACTCAATGGGCGTGAGTTCGAGCAAACTCCAGGAGAGGGTGAAGGACGGGAAGCCTGGGGTGCTGCAGTCCATGGGGCTGCAAAGAGTCTGACGTGACTTAGCAACTGAGGAACAAAAAATGAGAGAATTAGGCTAGGATGCTAGTCTTTGGATCGATTACTGTAAAGAGCAGTGACGCTCTGGGTCCCATCTCTGCATGCAAAATGTGCCCTTGCTGCACTGGTATATCCTTCCTGTCTCAGCTCCTCTGTGCTGTCAGGATGCAAGTGAGCATGTGACTGACATGTGTGCTTTTCTTCCATCGCATGATTTCTCAGTCTCAGCACCACTGACATGTCAGGCCTGCTGGGTCTTGCTGTGGAGGTGTCCTGTGCATCGCAGCGGGCTTGGCAGCATCCCTGGTCTTTACCCACCAGGTGCCAGTTCCTCCCTCCCTCTCCACAAATTGTGACACCCGACAATCTTTCCAGGCAACGCCCAGTGTCCCCTGGGGGATGAACTGGCCCAGAGGAGAGCCATGAGTCCAGAGGCATAGCAGATAGATCAAGCTGCACCTTCTGAAATGTTTGCCAGGATAGGAGCACGAAGCATAGAAATAGATTTTAGATGAAAACTGTCTCAGCCATAAAGTTGTCTCAGAAAAGATACGTGTGGTGATGGAAGCCAAATAACCAAGCAATACAGACCTTAACTGTTAGAGTTAAACAGATATGTTCTTATTTTTTTCTGAAGCAGTAAACAAATTGTCTCTAGAAGGAGGAGGAAAAACAGTAAAATTCAGTAATAAAGGGGATGTGTACACAGTCCGCATGCCCTTGTATATTAAGCATGGAGAGCTCATGGCAGTAACCATTTGTTTGAGGCCACTGGTGAGCAGGACCCATCTATTGCTTTGGTAATAGTCCTTCAGTGGTTGATTAAAATACCAACTCAGAGTCATGTCATCTGTTTTCTACCTCTGTTTAGCTCAAAGCAAATAGTGCAGTGTTCTTAGTTCTTGAGGCAGACACAAAATTTTCCCTTATACATTTGGTTTGGTTTACGCTTTCCAGAATCTGGGCAATATTCACACTCATTAGCAGATTCATTTTTCCCCTGCTTAAGTTCATAAACCAATGGACTGCATAAATCCACTAGTGAGGGTTTTCCTCTCCTGCTGAATATGCAACTGTGACTCCCTCTGGTTTCGGGGAATGGTCCTAATTCATCAGTTCCTTCATTCAGTCAATCAACAAACAAACATGGCGTGCCTGAGAGGTGTGAAACACTGCACCACTCACTGCGGAGAATTGATGGAGCTACAGATAGAATGGGGGCCCTTCATTTTTGCTCAACTTGAGGGAAGTAATAAACAAGTAATATAAATATATAAGAAAGGAGGAGCCTGGAGGGCCATAGTCCATGGGATCGGGAAGAGTTAAACATGGCTGAGTGACTAACACACACATAAATATAAAAATGGAAAGGTTAAATGAATACAAATTATAAGGGGCAAAAACAGAGTAATGTGATTGCAATCAGGATGGAGTGAGATTAGGGGTCTGGTTTAGGTAAGATGGTTGGGGAAGGCAGACCTGAGGAGACAGCATTTGGTCTGCTGCCTATAGGGTGAGATAAAGCCAAGGATTTCAGAAGCTAGAGGAAGATAGAGAATCCTTCCACGAACAGGAAAGACCACAGTCTGGTGAGCCAGAGGCTGAGTGGTGGGAAAGAATGCTGGAGAGAGGAGAGGGGTGCAGATAATAAAGGTCTCAAAATATCCCTCAGGTGAAGGCTTTAGCTGGAGATTGGAGAAGGCTATGTATCTAAGGTTTTAGAATATTGTTTTGTCTGCTGTGTAGGAACTGAATTGGAAAAGTAAGAGCAGGAACAGAAATAATAGGAGGAGGCCATTGGATCTGTGATAAAGGATGGTGGGGGTGCTGAGGGTGGTGGGAGTGGAGAAAGAGGTGTGAACTGACCTGAGATGTGTGTTGGTGCAGGACAGATGGGATATGTTTAGCAGAACAACAGCCTCTTGAAGATGTCTATGTCTAATTCCAGAATCTGTGATTATTTTACCTTCTATGGAAGAAGGCCCTAGGACCTTTTGAACTTTTGAACCATGGTATTGGAGAAGACTCTTGAGAGTCCCTTGGACTGAAAAGAGATCCAACCAGTCCATCCTAAAGGAAATCAGTCCTGAATATTCATTGGAAGGACTGATGTTGAAGCTGGAACTCCAATACTTTGGCCACTTCATGCGAAGAACTGACTCACTGGAAAAGACCTTGATGTTGGGAAACATTGAAGGCAGGAGGAGAAGGGGACGACAGAGGATGAGATGGCTGGATGGCATCACCGACTCGATGGACATGAGTTTGAGTGAACTCTGGGAGTGTGCTGTGGTCCATGGGGTCGCAAAGAGTCGGACACGACTGAGCGACTGAACTGAACTGATGGAAGTAGGAGTTTGGAGATGTAAGAATGTAGATCTTGAGATGGGAAGATGCTCTTGGGTTGCCTGAGTGGGTTTGATCTAATGGAACCTTAAAAGCAGGGACTCTTTCCTAACTGAAACAGAGTCACGCAATGGAAGAGACAGAAAACATGAGAGGGACTCAACCCATCGTCACTGGCTTTGAAGATGGAGAGGGGGGGCTGAGAGCCAAGGTGTGTAGCGGGCTTCTAGAAACGGGGGAAGACTCTGAGCTGGTAGCCAACAAGGAAGAGGGCTCTCAGTCTAACAACTGCAAGGAAGATAGTTCTGCCAATAGCCTGAATTAGCAAGGAAATGGGTTCACCCTTAGGGCCTCTGAGTTTTCCCAGTGGCTAGGCAGTAACCCATTCCAGTATTCTTGCCTGAAGAATCCCATGGACAGAGGACCCAGTGGGCTACAGTCCATAGGATGGCAAATAGTTGGGCATAACTGAAGCAACTTAGCATGCATGCATGCACTGCAGTCTCCAGTAAGGCCATGATTCTGCTGACACCTTGATTTTAACCCAAGGAGATTCATGCCAGACTCGTGGCTTTCAAGACTGTTAAGGTGATAAATTTGTATTGTATAAGCCACACAACTGGTGAATTGGTTAGAGCAGCAATAGGAAAATAACACATAGAGCTTCATGACTGGTTGAATGTAGAGGGTGGGAGGACACAGATGGGCCCGCCTAGGTTTTCATCTTGATCACCCAGGGGGCAACAACATTATATAATGAGGTGCAGAAAACTCATGGAAAAACAGATCATGGAGGGTGGAAACCAGACTTCTGTTTTCGTCACTGATGTTTTAGAAGCCTGTAAGAAATTTAAATGGAGGTACTAAATGCGAGATCAGTTATATAAGTCGGGGTTTCAGAGGAGAAGTCTGAACTTATGGTACATTTTTGGACTAGAAAGAACACAGGTGTTATTTACAAATGTGGAACTAACCAAACAGACCTAAGGAGGGAGTGTAGATGGAGAAGCCGGACTAAAGTCCATTCACAGACATTGTAATAGGCAGAGGTTGTGTAGGACAGTGAAGAAGTGAGCAAAGGTGACCAAAAAGGAGCCCAGAGTGGTGGGGAGAAGGGTAGGAGGGACAGTATCAGAAACTCAAGGGAGGCATGTGGCCTGTAAAGGAGGAAGGAACTGTGCCTAAGGCTGCAAAGGTCTTGTGATGACGGCTGAAGAGGTCTGATAGGGTGATGACATAGAAGTGCCACTGAATTCAGCACTGGTCACGGTCCTTGACAAGACCGCGTGAGTAGAGCAGTGAGAACAGAGGACAGATAGGGCTACAAGGAAGAGATGGTAGGAGGTGGGGGTGGCTGGGTGCCTAAATTCAGACAGTGGGTCTAACAACCTGTTTCACAGGAAACAGGATCTAAAAGTGAAGAGGCTTTGGCCAGAGTTGACTAAGAGGTCAAGAAATGTCTTTTAAAGATGGATCAGGTTTGTGTGCTGACATGAATAATCCTGTATGGAGGAATAAGCGTGTCTGGGTGGGAGAGAGAGAGGGGCAGAGAGAAGAATAGTGAGGAGTAGAATATCTGAGAAAAGAACAAGGGACGGGACCCAGAAGACAAGCCGAGGAATTTGCCAGTTTTGTTCACTGTACCAGGAAAGAAAGGGAGATTGATAGAGATGCTGGTAGGGCTATAGATTTGTTGGTGGGAGGATGAAAAAGAATAAAAACTTCAGGCAGCATCCTAGCCTGGACTTTCTACATGAGTATTCCCTTAAAAGCAACTTGGGGGTCATAATCCAATATGACTCATATTTCAGCTATGAGGAAGGAGGTCACTGAGTCACTTTGATCCCAGTGACATTTTTATGATTGTGCTAGATACATTTATGACATCTATAAGAAGAAAGTCTACAGTGCTGAGCAAAATAATGCCTTTGGGAAGGCACATTAATGGGCAAAAATAACTACCAGACTTTCCTCTCTTACTTCTTCAGACCTCGTGATTCTTTGTCATATTATTATTGTTGAGCATCTGAGAGGTTGACCAGCAAGCCCTTGTCAAGACTTTGCACAGCCATCCAGCTGTGGTAATGGTGTCTTTTTGAGTAAAACCATTTGTCTTCCCAGGTGAACTTGGAACCAGAGATAGTCACTATTGAAGTGACATCATAGTGTCATGATGGCTAAGATCCTGGAGGCATCTTTTTCCTGAGTTATCTGGACTATTAGTACAGGCATGGGTTTTTAGGACTCAACAAGGAGAAAGAAAATATTAGAATTTTTATGGTAGCAACTTTTATCTTATTCTCTGAAAAATTTTTGTTTATGATAGTGTATACAGAACATTGTGTGTCTGTGTGCTCTGTCATGCCCAACTCTTTGCTACCCTATGGACTGTAGACTGCCAGGCTCCTCTGTCCATAGAATTTTCCAGCCAGAAATACTGGAGTGGGTTTGCCGTTTCCTACTCCAGGGGATCTTCCCAGCCCAGGGATCAAACCTGTGTTTCTTGTGTCTCCAACATTAGCAGGTAGATTCTTTACCGCTGTGCCACCTGGGTAATACAGTAATATAGGCCAGCCATTCACAGCTTAATAAGCTCCATAGAAAAGTGACTGGGTTCAAAACCTGCATCCCAAGAGGGGAAAGTGGTCAGAGTCGTCTGTGGACCACCGCGCTAAATATCTGAGCCACTGACCAAAGTATTTTTGCACTCATCGTCTCCTCCTCCTCCTTCTTTTCAAGAGACCCCTGGTTCCCATAGCATGACGTGGTGGGCTGCTTTGAATGGTTTCACAGCCTGGCGGGAACTTACCCTCCACTCAGGGATAAGAAAGATCTGGGCCTGGTCCCCTTTATCAGGGTAGTTGCCTGACGAGGAGAACTTATCTGTGAGTGGAATGGGGAAGGAGACCAGGACCAGTGGTTGAGGGCCCTCCCAGGTTGACCAGATGTCAAGGCGTCACACACGATGAAGTCTTCATTTTGGTTCTTATGCCACCAGGAAGGCAGCAGAACAGTCTGGCTACAGAGGGGATTATAAGCCCAGCATCCTGCACACCCAGTGTACTCTCCCTCAGGGGGTGGGTTCTGCCTCTCAACCACAGACCCCAGTGGGTCGCTATGAGCACTGCTGAGAAAGTTCTGCGCTAGGAGACCCTTCCTCAGCCACGGACTTCTTGTTCCTGCTCCTGCATCTATCAGTGCCGACTCTCTCCTGCCCAGTGCACTGAAGCTGTGTGTGTCTCTGCTCTGCCTGGCTGTCCAGCACTGCCAACAACTTCTGAGCCCTGACCTCCGCATCCCCAGCATGACCTCTGCACCCCCAGCACGTTACCATGCCACGTCCTGTTCCCCCAATCCTCACTGCCCCGCTGCTGACCTGGACACACTGCCCTACCCGCACATTTAGTCTCCATTCTCAGCGCACAGCTGCAGCCTTCCCTGCAGTCCACCCGCTTCTGGTTTTTGTTAGGATTTTTCACAGGCTCTTCCTTCCTGCTGACTCTGGTCCCCATCTCTACTTTCCTTTCCAGCCTTGCTTCAGACTTTCTTCTTCAAAGAGGTCCCTAGTGGTTACTTTATTTGGTAGCCTCTGGTAAAGCATCTGCCTACAATGTGGGAGACCCAGATTCAACCCCTGGGTCGGGAAGATCTCCTGGAGACGGAAATGGCAACCTACTCCAGTACTCTTGCCTGGAAAATCCTGTGGACAGAGGAGCCTAGTAGGCTATAGTCCATGGGGTCAAAAAGAGTCGGACACAACTGAGCGACTTCACTTGCTTTCTTTAGCCATCAAATAAGGGCTTCCTTCTGCTTCTGTTAGGTCCATACCATTTCTGTCCTTTATCGAGCCCATCTTTGCATGAAATGTTCCCTTTGTATCTCTAATTTTCTTAAAGAGATTTCTAGTCTTTCCTATTCTGTTGTTTTCCTCTATTTCTTTGCATTGATCGCTGAGGAAGGCTTTCTCATCTCTCCTTGCTATTCTTTGGAACTCTGCATTCTCCTTTGCTTTTTACTTCTCTTCTTTTCATAGCTATTTGTAAGGCCTCCTCAGAAAGCCATTTTGGCTTTTGCATTTCTTTTCCCTGGGGATGGTCTCCTGTACAATGTCATGAACCTCCATCCATAGTTCATCAGGCACTCTATGGTATGGACCTAACAGAAGCAGAAGATATTAAGAAGAGGTGGCAAGAATACATAGAAGAACTGTGCAAAAAAGATCTTCAAGACCAAGATAATCACGATGGTATGATCACTCACCTAGAGCCAGACATCTTGGAATGTGAAGACAAGTGGGCCTTAAAAAGCATCACTATGAACGAAGCTAGTGGAGGTGATGGAATTCCAGTTGATCTATTTCAAATCCTGAAAGATGATGCTGTGAAAGTGCTGCACTCAATATGCCAGCAAATTTGGAAGACTCAGCAGTGGCCACAGGACTGGAAAAGGTCAGTTTTCATCCCAATCCCAAAGAAAGGCAATGCCAAAGAATGCTCAAACTACCACACAGTTGCATTCATTTCACACACTAGTAAAATCATGCTCAAAATTCTCCAAGCCAGGCTTCAGCAATACGTGAACCGTGAACTACCAGATGTTCAAGCTGGTTTTAGAAAAGGCAGAGGAACCAGAGATCAAATTGCCAACATCTTCTGGATCATGGAAAAAGCAAGAGAGTTCCAGAAAAACATCTATTTCTGCTTTATTAACTATGCCAAAGCCTTTGACTGTGTGCATCACAATAAACTGTGGAACATTCTGAAAGAGATGAGAATACCAGACCACCTGACCTGCCTCTTGAGAAACCTTTATGCAGGTCAGGAAGCAACAGTTAGAACTGGACATGGAACAACAGACTGGTTCCAAATAGGAAAAGGAGTACGTCAAGGTTGTATATTGTCACCCTGCTTATTTAACTTTTATGCAGAGTACATCATGAGGAATGCTGGAAGAAGCACAAGCTGGAATCAAGATTGCTGGGAGAAATATCAATAACCTCAGATATGCAGATGACACCACCCTTATGGCAGAAAGTGAAGAGGAACTCAAAAGCCTCTTGATGAAAGTGAAAGAGGAGAGTGAAAACGTTGGCTTGAAGCTCAACATTCAGAAAACTAAGATCATGGCATCTGGTCCCATCACTTCATGGGAAATAGATGGAAAAACAGTGGAAACAGTGTCAGACTTTATTATTTTGGGCTCCAAAATCGCTGCGGATGCTGATTGCAGCCATGAAATTAAAAGATGCTTACTCCTTGGAAGGAAAGTCATGACCAACCTAGATAGCATGTTAAAAAGCAGAGACATTACTTTGCCAACCAAATTCCGTCTAGTCAAGGCTATGGTTTTTCCTGTGGTCATGTATGGATGTGAGAGTTGGACTGTGAAGAACTGATGCTTTTGAATTGTGGTGTTGAAGACTCTTGCAAGTCCTTTGGACTGCAAGGAGATCCGACCAGTCCATTCTAAAGGAGATCAGTCTTAGGTGTTCATTGGAAGGACTGATGCTAAAGCTGAAACTCCAATACTTTGGCCACCTCATGCGATGAGTTGACTCACTGGAAAAGACTCTGATGCTGGGAGGGATTGAGGGCAGGAGAAGAAGGGGACGACAGAGAATGAGATGGCTGGATGGCATCACCGACTCGATGCACATGAGTTTGAGTGAACTCTGGGAGTTGGTGATGGACAGGGAGGTCTGGCGTGCTGTGATTCATGGGGTCACGGAGAGTCGGACACGACTGAGCGACTGAACTGAACTGGCCATCAGCAAGTTAGCAATGGCTATCTGAAGAAGTTATTATACTGGCTGTGCTGGTATTTCTTGAGGTTGACCAGATACCTAAAGTCACAGACCTTTTCTATGTAAGATATACCATATAAATGAGACTTGGTTTATCATCAACATTTATAAAGCCAGACTGACGGAAAGAACTAGGTCTGGGGACACAAGCATGGTCTTAATATAGTGACTGTTTGGCCTGCCCTTTACAAAATCAGAAGCATGAGAATATTCACAGCAAATGTATTCTTTAATGCCTCATGCGTGACAGGCAGCTCGCAGCTACACACACAGTAATCTTGGGTTTACAAAGCCCTGGAAGTTAGAGTCACACTAGAGTGATGATTTAAGGAAGTGCTGATGTCTGGGAAGAACTATTCAACCTACTTGAATTATTAAGTGTGTGCCTTTGTGAGGATCTTTCCATTTCATTTTGCAAGTGTACACACACTCTTGGGTAGCTTCTACAAGCTACAGTACCCTGGTGCATATTTAAAGGTTATAAACAATGCACTTTTAACTTTGTTTTTGCTTTAATGACCAAATGAAGGGGATACGTAAGTGAGTGTTCTGGCTTCTGTTACCTGTTTTAGGAGTGATTTGGGGGAAGTATTTTCATGTAATCATAGGGAGCCAAATAAGACATTTGAAAACAGTTTTTTCATTTTAAATCAAGATATAGGTTTCACCCCTTATTTGTTTCAATTTTATTTGCAATTGAGTTAACTCAAAACAAAGCATGTTTATTTGACTAAATTGCCTGTGTCGGTTGCCCTGATGTGTTTTTCTTTTCTGTTCTTTATTTAATTGTGATACTGAGTATTAAACTAGCTCTAAGACGGGAAAGAAGATGGATAGAGTTTTCAAAGATTATATAGGCCCTTGGGCAGGACCTCTGGATTGGGAGCGTGTCTGAGGTCACAGGCTTTCAAATCAACAGATAGGCACTTAATAGAAGGCTTCCCTCATGACAAGGATGAAATACAGAAGGGATTACACAGGGTGGCCAGGGCAGGCCTGGCACCGAGGCTGTGTCTGACTCATGTTCACGCTGTCTTGCCTGGAGACTTTTATCGCCCTCGCAGCCCCGCCGTTTGATCTAGTTTGGTCCAGCTGTAGTCACTCTCATACCATGTCATATACTCCCACTTCAAAATCCTTCTCTTTTTCTCTATTCCTTCAACTTCTAACAACAACAACAAAAAATAGCTGAGGCAGGGCTGTATTTGGTGCCCCCAAGAGGCTCTTGGAGTAGAAAACTCCAGTTCTAGCCTAGTGGGTTATGTCTCTAAGCTGAGCAGGACCGAATATTGGTTTATGGATGCAGGGAGCAGCTAAAAACCTTCCCAAGAAAGACCAGAAGGAATGTGTTGAGGCATCCTTCCTTTACCTGCTGTGGCTTCTCCCATTTAGAGGGCTTTTTGCACACTGGTACATATATCTTAGGCAGGTGACCAGCTTACAGCACAGACTCTTCAGGAATGCATAATTGATTAAAGCATAATAGCTGGAATAATGTACCCCGAAGAACTAAAAACAGGGCTCCTGGCATTTGCTCTATTAATATATGGATGCATACAAATATCCTATTGCCCTCTTCAGCGTGTACTTAGCGAGGAAGAACTAGCGATCCCAAGTTACTCATTATAAGCTGGTTAGACATTTTGGCTGTCTTACTTATGAGAGAGAGGGCAACAGAGTCGGTTTTCACAAGGATGGTGGAGGGGGACCAATGGTTCAAAATCTATAAAAGTTGTTATAAAAAAATAACCAAAATTTAGCAACATAGCAAAAAATGTGTGTCGCAATTCCCTCCGTATCATTCAAGGGCAGAGGTCACTCAAGGATTGACCAGGAGAATGAACTCAGTTCCTCTAATTGCTTATCACTAACAGAAATAATAAGATGAATAAATCTTTTTGATGTGATATTGATACAAATGATTTCTGTCTGCTGGAACTTATGACCATAAAGTTTTATAGTCCATTGGAAACTTGCCAGTTTTATATCTAACTTAACCATCTTATTCTAACATGATTTTATTAAGTTGACTTAAATAGCTTCTCAGATGTTCTTTGAACTGGTTGTAGCATTTTAGTGATTCCCTCATTAATTAATAAGTTAAATAAAATCTTTAACGTGTGTTCATTTGATATTTGCCTAGAGTTTAACTTTGCCTTTTTGAAAATTAAACTCTAACAAGGTAGAATTTTCCCTGACAGATAGAAAGTGCTGTGAATTGCTTTTGAGAGACTACATTTGTTTAGCTGAGGGAAGGTATTTGTGGGAAAATTGGAAGATAAAGCTGAGGAGAAAGCTAGGGGGCTTCTAAAGATAGTCTTTTGCTGAGTCATCTGTACCTGGGTCAGCAAGTGATGGAGACCTACTGGAGGTTTTTTAAGAAGGCGATTGGCTTGATTGGAGTTGTGTCTTCATTTGGTTTATTTGTCAGGCATAGGAAAATTGAGGGGGGAAGAAAGAGGAGCTGGTGAGGGGGTTGTGGCAGTCACCCCTGTTGGGAGAAATGTGGGGGAAGCATGGGATTTCACAGTGAGGAGGACTTTGAAGACCAGGCAGACCCCCACCGAGCATCCTGAGGTTAAACCATCTTTCACTGACTCTTCTTTTAGTCATGGTACCATGATTTTGGTTTTCACCATTTCCAAGCTGTTCTCTTTTTCAAATCAAATATTTAAACTCTACCGTTTTCAAAGGAATCCTCCATGCTTCTTTCATGGTTCAATACACTTAATGTTAAATATGTTCATTGCCATGATGCATGTTTATTTTAATTCAAACCTTTACATGTTTTGGTTAATTTTCATGACAGATGTTTATCTCAAGATGGTGAGGATGAATCAGTTCAGTTCAGTTGCTTAGTCGTGTCTGACTCTTTTCGACCCCATGAATAAAAGAAGCTAAAATGATCCTTAAGACACAGTCACAGGAAATGAAATCAGAAGGAAAAGTCTGGGCCCCAAGTGTAGAGCCAGTGAGATGGCAAGTCGGAAGTCCTCAGGAGTTCACAATCAAGTCTCAGTGTACTTCCATTCTTATGAGAAATATTTCCAGGGATCCAGTGTTGTCAGGCCCTGTGTATCTATGACTCATGCCTATAAGAGAACCGTAACTTTACTGCAAAAAAAAAAAAAAAAAAGATAAAAAATAAAGATATTCTGCTCAGGTCTATGGGCTTTTCTTATCTCAAAAATGGAAATTTAACTTTGTGGACTTTCTCCTTCTGTTCCTACGAAATATGGGATTATTGGCTATCCAGGCATGTATCTCAGAGCTCTTCTTTTCATTCCACTGGACGAAAGCTCATCCTGGCTTCCTTCTCAAGTATAATAATGTCATTTTGAGGACAATCACATCATCCTTACATGTTATTATTTTGGTTCAGCCTTTAAACCAAATAAGCCAGCCAAATGCTGATATAGTAATACATCTGAGTTTCCCACGTGTATTCAGAACCCAGGGGCATTTAATGCTTACCCAATGGCAAGCCACTCCAGTACTCTTGCTTAGAAAATCGCATGGACGGAGGAGCCTGGTGGGCTGCAGTCCGTGGGGTCGCTACTGGTCAGGGACGACTGAGCGACTTCACTTTCCCTTTTCACTTTCGCACATTGGAGAAGGAAATGGCAGCCCACTCCAGTGTTCTTGCCTGGAGAATCCCAGGGACGGTGGAGCCTGGTGGACTGCCGTTTATGGGGTCGCACAGAGTCGGACACGACTGAAGTGACTTAGCAGCAGCAGCAGCATTGAGAATATGAATGAAAACAGCAGAACACATGCCAGAGATCACTGCTTCTTATTTTAATATAAGTAGAAACTAAAAGATTTGCTGTTGTTGTTGTTTAGTTACTAAGTCCTATCAGACTCTTTTGCAACCCGATGGACCGTAGCCCACCAGACTCGTCTGTCCATGGGATTTTCCAGGCAAGGATACTGGACTTGGGTTGCCATTTCCTCCTCTAGAGGACTGACCTCAAGTCTCCTGCATTGGTAGGTGGGTTCTTTGCCATTGAACCACCTGGGAAGCCCAAAAGGTTTGTGTGTGCCTGAGTGTGTCCTTGCTAAGTTGCTCAGTCGTGTCCGACTCTTTGTGACCCCATGGACTGTAGCCCACCAAGCTCCTCTGTCCATGGGATTCTCCAGGTAAGAATATGGAGTGGGTTGCCATGACATACTCCAGAGCATCTTCCTGACTCAGGGATCGAAACTGTGTCTTCTCTGGCTCCTGCATTGCAGGCAGATTCTTTACCGCTTCCTTCACAGCTCAGTTGGTAAAGAATCCACCTGCAGTGCAGGAGACCCTGGTTCAATTCCTGGGTTGGGAAGATCCCCTGGAGAAAGGATAGGCTACCCACTCCAGTATTCTCGCCTAGAGAATTCCATGGACTGTAGAGTCCATGGGGCCACAAAGAGTCGGACACGACTGAGTGACTTTCACTTTCGCTTTCTTTACCTCGGAGCCACCGGGGAAGCCCCTAAAAGATCTGTACCTGGATTTAAATGGGATCACCTTGAGACTATTTAATTTCAACATTCTGAGGACAGTGCTCTTTGATCTGGACTGTTTCTCACAGTTTTAAACATGACAGTGATGACGACTGATGTACAAGTCTCTCTTCTGGCGACCTGACTGCAGGGCCAGGTTTCTGCCACAGTCTGGGAAGGACCACAGCTAGCAGAGCTTCTGAATGCAACAGGGGACCGCTTTGTTGAACCACTGCTGTTATTAACAAGACAATACGGATTTAAGAACTCTCCTGGGAATCCTGTCCACATATCAATTGTCATATCACTAGGGCTATGTCTTCGGAGAGGTGGTGACATGGCAATTTTTATGACAACCCTAAACATCCCGTGAGCTCTATTTCTCACTTCTCTGTCACCCTGTGCACCAATCAATCACATCAAATCTATCAGTTTCACTGCTGTATTTCAAGTGGATAACCAACAAGGACCTACTGTATAGCACAGGGAACTCTGCTCAATGTTATGTGGCAGCCTGGATGGGAGGGAAATTTTGGGGGGAATGGATACATGCATATTTATGGCTGAGTCCTTTTGCTGTTCACCTGAAACTATCATGGCATTGTTAATTGGCTACGCGTGCGTGTATGCTAAGTCGCTTCAGTCATGTCTGACTCTTTATGACCCCATGGACTCCAGGCCATCAGGCCCCTCTGTCCATCGGATTCTCCAGGCAAGAATACTGGAGTGGGTTGCTATGCTCTCCACCAGGGGATCTTCCCAAATCAGGGATCAAACTTGCATCTGTATGTCTCCTTCATTGGCAGGTGACTTTACCACTAGAGCCACCTGGGAAGCCTTATTAATGGGCTACAGCCCAATACAAAACAAAAAGATTTTCTTAAAAAAAAATAAATAAATCTGCCAGTATTACCTGAGCCCTCTGCTTTCTCTCTTCCTGGACCGCCCTTCCCCTCTTTCTACCTGTAGATAGCAGACTCATTTGTCACAACCAAACTGAAATGCTACCACCTCCACCAGGCCTTCTCTCCCTCCCACCTCTTTCCCTGGCTCCCAAAGGAGTGAATCCCTCCCTGCTGGAGGCTTTTATTATCCAAATGCCTATAGTGGTGGTGCAGCAGGTGTTAGAGACTCTTTCATGGGTTGGCATGACAGGGGGCACTCCCCAATGGCAAAAATAGGCAGAACCCAAAGCATTAGCACATAAGCAAATACATATAACTAGAAAATAAAAAGGACATTTATATACATTTATACTGCACCTGCTGCATGCACAGTCCACCTCTGCTGCCAAGGGAGAGGGAGAGAAGCAGATATGCTGTCTTTGCACGAGCTCGAATAAAGGGGTGGGTTCCTCATGAAATGTTCCACTCCGTCTGATTCATCATAGATTCTGAGCTGGAGGCTAATGAGGGAGTGAAGCCTTGGATTCTTTCCCCTTACTTTGCAGACTTTATTAGTGATATTTTTTAATCTTTCTTTTTTCACTTTTATTTTTTTATTGGAGTATAGTTGCTTTACACTGCTGTGTCACTGTCTGTTATACAGCGAAGTCAGTCAGCCATACCTACACACATACCCCTTCTATTTTGGATTTCCTTCCCATGTAGGTCACCACGGAGCACTGAGTAGAGTAGCCTGTGCTAAGAGTAGGTTTTCTTTAGTTATCTATGTTACACTTAATAATCTGTCTTCTCATTTACACTCATGTTCTCACGTTCAAATTGTTCCCCAAAGATCCTGCTGCAGACATGGTTAAGAGATGGTGACAGGCTAAGAGCACAGCATGTCTTGGGCAGGAGCTGAACTTCTCTCAGTGTCTCTTTGCGCCCCAGGATAAGGCTGCTCGTTAACTCAAGTGACACATCCTGGAAAATCTGGATGGATCATGTTGTCCCACTTCACTGTGCCATTTGCTAGTTCTGTTCATTGGGTAGACCAGAAGGACTTGGCAGATCAATGAATAATGTGCCTTGTTCCCTGCCAGTTGACAGCTGAGCATTATCAAGAATATCCCTCACCCCCACCTCCACGTACAAACACCTGTACCCTCCCCCTGGGTGGTTTCTGAGGCTTTGGGGAAATCCAGAGAAGTTCTTTATAACACAAAGTGCCTTGGGCCGCACAGGCCTGTGGGAAGGAACAGAGCCATGGTTCTGGGCTCAAGGAAAGTTCCAACATCCCTCCCCTGCCTCCTCCCCTCAGACACCCACAAGGATCCAAGCAGCCTTTGCAGGCTGGCACCTGCCTCAACCCAACTGGGGAGGGAGCCTCTGTCAGGGTCAAGGTCATAGGAATGTACTACTCAACAATCATGAAAACAACTGTGTTTTGTGTTGATCCCTGTAAAATTGTGTTTTAAGCCTTCTTCATATCCCCCTTTCCCGACAGACAGAACTGTAATTCTGCCTGAAAGTTTTAATTAAATGAGTCCTGAATGGTCTGATTTCATGAGACAAAATAGCGTCTATTGGATCAACAGTTCCATTGTTCGAAACACAAGGACTATAAATAGGATCAGGGAACTGACAGCACGTTTAGTGTGGTTATTTACGCGATGGTGAACATGGACTGTGTGGGAACAGAGCTTGTGAACAGCAGAATCTCAACAAGGGAAGGGTGCTCTTGCCCATAGCATTCGTCTGTATCCACAGGCTGGCAGGAGAAAATCAATGCGGCTTCCGGGGAGAGAAGTCATTTCACCATGAGATAAATAACTTGAAAGAATTAGGACATTTATAGTGAAAATTAACCCATATCTTTTAAAAAATCTTTTCATTTTGAGATATTTTCAGAAATGCAGTGGAATAGCAAAAACAGTATGGAGTTCTTGTACATTCTTCATTTCAGTTCAGTTCAGTTTCAGTTCAGTTCAGTTCAGTTCAGTTGCTCAGTCGTGTCCGACTCTCCGCGACCCCATGAACCACAGCACGCCAGGCCTCCCTGTCCATCACCAACTCCCGGAGTTCACTCAAACTCATGTGCATAGAGTTGGTGATGCCATCCAGCCATCTCATTCTCGGTCATCCCCGTCTCCTCCCGCCCCCAATCCTTCCTATCATCAGAGTCTTCTCCAGTGAGTCAACTCATCACATGAGGTGGGCAGAGTACTGGAGTTTCAGCTTCAGCAGCAGTCCTTCCAATGAACACCCAGGACTGATCTCCTTCAGAATGGACTGGTTGGATCTCCTTGCGGTACAAGTACTCGTCGCATGAGGTGGCCAGAGTACTGGAGTCTCGGCTTCAGCATCAGTCCTCCCAGTGAACACCCAGGATTGATCTCCTTTAGAATGGACTGGTTGTTGCAGTCCAAGTACTCGTCGCATGAGGTGGCCAGAGTACTGGAGTCTCAGCTTCAGCATCAGTCCTTCCAGTGAACACCCAGGATTGATCTCCTTTAGAATGGACTGGTTGGATCTCCTTGCAGTCCAAGTACTCGTCGCATGAGGTGGTCAGAGTACTGGAGTTTCAGCTTCAGCATCAGTCCCTCCAGTGAACACCCAGGATTGATCTCCTTTAGAATGGACTGGTTGTTGCAGTCCAAGTACTCGTCGCATGAGGTGGCCAGAGTACTGGAGTCTCGGCTTCAGCATCAGTCCCTCCAGTGACACCCAGGCCTGGTCTCAGTTCAGGTTCGTGTCTCCTAACTTAACGTCTGGGCTTCCCTGGTGGCTCAGTCAGTGAAGAACTTGCCTGCAATGCAAGAGACCATCTGCCAAAGCTGGAGACCCGGGTTTAATCTCTGAGTGGGGAGGATCCCATGAAGAAGGAAATGGTAACCCACTCCAGTATTCTTGCCCAGGAAATCCCATGGAAAGAGGAACCTGGCGGGCTACAGTCCATGGACTTGCAAGAGTTGGACGTGACTTGGCAACTAATCCGCCTCTAATGCGGGAGACCTGAGTTCGATCCCTGGCTTGGGAAGATCCCCTGGAGGAGGGCATAGCAACTCACTCCAGCATTCTTGCCTGGGGAGAATCCCCATGGATAGAGAAGCCTACAGTCCATGGTGTTGCAAAGAGTTGGACACAACTGAGTGACTAAGCACATAGCAACTAAACCAAGAAATTAACAACTAATCAAACCATAAGTATAAGGACTTCCCTGGTGGTCCAATGGCTAAAATTCTGCCCTGGGAATTTGATCCCTGGGAGCCAGGGTTTGATCCCTGGCCAGGGAACTAGATCCCACATGCCGTAACTAAGAGTTCAAATGCCACAACTAAAAAGAATCCAAGAGCTGGTATCTGGTGCAGGTACAGGTCTTACTTGTACAATGATCGCTACTGAGAAATTAACATTCATATGGTATTGTTAACTATAGTGAAGATTTTATTGAGATTTCACCAGTTTTTCCATGAATGCCATTTTTCTGTGCCAGGATGTCACCCTACATTTATTTATCACGTCTCTTTAGTTTCTTTCAATCTGTGAAACTTCTTCAGTCTTCCTTGTCTTCCAAGACCTCAACATTTTTGAAACATACTGGTCAAGTATTTTGCAAAATGTCCTTCAAATTGGGTCTGTCTGTTGTCTTCTTATGATTAGATCGAGCTTGTGCATTTGAGGATGAATGTGAGAGTTGGACTGTGAGGAAAGCTGATCGCCGAAGAATCGATGCTTTTGAACTGTGGTGCTGGAGAAGACTCTTGAGAGTCCCTTGGACTGCAAGGAGATCCAACCAGTCCATTCTAAGGGAGATCAATCCTGGGTGTTCATTGGAGGGTCTGATGCTAAAGCTGAAACTGCAATACTTTGGCCACCTCATGTGACGAGTTGATTCACTGGAAAAGACTCTGATGCTGGGAAAGGTTGGGGGCGGGAAGAGAAAGGGACGACCGAGAATGAGATGGCTGGATGGCATCACCGACTCTGTGGACATGAGTTTAAGTGAACTCCGGGAGTTGGTGATGGACAGGGAGGCCTGGCGTGCTGTGATTCATGGGGTTGCAGAGAGTCGGACATGACTGAGCGACTGAACTGAACTGAACTGAACTGAACCACCGAGGCAATGGATCCTTCCTGGTGCAGTTTGTAAGGGGGTCTGTGATGTTCATCTGTCTTACTACTGGTGATACCTTGACCCCTATGCTTGGGAGATGTCGGTCAGGATTCTCCACACTGAACTTACTGTTTTCCCTTTGCAATTAATAAATATGTAGTTTTAGAGAGATTCTTCGAGACTGTGAAAACTTTCTTAAAATTTGCTCACTCTTATTGCCTCCATTGGTGGATCTTGATTGACTTTTTACTGCGTGGCTCCAATGGTGATTTTCCATTTTCCTCAGCCTTTCTACATTTACTAACTGAAATTTCTCTAGAAGAAAGTTATTTCTTCTCCCTCATTTATTTACTTATTCAGTTACTTTCTCAGCAGTATGAGCTCAAAATAGTTATTTTATTATTCAGGTTGTCATCCAGTTTTGTTGCTCAAATTGTTTCATCTTTGAAACATCCGGGAGTTCATCTGGGAGTTCATCAGCCCTTCCTTCCTCCATTGTGTGCGTCCCTCCTTTTCATTTGAGCACATCCTTATTTTCTGGCCCCTGGAGAAGGAAATGGCAATCCACTCCAGGATTCTGGCCTGGAGAATTCCACAGACTGTACAGTCCATGGGGTTGCAAAGAGTCGGACTCGCCTGAGCGACTTTCGCCTTCGCTTACTTTCTGGCACTTTAGTCATTAAATCAACCATTTTCCCATAAGCCCTGGTTTCTATTATTGCAAAATAGAACTTAGGAGTCATGATCTGGGCACTAGACATACTCATTGCTACTGCAGTGTCATTGCTTCTAAGTCCTTTCCACAGACAGAACAGGAAGTACATATATCATACTAACCCATACGCACACACGTCTACATTTCTGCACATACTTACCTGCATATCATTTATAAAAACATAAGTCCACGTTGATACTTCTGATCCAGCCCAACACCATGAGGTTCAGTCTAGCCGCCCTCTCCTTATTTGTCGCTCCTTTATCTGATTATGGGAAACCTGACCCTCATTATCAGTGATACATTTATTTGCTCAGTCCTAGGAGAAGGCAATGGCAAGCCACTCCAGTACTCTTGCCTGGAAAATCCCATGGATGGAGGAGCCTGGTAGGCTGCAGTCCATGGGGTCACTCAGTCGGACATGACTGAGCGACCTCACTTTCACTTTTCACTTTCACGCATTGGCGAAGGAAATGGCAATCCACTCCAGTGTTCTTGCCTGGAGAATCCCAGAGATGGGGGAGCCTGGTGGGCTTCCGTCTATGGGGTCGCACAGAGTTGGATACGACTGAAGTGACTTAGCAGCAGCAGCAGCACATGCATAAAATGGTTTAAAATTGCTCACCCACACCCCAGAGGAAAACAAATCTATTAAATAAAGGACCTTGTCACCTACAGTTCTTTCTCTTTAGCTTTGGGTATTGAGTTCAAACAGGTTTCCCAAAGATACATAGGTCACCTCTCTTCCTCCCCACTCGTAGTGAACTTACATAATTCTCTTGTCACACAGTTAGATTCATTTCTCACAGTCTGCTTTCCCTCTTGAGGCTTCCCCCCACCCTCTGCGTGTGTGTGTGTGTCTGTACTCAGTTGTGTCCAACTCTTTGCCACCCTGTGGACTGTAGCCTTCCAGCCTCCTCCAAGTCCATGGAATTTTCCAGGCAAGAATACTGGGGTGGGTTGCCATTTCCTCCTCCAGGGGATCTTCTCAACCCAGGGATCAAACCTGTGTCTGTAGCATGTGGGACTGGTTCTGCGACCAGCAATTGAACCCAGGCCCCCTGAATTGGCAGCACAGAGTCTTAGCCCCTGGACCACCAGGGAAGTCCTGCTTGTTGATTTTTAAAATATAATTTACAGACAGCAAGCTTACTCTGTGCTTTAAGAGTTGTTGACAAATGAAAAGTCTTACTGACTGCCACGATTCCTTAGAGACCAATTCCATCCCTCACTTCCCAAATTCCCTCATAATTTCCATTTACAGTTGAACCCTTACCATCATCACCCAATCCCCAGCACCCAACCCCCACTCTTCTGCTTTCCATCTTTGTAGCTTGACCTTAACCAGAATGTCTTATAATAGAATCTTACAAATATACAGCCTTTGAAGATGGACTTCTCTCACAAAGTAAAAGGCACTTGAGATTTATCACGTTGTTGTATAAATCAAAAGTTTGTTCCTATTAGTTCTTAGTATTCCATTATATGGGTGCACAATAATCTATCCATTGACTCTTGGAAGTCACATGGGCTATTTCCAGCTTTGCGAAATGATGAATGAAGCTTCTATAGAAATTCATAGTCAGGTCTTTATGCAAACATACATCTCCTTTTGGGGGGATAAATAGCTAGAAATGGGATCACTGAATCATATAGTAGGTGTACATTTAAGACTATTCAATATTTAAGAAAATGTATATTTAAGAAAATGTTCAGCTGTTTACCAGTTTGCCATTTTGCATCCTCACCAGAAAACTAGCAATACGTGGGAGTTTCAGTTCTTCTGCAATAAGATATTGTCAAGTTTTTCTGTTTTAACCATTTTGGGTAGTGGCAGTGGGTAGTGGTATCACATTGTGATGCTATTTGCATTTCCCTAATAAAGGAGATCAATCCCGGGTGTTCATTGGAAGGACTGATGCTAAAGCTGAAATTGCAATACTTTGGCCACCTCATGCGACGAGTTGACTCACTGGAAAAGACTCTGATGCTGGGAGGGATTGGGGGCGGGAGGAGATGGGGACGACAGAGAATGAGATGGCTGGATGGCATCACCGACTCGATGGACATGAGTTTGAGTGAACTCCGGGAGTTGGTGATGGACAGGGAGGCCTGGCGTGCTGTGATTCATGGGGTCGTGGAGAGTCGGACACGACTGAGCGACTGAACTGAACTGAACGGAATGACAGATGAGGGCTTCTCTTGTGGCTCAGCTGGTAAAGAATCCGCCTGCAATGTGGGATACCTGGGTTCAATCCCTGGGTTGGGAAGATACCCTGGAGAAGAGAAAGGCTACCCACTTCAGTATTCTGGCCTGGAGAATTCCACGGACAGTCCATGGGATCACAAAGAGTCAGACATGACTGAGTGACTTTCACTTTTAATGACAGATGATGGTACCTGTTTTTAAAGTTCTTATGTGCCATCACTGGTGACATACATGTTTGAATCACTAACTTATTTTTAAAAAATTTGAGATGCTTGTTTTATTAATTTTTGAGTTTTCAAAGTTCTGTCTTCTGGACACAGTCTTTTGTCAGAAATGTGGTTTTCAAATATTTTCTCTCCATTTATGATTTGTCTCTTAAATTTCTTAAGTATATCCTTTTCAGAGCAAAAGTTTTTAAATTTGATTAGGCCCCATGTAATTTTTTCCTCTATGTACTATGGTTTGGTGTTATAATTTAAAATGCTGCCTGAACAAAGGTGGTGAAGATTGGCTCATATATTTTCTTTTGGGAATTTAATAATTTAATTGTCTATTGTCCACTTTGAGGTGTTGTTTTTAATTTTTTTTTTGTATAAAGTATGAGGTGTAGTTCAACACTTTTTTTTTCATGTTTTGCCCCATAATTCCAGCACCATTTGTTGAAAAATAGTATCCTTCCTACATTGAATGCTTTTGTGCCTTTGTTCAAAATCAATTGGTTGCTTGATTTTCTGGACTATTTATGGACTCTCAGTTCCATTCTATTGAGCTATGTGTCTGGCTTTCTGTCAATATTACAGTGTCTTAGTTACTGTAGATTTATAGTAAGTTGAAATTGGGTAGTAGGAGTCCTCCAACTTTGTTTTTCTTTTCCAAAATTGTTTTGACTATTCTATTTCCTTTGTTTTTCTATATGTATTTTCCATACAGCTTTTTAATAGCTACTTGAAAAAGGCCTTTCTGGATTTTGATTATGTTTATATTGAATTTATAAATCAAATAAAGAAGAACTGACACCTTAACAATATTGTCTTCTAATTGTTGGCCACAGTATATCTTTCCATTTATTTAGATTTTTTAAAAAAATTAAAATCAGAGTTTTGTAGTTTTCAGTATACAGATCCTCTGTGTACTTTTTAGACTTCTAATTAAAAACAATTTTTTTTTTTTTTTTTTGGAATTTCAATGTTTCTTTCTAGGGAAAGCATTTACCCTGTGACCTGGATGAACATCCTTACTAGATCTACAAGGTGTTTGCTTTTTTTTCTTTTTTAATATGGATTCTTCGGGGTTTCCTTGTTTTTAAAAGTTTATTTATTTATTTTGGTTGTGCTGGGTCTTTAGCTTTGGCCGGGCAGCTCTGCATGAAGGCTTCCTCTTGCAGTGCGTGGGAGCTTCTCCTCGTTGCCGTGTGTGGGCTTCGTGCTGTGTTGGCTTATTCTGTCGCGAACACAGGCTCAAGGCACAGGGGCTTCAGTAGTCTCAGCACGTGGGCTCAGTAGTTGGGGTTCGTGGGCTTGGTTGCTCCGTGGCGTGTAGGATCTTCCCAGACCAGGGGTTGAACCCATGTCTCCTGCATTGGCAGATGCTTTCTTGCTTTCTTTTTTTTTTAAACCACTGAGCCACCAGGGAAGCCCTCTTTGGGATTTTCTATGCAGACAGTAGTATCTATGAGTAGAGACAGTTTTATTTCTTCTTTTCCAATCTCTGTTCTCTCTTATTGCATGGACCAGGAATCCAGTCCAGTTTTGAATGGAAGTGGTAACAAAGGACATCTTTGCCATGTTGATGATTGTAGAGGGAAAACATTCAGTCCTACTACTAAGCACTACGATACTTAGTTCTTTAGATGTCCTTCGTACTCACTTGCTCAGTCCTGTCCAAGTCTTTGTGACCCCATGGACGGTAGTCTGCCAGGGATTTCCCAGGCAAGGATATTCAGTGGGTTGCCATTTCCTTCTCCAGGGGATCTTCCCCCAACCCTGGGATCCAACCCCTTGTCTCCTGGGTCTCCTGCATTGGCAGCTGGATTCTTTACCACTGAGCCACCTGGGAAGGCCTAGATGTCCTTTACTGGTTGATGATAAGTTCCTAGGCTGCTAAAAGTTTTTTATCGTGAATAAATCTGGACTTTTGTGAAATGCTTTTTCTGCATATATTGAGATAATCGCATTTTTAAAATCTTCTGAACCTGTTAATGTGTGAATTTCTTTGATTTATTTTTGAATATCAAACCAGCCTTGCAGTTTTTGGAATGAGCCCAATTTGGTCATGATGTTGTCAATACATTGTTTAGTGGGGGAAAAAATACTTGTGAAATACATTTAGTGTTGGTAGGAAATAGTTCTATATTCTGGTACAAACTGAAGATAGAATTCATAGCAGTGCTGGGAAATACACTGTTCCTCCCTGGGTGCCACAGAGATCAGGGTAGCTGGAAGCAGAAGGTTCTAGAAGAGAGGAAGGCAAGATGCTGCACTGGCCCCCTCTCCTGACTGGCCTGGACATACCTGAAACTCTGCCTGTCTCACCTGACCTCATTCACCTACTATGGGAGGCAGAATTCTAGAGCTGTCTCCTCATGATGCTATCCACTGGCTATTTAATCAAATACTTACCTGGGTCATGCTGTTAAGGGGCTTTGCAGATGGAACTTTAGGAAGCTAACCAACTAACTTTAAAATATAGCAATTATACCATGGATTATCCAGGTGGATCAAATGTAATCATGTGTGAGTGTGTGTGCTTAGTTGCTCAATCGTATCCAACCCTTCCTGACCCAGGGATGGAACCCAAGTCTTCTAAGTCTCCTACACTGGCAGGCAGATTCTTTACCACTGTGCCATCTGGCAAGCCCATCTCTCTCTATCAAGTTTCAAATTACAAGGGAGAAAAAAATTACTGCACTGTATATAGAACTTCCCAGGTGGTGCCAGTGGTAAAGAACATACCTGCCAATGCACGAGACATGAGAGAGGTGGGTTTGATCCCCGGATCTGGAAGATCTCCTGGAGGAGGGCATGGCAACCCACTCCAGTATTCTTGCCTGGAGAATCCCATGGACAGAGGAGCCTGGCGGGTTATGGTCCATAGGGTCTCAAAGATTCAGAGACGGCTGAAGCAACTTAGCACACACTCACAGATACAGGGTCAGAGTGTCCCAGACCAAAGTGTCACAGACTCACTGCTCTAGAAGACAAAAGTGGAAACACACTTAAACAAAATGACAGATGGAGTTGGTGGGTATTTGTGACCAAACAGAACGAGAGCCTTTGTTTTACTCTTATGCCTTACTTGTACTGACGTAATAAAATGTCAGGTTTGTGTGTGCTGATTATATTGCGACAAACCTAACAGAAGCTTTTACGAGTCACACAAATCTGTCCACTGCACACCACCATGCTTCACGCGATCTTCCCTGACTTTGCAGCGTGACTGACTGCTGATTGTATCCTGTATTTTTTTTTAAATTAGAATTGATAACAATGCAATTTAGGCAGAATTTTCTATTTGTGTATCCAAACCTACTGGGGTCGGTATCATTCTGCTTAGAGTTCATTATCATTTCTGAGGAGTTTCATCAGACAAAGGCGTCCTCATTCTCCAAGCAAAGCAGGCCCAGCCAGACAGTTGTCAAGGCAACGGAAAATGCACACTGTGAGCCACCCGGAAAAGGCCGTCTGTATAATGTAGCAGCACAAACTTAATTTGGGGGCTTGGCAAAAAAATCTCCTTTATGCCTAATTGCAAAATGTACCCAACGTTATGTTATTGGACTGGGTGATAGATGATTGCCCGCTAAATGTGACGTGAAAAATTAAGGCAATTTTCAAAGTGAAGGGACCTAAATTAAATGTGCCTCAAGGATCAATCGCTTATTTTTGTCATTCTGCATAACCGGCATGGAACAACGAGCATACGTGTGTGTGTGCATGTGTGTGTGTGTGTGACAGAACTACCAAACTCATATTTATTTGAATCACGTTGTACATTTTGCTTCCAAATGTTTTCAAAAGAAGGTAGGAGGTGTCCACCCATATTTAGATATTTTGGGGGAGGGAGCCTTTAAATGAAATCCCTGTTGACCAGCATGGTTTTTAATTAAATTATGCCCAGCAGGTGAGACCATAAAATCAGAATTTGCATGCTCATTTCAGACGGTTAACTGATACTTTATCTCCCCTTGATTTTTTTTGTATCCTTGTTTTCTTCTCGCTTGCATGATTGTCAACAAACTCCAAATAAATGCTAACGGGTTGATTTGATAAAAGATACAGTGACTCTAGATTGAAGAGGTCAGAGTGAAAACACTGATCTAATAATTCACTGTGTTAATAAATGTGCTCTTTTGAAAACAGAATGTTTAAATCCGATTTCATATGAGCAGCTGACCCAAAGCCTCCTGGTCAGCTGGAGAGTGAGTGGGAACTCAGCGCTTATAGCTGTGGAACCATCTGATGAAAGGTCAGTTTTTCTTTCTTGGGGGAGCCCTCCTTCTTTGTAAACAGGGTAAATTTACATTTCGGGTGACTTGATTGGGTATCATTTCCCGGGCTTCCACCCTGGGGAAAGGAAAACTGAACTTTCAGCCTTTAAAAGAGGAAATTAGATTTACCCGAAGGAGAGATCAAATCTTCCACCCCGTCCACTCAAGTGACTGACCATGAAATTAATAGTCAGTTCAAGCCTAGATACAGAAGGCTATTGAGGCTGAGCATCTCAAAGAGGAAAATGTCATGGAAATGAATTATGCTTTATCCTTGAATGTGCTGTTTATTTACACATTCGTGCTAAAACAGCTTGTCTCCCCTTTAGCCCGCAGTGCTCCTGGAATTGCATATTATACACGGGGTCTACCTCTCCAGTCAAAGGGATGGGAAACACAGTTGCCTGCTAAACAGAAGTGCCGACGAGGCCTTGTCCGGACAACTCACAGCAATAAACTTGGTGTTTTGTTTCCTCCACAGCCTTCTGGGATCTTATTATCTCTGTTGATAGCATTTCCAGTGTTTAAGTCAGTCCTGAATGGAGGTGTTGGGGATATTACTTCTAGAGATTCCTGGAGGACACAGCATAGTGAACTCTTGACTTAAGTTCCTTTGTTATTTCACTTCTGTCCCTGGTGTGCAGGTAACAAGAAGCTGTAAAAGGGAAGAGCTGTCCCACGTAAGAAACTGAAGTGATGCGAAATGACTGAAACCTGTTTCCCAAAAATCAGCTTTCTGAAATTGTATGTAAAATGCAGGAGACGCATGTATATTTCCTGCGGAATAAATCAATAGATTTTTTATCAGTTCCTTAATGTCTTTATCCCTCAAAAGATGAATAACAAACACAACCCAAGGACAGGCGGGGATGAATTAGGAGATTAGGATTGATGTATAGGCTTGGCTTCCCTGATGGCTCAGATGGTAAAGAATCTGCGTGCAATGCAGGAGACCCAGGTTCCATCCCTGGGTTGGAAAGACTCCTTTGAGAAGGGAATGGCAACCCACTCCAGCATTCTTGCTTGGAGAATTCCATGGACAGAGGAGCCTGGTGGGCTACAGTCCATGGGGTCACAACGAGTGGAACACGACTGAGCATTTTCACTTTCATTTTTGTATACACTACCATGTGTAAAAGAGATAGCCAGTGGGAAGCTGCTGTATAGGACAGGGAGCTCAGCTCAGTGCTCTGTGATGATGAGGCGGGGAAGTGGGTTAGGAGGGGACATAGTATGCATATAGCTGATGCATGTTGCTATACAATAGAAACTAACGCAACATCATAAAGCAATTATATTCCAATTAGAAAATGAATGAATGAATGCCATCAAAACACATTTTAAAGGGGCGCTGTCTGCAGGGTGTCAAGCTGAAGCTAACCTAATGCAGTGAGTGACGGAGGGGGAAAGAAGGGCCAGGCAGACTTGTGGCTCCCTGTCCCTGGGTCTGGAGTCCAGTACAGCTCTTCCCAACTCCATCCGAGCAGGCCCCTCTTTAATCTTCCCCTAGGATCTACTCCCATATATTATCACGAGGATCACAGGAAAAAAACATGAATAGAGAGACCGTGAGCTCCACGTTCAGTTCAGTTCAGTTCAGTCGCTCAGTTGTATCCGACTCTTTGCGACCCCATGGACCGCAGCACGCCAGGCCTCCCTGTCCATCACCAACTCCTGGAGTTTACCCAAACTCATGTCCATTGAGTCGGTGATGCCATCCAACCGTCTCATCCTCTGTCGTCCCCTTCTCCTCCCGCCTTCAATCTTTCCCAGCATCAGGGTCTTTTCCACCAATGCTCTACAAATGCTGTGTTAGCCTCTAAGAAAATGAGGTATGGCAACACTGCTTAATACTGCACAAAAGTTTATCAGTTCTGCCCGTCACCACTGGAAATCTGTGGCATTCAAAATGCCTCTCAGTGCCACAGTTCACTCAGCCTTTTGCTAATAAGTTAGCACATAACGTTAGCACGCTTTGGACACTAAGATCTGCCATCAACACTTTCCTCCTAATTCAGGGCTGTGCCCCCTGAGACGATGCTGATGGATGGCTGAATGACTCAGAGGTGACATGAGAACGTAATCCAGCAGTGTTGTAAAGTGATGTAGTCAGTTAGAAAGAACATTCAATTTTCATGCAGCTTAACTGATATTGAATTAGCTGCTGTGTGGAAGCACGATTATGTCTCAACATGGCTGACATCTGTCGAATCAGGAAGGAAATCCTCTGGTGTGGAGAGCAATAATAACGTAAAGGCCTAACAGGAGTTTATCAGATTTGTTTTGGAACTCAAAAAGTCAATAAATTCTACAAATTTAAAGAAATTTGCTGTCACCTTTGTGTGATTTGAGAAATATGGGGCACGTCATTTGTAGTCTGGACTCCTATTTGAGCAAAATGCAGTCAGATTCCAATGTCTGGGTTCTGCGCCTTAGCACCAACAGAACAGAAGGGGCGCGTTGGAAGAGATGTTGATGGAAGTAGATTCCTGCCTTTAGAGCTCTAAGAAGAGGAAAAAGAAAAACCCTCCGATGGAGATGATGAACACTCCAGGAGCGAGCTAATCTTAAACAAATTATCCACCAGTGATTACAACACCCCTTTCTAGAGACAACCTTTAAAAGCATGCTGGAAAATTGAAAGGAAAATTGACAGGATTTCTTTCTGAAATAAGTTATCAAAGAAGTGGGTTTGATTCATGCTGTCAAATAAGCAGATGAAATTAAAATATTGGAATGAGTGAGGGTAAAACTACTTCTTTTGCGTTGTGAAGATTAAATTAAGATTAAATGAGGAGTGCTCTTTTTAAAAAAATATTGCAGTCCAGTTGCTTTCCAGTGTTGTTAGTCTCTGCTGTACAGCAAAGTGAATCAGCTATATGTATACATATACCTGCTCTTTTGGGGATTTTCTTCCCATTTAGCTCACCAAGGAGCACGGAATAGGGCTCCCTGGGCTCCACAGGAGGTTCTCATTAGTTGTCTATTTTATATATAGCAGTGTGTATATGTCAATCCCAATCTCCCGAAATCCACTAGGAATCAGGCATTATCTTGGTTGGATGAACTGTGGGGAGCAGAAAGCAGAAGCCTATGCAAGGGGACTTGGAAGAGGAACGGGAGGTGAGGGTAAATCAGGAGTGTCGCCCTCATCCCACTTCCGTTCGTCCCACTCCTCGTTTCCCCTCTTAGGATCCATGCATTTGTTCTCTACATTCGTGTCTCTATTTTCACTCTGCAAATAAGCTCATCTGTACATTTTTCTAGATTCCATATACACTCCTGGGCATATACACCGGGAGAAATCCATAATTCCAAAAGATACACGCATCCCAGTGTTTGCTGCAGCATTGTTTACAATAGCCAGGACATGGAAGCAACCTAAATGCCCATCGAGAGATGAGTGGATAAAGAAGACATGGGTGTCTTATATATACAAGTGTGTGTGTACACACACACATACACACACACACAGACACACAATGGAATATTTACTCAGCCATAAACAGGAACGAAACTGTGTGATTTCCAGAGATGTGGATGGGCCTAGAGACTCTCACACAGGGTGGAGAAAGTCAGAACGAGGAGTGTTTTAGTGACAGAGAAAACAGATGACAAGCAAAGTGAAATAAAAAGCCAACATGGGGTTGTGCAAAGGACTGGATGTCTGTGTCCCTGCAAAATTCATAGGTTGAAATCTGAGCCCCAATTTGATGGAGTTGTGGGGGTGGGGCTCTGGGAAGGAATTAGGTCATGAGGGTGGGGCCCTCATGAATGGAATCAGTGCCCTTATAAAGGAGCCCCAGACCTGCTTTTTCCAGGATACAAGGACATAGTCAAAAGTTGGCAGTCTGCAACTAGACCCTGATCATGCTGGCAACCTGGTATCGGACATCCAGCCTGCAGAAATGTGAGGAATAAATGGCTGCTGTTGATAAGCCACCAGACTGTGGTACTTTGTAAGCCTGCACTGATTGAGGCAGGTTTGGGGCCGGAAGTTTCAGATTCTCTGATTCCCAGACCTGGCATTCAGTAGCTGCAGGGCAGGAGTTCACTGTCCAGGCTGCCCCTGGACGTCTCGTTGAAATCAGAATGAGTCCAGTGGCCCCCGCCAATCTTACAAGGGTGGGGAACAAGCATAAAGTGAGATCATTGCAGAAAACCACTTTACAAACTAAATGTTATATAAATAATTCACTTGAGTCTTATCCTGAAATTTTAAAAATGTCTACATGAAAATTTTCTCTGCTTATCACTGCTACCTTTTATCCATATAGAAAAGCAATTTCATTAGCTATTTGGTTCAGAATTCAAAAGATACAGGTAGGGAAAATAATTATTCAACCATGATTGATGTCAAGCAAAGTCAGAAATTCATGGGGTCGCGGAGAGTCGGACACGACTGAGTGACTGAACTGAACTGAACTGAACTGAAAGTCAGAAAATCTCTTAATTTATTGGAATCTAAATACCCTTGGTTATGAAACTCAAACGATACAGTGCTTGAAAACGTGTTTTGTAAATTCTAATGCTCAATGCAAATGTGTATATGTCAATTCCTCTCTTACTTGCAAGAGCCTGTTTTTCTAATCATTTTGGTGCTGATATATTTTTGCTCTGCTGCTGCTAAGTCACTTCACTCATGTCCGACTCTGTGCAATCCCACAGACGGCAGCCCACCAGGCTCCCCCGTCCCTGGGATTCTCCAGGCAAGAACACTGGAGTGGGTTGCCATTTCCTTCTCCAAAGCATGAAAGTGAAAAGTGAAAGTGAAGCCACTCAGTCGTGTCCAACCCTTAGAGACCCTATGGACTGCAGACCACCAGGCTCCTCTGTCCACGGGAGTTTCCAGGCAAGAGTACTAGAGAGCTGAAAAAGTTAAAATTCATTTTTTTCAGATACCTCCCTGGGAATTCTGATATTTCTATAGACACAGATACAGGTATGTCTGTATCAGAATATCTTTATCTCCTGCTGACTCCAAAGCGTCTCAGTGAGTTTACGCCTACCCGACCCATTTATCTCATGAGTTTGCCTCACACTGTCCTTTCACCTTTTGCGTGAACTTTACCTTGGAAGCCTCGGTTTCACTCTCATCTAAGCCAGAAACAATATCCAAGTTTATATCCATTAAAGTAATGCCTTGTGACTCCAAGATTCTCCTTGCTGAGAAAGCTCATTTCAAGGTCCCTGAAAGAGTGATGAGGATGTAATTCATTAATGATTGACACTTCATATTTAGAGATTGCTGTTTTTAAGAAAGTGCTTCCTCATACATTTATGACCTCATTTCCTGTTCATTTATATAAAAAAGAAAGCCATACCTATAAAAAAGTATTTTTATGTGCACCTTTTCTCCCTTTATATAAAGGAGAAAACCAGCAATGTTTAAAAGAGGTAAAGTCAAGTAATGATTAACTAGTAGCAGGACAGCTAGGACTCCACTCATTTCTGTTAAAACCCAAATCTCTGGCTTTCAAGATTTTCTCTTGTCTTTGGTTTACTGAAGTTTGAATATGATTTACTTAGATACATTTGTTTGCTTTTTTCATTTTTAATTGAGGGGGAATTGATATACGACATCATATTAGTTTCAGGTATACAATGTAATGGTTCAATATTTGTATATATTGCAAAATGATCATCACAGTAAATCTAGTTAGCATCCATCACCAAACACAGTTACAGAGTTATGATTTTTTCTTTCTTATTGATGAGAACTTCAAAAATCTACTCTCTGAGCAACTTTCCAATATGCAACACAGTATTATTAACTATGGGCTTCCCAGGTGGTAAAGAATCTGCCTGCCAATACAGGAAATGCAAGAGACAAGGGTTCAATCCCTGAGTCGGGAAGATCCCGTGGAGAAGGAAATGGCAGCGCACTCCCAATATTCTTGCCTGGGGAATTCCATGGACAGAGGAGCCTGTGTCCACAGGATCACAAAGAATCGGACACAACTGCACGCCTGAGCACGTACACATGCATGAAGTATAGTCACAGCAGAGTAAGGAGCTCTTCGTGGATCTGTGCACCGACCTTGAACAGGAGCCTTGCTTGTCACCTCTGTACATCCCCATGTTAGCATACACGCTGTTGAAGCAAGCGGTGTTTGCTTGCTTCTTACTCTGCTTTGTGTTCTCTGAGCTTCCTGGATCTGTGGTTTTGTGCTTTTCTTTACTGTTGGGAAGTTCTTGGCTGTCGTTACCTCACTTGTTTCTTCTGTTGCGTTGTGTCTCTCATCTCCTTCTAATTCAGTTCAGTTCCGTTCAGTCGCTCAGTCATGTCCGACTCTTTGTGACCCCATGAACCACAGCACACCAGGCCTCCCTGTCCATCACCAACTCCCGGGGTCCATCCAAACCCTTGTCCATTGAGTCGGTGATGCCATCCAACCATCTCATCCTCTGTCGTCCCCTTCTCCTCCTGCCCCCAATCTTTCCCAGCATCAGGGTCTTTTCAAATAAGTCAGCTCTTCGCATCAGGTGGACAAAGTATTGGAGTTTCAGCTCCAACATCAGTCCCTCCAAAGAACACCAAGAACTGATCTCCTTTAGGATGGACTGGTTGGATTTCCTTGCAGTCCAAGGGACTCTCAGGAGTCTTCTCCAACAATATTATACCTTTAGAAATCATCTCACAATTCGCGAATGTTCTGTTCTCTTCATTTTTATTCCTCTTAGTCTTTGCATTTCAGTTTGGAAAGTTTTTACTGACCTATCTTCGGCTCGGTGAATCTTTCCTGGACAGTGCCAAGTCTACGAATGAACCCATCAAAGGCATTCTTCATTTCTGTTAGTGTTTCTGATTTCTAGCAGTTCTTTTTCTGTAACTACTGATCTTAATTTTTCCCATTATGTATGAGAGTTGTGTGTAAAAGTGTTGGCAAAATATAGACACTTCTTAGTTTCCCTCGTTTTGTAAACATGGGCATGTGTTTCAATATTATTATTATTATTCTTTTTTGAGGTATAGCTTTTTACAATGCTGTGATACTTTCAGGTGAACAGCAAAGTGATTTCATTATGCATATCTACCTATCACATATGTTTCCATCTCTCTACTTATATTTACCATCTGTTCGTGCAGGCTGTGTACTTTTTCCATTAGCACCCCTAAAATATTAAACATAGATATTCTACATTACTTGTTTTAATAATTCCAACATGTATATTACATCTGAGTCTGGTTCTGATGCTTCTTTTTCTCTTCAGACTTTGGGTTTTTTGGTTTCTTTTTATTGCTTTCTGATATACCTTGTAATTTTTCATTGAAAGCCGAATACATTGTATTAGTTAACAGGCATTAAGGTAAATAGACCTTTAGTATGAAAATGTGTGATCATCTTTTTATAAAATCAATTTTTATTGCAGTATAGTTGATTTACTGTGTTGTATTAGTTTCTGCTGTACAACAACGTGAATCAGTTATACAGCCACTCTTTGTTAGATTCCCATATAGGTGACTACACAGCATTGAATAGCGTTCCCTGTGCTATACAGCAGGTTCTTATCAGCTACCTGTCTTATACATAGTAGTGTGTATATGTCAATCCCAATCTCCCAGTTTGTCCCTCCACACCCTTATCCCCTGGTAACCATGAATGTCATTCCTGACTCGGCTTCTATTTTGTAAATAAGTTCGTTTGTATCCTTCTTTTAGATTCCACATATAAGTGATATCATATGATATTTGTCTGTTTGAGTCTCACTGACTTCCATCTGTATTGCTTCAAATGGCATTATTTCATTCTTCTTTATGGCTGAGTAACTTTTACATATGTACTGCATCTTCATTATCTATTCTTCCATCAATGGACATTTAGGTTGTTTCCATGTCCTGTAAATAGGGCAATAATTTTGGCCACCTCACGCGAAGAGTTGACTCACTGGAAAAGACTCTGATGCTGGGAGGGACTGGGGACAGGAGGAGAAGGGGACGACAGAGAATGAGATGGCTGGATGGCATCACCGACTCGATGGACATGAGTTTGAGTGAACTCCAGGAGTTGGTGATGGACAGGGAGGCCTGGTGTGCTGTGACTCATGGGGTTGCCAAGAGTCGGACACGACTGAGCGACTGCACTGAACTGAATCTTTCTGAATTATGGTTTTCTTAGAATAAACATCCAGGAATGGGATTACTGGATGACACAGTAGCTCTATATTCTCTCTTTTTTTAAGGGAACCTCCATACTGTTCTCCATAGGTGCTGCACCAGTTCACATTCCCACCAACAGTGTAACCAGGTGACCCAGGTTCGATCCCTGAGTCAGGAAGATCCCCTGGAGAAGGGAATGGCTGCCCACTCCAGTATTCTTCCCTGGGGAATTCCATGAACATAAGAGCCTGGTGGGCTGCAGTCCATGGGGTCACAAAGAGTCGGACACAACTGAATGACTAACACTTTCCTTTCACTTGACTTGGGCTTTCCCGCATCTGTGTCAGCTTTTTTGGTGCTGCTCTGCTGCTATTATACTGGATCCTACTGGTGGTAAGACACTGGGGAGGAGAAGTATTCTAAAATCTCATGAATAAATCTTTGTCTTTTCATGAGTCTGTGTCTGGGACCCCTGTCCTTCAAAACTGTTCCTCCACTGGTCCACCCTGGCCCTACTCTCTCTCCTGGCTGCAGGATTCCCAGTATTTTCCCTTGAAGATGTTATGATCATTGTTGACTATGGTTTTTTACCCCCTATCTAAGGAGACAGGAAGTTTAGAGGGTGTTGTAGTGGGGAGGAACACCCTTCCCCTAGCTGTGATGTGACTCTAGCAAGGTTTTTTCCCATGGAGCAGGTGGCTTTGTTGTGGACAAATTTCAGAGAGATTACTCTTTCCCTCCTTCTGCCAGAGACATAAGGAGCTCTTTCATATCCTCAATTCTCTCCTGGCTCCAAGAAATGTCATTGATTTTCCAAGAGAAAGGTTCAACCTTTTCTTGTTGTCAGGATAGAATAATTTCTGAGCTCTTTACGTGTCAGAGCTACAACCAGAAGTCTCAAGTTTTTCCTTTTACATGAGAGCCTTCAGTTCAGTTCAGTTCAGTCGCTCAGTCATGTCCAACTCTCCGCGACCCCACGAATCACAGCATGCCAGGCCTCCCTGTCCATCACCAACTCCCGGAGTTCACTCAAACTCATGTCCACAGAGTCGGTGATGCCATCCAGCCATCTCATTCTCTGTCGTCCCCGTCTCCTCCCACCCCCAACCTTTCCTAGCATCAGAGTCTTTTCCAGTGAGTCAACTCGTCGCATGAGGTGGCCAAAGTATTGCAGTTTCAGCTTCAGCATCAGTCCCTGCAATTAACACCCAGGATCGATCTCCCTTAGAATGGACTGGTTGGATCTCCTTGCAGTACAAGGGACTCTCAAGAGTCTTCTCCAACACCACAGTTCAAAAGCATCAATTCTTCGGTGATCAGCTTTCTTCACAGTCCAACTCTCACATCCATACATGACCATGGGAAAAACCATAGCCTTGACTAGACGGACCTTTGTTGGCAAAGTAATGTCTCTGCTTTTTAATATATTATCAAGGTTGGTCATAACTTTCCTTCCATGAGAGCCTTCACCAGTTTCTGAAAAAGAAAAAAAAAATCTATAAATAGATTTTATACTGTGGCCACCAGGCTCCTTTGTCTATGGAATTCTGCAGGCAAGAATACTGGAGTGGGTAGCCATTCCCTGCCCTAGGGGATCTTCCAGGCAGATCCTTTACCATCTGAGCCACCATGGAATCCCCATAAATAAACTAGCACGTACTTGTGGCTAGTTAATGAAGCTACTTGTGTCTCAGGAAAAAGGAAAGAAATGTCAGTGTGTTAACTTCTCTGTGAGTCCATTCTTTATGGAGGAGGGTAGCCAGCAGAATAGAGGAATAACTTTGAGCATAAAAACTTAGGCATATTGCACCAGAAGAGAACAACAATCCACCCAGCCCAGGACCCTGTCTGATTGCGGCAATCAAGGGCATTTTGTGGGGAAGTAAGACCCTCAGAGATTAAGAAAAAACCCAGACATGTCCTGCCTCCTGGCCACTGATAGATCTATTGTCTGTACAGTCACTGCTGCTGCTGAGTCGCTTCAGTCATGTATGACTCTGTGCGACCCCATAGACGGCAGCCCACCAGGCTGCCCCATCCCTGGGATTCTCCAGACAAGAATCCTGGAGTGGGTTGCATTTCCTTCTCCAATGTATGAAAGGGAAAAGTGAAAGTGAAGTCACTCAGTTTTGCCCGACTCATCATGACCCCATGGACTGCAGCCCACCAGGCTCCTCCACCCATGGGACTCTCCAGGCAAGAGTCCTGGAGTGGGGTGCCATTGCCTTCTCCACTGTACAGTCACAGGAACCTATAAAAATCATAATATCATAGCATGTTGGAATGGGAAAAGAGGTAAAAATCGGTCTTTTATGTAGATACTTAAATCCCTTTGACCTTTATAAAGGGGTAAATGTCCAAAAAAGATAAAGTAGTAAAGAGAATGGGGAAAAGAAGGCAGGCAATATAATTTATTGCCTTTCTATCTTGCCACTGAAGCATCTGTGAACATATTACGAATGTAGGCGTTATATAAACCTATCAGCTCTGCCATCCTCCTTCCCACCTGAGACAGGCTTAGGGCAAGAAACAAGGAAGACTCAGCTGCTCCTCTTGCTCATTGGTTCGGACGATGAGGAAGATGGTCATGAGACAGAACTGAGGGATGAGGCAGAGGCAGAATGACAAACCCACACGGAAAAGAAAATATTTATGCACGACTTTAGATTCTTCAGCACGAGTCATCTGAGGATACCTTTGAAAATGGCATTTTTGTTTTGTTTGTCTGGAATGTTACATAACTTTTTTCTTGCGCTTGGTTACCTTGGAGTCTTAGCTGTCAAAGTAGAAGGAATCCAAAAGTAGATCTAGTTTAAATCGCCTCAGGCTATATTTGCATCCTCTGAATCCCTAGGGACCAGCCAACCCTGGTGCAGGGGGCAAGGGAGGGTGCTTATTAATTCCAAGCCAACTTACTTTATGTTCCACAGCTTTGGTTGTTAGAAAGTTCTTTCTCTCATTGAGCGCAATACTATTTCCTTATAAGTCCATGACTTTGCCAAAATTATCACACAACATAAATATACTTGACATTTTATTTTAGAGCCGACATATAAACATTGTACATATTGGACACCACTTTCCAGAGAGGAAACCTTGGATGAAATCTGACAATTCTTTCCTTTATTCTCATGTATCTCAAAGGAGATGAATCAAAATGACTAACCTCAGTCATTTAAGTTCAGTAAACTGACCTATAAATAAAGCCTAGTGAAGGAAGTTGGGAACATACCACATAGGAATGCAATTTATTTCTCCTCAAGGAGTAAGTGAACATACATCCCTGTGGAGCCCACATGGTAAGAATCTGCCCCCAGTTTGTGGGGATTAGAGACCACGTTCTCATCTAGAGTGGTAAGTGGATATTAATCAGATAAAAGCATCCTATTTAAAGGAAGCATTTCCAGTTCCAGCTCTTCGGATACACATGAAAATTGGCAGCTGTGAGTACATTTAATGAGAGCACATTGCACTTAATATTAGAGAAGCAGTGCCACATTAAGTTATGATACGTGGGATAGAAATTAGTTCTCTGAGTGTCCTTTTCAGAAGGACACCAATCTTGAAGCAGAAAAACTAGGCAAAAGTAAAAGGAGCGGGGATAGTACTATATGAATGTGATTTCAGCCAGGCTATTTTTTTTTTCTGACATCCATGGGAGGCAGCGATCTGATAGTAGAAGGAAGGACAGAGAAAGGAAGGCTGGGAAAACTGGGATCCAAGACAAAATGGCCCTGGGAAGCAAGGCTGCTGCTGCTGCTGCTGCTAAGTCACTTCAGTCGTGTCTGACTCTGTGTGACCCCATAGACGGCAGCCCATCAGGCTCCCCCGTCCCTGGGATTCTCCAGGCAAGAACACTGGAGTGGGTTGCCATTTCCTTCTCCAATGTGTGAAAGTGAAAAGGGAAAGTGAAGTCGCCCAGTCATGTCTGACTCGTAGCGACCGCATGGACTGCAGCCTACCAGGCTCCTCCGTCCATGGGATTTTCTAGGCAAGAGTACTGGAGTGGCTTGCTGTTGCCTTCTCCGGGGAAGCAAGGCAGAAGTTCTTAATCTCATCCAGTTGAGAATGACCGTGAACAGAGGCAGCAGCCGGGACAAGAAGTGGGCTCCAGCTGCAGGAGTCAGCGGGGAGAGCTGGGGGAGGGTCTGTAATCCTGGGGGGGTTTCCTTTACATATTTAGACCTTAGTGGGCTTCCCCTATAGCTCAGTCAGTAAAGAATCTGCCTGCAGTGTGGGAGACCCAGGTTCGATCCCTGGGTCAGGAAGGTTCCCTGGAGAAGGAAATGGCAACCTACTCCAGTATCCTTGCCTGGAAAATCTCAGGAACAGAGGAGTCTGGTGGGCTGCAGTCTGTGGGGTCACAAAGAGTCGGGCACGACTGAGCGACTAATACTTACTTACTTACCTGAGCTCTGTGTACGCACACGTGTGCTAAGTTGCTTCAGTCTTGTTCCACTCGTTGCGACTCTATGGACTGCAGCCTGCCAGGCTCATCTGTCCTTGGAATTCTCCAGGCAGGAATACTGAAGTGAGTTGCCATGCCCTTCTCCAGGGGATCTTCCTGACCCAGGGATCGAACTCATGTCTCATGCCTCCTGCTTTAGCAGGGGGTTCTTTACCATTAGCACCACTTGGGTAGCCCTCTGTGTGTGTATGTGTTAGTTGATTAGTCATGTCCAACTCTTTGCAACTCCATGGACTATAGCCCACCATGCTCCTCTGTCCATGGGATTTTCCAGGCAAGAATACTGGAGAAGGTTGCAATTCCCTTCTCCAGGGGATCTTCCTGACCCAGGGATCAAACCCGGGTCTCCTACATTGCAGGCAGACTCCTTACCATCTGAGCCACCGGGGAAGTCTGATGTATAAACTATACCAACTGAGTACCAAGTGATTAGACATCCACCCACAAGGAGAAAAAAGCCCATTTACAATGCAACCTCACTCATTAGAGAAATTCAGGACTGGTGGGAGGGAGCTTACTCTGGGAGATTCCCAGAATCTTTACTGATTTTTGAAACTAAGATGTGTGTCACTTTGTTAAAACATCGAATGTGATATGAATAATAATTCTTTGTGATGACTCACATTCAAACTTGTCTATCATAAAAATGTCTAGAAAGACATGTTTGAAGAAAATAATGATTAGATGACTAAAAATAGTAATCACTTTCTGAGGAAAAACAATCCCATCATTGGTAAAATCTGTCTTCATATAAATTTGACATAACCTTATTTTATCCCCTTAAGCTCAGCTTTGATTCAACAAAGCAACATTAATCTTTCTTTATTGACTCATTGGATTTAATAAATAGGCATCTAGAAACATTGGAAGCAGCACTAAAACAAAATCTAACTCAATTGACATTGAATTATTTCTAAAAGGAGATTTAGTCATCTTAGAATTTTCAAAACCAACTTACCTTCTTCATAGGCAGACAAAAGGAAAGTTCTGGGTGCTTTACTCTGAAGAAAAATTTCTTGATTTCAAATAGACAAGGAAAAGTGTTCTATGCATAGTTTATCTCATCCCATATATGTCTAGCTATTACTTGGTTTCTTTGTAAACATCACAGTGGAGTTGTTGGCTGATGATCACTTGAAGAAAATAGTAATTACAATGGCAGTTTTCCAAGTGAGTAATTTAAAACACAAATAAATTCAGAGTCTCACACAGGTTGTGCACTCATTCCTCAGTCAATTTTTAATGGTAACTAGAAGATTAATGTCAATTAGCTTAGAGGTTCCTTGGGAGGACTATACAAGGAGTACATTCATTTCTTGTGGGGCTGAGTTTGTAGTGAGAACTTACTTTAAAAAATAATAATGAGAGATTGCGTAAAATTAATTTCACTTTCTAACTCAGTTGTTGACCAAATTTTTGAGGTTTCTTGGTCTCTTCTTGTTGCATGTTGACATAGTAGTTGATATATATATTGATTATGCAAAAGCCTTTGACTGTGTAGATCATAACAAACTGTGGAAAAATTTTCAAGAGATGGGACCACCAGACCACTTTACCTGCCTCCTGAGAAATCTGTAGGAAGGTCAAGAAGCAACAGAACTGAATATGGACATGAGTTTGAGCAAGCTCCGGGAGCTGGTGATGGACAGGGAAGACTGGCGTGCTGCACTCCATGGGGTTGCAAAGAGTTGGACACGACTGAGCGACTGAACTGAACTGAATGAAACAACAGACTGGTTCCAAATTGGGAAAGAAGGCTGTATGTTGTCACCCTGTTTATTTCACTTATACACAGAATACATCATGCAAAATGCCGTGCTGGATGAAGCACAAGCTGGAATCAAGATTGCTGGGAGTAACCTCAGATATCAGTAACCTCAGATATGCAGATGACACCACCCTTATGACAGAAAGTGAAGAAGAATTAAAGAGCCTCTTGATGAAAGTGAAAGTAAAGAGTGTAAAAGCTGGCTTAAAACTCAACATTCAAAAAATGAAAATCATGGCATCCGGTCCCATCATTTCATGGCAAACAGATGGAGAAGCAATGGAATCAGAGACAAACTTTATTTTTTTGGGCTCCAAATTCACTGTAGATGGTGAATGCAGCCATGAAATTAAAAGACGTTTGCTCCTTGGAAGAAAAGTTATGACCAACATAGACAGCATATTAAAAAGCAGAGACATTATTTTTCCAACAAAGGTCCGTCTAGTCAAAGCTTTGGTTTTTCCAGTAGTTGTGTATGGATGTGAGAGTTGGACTGTAAAGAAAACTGAGCACCAAAGAATTGATGCCTTTGAAATGTGCTGTTGGAGAAGACTCTCAAGAGTCCTTTGGACAGCAAGGAGAGCCAACCAGTCCATCCTAAAGGAAATCAGTCCTGAATATTCATTGGAAGGACTGATGTTGAAGCTGAAACTCTAATACTTTGGCCACCTGATGTGAAGAGCTGACCCATTGGAAAAGACCCTGATGATGGGAAAGATTGAAAGCAGGAGGAGAAGGGGATGACAGAGGATAAGACAGTTGGATGGCATCACCGACTCAATGGACATGAGTTTGAGCAAGCTCTGGGAGTTGGTGATGGACAGGGAAGCCTGACATGCTGTAGTCCATGGGGTCACAGAGTCAGACATGACTGAGTGACTGTTCAGTTCAGTTGCTCAGTCATGTCCAACTCTCCGCGACCCCATGAATCGCAGCACGCCAGGCCTCCCTGTCCATCACCAACTCCCAGAGTTCACTCAAACTCATGTCCATCGAGTCGGTGATGCCATCCAGCCATCACATTCTCTGTCGTCCCCTTCTCCTCTCACCCCCAATCCCTCCCAGCATCAGAGTCTTTTCCAGTGAGTCAACTCTTCGCATGAGGTGGCCAAAGTATTGGAGTTTCAGCTTTAGCATCAGTCCTTCCAATGAACACCCAGGACTGATCTCCTTTAGAATGGACTGGTTGGATCTCCTTGCAGTCCAAGGGACTCTCAAGAGTCTTCTCCAACACCACAGTTCAAAAACATCAATTCTCCAGCAGTCAGCTTTCTTCACAGTCCAACTCTCATATCCACACATGACCACTGGAAAAACCACAGCCTTGACTAGACGGACCTTTGTTGTCAAAGTAATGTCCTTGAAGTTAGATATTATAAATAGACTATATATATTATATGCATTGCTATAATTTTTTCACCATCATAAACAAAAGCAAGCACTTAGGGTCTGCTCTTCCAAATTAAAAATGGCCTCTATCTGAATCTCTCCACCTATCCTTAAACCATACAGATTGTGAACCACACAAAAAGTCACTTACAACCCTCATCATAGTAAAATTAGGAGACAAAGAATGACATAAACTCTAAGTGTGATGAGAGAGAACATTCCAAACCAGCAAAGCCAGTTTCAGACTTTAGGCTGAAAGTGAAAGTGAAATTGTTCACTTGTGTCCGACTGAAGCTCAACATTCAGAAAACTAAGATCATGGCATCCAGTTCTATCACTTCATGGCAAATAGATGGGGAAACAGTAGAAACAGTGGCAGACTTTATTTTTGGAGGCTCCAAAATCACTGCAGATGGTGACTGCAGCCATGAAATTAAAAGACGTTTACTCTTTGGAAGGAAAGTTATGACCAACCTAGACAGCATATTAAAAAGCAGAGACATTACTTTGCCAGTAGTCATGCATGGATGTGAGGGTTGGACTAGAAAGAAAGCTAAGTGCCAAAGAATTGATGCTTTTGAACTGTGGTGTTGGAAAAGACTTGAGAGTCCCTTGGACTGCAAGGAGATCCAAACAGTCTACCCTAGAGGAGATCAACCCTGGGTGTTCATTGGAAAGACTGATGTTGAAGCTGAAAACTCCAATACTTTGGCCACCTGATGT
This sequence comes from Moschus berezovskii, assembly GCF_049115385.1. Taxonomy (NCBI): domain Eukaryota; kingdom Metazoa; phylum Chordata; class Mammalia; order Artiodactyla; family Moschidae; genus Moschus; species Moschus berezovskii. The sequence goes on from NC_142460.1 coordinate 8,537,679, forward strand.
GAAGAGTTGACTCATTTGAAAAGACCCTGATGCTGGGAAAGATTGAAGGCAGGAGGAAAAGGGGATGACAGAGGATGAGATGGTTGGATGGCATCACCGACTCAATGGACATGAGTTTGGGTAAACTCTAGCAGTTAGTGATGGACAGGGAGACCTCGTGTGCTGCGGTTCATGGGGTCACAAAGAGTTGGACACGACTGAGTGACTGAACTGAACTGAACTGTACCTTCCAGGCTCCTACAGCCATGGGATTTTCCAGGCCAGATTACTGGAATGGATTGCCATTTCCTTCTCCAGGGGATCTTCCCAACCCAATGATTGAACCCTGCATCTCCTGCATTACAGGTGGAGGGGTGACCTTTCCCTATTTGGAATCAGTTTGTTGTTTCATGTCCAGTTCTAACTATAGATTCTTGACCTGCATACAGATTTCTCAGAAGTCAGGTAAGGTGGTCTGGTATTCCCATCTCGTCAAGAATTTTCCACAGTTTGCTGTGATCCACATAGTCAAAAACTTTGGCATAGTCTATAAAGCAGAAGGAGAACTCTGCTTGCTTTTTCCGGAACTCTCTTGCTTTTTTGATGATCCAAAGGATGTTGGCAATTTGATCTCTGGTTCTTCTGCCTTTTCTAAATCCAGCTTGAACATCTGGAAGTTCATGGTTCATGTACTGTTGAAGCCTGTCTTGGAGAATTTTGAGCATTACTTTGCTAGTGCATGAGATGAGTGCAATTGTGTGGTAGTTCGAACATTCTTTGGCAATTCAAACTAACGCACAATTGCACTCATCTCAATTCTTCACATAAGAAGAAACTCAGAGGATCAATGATCTAAAAGTAACACTGAAACCACAGAAATAGTCAAATATAACATTATCTTGGAAGGAGGAAAAAACTAAAAATCCAGACACAGTAAAAGATTGTTAAGTTTAGTTCTGTACATGTGTGTCTGTGTGTTAATATAGCAAATGTAACAGAAGCAATGATCAAAACTGAAAAAAAACACAGTATTTAAATTCTTCCCCAGAAAAAGTTAAATCTGCAAATAAAAATGCTTTACCTATTTTCATGTGAATAAAAACAGAGATCAATATCTAGATGCAGCTTTGTGAAATTTATAAATCTCAAGGCAAAAGGTCCACACTGAGAGTATTCAAGCAGAAAAGTCAATTTTCCTACAAATTAAGAAAAATAATCCTTATCTCAGACTTTTCCCTTATAATGAACACCAGATATAAATAAGACTAACATTTGCAGAGGTTTAAAGGGGAAAGGTCATAACCCAGAAATCTAGACTGAACAAGATTTCCTTTTTCTGTAAAGGCAAAAGTAAACAGTCAAGGCTTTAAAAAGTAGCTCATTTCAATGCCATTTCCAAAAAATAAAAAAATAAAAAAAACCCAAAGAAATCCAAAACTGAATATGTATTACAAAACTTGGGAACATGGAAATTATGGCAGATAAGTTAGAAAACACTGAGATCTATTTTTTTAGATTCTAATAAATATTAAAAATATTGCTGAAAACATAGTGAATGTATTTTTAAATGTTTCTGAAAATGAAAGCAGCCCTCCCATCTTGCTCTTTCTCTCTCTCTCACACATACACACTTTTAAAATCCAAGATTATTACAACCAAAGTTAAAAAGTAGATGGAGAAGAAAAGCAAGAAAACAAAAAACTGCTAATTTAAAAATTTGATGTAAAGAAGCATCAAAAGAAACTGTCTTTACTTGGAAATAATAATTAAATACATCAATGCAAGTAAATGCTTTAAGATTAAAAAAAAACTTAACTAATTAAAAACATATGTATACACATGCCTAGTTATTAAATGTAAAAAAATTAAAAATAGTCATTGCCTAATCCAAAGTCATGACGATTCCTGTATGCATGGAACACTGATGTGCCAGTCCAAGAGTTTCTGGAAGACAGGGTAGAGTCTGTCTTAATCTCAGAGTGCTTGGGAGATTACATTTCCCAGAGGAACAGGGATGGTCAATTGTCCGCTTAAGATTTTTGCCACCTTTGAAATCTACAGGGGTTGGGAGATAAGGAGGCAAGCTCGAGCTAGAGGTAAGAAGTAGGTTTGCCCAATCTTTCCTGGCTGGAGACAGTAATCCACCAGGCTTTCAAATACTCGAAGAGTCTTGCCTGACAAACAGGGAAGGACCAGAGATAGGCTGAGTCTTATCAAAAATGCAGATGCGTAATTGGAGTACAGGGAGAGAGACAGAGGATCTAAAGCAAACACTGAAGAGGTAATGGCCAAAAAATTTGCCTAGATTGATAAAATATATCAATTCACCAATGCAAGAAACCCAAATAGTTCAGCATTTAAAAAAGAAAAAAAGGAAAATCACCCTTTGGTACATTGTGGGAAAACTGCTAAAACTTAGCAGATGAAGTTAAAGTGTTCTTCAGAAGCAAATATATCTCCTTATAATCATTATTTTTAGTTGTTTTTTTAAGTTTTAAGGTTTGGTCATGCCTCAAGACATGTGGGATCTTAGTTCCCTGGCCAAGAATCGAACCCGCAACCTCTGCTTTAAAAGTGCAGAGGCTTAACCACTGGATCACTAGGGAAGACCCCATTATATATCATTATTAAGAGATACACATTAAGTTATTTTAAAACTAGTTATTCATCATAAGAAACTAAGAAAATAATGCCAAAATAAACAGGATTGAAAGGACAATGCTTCTAATAAACATAAAGGTCAAAATTAAATCATCAGTGAGGGAGAAGCATACACAGAGTCAGTGGGTGCGTGAAAAGATGCTCAGTGTCACTAATCATCAAAAACTGAACATCAAAGCCACACTGAGATATTATCTCACCCCTTTAGAATGGCTGTTATTAAAATGACAAGAAATAGTGTTGGCAAAGATGTGAAGGAAAGGGAACCCTTGTGCATTGCTGGTGGGAGTATAAATTGGCCTAGTGACCATGGACAACAGTATAGAGTTTCCTCAAAAAATTAAAAATAGACCTATCGTATGATCCAGCAATTTCATTCTGCGTATTTACCTGAAGGAAATGAAATCTCTGTCTAAAAAGATATCTGTACCCCATGCTGACTGCATTATTTACAGTAGCCAAGACGTGGAAACGATCCAAGTGTCTGTCGATGGATGAATGCGTAAAGCAAATGTGATATATACATAGAACAAAATCTTATTCAGTCACCAAAAACCAGGAAATCTTGACATTTGCAACAGTATAGATGAGCCTTGAGGCCATTATTCTGAGCGAAGACAATCAGATAGAGAAATATAGATACTATAAAATCTCTCATTTACAGAATCTAAAAAAAAAAAAAAAAACAAAAAAGATCTTATAGACAGAGAGAACAGATTTGTGGTTGCAAGAAAAGGGTCAGGAATGGGGGTGGCATGGGTCAGATTATTGAAGAGGATCCAAAGGTACAAGATCTGTTATTAGAGAAATGAGTCCTGGAGGTGTAACACGCAATGACCCCATGGGCTGTAACCCACCAGGCTCCTCTCTTCATGGGATTCTCCAGGCTAGAATATGGGTGTGGGCACCATTCCCTTCACCAGGGGATCTTCCTGACCCAGGGATTGAACCTGGGTCTCCTGCACTGCAGGTGGATTCTTTATCATCTGAACCGCCAGGGAAGCCTGGGAACCAGAATATGCCATCCCCAAACTTATTCTTTGGTAGAGGAATTACTTTGAGCTAAAGGCCACTGAGAATCAGCAGATACAGGAAAAGCTATAACAACAGAGAACAGGTTTCCCTTTTGTAAAGGAAAATTTCATTTGTAGAGATGTATCCCTCTCTTGTACCTGGTGGAGAAAGAGACAGAACAGTTGAGAAGGCACTGAGAAATCTGCCTCACAAACCTCACTGAGCACCCCTTGTTAAACCATATTTTCCTGGTCTGCTTCCCACAAAGTGCCTCTCCTGCTCAGAAGCTCCCAGACGCCTTTTCAGGGTTTGGTACTTAAACCTGAGTTCTAACCAGCAACTAGGATGACTGAGTGCTCCTGTGGGCACATGCAGGACACCTGTGTTAATACACTTCTGATGGTTCTTCTCTTGCGTTTGGCCTCTCATAGAGGCTCCCAGTAGGAGACCTAGGTACAGGAATAGACTTTTCTCCCTAACATCCAGAAAGGCTTCCCAGGTGGCTCAGTGGTTAAGAACCCTCCTGCCAAAGCAGGAGACTCAAGAGACATGGGTGTGATCCCTGGATCAGGAAGATTCCCTGGAGAAGGAAATGGCAACCCACTCTAGTATTCTTGCCTGGAGAACCCCATGGGCAGAGGAGCCTGGCGGGCTACAGTCCTCAGGGTCGCAAAGAGTCCGACCCCAGGAGACATGACTGAGAGGAGTGTGAGACATGACATCGGGAAAGGGGAAACAGTTGAATCGATAGATTAATAAATCTGAAATCTAGTTATTTGAATAAGAGGAAATCAACAAAAGATATGCATTCACTTTAAATTTTACTTTTTGGACTAAATAAATTTGATTCAAATAAAAATATATAAGTGGGGGTGTGAAAAAATGATGAGATTACAGACTGAGAAGAAACTGCAAAAATAAGGGTAACTTTAAAAATACACTTTCTATAAATAAATTTGATATTTTTATGAAAAGGGCAATTTTCTGGCCAAGTATAAATGAGAGCACTTTTAAAAAAGCAGAAAATTTGAATAGGCCAATTGCTCTTGGCGTGTTACTGAGAAGATTATTCAGAAAATATGACATTTTCAAGTTAAGGTGGTTTCATATAAAATACTTTATACTGTACATAATACCACATGTACACATTTATACATTTATACAATTATGTATAAATCTCAATATATTTTATGAATTAGACTCACCTGATACTAAAGCTTGAGAAAGCACCAAAACCATGAAGCGAAAAACAATGTCATATGAGACACTCACACATGAATATAAGTGCAAAAATTCTAAATGAAATTTTAACAGATCAATTTCAGTGCCAAACAAAGATGAGAACATAGCATAATCAAATAGAATTATTCTGAGAACACAAGGATCACTCCATGCTAAGAAATCTATCAATTTAACCTCTAATACAAGTTATACCATGATCTCTACAAATAACTGAAAGTGCATTAAGAAAATTGATAATTTTTTAAAAAATTAATAGACTTTTTAGAGCCATTTTAAATATGCAAAAATATGAAGTAAAAAATACAGAGATTCCGTATACTACTTGGTACATTTGTTACTAGTGATGAACTGATATTGATACATCAGTATTAGCTGAAGTCCATAGTTCACATTAGTGTGTAAAGTTTGTGTTGTACCTTCTATGGGCTGTGACAAATGTATAATGACATATAGCTACCATTACTGTATCACAGAAGGCTGAGTGCCGAGGAATTGATGCTTTCAAACTCTTGAGAGTCCCTTGGACTGCAAAGAGATCAAACCAGTCAATCCTAAAGGAAATCAACCCTGAATATTCATTGGAAGGACTGATGCTGAAGCTGAAGCTCCAATATTTCGGCCACCTGATGCGAAGAACCAACTCATTTGTGAAGACCCTGATGCTGGGAAATGTTGAAGGCAAGAGAAGGGGATGGCAGAGGATGAGAAGGTTGGATGGCATCACCGACTGGATGGACATGAGTTTGAGCAAACTCCAGGAGATGGTGAAGGACAGGGAAGCCTGGCATGCTGCAGTCCATGGGAGTCGCAAAGATTTGGACACGATTTAGCAACTGAACAATAACAACAACAAATATCATGCAGAATGACTTCACTGCCCTAAAAATTCAAAAGTCCCTGATCTTTTCACTAGCTCCATAGTTTGAATTTTTCAGAATGCCATATATTAAAGAGGGTAGCAGAATATGCCACTCCAAAACATGACTGTAGGAATTCAGGACACAATATTCCGAATACACTCTTGGGCTCATTGATTAGTTTAAGCTGGAGGCATTTGAAAAATAGCAAATGCAGGAAGAGGCTTTCTCTGAACTCCCCTTATCTGCCTAGAGACAGAGCCTCCAAAGGAATGCAGTTGTCATCAATCCCCTTCATCGACCAGGGAAAATTGACTTTTGCCACAGGAGAGGAGGTTAGAAGTCAACATCAGACAAACTTTGTCACCAGCCATCATGCCTCTCTATTATTCTAGAGGCCCCCATCATCTTTTCTAAAATTTATTTATTCTTCACTAAAAGGCCTGCATCTCCCTTTCTCTTAATATACCTATTAAGACGGTATTTAATCCTGAATTCTGAGTCACCTTAGTGAGTTCTGTGTTTGCCCTGGTATTTCCCGTGTATACAGGAACTAGACATCTTACTACCCTTCTGTTTGTTTTTCTCTTATTAACCTGTTTTCTATTACGAGAGTCTCAACTCAGGACTCAGAAGGGTAGAAAGAAATTATTGTTTTCTCCTACAATAGGAATCAAAAAGTATGTAGCTGTTTCAGATTGACTTCATTCAATTAGCAATGTGTTTTTAAGTTTCCCCCATGTTTTTTCATGGCTTACAGTGCATTTCCTTTTATTGCTGATAAATATTGCCTTGTCTGTGTGTGCGCGTGCGCGCATGTGTGTGCTTAGTCATGTCTGACTGTTTGTGACCCCATAGACTAAAACCCACCAAGCTCCTCTGTCTGTGGGATTTTCAGGGAAGAATACTGGAGTGGGTTGCCATTTCCTACTCCAACAGCATTGTCTGGTTGCACTGTAATTTTTATACATTCACCTATTGAGGGACATCTAGCTTGCTTCCAAATTTGTGCTGTTAAAATTAAAGCCACTATAAACTTTTCATGTGCAAGTTTTGGTCTGAAAGTAAGTTTTCAACTCATTTGGATAAATATCAAGGAGGGTGATTATCTGATCACATAAGAGAATATTTAGTTTTATAAGAAGCTGTCAGGCTGATTTTCAAACTTGCTCTTCCATTCTGCATTCCTACCAGCAATGAGTAAGAGTTCCTGTTGCTCCACGTCCCCACCAGCATCTGGTGTTGTCATTGTTTGGTAGTTTGCCCATTTTTTAACAGATGTACAGTGGTATTTGGTGATGGACAGGGAGGCCTGGCGTGCTGTGATTCATGGGGTCGCAAAGAGTCGGACACGACTGAGCAACTGAACTGAGCTGAACTGACAGTGGTATTTCCTTGTTTTAATTTCTAGCTCCCTATTGATATTGAGCATCTTTTCATAAACTTATTTGCTGTCTCTCTCCATATATTATTTGGTAAGGTATCTGTTCAGATCTTTTGCCTATTGTGAGTTTTTTGTTTTTTTTATTGTTGAGCCTTAAAAGCTCTTTGTATATTTTAGATACAAGTCCTTTATCCAATATGTGTTTTGAAAAAAACCTTCACCATCCTGTGGCTTGCTCTTTTATTCTTTTAACAGTGTCATTTTCAAATTTTTTAATTTTAATAAAGTCATGCTTATCCTTTTATTTAAAAAAAATATTGATCGTGCTTTTGGACCTGAGAAGTTATCAGTAAATCCAAAGTCACTTATATTTTATCCTATGTTATATTCCTGAAGCTCTACAAGGTCCTTTTTTTTTAATTAAAAAAAATAGACTCTTTGAATTAGTCAGCATCCCCACTAGATTTTTCAAATGGAGAGTTTAATGAGGAGACAACTTCAGGAAACGTAAAGGGTCTGTGAGGTACCTAGAGACAGTGAACACAGTGGGCTACTGCCACGGAGGGGCCGGCGCTGGAGCCTCACACTGGCAGCTGGGACTCAGCGCCTACTAGCGATTCCATGCCCAAGCAGGGGGAAAGCACAGGGCGAGTGTCCTTACATCCTCTCATCTGCCAGTGTCACGTCAGTGCTGCTCGTTGGCCAAGCCCACTGGGAGGCAGTCGGCAAGGGAGGCAGGGGACAGCGGCCTGCTGAGGTCATCCTCCTGGTGGCACAGAGCAGAGCACAGGTGGGGGGAAATTCATGTGGGAGAGGGCACGTGATGAACGATGGCCCCAAGCTCCTTGTGTAACTGAAACCTCAGCATGTCATACTCTAGACAGACTGTTATCACCGACTAGGGTTCAAAGCTGAGTTCTGGCACTTGGCAGCTATGCGATCAAGAACAGGTTAGTTAATATTTCGGTTTCCTTTTTTAAAAATTGAAGAATAGTTACTGTAAATTGTGATCTAAGTCACAGGTGTTACATCTCTGTTTTGGTTTTTTGTGCTTAGTTGGAGACAAACACAGGCTCCCGGGTGGTACAGTGGTAAAGAATCTGGCAGTCAAGGCAGACGTAAGAGATGCAGGTTTGATCCCTGCGTCAGGAAGACCCCTGGAGGAGGGCATGCAGCCCACTCCAGTACTCTTGCCTGGAGAGTCCCGTGGACAGAGGAGCCTGGTGGGCTGCAGAGTCGGACAGGACTGAAGTGACTGACGCACATACAGAAGTAGTGACGAGCAGTCAACATGATCGCTTCCGCTAGTGTATTATTATTTCAACCACTGCTACTAGAGATGTGGAGCAGGCAGCATCGTCAGAAATGAAAGCGCTGCTTTTCAAAGCAGGACAGAGTCTCTGCATGAAATTAACAGCCAAAGACACAGTGATGATGAAATATTAACACATCCTCACTGGAACCAAGAGCCAGTGAAGGATGCTTGCTGCCACCGTTTCCAGTTACGGTTCCAGAAATTTTAGTCGACGTAGTAAGATATATAACATTGGGAAAAACAAGAACCTTATCTTTTTACTGGGCTTCCCCGGTAGCTCAGCTGGTGAAGAATCTGCCTGCAATGCAGGAGACCCCAGTTTGATTCCTGTGTCAGGAAGATCTGCTGGAGAAGGGATAGGCTACCCATTCCTGTATTTTGGCCTGGAGAATTCCATGGACTGTATTTAAAAAATAAGAAATTTACCTTTTTGTTACTTTCAGATAATAATGACTCCATGCCTAGAAAGACTCTCAACCCTCAAATTTAAAAATGAAGTGGCTAGACACATAATGAATTTCTAACAATAAATGGCTTTTCTGAAATCCAAGAAAAAACCTAAGTATAATATTCAATGGAAATAATTTCCCATTTATAATGAGAACACAAAATATTAAGTACCTAAATAGCTTTATAAAAAATTTGCAAAAAATGTGAAGGTACCCTAAAAATCTGATAGCTACATTAAAAAGAATGTTTATTCCTTCAAATATCAGGAATTACTTATTGCTATGGTTTGAATGTTTGTGTTCTCCCCAATTTATAGTTGAAATCCTAATGCTTGATGTGATGGTATTGGGAAATAGGGGTCTCTGGGAGAAGACAGAGCCCTTATGAGTAGCATTAAAAGTGACCCCACAGAGCTCCCTGGCCCTTGCCACCATATGAGGACACAGGGAGAAGCCTGTCTCTGAACCTGGAAGCTCTCACTAAACATAGACTCTGCCATGATCCTGGACTTCCCAGCCTCCAGAACTATGAAAAATAAACTTCTGTTGTTTATAAGCCCCCCAAGAATGTAATGTTTCATTATGGCAGTTTTATTGGACTAACACATTTAAGTAAAATAATTTGTAGTGCACTGATAGTATTCTACAAATAAAGGCAAAAAGGTATACACAGGGCTGTGGACAATTAGGTAACAGTTATTTTATAACTAAGAAATCTAACAAATTTATAAGATTATATGGAAATGAATATTGCCAAGAGAGAATTAGAAAATGAATGTTACTAGGAAACTAGTCGGAGAAGGCAATGGCAACCCACTCCAGTACTCTTGCCTGGAAACTCCCATGGATGGAGGAGCCTGGTGGGCTGCAGTCCTTGGGGTCGCTAAGGGTCGGATACGACTGAGCGACTTCACTTTCACTTTTCACTTTCATGCCTTGGAGAAGGAAATGGCGACCCACTCCAGTGTTCTTGCCTGGAGAATCCCAGGGACGGGGGAGCCTGGTGGGCTGCCATCTGTGGGGCCGCACAGAGTCGGACACGACTGAAGCAACTTAGCAGCAGCAGCAGGAAACTAGTAAACACAAGGAAACTGTTAAACACAAAGGCAGAGACTGCTCTTGCCCACCTGATACTCCTTTTCTCTTAATGATTGAACCTCGGTGCTGTGCTGTGCTTAGTAGCTCAGTCGTGTCAGACTCTTTGGGACCCTGTGGACTGTAGCCTGTTAGGCTCCTCTGTCCATGGGGATTCTCCAGGCAGGAATAGTGGAGTGGGTTGCCATGCTCTGCTCCCAACCCAAGGATCGAACCCAGGCCTCTTGCATTGCACATGGATTCTTTACCATCTGAGTCACCAGGGAAGCCAGACTGAACTTTTCCATTGTTGAAATAACAATGTACTCAGCTATAAACAGCATTTAAAAATCTCCCTGTCACAGAAATACCTAATGTGAGTGGAAGTCCTTATATGGGGAACTATGTAAATTCTGTAACCTATTTTCTTAAACTTCTATCTTAAGAGAGTCTAAATTTTAAACCAGGTAGAGCGAAAAGGGTTTCATCTCTCATGCCAAATTTCATCTTGCTGTGATTACTTCTATCAATGTCTGTCTTTTCTAAAATGTGTACACTCTCTGAGGACAGGGGCTGACTATGTCTTGTTTTAAAGTGGAACTCAGAAGAGGCAGAGAATAAATATTTGTAGCATGAATAAATGAACAAATGAATTAATGAATGAACGAATGAATGAAGCACTGACTATCTGAATTTTGTGTTGAGAAGGATTCTGAGTTATTACTTCACTTAGGGGAAATAATGTCATTACCCATTTATTGGGACTGTCATAGGCATGTGTCATTTTCATTAGGGCTTTGTGTTGTAAACCCAAGTAACTAACATTATGCTATTCTATTGCAAAGATTGATTTTGTGTTATGTGTTGATGTGATAACCATCAAAGGAATAATAAAAACATTAAAGTTGGAAAAAAAAAAAAAAGAATGTGTTAAATAAAAATCACCCCATTCTCTATATGGGAAAGTGTCAGTTCTTCCCAAATTCATTTATACGTTCAACGCAATTGCATTTAAATTTCCAGTGGGATTTATTCTGAAACATGTTCAAGTAAAGCTAAGATTTATCTGGAAGAATAAATTCATGAGAAGACCCGAGGAAAGTTAAAACAGAAACAAAATAAAAAAAGATGAACTTGTGATATTTGTTGTACTAGATATAGAAACATAATTTAATATTAATATAATCAAAACAGGTGGTGGTGGCCCAGAAAAGATGATCAGAATAATGTAATGAAGTTGAAACTTCCCAAGCAGAATAAGTATGTTAATATGAAGTACATGTAGATATGTGTTTTGATACATTATCCCAAATAAATACTAGTTAAAGATTTAAATGTGAAATATTAGCCATGATAAAATTCCTGGAAAAATATGTAGCAGAATATTTGTGTATCTCAAAGCAAAGAAATAGTCCTTTTAAGTATAAAAGCAATATGAAATAGTCACAACAGAAGGTTGATATGACTGCATGAAAGTAAAAGTTTTCATATTTCAAAACTCATCTCCTTTCTGCTTTTCCTAATAACTGGTGCTGATTATGGGGTTTGTGCTTCTAGGTTTGCACTGGGGCAGTGTTAGAAAGCGTGTTATCTCACAGACGGTTTACTGTGTAGACAGCTTCTCGGATGACTTGTTCTTGGAATGAGACATAGAATTTCATAGCCACGTTTCCATGGTGCACTGATGTATTAACTCATTGAAACCGTCTCCCCAAACTTCAATCCGGACAGGACTCTGTGTCTCGGGTCTCAGCACACCACCCTTGGAATTCAGGGAGACCCGAGTTCCAGAAGCATGTGGGCCTGGGCTGGTCAAAGAAGGGTAGCAGGCATTCCTCTTATCCCCATTTTGTAGAGGAGGAGTTCACTTTCTCGGTATCAGGTTGTATGTGTTTCTTATTCATAGAAATTAAGAGATTAGCTGGGCAAACTTTTCCCTGTGGTTTCCAAGACTGAGTGACCATTTATAAAATAACTAAATTATACTCAATCTTAATCTATATTTCAGTAAGGACATGAGAGATTTATGTCTGAAAAATTAAACATAAGACAGTTCATCCCATCATCATTCCCATTCAAATGATTTTCCTAAACAAGAACAGTAACAACAACAATAGCAAGAAAACACTGGTATCTTAATAGCCCATTTGTGTGTGTGCACACTAAGTCCTCCAGCCGTGTACGACTCCTTGCCGGCCCGCCAGGCTCCTCTGTCCATGGGACTCTCCAGGAAAGAATACTGGAGTGGGAGGCCATGCCCTCCTCCAGGGGATCTTCCCCCCCAGGGACTGAAGCCACATCTCTTGCTTCTCCTGCATTGGCAGGCAGATTCTTAACCACTAGCGCCACCTGGGAAGCGTAGTCCATTTAGCTTTCATTTATCCGTCTCGTCAAGGCTATGGTTTTTCCCATGGTCATGTATGGATGTGAGAGTTGGACTGTGAAGAAAGCTGATCGCCGAAGAATCGATGCTTTTGAATTGTGGTGCTGGAGAAGACTCTTGAGAGTCCCTTGTACTGCAAGGAGATCCAACCAGTCCATTCTAAAGGAGATCACTACTGAGTGTTCATTGGAAGGACTGATGTTAAAGCTGAAACTCCAATACTGTGGCCACCTCATGCGGCGAGTTAACTCACTGGAAAAGACTCTGATGCTGGGAGGGATTGGGGGCAGGAGGAGAAGGGGACAACAGAGAATGAGATGGCTGGATGGCATCACCGACTCGATGGACATGGGTTGATGGCTAGATGGCATCACCAACTCGATGGACATGAGTTTGATCGAACTCCGGGAGTTGGTGATGGACAGGGAGGCCTGGCGTGCTGTGATTCATGGGGTCGCAAAGAGTCGGACATGACTGAGCGACTGAACTGAACTGAACTGAATGTCATTTGTAAAGTCTAGGCAACACAGACCCACAACATGCGTTTCCCAGTTCCCAGAGCAACACAGATAATTGTGGAAAGGCTGAAGGCCAGAGCAGAAAGGCCACATCCTTGTGGTCAGATCTGGCGCGGGAAGCTGCCATTGCCAGCACTTAAGAACCGTATGGCCTTGGGCACCATTCTGGCAGCTCCTTGTGTTACAGCCTCACCAAGCAGTAGCACTGGCGGCCAGCCATGGTCCAGGACTAGATTCTTCAAGGTCACTCACGCCGGCTTCAGTGCCCCGTGAGCTCAGCCATGGTGGAGATGTTGCCATTGCTTTTGGTTCTTTGTCTCTTTACGGGTCGTGGTTCTTCTCCAGCAGTCAGCAGCCAGCCCATTCTCTGTCTTCTCCTGTGCAGATCCTAAGGGGAGAGGGTCTAGTGGTCTGGGAGTCACTCTTGGACGCTTAGCAACTCTCAGCAATGCTTTTTGAGCAGACACTTGGCGTGCAGTCCAGGCCACTCTGAAGGTCACTGGCCATCTGATATACTGGCTACCCTTGGGTCACATCCTGGAGACCCCTATCTCAAGGGCTGCTTAATGCTACTTCCTTCAACGTGCTGCGGAGGGTGGGGTTTCCCTTAGAAGAGGACAGTGGGCAATGTGCCCATTACAGCAGAGCTGTAATCCTCCTAAAAACCACAGCGAGCGTTTGCAAAGCATGTACAATGTATCAGATGTTGCAGTCAACATTTCAGTTCAGTTCAGTTCAGTCGCTCAGTCGTGTCCGACTCTTCACGACCCCATGAATCACAGCACGCCAGGCCTCCCTGTCCATCACCAACTCCCAGAGTACACTCAAACTCATGTCCACAGAGGTGGTGATGCCATCCAGCCATCTCATTCTCTGTCGTCCCCTTCTCCTCCAGCCCCCAAACTTTCCCAGCATCAGAGTCTTTTCCAGTGAGTCAACTCGTCACATGAGGTGGCCAAAGTATTGCAGTTTCAGCTTTAGCATCAGTCCTTCCAATGAACACCCAGGATTGATCTCCTTTAGAATGGACTGGTTGGATCTCCTTGCAGTCCAAGGGACTCTCAAGAGTCTTCTCCAACACCACAGTTCAAAAGCATCAATTCTTCGGTGATCAGCTTTCTTCACAGTCCAACTCGCACATCCATACATGACCACGGGAAAAACCACAGCCTTGACTAGACGGACCTTTGTCGGCAAAGTAATGTCTCTGCTTTTTAATATACTATCAAGGTTGGTCATAACTTTCCTTCCAAGGAGTAAGCGTCTTTTAATTTCATGGCTGCAATCAGCATCTGCAGTGATTTTGGAGCCCCCAAAAATAAAGTCGACACTGTCTCCACTGTTTTTCCATCTATTTCCCATGAAGTGATGGGACCAGATGCCATGATCTTTGTTTTCTGAATGTTGAGCTTCAAGCCAAACTTTTCACTCTCCTCTTTCACTTTCATCAAGAGGTCAACATTTAACATCCCTTAATTCACTGGAGTCTCACAGCCAGAGTATGAGGGAGGTAAGGGTATCATTACTAGTATTTGCCATTTTACAGATAAAGAGCTTACAGTGGTAAACTACTTGCTCAAAATGTGTAGACCAGCAAGGTGCAGAGTCTCTTGGCTTCCAAAGACTGGGCTCTTAGTTGTTAAACTGTATTGTACGGAATGATATCTCTTTCTGAACCTCTGTTTCCTCATCTATAAAATGGGAACTACATTGAAAGGTTGCCTTTAGATTTATAAGCAACACATGTAATGCACATATGTCAGTAAATGACATTCAGTAAAAACACCTTTTGAAAACCTGTGTAAGCATTGCTTCTGATTCTTAGCACTGGAAGCTCTCATGAGAGCAGTGGGCTCTGACTCGGCAGTTTTTTAACCAAACTTGAGCTGTTTACATCTCTTATTCCCTCCAGTTTCCTTTTTGCTTTGGTTAAACTGAAGGTTTTCATTTAATGTAAGATTTAGAGGTTTCTGTCTTAGCACTTCTGAAGGCTGGCTACTTTTATCTACTCTTATTTTTATTTCAAAATCTAGATTTATCTGTAATTCCAACTATTGACACTAATGTTGCCTTTTTCTTCCACTTCACTGAGCAGGCTTAGAGGAGTAGGCACCGAATTACTGCTTATGTTACATCTACTTTAATTTATGGTAGCACATCAGTCTTCCTGTGTATCTGAAACACTTTTAAATTAAAATTTAATCTGTTAAAAATTGTGGCAAAATATATATATAACATCTATTATTTAAACCATTTTGAAGTGTACAGTTCAGTGGCCTTAAGTACATTCACACTACTGTGAAACAACCATTCATCTCCAGACTTTTTCATCTTCTTAAACTGAAGCTCTGTCTCCATCAAATAACTCATCGTTCCCTCCTCCCCAGCCCCTGGCAACACAATTTCTTCCTTTTTTTTTGGACTAGCTTATTTTGCTTAGCATAATTCTTCAAGATTCATCCATGTGCCATAATGTTCTTCTTGGTAAGGCTGAATAATAGTCCATTGTGTATGTGTGTATACACGTACATATGTATACATGTAAATCCGCACATATACCTTCAGTTCATCTATTCATCCATCAGTGGATATTTGGATCATTTCTACTTTTTCTTACTGTGAATAATGCTCCCATGAACAAGGATGCACAAATATCTCTTTGAAACTCCACTTTCAAATGTTTTGAGTGCTTGTTCAGAAGTGGAAATCCGGACCTCACGGTAATTGTATGTTTCATCTTGGAGGAACGACCACGCTGTTTTCCACAGCAGCTACACCACTTGCATTCACACCAACAGGGCACGAGGATTCCAACATCTCCACATTCTTGCCAATGCTTGTTATTTCCTGGTGTTTGTTTGTTTTATTCTCAAGTGTTTATTTGAGCATTCTTATACATGGTTATCAATCCATCAAGCAATCTTCACCAAATTAGAAAAAAGTGTTCATGTAGCTCATTCCTCCAGGGATAGAGGCATGAGTGAAGTTTCAGGTTCAATAGCACTGGTAAATGTTTTCAACTTTGAGAACATTTGGACCATAAAGAAGGCTGAGAGCTGAAGAATTGATGCTTTTGAACTGTGGTATTGGAGAAGACTCTTGAAAGCCCCTTGGACTGCAAGGAGATCAAACCAGTCAATCCTAAATACAATCAACACTGAATATTCATTGGAAAGACTGATGCTGAAGCTCCAATACTTTGGCCACCTGATGTGAAGAACTGACTCATTGGAAAAGACCCTGATTCTGGGAAATAGTGAGGGCAGGAGAAGGGGCCTCAGGGGACGAGATGGTTGGATGACATCACCGACTCAGTGGACAAGCGTTTGAGCAAACTCCGGGAGGTAGTGAAGGACAGGGAAGCCTGGGGTGCTACAGCCCTTGGGGTCACAAAGAGTCGGAGACAACCGAGGGACTGAACAACAACAACAATACTTGGATTTTACAACTGTCAGTGTAATTATTTTTTAAGTTTTCTTCACTGGTGGGCCCACTCAGCTAGAAAGGGATGCAGTCAAATAGTTGGAGACCTCAGTAATATTGGTTGAGATGAATTCAATTGTCCTTTAAAATGCTCAGTGGAAAAGTATAGCTAGGACATGGACACAAACTAGATGACCATCAAGCAGATGAATGGATAAGAACATCGTGGTACATATACACAATGGAATATTACTCAGGTATAAAAAAGAATGCACTTGAATAAGTTGTAATGAGGTTGATGAAACCGGACCCTATTATACAGAGTGAAGTAAGTCAGAAAGAAAAACACCAATACCGTGTATTAACACATATATATGGAATTTAGAAAGATGGTAATGAAAACCCTAAATGCAAGACAGCAAAATAGACACAGATGTAAAGAACAGACATTTGGACTCTGTGGGAGAAGGCGAGGGTGGGATGATTTGAGAGAATAGCATTGAAACAGGTAATATCACCATATGTGAAATATGAAATATTGTGAAATAGATGACCAGTCCAAGTTCGATGCATGAAACAGGGCACTCAAAGCCAGTGCACTGGGACGACCAAGGGGGATGGTGGGGGAGGGAGGTGGGAGGGGTTTCGGGATGGGGGACGCATGTACACCCATGGCTGATTCATGTCAATGCATGGCAAAAACCCCCACAGTATTGTAAAGCAGTTAGCCAATTAAAATAAATAATTTTTTTAAAAAAGAATTACAAACCGCTGGGAAACCCAGTGTCAACCGCTTATACGTTAACTAGGAAGTAGAGTCCCTCCTGGCCTCATTGTCACCTCTCAATCAGAGTTCGTGGCTCAGAAAAGTTGAGTGGGACAGCCCTTAATTTGTGTTTGTCTGTGACACTTACAACTTGTAATGCTTGTACCTATTTTATTTTCTTACCAAATCTTGAGCTTTTCAAGGGAAGAGTTCGTCTATATTTGATCCCCCACAATTACCCAGTGTTTTACATATGAACATTCACAAGCTGTTTACTTTTCATTTGCAGGCTATTAGCCAACTAGCCCGGAGAAGGCAATGGCAAGCCACTCCAGCATTATTGCCTAGAAAATCCCATGGATGGAGAAGCCTGGTAGGCTGCAGTCCATGGGGTCGCTAAGGGTCAGACACGACTGAGCGACTTCAATTTCACTTTTCATTTTCACACACTGGAGAAGGAAATGGCAACCCACTCCAGTGTTCTTGCCTGGAGAATCCCAGGGATGGGGGAGCCTGGTGGGCTTCCATCTATGGGGTCACACAGAGTCGGACACGACTGAAGTGACTTAGCAGCAGCAGCAGCCAACTAGCCGGAGCCTCTACAACTTCTTGGTCATTTTTGAGAAGTGGCCCACTGCTGCTTTGGAGGGCCCACCATCCCCGCGGGTGGAGCTGCTGGTTTGCACTTTGGCGCCCTCTAGAGGAGAGCCCTGCATAGATCCTCTAGTATTGTTTTAGCTTGAATTTTCATAGGCAAAATAAAGGAGCAAGCTCAGTTCTGTCTTGGAATTGCCGGGGAAGTGTGTAATTTCCTCGGTTCTGTCTCGCCACAGCAAAAATTTGAAGTGACGGACGGACCATTGTTACAGCTTGGTTACAGCTCAGTTTTATTTGGCAAGCAAAGGAAAATACATCCTTGAGACGCCAGGGCTGGCCGACCCATAAGAAGCGAAGTGAAGAGAAGAGAGAGGCTTAATTTTGGCTCCTTTTTTTAATGTTTTTTCCCCTCCCCCTGAGCCTTCTCTGTGCAAATGGGGCTAGTCAAAAGGGCTGTTTGTTTCACCTGAGGTCCTCACTCCGTCCTTGGACCTTCCTTTGTTCTATTTTCACAGGCTTTTTCCTTTCTTTGTCTTTTAGACACACTATTTTGGACTCCTTTTTCCTATTCTAACTACCTAACAGAATGCATTAGGAACTAGAAGGGAAGCCTACTGCCTCTCCCATAGTAGGCTTGGTTAAGGCCCCCAGATATCCCCACACATGTGGTAATGAGCAAAGGTGGCTCCCAGGCGCCTGTGAAAGTGGTTAGTAAACTCTCTTTTGTGAACTGTTGCTTCTCCTTCCTCTTATTTGTCTCTGGGTGTTGTTTCACTATTTTATGAGTCTAAATGCAATTAGTTACAATTAAAATCTGAATCCTCTAAGCGTATTTGCAGTACAATTTCATCAGAGGCAATAAAAATAAGTTAGAATGACTTTATTACTTATGTGTGTCAAATTTGGGGAGGCTCTAATAAAGTGAAGACTCTTCAGAGCAGCCATACAACATGCAGAATCTGCTGGGGGTTGAAAGTCCCCAAATCTCAAGTTCATTTCACCTAACCTGCCACACTCTGTATAAGTATGACTCAGGACAATTTTATAGGTAAGAATGCCTCCAGGGTCTTTCTTGAGTGAAGATCTTATTCCACACTTTTCTAGGAGAGGGAGGGGTTGGTGTCTGACAAAAACGACTCCCAAACTGGTTGTTACTGTTCTGTCTCCATTTCTGGGCTGTCATTGTTTATTCCATCTATTTGTATTCCAGATGCCAAATGAACATGAGACATCTGTCTGAGATCTAGTAACATATTTCCATTGGGATCATGGGTAGGAATCTATATTCAGCATTTGTTGTTGTTCAGTGGCTAAATTGTGTCGGACTCTGTGACCCCATGGGGTGCAGCACCCTAGGCTTCCCTGTCCTTCACTATCTCCTGAAGTTTGTTCAAACTCATGTCCATTGAGTTGATGATGCCATCTAACCATCTCATCCTCTGCTTCCCCCTTCTCCTCCTGCCCTTAATCTTTCCCAGCATCAGTGTCTTTTCAAATGAGTCAGCTCTTCACATCAGGTGGCCAAAATATTGGAGCTTCCTCTTCAGCATCAGTCCTTCCAAAGAGTATTCAGGGTTGATTTCCTTTAAGGTTGACTGGTTTGATCTCCTTGCAGTCCAAGGGACTTCTCCAGCACCACAGTTCAAAAACATCAATTCTTCAGTGCTCAGCCTTCGTTATGGTCCAGCTCTCACATCCGTACATAACTACTGGAAAAAACCATAGTTTGACTATGCAGACCTTTGTCAGCAAAGTGATGTCTCTGCTTTTTAACACGCTGCCTATGTTTGTCATAGCTTTTCTTCCAGGAGCAAGTGTCTTTTAATTTAATGTTCAGCATTTCTGACCCTGAAGACTTACTCTTTCCAGAAATGGTTTCCCCTTGTAAATTCTCCCATCCTTTCTCTCTTCTTCCCTTTGTAACCTCACTTAGCCCCCCTGGTCCTCACTCCCTCCACTCTTTCCTGCTCCCATTTTATTGAAAAGTCTCATAATGAGGACGAATACAAGAGAATATTGTTACGAGTCCAAGTTCATTCTGCTACCAAGATGGCAGACTAGTGTCCCAGAGAAACCATCTTACCCAAGTTAGGATTCACACTTCACTTTTCCTAAAAAAAAGGAGGGATGTGATTGTTTGTTGCAAACTATTTGGTGTCAGAATCCCATCTGTCCATGCAGGTCAGGTCATGAAGTTCCTATAGCCCTCCAACAAGACAAATGTTCTCTGCTCTGCAGCTTTTCATCTCTGTGTGAATGGAAACGTGTTACACCTTTAAAGGTCAGAGCCTTGAAAATGATCTACTATATTTTAGGTCTATAGGCAACATTCTTAACTTGTAGCAAAAGCAATAAGATACAAAGGTTAAAGTTTGAAAAAAAAAGGATCCAATACAGGGAGTCAAATTTGTTCTTCCCTGTTATAGTATGGCACTTCTTCTCATGGAACTTGCATACTCCTGCACCAGCTCCTGACAAAGTTATCAAGCACTTACCAAGTAATATGCAGGGTTTTTTTTCCTCATTTACAAACACACAGTGCTCAGAATTGACATCATCTCCTTTCCATTCCCCAAAGCCATGTTAAGAGGAATGACTGATTCTGCCCTCAGAACACCTTTTCATCACCTGCCATCTTTCCTTTCTCACTGACCACTCTTACTCCAGACTTTCACCACGTTATGCCCAGGGCTGTGAGTTGAGGTGTGTCCACCAAAAAGATATGTTCAAGTCCTAACCCTCCATACTTGTGGAAGGACCTTATTTGGAAATAAGGTCTTTGAAGATGCAATAAAGTTAAAATGAAGTCATACCGGACTAGTTGTTGCTTAATCACTAAGTTGTGTTTGACTCTTTGCCAGCCCATGGACTATGGCCTGCCAGGCTCCTCTGTCCATGCAATTTCTTCAGCAAGAATACTGGAGTGGATTGCCATTTCCTTTTCCAGGGGATCTCCCCAACCCATGGATTGAACCCATGTCTCTTGCATTAGCAGGCAGATTCTTTACCACTGAACCACCAGGGAAACCTCATATTGGATTCGGGTAGGCTTAATCCAGTGACTGGTATCTTTATAAGAAAAGGGAAGTGTGGACAGAGAAACAAACGGGGAGAAGCCTCATGTAACAGCTGAGGCAGAGATTGCAGTGCTATGTTTACAAGCCAAGAAACGTCAACAATTTTTGGTAATTTCCACAAGCTGGAAGAGAGACACAGAACAGATTTTCCACCAAGGTCTACAGAAGGAACCAACACTTTGGACACATTCATTTAGGACTTCTAGCCTCCAGGACTGTGGGACAATATATTTTTGTTGTTGCAAGCTGCTTGGTTTGTGGCAATTTGTTAAGGCAGACCTCAGAAACTAATATGCCCAGTCTGTACAATAACCTTCCAGTGGTGTTCATTGCCTCTGAACACCCCATATCCTCCTGTCTTTGATCATCTTGGCATCCTGCATGTTGCTTTCAAGGATGTGTTGATGCCAGAGAGAACTCAGCCATGGGAAGTAAGCCAAGAATTTGGAAAGGAGATTCTGAGACTGGAAAGTGATGATCATCTATACCACTGGGTACTTGCAGAAATCTTGGAGTGGTCATGGATCATAGGTTTTCACTCAGGCATGCAATGGAAGACTCAAAGGACAGCGAAGCTACTGCTGTCGTGTGGGTGACATACACACAACCTCACTGAGGTCTCTCTGCTGGGGTCACTACTGCACTTACAGGGAGGGAGCTGAACTCTGTGGGGTGAAGTTGCCAAGCTGTTCAGGTCCAGCCACAGAATTTGAACCCAAGAGGATCAAGCTTATTTATGTTTAATTTTTCTGGTCCTACCTCGCTACTTTCTTGCCTGGGAGTCTCTTTTCCCCTCAGCACCTGATCAAAACCTGTCCATCATTCAAAATCCTGTTTAAATTTAATTTTACCTGCTATAATTTCTCCCAAGCACCTTATCCAAAAGAGATCTGAACTAGCTCCACTGCACAAAAATTAGTGATCTACAAATCACTCTATCTGGCACAGTTGAGCACTTCCTGAGTTATTCTTCAATTATTGTCTTGATCACTTTGCATTTTTTCTTTGCAGTTATTTATTTTTTCCAAAATTGTGGCGAGCTCTTTGGACCGATTCCATAGCTGATAGTTCTTTGTATGCCTAGCAGGTCTCAGAACAATGCCTCCGTAAATTCAGACATCTTGGTTCTCAGTACAGCCATCTGTTCAGGATTTTTTAACCCTGGGACATTGAACAGATCCCTTAGATGTCCCCAGCCTTGGTCCCCTTGCTGTTGACACAAAGAGTTTGACCTGGCAAGTTTCAGTTTCCTCCAGTCCTACTAGGCTAGGACACTGCTCCTTTGGCTCAGAGCCACGGCAGGAAGATGGATGTGGGCTGCTGCTGATGCCATTCCCGGCACATGGGGCCTCAGTAAGTTTCATGTGAACCGGATTCACCAGACTGGTTGGGCAGCGGTCGTGACCTTGGTACTGGGAGCAAATGAAGGACAGGTGTGATGCTGGCGGTCTCTCCGTGTGGCCTCAGGTGTCTGCTCAACATTCTGTCTAAGACGCAGGCAGGAAAATGCCAGATGCCAGCTGGATGGATCTGTCTTCCCACACACGCCCAGAAGGACTGCCAAGATGTTCACACAGGAGTCGCGGTCCATGGTGTTCTGCGGAATCATGCTCTGAACGGTAACAGTAGTAAATGCATCTGACCTTGTTCACAACACGTTCTTGGGAAACAGGTGACACAGACAGACATAGGTGTGTGTGTGTGTGTGTGTCTGTGTGTGTGTGTGTGTGTGTGTGTGGAGGGGTGCTGGCCTGAAAACTTAGAGGGTGGATCTGAAGCTCTGCTTTACCTTTTCTTATTGAGATAACAACCCTCCCACCCCATTATAATCTTACGAATGCTTCTCAGGGCCGGTTCATAAAAACTTCAGGTTCTACAGATGAGCGGTTTTGGGGCCAATTGAAGTTTTACAAGCTGGCAGACAAGTTTTTAAAAGTTTAAAGCATAATTTTGTAAATCCAGATGCTGATGGTTTGTGATGGTTTAGGAAGTGAGACCATTCCCTTGCCGGGAGTAGCATCTCCCTTTACTGAACTGCGTTAGGAAGTGAGACCATTCCCTTGCTGGGAGTAGCATCTCCCTTCACTGAACTGCGTTAAAACCCCACAGCCAATCATACATGCCAGTGAAAACCATCTAGACACACTGAGAAAAGAATTCCCAGTTCTGGCTGTGGTTAACAACATCTGGTAGTGTCCCATATGACACCACAGCCAGAAAAATTTGAGGGGAGAGGACAATGGAAACTTTATCCTTAAAGAAGGATCATGGTAGTTGGCAACCATGCATAATTACAGGTAAAAATTCTATTAAAACAAGTAACAGGAGGTAGTTAATATTTGTGGGGACTAACTCTATTTGATGCTCATTTTACTGAGACCAATTCCTTCCTGGTCTCCTGAGAAGTAAATGTAAATGTGTAGCACACACTCATCATTTGTGCTGTTAGCAAAAGAATTCAAACTTTATGTATTTGTTTCAGAGACAATTACTGTCAATATTACTGTTTCACAGCAATTTTTATAACAGTTATAGGTATGATCATTCATTTGCAAATTTCTTTAAAAGGGGGGCAACAAAGGAATGGTTGGAGATTTGAATAGTGTATTTCTAACTTTAATGACAGGGCTTCTTTGGTGGCTAAGTAGTAAAGAATCCATCCTCTAGTGCAGGAGATGTGGGTTTGAACCCTGGGTTGGGAAGCTCCCCTGGAGGAGGAAATGGCAACCCACTCCAGCATTCTTGCCTGGAGAATCCCATGGACAGAGGAGCCTGGTGGGCTACAGTCCATGGGGTTGCAAAAGAAGCAGACACAACTTAGTGACTAAACAACAAACTTTAAATACATGTTGTATTTAGAATTCTAAGGTAATACTTGGCCTATGTTTTTTGCATGTATTCAATGGGAGGCCACATTATTCTAGGCAGTGAATTTAATCCAGGGATGATTTGACCCCTACTCATTTTCAGGGAACATTTGGTAGTGTCTGGGGACATTTTTATTGTCTTCACTGTGGAGGGGCCTACTGACATCTGGGGGTAAAAGCCAGGGTGCTGCTGAGCTCACAGGACACACTCAGGACAATCCCCTCACATCAAAAATATAGCCTGGACCTAAATGTCAGAAGCGATGAGATTGAGAAGCTCTGCTCTAAGGAAAAAGAAATTCTATTTCTTTTTGATGATAACCTACCATTAACCGTTGAGCCCTACTTTGCCCAAAACAACTGAAGAGTCATTCCCTGCAAGTTAACTTCAGAAAATTAATTTCTTTGATTTCTATTGTTAATGCAGAACAGAGAAGTTATATCCAGCCCAAGTGTGATTTGTTACTTTAGCACCACCTGATGGCCTAGTGGACAATCCATGCATTGTTGTCTGCATTGCTCCCCTCTGTCTGCCTTTCTGACGTTTTGTAGGAATCACAATTAATCTTTAATTAAAGGAAGCACCAGTGGTAAAAAATTGGCTTGCCAATGCAGGAGTCATAAGAGATGTGGGTTTGATCCCTGGATTGGGAATATCCCCTGGAGAAGGCATGGCAACCCACTCCCGTATTCCCAAAGACAGAGGAGCCTGGTGAGCTAGAGTCCACAGGGTCCCAGAGAGTCGGAAACCACTGAAGATGCTTAGCGTGCATGCAGAGATGCTTCAGTGGTGGCCAGCTTTTATTCTGAAGGATGCTACCACCTGGAAGCAAGGAGAAGGAAAAAGGAGGAAGGAAAAAAAAAAAAAAAAGCTATGTTTTCATTTTAAAACATCTCCAAAGCTTGATGGGGCTAGTAAAGGGTATCATTAATTATCCCAATAGCTGAAAAGATAAAGATAATGCAAATGCTACAAACACAGCTAGCTATCAAATATTATGAGGGCATCTGAGAGTACTAGAAGCTGGTGACTTAACACGGCTTTTCAGGGCAATTCCACTCTTCTCCAGCGTAATGAACTAGAGAGACTTTAGAATCTCCCATCAGCTTCCCCTCTGGTCCTGCCCTCCTCTTGGAAGAAGTCCTGAAGTTTCTGATACAGCACCTGAGTACAATAAACCCAAATGTCATGCTCATTATTTGGCAGGATTTGATTGCTTTGCCATTGCATATTATTATTTAGCGACTATGTTGCTTCCTGGAACCGCTCTCTTACCGGGGGGGACCGGGGGGTACTGAGCTAAGGGGCTGATGGATGCTGAAGAGAAGGAAGATGTCACGTGACGTCTGATGCCCTGGGAGCTGGGGGAAGTGCTCCCCTTAAGAAAAGCGGTCCTTCCTTCCCAGCTCTTAGAAGGATCCCATTCCAGACTTCTCCTGATAAGCCACGTTTCCTAACAGTGTGAGGTTAATGAACCTCCTTATTTTTGGCAGGATGAGTATGTGGAAAGGAGAAAAATCTATCTGAGACAGCCCAGCTCAGAGGCTTTAATTGCTTATGTGACAATGAAGACGAAAGCCCCCTCCGCAGAAGGCTTCAGCCCTGTCATCCCCAATCTGGCAGCTCTTCCTCAATTACATAAACAAGAAGGAAATTAAAGTTGGATGGATTAAATAAGGGGGGTGAACTGGTACTTATTTCCTAACTAGAAATTACCATTTTTGCTCCTTTGAATTGATAATTATCAGCACCATGGCTTATTCACTTGTGTAATGAGGTCCTTTTACTTTTAATTAAAATTGAGATGCTTTATATACTTTGCCTTCCCTTAAGAAAATCTCTCAAGGGTTGAAGTCCCTGATATTGGAAAGCTTTAATTACAGCGCAGAAAGAGCAGAGTGAAAAGAGCCGGAGGGGGGCTGTGGCTCCTTGTTTTCCATAAACGTATTCATGGGGGAGACTCAGGCGTGCATTGTGCTAAATCACTTCAGTCATGTCTTACTCTTTGCGCGCCTATGGACTGCAGCCCACCAGGCTCCTCTGTCCATGGGATGCTCCAGGCAAGAATCCTGGAGTGGGTTGCCATTTCCTCCTCCCGGGGATCTTCCCGACCCAGGGATCAGACCCACGTCTCCTTCACTGGCAGGAGGGTTCTAGCGCCACCTAGGAAGCCTGGGAACCCAGGCAGATGGGTGACTTTATCAATTAGCCAAAGATTATGTTTATTGGAAGCTGGAAAGCATTCCTGGGGAACCATGCCAGTAGGGTGGTTTCCAGTCCTTTTGCCTCCTCTGCCTAATTTCAGAACCCCAGCAAATCATCACCAAATTTCACATTTTATCCTGAAAATGTACATAAAGATTGTCATAAAAAACCAAGCCACAACAGACACCCAGACTTGTACCTGTCTCCCACCAGTGAGAAAGGTGTTTATATTGAAATAAGGTCCTGCATCAGTCAGGGGTCTCCAGAGAAACAGAACCAAGAAGAGACGGAGAGATAGGTGATAGACATACTTTAATTTACCTTCTCAAAAGCTTAAACGAGGGCTTCCCTGGGGGCTCAGTGGTTACGAATCCTCTTGCCAATGCAGGAGACACGTGTTTTTGATCCCTGGTCTGGGAAAATCTCACATGCTGTGGAGCAGTTAAGTCCATGTGCCACAAACTATTGAACCTGTGCTCTAGAGCCAGCCAGGGACAGCTGCTGAGCCCACACACCCTCGAGCCTGTGGTCCTCAACAAGTGAGGATGTCTCAGTGAGAAGTCTGCGGACCACAAATAAAGGGCGGCCCCGCCCTTGCCGCAGCTAGAGAAAAGCCCCCACAGCAGTGAAGACCCAGCGCAGCCAAAACTAAACAAAATTTTTAAAAAAGTTTTTAAGGAGGTTTATTTTAAGAAATTGGTTTATGCAATGTCAGGGCTAGCAAACCGAAACTCTGTAGGTTGGATTAGCAGCTGAGAAACTCAGGCAGTCTTGGAGGCAGAATTGCCTCTTCCTTGGTAAATCTCAGTTTTTGTTCTTAAGGATCTTAAACTAACTGGATGAAACCCAAATATTCTATTGAGGGTAATCCCCTTTACTTAAAATCAAGTGATTGCAGATGTTTACATCAACTGAAAATGCCTTCACAGAAACAC
Organism: Moschus berezovskii; assembly: GCF_049115385.1. Classification (NCBI taxonomy): domain Eukaryota; kingdom Metazoa; phylum Chordata; class Mammalia; order Artiodactyla; family Moschidae; genus Moschus; species Moschus berezovskii. The sequence continues at coordinate 8,564,426 of NC_142460.1, forward strand.
TCGGACTCATATTTGATTAAATACTTGCTGTCCTTAGTCACTCAGTCCTGTCCAACTCTTTGTGACCCCATGGACTGCAGCCCACCAGGCTCCTCTGTCCATGTGATTCTCCAGGCAAGAATACTGGAGTGGGTTGTCACGTTCCTCCAGGGGGTCTTCACAACCCAGAGATCGAACACGAGTCTCTGATGCCTCCTGCATTGGCAGACAGATTCTTTACCACTAGCAGCACTTGGGAAGCCCCTCAGACTATATAGCATGAAGTAAATATTTTTCATATCACAAGAGAACATGATGTCAGTCAATTTGAATCTTAACCATTTTCTAGCAATTATCATTTTAAAAAATTCACTCAAGAAAAAAATCTTAATCTGAATAGACCAAGTAAAGGCAAGTGAAGTGAAGTGAAAATCGCTCAGTCGTGTCCGACTCTTTGCCACCCCATGGACTGTAGTCCATGGAATTCTCTAGGCCAGAATACTAAAGTGGGTAGCCTTTCCCTTCTCCAGGGGATCTTCCCAAACCAGGGATAGAACCCGGGTCTCCTGTATTGCAGGCGGATTCTTTACTGAGCTATCAGGGAAGTTAAGTAAAGGCAAAATTGGTTAATATTCCTGAAATAATAACCAACTGCATCTCAGCTGGACATAACTTACTTGTTTTCCCCTTAAATTTATTTTTTAATTGGAAGAAAATTGCTTTACAATGCTTTGTTGGTTTCTGCCATTTAACAACGTGAATCCGGCATAATTATAGGTATATTCCCTCCCTCTTGAGCTACCCTCCCCCCTTGCAGGTCATCGCAGGGCACCGGGCTGAGCTCCCTGTTGCATTTAGCAGCTTCTCACCAGTGTCTACTTTGCACAGGGTGGTGCATGTATGTCAAAGCCGCCGTCTCCGCTGGTCCCAGCCTCCCTGTCACCCCGGTGTCCACAGTCTGTTCTCTGCGTCTGCACCTCCATTCCTTCCCTGCAATCGGGCTCATCAATGCCATGTTTCTAGATTCCATACATGTGTGTTCATATACGGTGTTTGTTTTTCTCTTTCTGACTTACTTCAGTCTGTATGACAGGCTCTAGGTTCATCCACCTCACTACCATTGCCTCAAAGGCATTCTCTTCTTATGGCCGACTAATATTCCATGAGGGCTTCCCTGGTAGCTCAGATGGGAAAGCTTCTGCCTGCAATGCAGGAGAACTGGGTTTAATCCCCGGGTTGGGAAGATCCCTTGGAGAAGGAAATGGCAATCCACTCTAGTACTCTTGCCTGGAAAATTCCATGGATGGAGGAGCCTGGAAGGTTACAGTTCATGGGATCGCAAAGAGTCGGACACGACTGAGCGACTTCTCTGAATATTCCATTAGTCCACATCTTCCTTATCCATTCCTCTGCCAATGGACGTCTAGGCTGCTTCCATCTCCTGGATATTGTTAAATAGTGCTGCAAGGGACGCACCTTATTTGAGTTTCTCTTATAGATAAGAATCAATTGCATTATAGTCTACTTTCTGCAATTTAGAGAACTGTAAAACAGCTCAAAGATGTTGAAAAGCAGAGCCAGGGCAAATGGGTGCCCTAGACAGCAGAATCACTCCTCTGTTTGTCCATTCCTAAGTCTTTCATAATGTTCCTTGACTATCTAAGCTGCATTTTACTGTTAACTTTCTTTAAATATTGACTTGGGGATAACTTTGCTTTTTGATGTTTCTGATTGCCTAGCTTAATGAAAATTTTAATTTTCTTATTTTTATTTGAAATAACAAATCAGTGGAATAAGTGCATTGATATCAGATAAGTCTATGGGAAGTCAGACCATACCTTTTGGCAACCCACCAGTTCAGCTCAATTGCTTGCAAAATGCCTGTGAGGAGATGTATTGAGACAGACTCAGCTATATAAATGATCTTCTTTTCAGACAATATAAGGTTTCGAAGCAACATTTAAACAAAATGCAGTTGAACTGCATGGGTCCATCTGCTACTGCTGCTAAGTCACTTCAGTCGTGTCCGACTCTGTGTGACCCCATAGACGGCAGCCCACCAGGTTCCCCCGTCCCTGGGATTCTCCAGGCAAGAACACTGGAGTGGGTTGCCATTTCCTTCTCCAATGGGTCCATCTAAATGCGGATTTTTTTCAGTATTGAATACTACAGTACTTCAGGATAATCTGTTAGTTGAACTCATGGTTGAGAAACTGTGCATCTGGAGCAACCTCATATATGGATGGCCAATTATAAGTTACAAGGTGATTTGAACACCATGGAAGGTTGGTGCCCTTAACCCCTGCATGATTGAAGGGTTAATGGTAGGACTTTTTTTTTCCAACATTTAAAATATAGCCTTTCTCCCAGCTCATCTTACTCTCAAATCATGCCTTTGTTACTCTTGAAGTAGAACTGAACGTCCACATGTGAGAGCATTCCCTATGGTTTAGAGGTCCGTATGTAAGAATCTCATCTTTCATGAAATGCAAACATTCCTTAATTGCCATTGCAAAGTCATCAGCTCTGCTATTTGCCTCATGCTTTCTAGGGAAAAGTGGCCGAGGCCAGATATCTGAGACTGCAGGATGCAGGGCCTGACACGGAGGGGATTGGAAGGACAGGTACCCCCACTGAGGCATGGCCCATCAGAGAACCGAGAGCATCACCCAAGGAAATGGGGCCTGGAATTTGAGATAGTTCACAAGGAGAGAACAGGGACTCTGGAAAGAGACAGGCAGATGCTAAGGACAGCACTCAGAATAATCTATTTATTATTATAAACAGAATAATCAGATTGAAAGAGTGATCCAATTCCCTGTTTCGAATGCCAAAGACAAAGAGGGAATGCTTTGGGTTGGCCTCACCTAGGCTGTTTGTTTAGATACAAGACGTTAGTTCTCTGGACCATTGACCTTGTATAGAGCAGGCAGCATTTACTGTCTGCCAGTTCTGCATCCTTGCAACAGGATGTGAGCATCAAAGAATTACCCTCTTGTAACAAAATCAGTCCTTTAAACCACTCAGAAGACTTACAATAAGGATCACTACCCAGATTAATTTCCTACCAAATAAAGAATCAGACCCTAAGATAAATATGAAAGAACAGCCAGGTGGTGGAGTTTGAAGGGAAAAAGTGCAAGAGTTTCATTTCACTTTTTGTTCTGGTATTTTCAGTTGAATTAGTGTGGTAGATCTTTTGTATGTTAACACGTGCTGAATTTTCACTATCAGCGCTCATTATGCTGATATTTCTACTTGGGGTGGCGGGGGCTCTCTGAACAGCCAGCCCACTGTCAGGACAGTGTGATAGTGTCACACAATTCTCAAGGCAGCCTCCCCGTGTTGCTCTAGGTTTGGGGTGTCCCCTTTATCCAGGGGCAGTAAATGAAGGTCTTTGGATTGGCTGCATAATGTGACGGACACATCACAAGATAGAAATGCGGGTACTTTGTTCAAAAAGCAGTAAGACTTTCATGACAGAGACAGCAGATAATTGGACCACATGGGGAGCCCCCCTGAGAACAGGCCCTGGGCGATTTAGGTGTCACAGACTCATGAAACTGGCACTGGTGGTACCAGTGAAGAACAGCAAATTCTTTCTCACGATCACGTCAATAGTCATGCCAGAGATTTGGGGTTTGCAATTTGGTGGCCAATTAAATACTTTGGACTGGAAAGATGACTCTTACATAAGTCGTGCTTCCAGAGGAAAACTGTCTCTTTGTAAAAGAAGGTTTCAATCCTGAGTCTCTTGGAATTTAAAAGATGGTTCAAACTACTTTGTAATTACGTTCCTTGGGGATCCATGGGGATCTCTCCTGGAAAAGGTTTTCCACTTCATTTCATTTAGATTCCATCTATGTTCATGCATTTATATTCATATCATAGGTTATTTGGGTAACAACCCATGCATTGCAACATTTCAGGGTTCCATTTGTGTTAGAGTTTATGAATCTGTCAACATAAAGCAATCACCTGTATTGACAGTATTTAATTTTTAGTGCAGGATTTCTCAAACTGGGTTCTATAGAAGTGTTCTTGGGTGCCCTAGCTTTCAAGTTTGCTTTATGTCTTAGTCAAGTTGCAACCCAAAAGTTTAGAAGCCATCGTAATTAATGAGAAGGTCTGTGCCCTTTCTAATGACCATATGATAATCAAATGCTTAAAAAATAGTTGAGGAAAAGGAAAAATGGCAATCTTCATGCAGATAAAATTTGCCCTAGTGGTTAAAAAACCTTGAGGTAACCAAATATTGAGGAAGAACAATGTCACCAACAGTAAGAGTAGTTCTGAGTGTTCACTGCGTGACGTACACTTTTGGTGCGTTTTTCAATCCTCTGAGTTGGGTCCTGGTTTAGCCCCTGTTTTGCAGATGCAGAAACTGAGTCATACACAGGTATCCAGCAGAAGGGGCAGAAATCAAAGTTCAAGCTCCAGAATCTGATTCTAAAGCCGGGACCTCTCCCACCAATGGCATGTCTTCACACGCTTGGGCCAGGAAAACTTTACACATGAAAGTTTGTGTCATTTTAAGCTTTTATAGGATCTGCGTTTCTGCAGAATTCGAGGAGACATGAGTGGTTTAGAATGCAGGCTTTATTGTTGTTCAAGATCAGGAATCCGGAGCTAACTGCCACTGGATAGAGAGCTCGTTTCTCAGTTCCCGAGAGATGGGGCCACGGCACACCCCACGGGGCCACGTGGGAAGCACCAGGGTGACTCAGAAGGCAGAGAGAGGGAGGGAGCAAAATGTGGGCAAGAGGCTTCATTGTGGCCTTTGTGGGAAGGGAAGGACGAGACAGAGCAAGTGGGCGGAGGATTGACCCATCTGAGTAATTTCAGTGGTCTCCAAAGTATAGGGACTGTCTCAGATTGCCTTGTAGCTGGCCCCTAAGTGATCAGGGCCAGGGAAGAGTGGCCTGGCCTGTGGGAAGTGGTTAAGGCGTGGGCTCTGGGTCAATTGATTTGTATGCTTGTGGGTGAATCATTCACTATCTCTGGGAATCGGCTTGCCTCTGGGAGGAGCAGTCTTTGTTAGCCAGGCCCCAGATGTAAAGCATAAGAATATAAAGCATGCTAATACAAGGACCTGGAAGACCCAAGCAGACAAGAGACTCAGAGCTGCTGTCTGGTTTAAAGTGTTGCCTCCTGGGAGCAATGTCCTTTCCTTTGTTAAGAGAAGATAATACATCTTTGAAGAATGATGAGAAAGAGATAATGCAAAAGTGTATGTGCCGCTAATGGAGACAGACGCATTCATCAGAGCTGCAACCATAGAGCCCAAGGATGTAGACTTGAGAATAAATGGCACTAGAAAGAAAGCAAATGGGACACTCAGTGATTGCAAGCAATCCCAATTATTGCTTCTTAGGAATTGGGCAGAGAATATAGGCAACTTAACATTTTTTCACATGCGTATTTCTTTTGATTTCCTCTTCTCACTTTGCTCATCTCTCAAGGTCAATAAACAGAATTAGTGTTGATGAGCTTCAGTTCAGTTCAGTTCAGTCACTCAGTCATGTCCGACTCTTTGTGACCCCATGAATCACAGCACGCCAGGCCTCCCTGTCCATCACCAACTCCCGGAGTTCACTCAAATTCATGTCCATCAAGTCGGTGATGCCATCCAGCCATCTCATGAGCTTAGGGTTCCTCAAGTCCCACATCAGGGGTCTCACTCAACCAGTCCCTACCCTGCCACCTACTCTTGGGTAACTAGTCTCTGAGCTGGACTTCCAGTTTCCCTCCTATTCCTGCTGGGAATCTGGGAGTCCAGGGGGCTGAGGACTGAAGGCATCAAGATTTCTGGGTTCCCTGATCACATCCACCCAGAAGACTGAAGGGCAATTGCTGACCTTGGTCCCTGTCCTAACCACTGTGCTCCTTCAAGGGTCAGTGATGATGCTCGGAGCTGAGGCTCTCAGACTTCGGTGAGCAGCTTATGGACTAAAAGGTTTCCTCTTGCTCCATCCTCCTAAAGTGCAAGGAACCCACGCTCTCACATCCCAACAGTCTGATTGGACCCCTTTCCTCAGGAAGGAGAGCTGCCCCCCTACTCAACTACAGGCAGCTACATCCCCCTTTGAGCTCAAAGTTGCTCTACTGGCTTTATAAAAGGCAAGGTGATGTTCTACTATTTGTCTTGCTAGAACAGATTAAAAAAAAAAAAACAGAAAAAAACTCATTCATCCCCTAGAGCATGGTCCTACACTTATGTTCTGAAAGTTGTAGTCATTTTCATTACCTCTTTCTACTCCCAGCACAAATATTCTCAAATAGAACTTTAGGTCAAGGTTAAGGCCATTTGGGCTTACCTTGTGGCTCAGACAGTAAAGAATCCATCTGCAATGCGGAGACCCGGGTTCGATCCCTGGGTTGGGGAGATCCCCTGGAGAAGGGAAAGGCTACCCACTCCAGTATTCTGGCCCAGAGAATTCTATGGACTATATAGACCATGGGGTTTCAAAGAGTCGGACACGACTGAACAACTTTCACTTTCACTAAGGCCATTTTGTTCTATGCACACATCTTGACATTTTGGCTGCAGGTTCTTTGATACTTAAACCCATTTATAAGTAGGTATATGCTCTGTCTTTCCAGTATTGGCAGTTACAGCTTTATGATGGGTTAGTAGAAGTAATGTGTTTCATTCCTAATTCTTGTATTCATTCTATAACTCTCTTTCAAGTCAGACACTGTGATGGTATTTTAAAAAATATTTATTCAAGACAGCAAAAGAGACACAGATGTATAGAACAGTCTTTGGGATGAAAGTGAAAGAGGAGAGTGAAAAGGTTGGTTTGAAGCTCAACATTCAGAAAACAAAGATCATGGCATCTGGTCCCATCACTTCATGGGAAATAGATGGAAAAACAGTGGAAACAGTGTCAGACTTTGTTTTTTTGGGCTCCAAAATCACTGCAGATGCTGATTGCAGCCATGAAATTAAAAGACGCTTGCTCCTTGGAAGGAAAGTTATGACCAACCTTGATAGTATATTAAAAAGCAGAGACATTACTTTGCCAACCAAGGTCCGTCTAGTCAAGGCAATGGTTTTTCCCGTGGTCATGTATGGATGTGAGAGTTGGACTGTGAAGAAGGCTGATCGCCGAAGAATCGATGCTTTTGAACTGTGGTGTTGGAGAAGACTCTTGAGAGTCCCTTATACTGCAAGGAGATCCAACCAGTCCATTCTAAAGGAGATCAATCCTGGATGTTCATTGGAGGAACGGATGCTAAAGCTGAAACTGCAATACTTTGGCCACCTCATGCGACGAGTTGACTCACTGGAAAAGACTCTGATGCTGGGAAAGGTTGGGGGCGGGAGGAGAAGGGGACGACTGAGAACGAGATGGCTGGATGGCATCACCGACTCTGTGGACATGAGTTTGAGTGTACTCCGGGAGTTGGTGATGGACAGGGAGGCCTGGCGTGCTGTGATTCATGGGGTCGCGGAGAGTCGGACACAACTGAGCGACTGAACTGAACTGGGAGAGGGTGAGGGTGGGATGATTTGGGAGAATGGCATTGAAACATGTATGTTGTCATATGTGAAACGAATCACCAGTTCAGGGTCGATACATGTTACAGGATGCTCGGGGCTGGCGTGCGGGGATGACCCAGAGCGAGGATAAAGGGAGGAGGGAGGTGGGAGGGAGGTTCAGGAGGGAGAACTCATGTACACCCGGGGTGAATTCATGTCAATATATGGCAAAACCAACCAGTATAATATTGTAAAATAGTTTGCCTCCAATAAAAAATAAGTAAATTAAAAAAAAAGAATGAAGAGAAAATAAAATAAAATATATCATGATGCCAAAATAATTAAAACCAAGCCCTAATGGCATATGAAAACACAGATAAGTCCATAGAACGAGATAAAATCCCCAGAAAGAGGCTCTAGGAGAGATAAATATTTAAGACATGATAAAGATGGCTATTTCCAATCAGAAGGCAGAAGATGAATTATTCATTAATTGTGCTGAGACAATTATTCAATTAAAAAAAATTATTCACTTAGCTGCACTGGGCTCTAGTTGCAGCATGTGGGATCTACATTGCATTATGTGGAATCTTACGCTGTAGCCCATGGGCTCCTCCATAGCACTTGGGCTCGGTGGTTGCAGTGAATGGATTTAGTTGCTCTGCAGCATGAAGGATCTTAGTTTCCCAGCCAGGGATTGGACTTGAGTTCTCTGCATTACAAGGCAGATTTTTAACCACTGGATGACCAGGGAAGTTCCTCTGTGATGGTCTTGATCAGAGCTTAGCAAATTATAGCCCATGGAGCAAATCTGGCTGGTTGCTTCCTTTTTATGATGGAGGAATGTCCTTAAAAGTCTAACTGGAACACAGGTATACCCATTTATTTGCCTGTTTTCTGTGACTGCATCCAGGCTACAGTTGTAGAGCTGAGTAGTTGCAATATAAAATGTATAGCCCATAGCACCTACCATCTTTACCAGCTGGCCCTTTGCAGGAAACGTCAGCTAGCGGCAGCCTAGATGATGAGAGCTTCAGTTTCTGGCTCCAGTGCTTACCAGCAGAGTGCCACTGAGATGGTAACTTAACCTCTCTTCACTTTAGTTCTCATGTCTGTAAATCAGTCACAGAAATATCGACCTTAGGGATGTGTAAGAAAAAAATCATCAGTCTTAGAAAGTTCTCAGTAGTGTTTTGCACTCAGAAGTGCTCCATGTAGAAATTATCTGCTGCTGCTGCTAAGTCGCTTCAGTCGTGTCCGACTGCATGACCCCATAGACGGCAGCCCACCAGGCTCCCCTGTCCCTGGGATTCTCCAGGCAAGAACACTGGAGTGGGTTGCCATTTCCTTCTCCAAGAAATTAGCTATTGGCATACAAATAGCATGTCAGTGGGCTCAGTTCAGTTCAGTTCAGTCACTCAGTCATGTCTGACTCTCCGTGACCCCATGAATCACAGCACGCCAGGCCTCCCTGTCCGTCACCAACTCCCAGAGTTCACTCAAACTCAGGTCCACAGAGTCGGTGATGCCATCCAGCCATCTCATTCTCTCTTCCCCTTCTCCTCCTGCCCCCAGCCCTTCCTAGCATCAGAGTCTTTTCCAGTGAGTCAACTGGTCGCATGAGGTGGCCAAAGTATTGCAGCTTCAACTTTACCATCAGTCCTTCCAATGAACACCCAGGATTGATTTCCTTTAGAATGGACTGGTTGGATCTCCTTGCAGTAAAAGGGCTCATAAGGCAAAAAAAATGGCTGACTTTGGATAAACTTTTGAACATCTCAGTTCTCACAGATATCCTGGTTATATCATCTCTGCACAGACAGAATCTGTTCCCTGAGGTTTTGCCTGTCCAGGTCTTATCTAAACATGTCAGTTACATGTATAGATGATGAAACAAAGCCTTTAACCTTGATCAGTTCAGTTCAGTCGCTCAGTCGTGTCCGACTCTTTGTGACCCCATGAACCACAGCACTCCAGGCCTCACTGTCCATCACCAACTCCCAGAGTCTACCCAAGCCCACGTCCATCGAGTTGGTGATGCCAGCCAACCATCTCATCCTCTGTCGTCCCCTTCTCCTCCTGTCCCCAATCCCTCCCAGCATCAGGGTCTTTTCAAATGAGTAAACTCTTCACATCAGGTAGCCAAAGTATTGGAGTTTCAGCTTCAACATCAGCCCTTCCAATGAACACTCAGGACTGATCTCCTTTAGAATGGACTGGTTGGATTTCCTTGCAGTCCAAGGGACTCTCAAGAGTCTTCTCCAACACCACAGTATAAAAGCATCAATTCTTTGGCACTCAGCTTTCTTCACAGTCCAACTCTCACATCCATACATGACTACTGGAAAAACCGTAGCCTTGACTAGATGGACCTTTGTTGGTAAAGTAATGTCTCTGCTTTTTAATATGCTGTCTAGGTTGGTCATAACTTTCCTTCCAAGGAGTAAGAATCTTTTAATTTCATGGTTGCAATCACCATCTGCAGTGATTTTGGAGCCTAGAAAAATAAAATCAGCCACTGTTTCCACTGTTTCCCCATCTTTTCCCATGAAGTGATGGGACCAGATGCCATGATCTTAGTTTTCTGAATGTTGAGCTTTAAGCCAACTTTTTCACTCTCCTCTTTCACTTTCATCAAGAGGTTCTTTAGAGTTTCTTCACTTTCTGCCATAAGGGTGGTGTGAGGTGGTGGCATATCTGAGGTTATTGATATTTCTCCTAGCAATCTTGATTCCAGCTTGTGCTTCCTCCAGCCCAGCATTTCTCATGATGTACTCTGCATATAAGTTAAATAAGCAGGCTGACAATATACGGCCTTGACATACTCCTTTTCCTATTTGGAACCAGTCTGTTGTTCCATGTCCAGTTCTGACTGTTGCTTCCTGACCTGCATACAGGTTTCTCAAGAGGCAGGTCAGGTAGTCTGGTATTCCCATCTCTTTCAGAATGTTTACAGTTTATTGTGATGCACACAGTCAAAGGCTTTGGCATAGTCAGTGAAGCAGAAGTAAATGTTTTTCTGGAACTCTCTTGCTTTTTCCATGATCCAGCGGATGTTGGCAATTTGATCTCTGGTTCCTCTGCCTTTTCTAAAACCAGCTTGTTCATCTGGAAGTTCACAGTTCATGTATTGCTGAAGCCTGGCTTGGAGAATTTTTGAGCATGACTTTACTAGCGTGTGAGATGAGTGCAATTGTGTGGTAGTTTGAGCATACTTTGGCATTGCCTTTCTTTGGGATTGGAATGAAAACTGACCTTTTTCAGTCCTGTGGTCACTGCTGAGTTTTCCAAATTTGCTGACATATTGAGTGCAGCACTTTCACAGCATCATCTTTCAGGATTTGAAATAGCTCAACTGGAATTCCATCACCTCCACTAGGTTTGCTCATAGTGACGCTTACTAAGGCCCATTTGACTTCACATTCCAGGATGTCTGGCTCTAGGTGAGTGATCACACCATCGTGATTATCTTGGTTATGAAGATCTTTTTTGTACAGTTCTTCTGTGTATTCTTGCCACCTCTTCTTAATATCTTCTGCTTCTGTTAGGTCCATACCATTTCTGTCCTTTATTGAGCCCATCTTTGCATGAAATGTTCCCTTGGTATCTCTAATTTTCTTGAAGAGATCTCTTGTCTTTCCCATTCTGCTGTTTTCCTCTATTTCTTTGCACTGATCATGTATTTCCAAGCACTGTGTGTTGATTGTCAATATTACATAGACTAAGCACAATGTTTGACAAATGCTTTGCTAATGTCACAAAGAGTGGCAAGTGGCAGGCTGACAAGAAGAATCATTTGGGAAGAAGCAAGGAACTCTTAAAATGAAAAAATCAATTAAAATGTAATTTTCCAATAAGCTCAAGTTTAATCTGTCTCCTATTCCTTATCATGGACTAGATCCAATCTCTCTTAATTGAGGAGGTTAAACGATAGTTCTCATAAACAAAAGATCCAGAGTTTGGGAAAACTGTATGTCTTATTGAATTTTAAGCCTTATTTTGTACTTCCTATGTCACCATGCTTCTGAACAATGAATAATAGAACAATGTTATTTACATTTATAGAATATTCTATTGAAAGCAGAAGAATACATGTTCATTTCAAGTTCACATGAAACATTCTCCACATGCTGAACCACAAACCAAACCTCAGAAAATTTAAGAAAACAAAAATCTATATCAAGCATCTTTTCTGACCACAACACTATGAGGGTAGAAATCAGCAACAGGAAAAAACAAAACAAAACTGCAAAACACACAGACACATGGATGCTAAACAATATGGCACTAAACAACCAGTGAACCCCTGAAGAAATCAAAGAGGAAATTAAAAAAAACTAAAGAAAAATGAAAATGAAAACATGATGATTCAAAATCTATGGGACACACACACACAAAATACAAAATCTACGAGATACAGCCAAGGCAGTTCTAAGAGGGACGTTTATAGTGATACGAGCTTACCATGGGAAATAAGAAAAAATCTCAAATAAATACCATAATCTTACATGTAAAGTAACTAGAGAAAGAACAAACAAAACCCAAAGTTAGTATTAAAAAAACTTTTCATCAAGACATTAACCTACCAAAGAATTGACAAAAGAGAATTTAAGTTCCTTGAAACTCTTGCCAGGTGGCAACAGTGCTGGATAAACAGGATGCCTTAGCTCTCTCCTCACACCTTCCTTTGGGGGTGGGAGATGCTTCTCATGACCTCACAGGGAGGTGGTGTGGTGTTGTGGTCATGCTGACTGGGAGGCCAGAGAATCTGAGCTCTTTCGGTGCCTTGGCCACGTAGCCCTGGACTACTGAATCATCCTCTCTAGGGTCTGTATTCCTGAAATGGTTCATTTTATGTGTCAACTTGGAGGGCATTTGTGGATGAGATGGACAGTTAAATTGGTGAACTTGAGCGTAAGCAGATTGCTGTCCACAATGTGTGTGGGCCTCACCAATCAGTTGAAGACTTGAATAGAACAGAAAGACGGACCTCTCTCAGCAAGACAGAGTTCTCTGGCAGAACACCTGCACGCTTCATCTGCACCTTCAGCTCTCCTGGGTCCCACCCTGCAGTCATAGACTTGCCAGCCTCCATATCTGCCCAAGGCAATTCCTTAAAATCTCTTTCTCTCTCTCCCCTCAATATCTGTCTGTCTGCCTCTGTATCTTTGTTTTTCTCTATGTATCAACGTGAAGTGAAGTGAAGTCACTCAGTTGTGTCTGACTCTTTGCAACCCCATGGACTGTAGCCCACCAGGCTCCTTGGTCCATGGGATTTTCCAGGCATGAGTACTGGAGTGGGTTGCCATTTCCTTCTCCAGGGGATCTTCCCGAACCAGGGATCAAACCCAGGTCTCCTTCATTGTAGGCAGACGCTTTACCATCTGAGCCGCCAGGGAAGCCCATATCTATCAGTATCTACCTATAGAGATATTGTTGTTGTTGTTCATTTGCTGAGTCATGTCCAACTTTTTGCTAAGTCATGTCCAACTTTTTGCAACCCCTGGACTGCGGCATGCCAGGCTTCCCTGTCCTTCACTATCTCATGGAGTTTGCTCAGATTCATGTCCATTAAGTTGGTGATGCTATCTAACCATCTCATCCTCTGTTGCCCCCTTCTCCTTTTGCCTTTCCCAGCATCGGGGTCTTTTCTAATGAGTCGGCCAAAGTATTGGAGCTTCAGCTTCAGCATCAGCCCTTCCAGTGAATATTCAGGTTTGATTTCCTTTAGGATTGACTGGTTTGATCTCCTTGCAGTCCAATTGATTCTCAGGAGCCTTCTCCAGCACTGCAATTTGAAAGCATTAAGCACTGATTCTTCAGTGCTCAGCCTTCTTTATGGTTCAACTCTCACATCTGTACATGATATAGATTATCTTATATATACCTATATAATGATGTACCCATCTGCATGTAGATATATAGAGATATCCTATTGAGAAACCCCTGACTAATACAATTTCATTTATAAAATAGCACTTTAAGAAAGACCATCTTGATTCAAATAAAAAGCTACGACAGATGCCCAGGGTTGAGTCATTGACCCTCACATGTATATGTCCTTTACCTCAAATGTATGATTTTGCTTTGCTGCCTTACACAGCAAAAGACCTTCTCAACACTGGAATGATTGAGAACATGAGTCCTGGAGATTGATTTAACTCGATAGATTTAAACCTGAACTCTGCCATTTGGGAGTTTTGTGGGCAAGCTACTTAACTCTAGGCTTCAATTCCCTTGTCTATAAAATGGGAATAATAAAAATGACTACATTGTAAGAATATTATGAGAAATAATGAGCTAATACAAGTAATTTTAATACAAAGTTTCTGGCACACAGTTATTCCTTGTCTCAGTTAAGATAGACCTCACTTCAGTGATGACTATCTCATTATTTTTCTTAGAACTTGTTGGCTGGAAATACTTAAGTAGTCAAGTGGGGCCTTAAGGGAAGCAGGAAAAAAGTCAATGATATGTCTGGAAGGGAGATAAATGAAATAATTGGAGGACAGAATTAATATCTTTCACAGTTATTATTATTAATAGCATGTATTTATTCATGTCTATACATATTTAATTAGTATTATGAAGTATGGAATCAACTTCACTTTGCTTCCTTGCTCAGGGCAAAAGACTTAGCATTAGATTGATGCTTTCTGCAGCAAGCATATCTTACTTAGCAGAGATAAGTATGCTTATTACAAGATGGCACAGCTCCTCCAATAGTTACAGTCCTGAGCTATGAGATCATCAGTCACCAAGAAGATGAGCAGTTTAGCATCTTGAGCTGACATTAAGCAGCTTTCACATGGAAGCAATTACACCCTTGATGGTGGGGGAAGACTTAACATGCAAATATGCAACTGTTTACTAGCTCTTGAAGGTCATACCTCCTGCATTTCATTCTGAACTTCTTGCTCAACGTCTTTCAAACCTCCCCTGTTAATTTTGGCTCCTCAGAAATAATTCCACCAAGGCAAAAAATTGGCAGTCAAATAAGTTTCATTGGCCATTCGATGACTGTATTTCTTAACTTGTAAATGTCTATTGCTCTCTGTTCTCCATTGACTTTCTATTCTTCACTATATTGCTCGAATAGCACATAGCATTGATCTTGACACCTGATATACATTCACTTATCAAGGGTCAATCCATTAGGTGGATTCCTCCCAGGGAGTCTGAGCTGTGTTAATCAACTTCAGAATGTTACACATGGACACACTATATTTAAGAAACTTCTAGAAACACATGCACAGAGAAATTGCTGCTCGGGGACATACAAAATAGTTTTTCTCTTTATTTTCAGATGAATTCCCCGTAAGAGTTCAGGTATATTTAGGTAGGGGGGGTCTCTGTCCTTAACAACCTGGACATTTTTGAATGTTCCTTTTGACTGCCTCGGAGTCTGGTGAGGGTGACTAGCTGCGCCTCTTGGAAGGCTCATTGTCTCTGAAGGCAGGAGGAGTGCAATCCAGTTATGCGTTCAGTCAGCTTGTACGGAATGACCACTACATGCTAGATGGGATCATAAGCGATGGGACACAGTGGTGGACTTGCTGACCAGGCCATCTTGTGAACATTCTGGTGGAGAACATAGATAATCCCAAAGAAATTTGGTTAACAGATCTTATCATTGAAATGAGAACACTTTGGGTGTGAAAGAGTAAGAGTCAGCATATATTTTGGAGGAAAATGCAGCCTGATGTTTTGCTGGACTGAATGTGGGACGTACAGAGGAACGTGAGGAGTCAGGGTGAATCCCGGATTTTCGTTTTCTGGGTAAACGTCAGCTAAAGAGGATGGGCAACTGTGTCACTGAGGGTCTCCATACAGAAAAAAAAAGAGATGACTCCAGGTGTCCTGAGCTGAAAGAGGCTTGATAGAGGGAATTGAGAGCTTCCAGAAACCTTTGGAGAGCTGAGGAAACACACGTTAGGGGAGGTGACCAACAGTATTCAGTTCTGCCACTACTGTTTGGTCCAGTGACTATAGGAGCTGTTGCCTCCCACCAGATATTAGGAAACTACAGGAAACTGATGATGGTGGTTGCAGCTGCCCCCGAGAGGAATAATCTCAATGGACCTCCCAGAGGTCACTGAAAATAACTTGTCTGCCAGAGCTCCAATGTCCAACATTGATGCACACGGGATAAAAATACATAATTTTTCTCCTCTACCTTTAAAATCTCACACTAGTGCATTTCATTAGCAGAACGCCACAGTAACCGGAAACTGAAAGGCAGGTGAAACTGGAAGATGAAGTTTCCAGCCTTTTAGCTGATTGCCAAAAGGAAGCATCCAGGAGATTTGTGTATCCAGCTGTCTAGAGCTCAGGGGAAAGGTGAGGTTGGAAACATAAATTGGAGCCATCGACATACAGATGGTAACTCAGGGAAGGCAACTGGAGAATATTACCTAGGGAATAAATATAGATTGAACTGAGATCCAAGAACAGAGTTCCATATGCCTTTGGAAAACTGGGAAATGATGGCAACTGAGAAATGCTCTAGAATAAAGATGGCTGAAATTGGGACCTGAAGTAAGCTTGAAAGGTTTAAGGAATTCTGTCAAGACTAGGAGACTGTTAGGCACAGTTAAGGAGTTGGAGACTGACGTGTACATCCTGCTGTATTTAAAATGGACAACAAGGACCTCCCTGGCAGTCCAGTGGTTATGAATCTGCCTTCCAATGCAGGAGACTTGGGTGTGATCCCTGGTCAAGGAACTGAGAAAGGTGGCTTCCCAGGTGGCTCCGGTGTTACAGAATCCGCCTGCCAATACAGGAGACAGAAGAGATGCGGGTTCGATCCCTTGGTGGGGAAGATGCCCTGGAGAAGTAAATGGCACCCTACTCCAGCATTCTTGCCTGGGAAATTCCATGGGCAGAGAAGCCTGGCGGGCTGTAGTCTGCGGAGCCCGAAAGAATCAGACACGACTGAGCGCATCACACAGAGGGAACTAAGGTCCCAGCTGCCCCAGGGCACCTAAGCCCGGGCACCACAACTAGAGCGACGCCTGCACGTCGCAGCAAAGGGCCCACGCACTGCCGCGAGAAGGCCCCGCAGGCCGCAACCAGGACCCAGTGCAGCCACGAAAGACGTAAGACGGCCAGCGAGGGCCCACTGTAGAGCACGGGGACTCTGCTCAGTGTTACGTGGCAGCCTGGACGCGAAGGGAGTTTTGGGGAGAATGGATACATGTGTACGTATGACTGAGCTGCTCTGCTAAGCACCTGAAACTGTCACAGCATTGCTAATTGTCTATGTGTGCCGTGTGCTCAGTCGTGTCCGGCCCTTTGCGACCCCATGGACTGTAGCCAACCAGGCTCCTCGGTCCATGGGATTCTCCAGGCAAGAATCCTGGAGTGGGTTGCCATTTCCTTCTCCAGTTAATTGTCTATACTCCAGCATGAAATAAAACAGTTAAATAAAGAAAAAAGACTAGGAGAGTGCTTAGAGGTCAGGAAGAGGAGTAGGTACCAGCCAATGAAACTGAGGAGGTGAGAGAACAGTGTGGAGTGTAGTCTTCTGAACGTCTACAGAGGAGAGAAGGGTGATCAGGGTCAAACGCTGATAGAAATGTTAATGAGATGAAGGATGAGACTTTGACAGGGGATGTGGTGAGACGTGGTTTCCAAAATCCTGAATGAAACAGCTTGGAGGGAGAACTTACTGTGGGAAAACAGAGTAAAGGTAGGCAGCTCTTTGGAGCAGTTCTGATGTAAAGATAACAGAGGAAAAGGGTAGCAACTGAAGGTGGTGTGAAGTGTAGGCAAGGCATGTTTAAAGAAAGGCAACATTAGCGCAGCTTTGTGTGTTGACGAGCATGAAGCAGAACCATGAACTCCAGCTTGAGGACGGAACAGTCAAGAGAAACAGATTGGACGGCCATGATAGGATTCACTATTCTGACTCCAGGTAACGCTTGATACTGTAATTTTTTTTTAAAGGAAGACATAGAGTTCCATTTCAAAGAAACTGTTGGATTATTAAATAACACACCAGTGAAAATGAGGAGACGTTTCCAATAAAATGTAAAAAAGACCAATATTCTATTTCATAAATTATTTCTGTAAGTGCTGGAGGCAGTGAATAAAGAATGAGTTGTAAAATTATGAGGGGGAAAGGTAGAGGAGTGCTTTATGAAACCTCTTTGCTATCAGATCCTTTTTATGTCATTTGATTTATTTTTATTTTTGTCTGTGCTGGGTTACGTGGGCTTCTCTCTAGTTTCCAGGCACCAGCTTCTCATTGAGGTGGCGTCCCTTGTTGCAGAGCATGGGCTTCAGAAGTTGCAGCTCCCCAGCTCTGGAGCACAGGCTTAATAGTCGTGATGCACAGGCTTAGTTGCTCTTGGCATACAGGAGATTCCAGGACCAGGGATCAAACCCATGTCCTCTGCAATGGCAGGCAGATTCTTTTACCATCGAGCCATCAGGGACACCCTCCAACCAATATTAAAGAAAGTCAAGGGCGTGAATTTTCAGAGAAGAGACGGGTGAATTCTTCATTCCACATTATTCTCTCCAGTAACATGGAATGAGAAATCTGCAAAGAATGCTGGAAGTATCAGAAGTGGGTTAGCTGGAGCCAAGGGGCTGTCGCTGGGGGCCATGAGTGAGGGTCTTGCTTTTCACCCAGTGGACTGTGAAGAATCCATTTAATGGGTAAGAGACAGCAGGTTCTTGAATGGGGTGACAAAATGACCTATTTTGCTAATGTCAGCGGATCCACATACTGTTTGCTTTCAACAACGTTATAAACCTTGGAAATGAAGGAAGTTATTTTGGAATAATGTGAATGTTTATACCACGACCTACAGTACCAGCTCCATCCAGGTGGCTCTGTGGCAATTCCCTTAAAGCTCCTTTTATTGTTTGTTCTCATTTGTTTCCATAATAGTGAACATGTACTTAATTGCAAAGCTTCCATCCATAAAAATTCTTATCATACCTCATGGCACAGATATCTTTCGTATGTGCTAGGCATTTTCCAAAGCTTAATAAGTCAGCATCTGATTTGCATCATCTTATTGAAACAAAAACAGTCGTGGCAATATGCCTCCCCAAAGAGGCTTTAAGAAATCACAATAGCCTTTGCAGCTATGTACTGACAATCTTCCTCTTCCTAGTCTCCAGTAAATTTCTGCTTCCTGTGCTTTTAAGAAAACTTGGCTGTTTAGGTGGGAGATAACAGTTGAAAAATGCTTCTAGAGTTACGAAGATGAGAATTAAGACCAGATAAGTTTAAGGGGATGGCTTGCTGCTGCTGCTGCTAAGTTGCTTCAGTCGTGTCCGACTCCGTGTGACACCATAGTCGGCAGCCCACCAGGCTCCGCTGTCCCTGGGATTCTCCAGGCAAGAACACTGGAGTGGGTTGCCGTTAATGACTTAAATATTCACACCAGAGCTCCACAGATAATGTCAGCAGGATGACCATGTTCTCCAGTGAATCTTCCCTGATGTGATATAATATCCTCTGATTCCCTTTCTTAACATCTGGGGAACCCCCAAGAGACTCACACTTCTGACTCATCAGCCCTTCACAGTATGTGAACCATCCCTCTGTTTGAATGAGTGAACAAGCAGTGACTTCAGAAACAGCATGTTCGTGCAGCACATGGAAGCATTCAACAGGGAAGATAACTGATGTTCATGCTTTCTGGTTTTCTGTAAAGTAGTGGAGAATGCAGAGAAGGCAATGGCACCCCACTCCAGTACTCTCGCCTGGAGAATCCCCTGGACGGAGGAGCCTGGTGGGCTGCGGTCCACGGGGTCGCTAAGAGTCAGACACCACTGAGCGACTTCACTTTCACTTTTCACTATCATGCATTGGAGAAGGAAATGGCAACCCACTCCAGTGTTCTTGCCTGGAGAATCCCAGGGACGGAGGAGCCTGTTGGGCTACCATCTATGGGGTTGCACAGAGTTGGACACGACTGCTGCGACTTAGCAGCAGCAGCAGCAGCAGCAGCAGTGGAGAATGACTCTTCTACCCCGAGGCAAAACAGTCATGATTCTTTAGGCTTCTAGGAGGATGGGATTTTTCTGGAAACTGCAGTTGTGAAGAGGTGGTGGGTGGCTGGCAATCCAGAGAGATATACAAGCAGGCTCAGAGAAAGGAGTTGGAAAATGCTTTGGAGGAGTTAAGACAATCTCAGAAAATGAACAAACGGGAGCCCAATAGGAGTGTATGGGCATACACACACACACGAGTTAAGACAGTCTCAGAAAATGAACAAACAGGAGCCCAACAGGAGTGTATGGGCAGACACACACACACACGCACCCCTTGTTAAGGGGTGTTAAAGCAAACTGAAGCCTTTAAGTCCCCAGGGTCAGAGCTCTGCATGGGTAACTCTGTTGACCTGAAAGCCCTCTGTAGTGAACGCCGTTCATGTTCTGGTGGTACTCAGCTAGTGTGCCCTCTTGGCGTCTTGCTGAACTGAAGGATCTTCAGGGCGCAGTACTCTGAGCTTCCGTACAAGTGTTAGTCCCTCAGTCGTGTCTGACTCTTTGTGACCCCATGAACGGTAGCCCACCAGGCTTCTCTGTCCATGAGATTCTCCAGGCAAGAAGACTGGAATGGGTTGCCACTCCCTTCTCCAGGGTTGAACCTAGGTCTCCCACATTGCAGGCGGATTCTTGACCGGCTGAGCCACCTGGGATGCTTCTGCAGGCTGGGCCCTTATTCCAAGTGCGCTCTTGCACCCCTGCTGTTCTAGGAATGTTATAATGTTGCAATTTTATTCCACGTTCAATGATCTCAAGCAAGAGTTCTGAGTTGTGATTCTCCCCCATCAGCCCACTGCAGCTGTTGCTGATTATGGGTGCTGATAAATGTCTTGTTTTCCATTCTGGTTCCGTCTGTGGCTTAGTAACGCCCACGGCGTTTGGTTTGTGGGGTTCTCAACCCAGCTTTCACTGCAAGTCTCATTCTGTGTGTGGCACGGGCTTCCTCTCCTCTGGACACCCCACGGTCACAGGACGCTCCACAAACGCAACTGGAATGAAAGACATCTTTCTTTTGCACGTTTTCCTTGCTCTGAAGTACCCAGCAGACAACACCGATTGTTGCCTCTTTAGAATTAAACCCTCGCTTGACTCTGGCCACCTTTGAAGCCAAGGTGGCCCTTTTCAAGCAGATGGCTCTGTGTTGAGATGCTGTCATCTTTCTAGACCATTCCCTACTGCAGTGATGCCTTGTGCCGTTGAAACGAGCGACAGTCCCACCATCTGTGTGATCCCCTGTAGCTTCCTGAGTCCCCTGTGTCCTGGGGTTGCTCTTTGGAGGTCTTGGGTATGTGGTGCCTACGTGGACTTCACCCATCCCTAAGTAGATGGACTCAACCAGCTTTTCTTGGCATTCTCCAAGGCAGAGCTTAGCTCTACAAGTACCAAGATGTCCTCAGCTTCAAATATTCCTGTCTCATCAAAATACGGTGATTCTGGCTCACCTTCTAGCATTCTCACTCTGAAAATAAATTTTCTTAGGGAAGTAGGTTTATGATGACTCTAGAGCAAACCTCAAGGTTTTAAATGGGCGATTGTAATACCTTGACTTAGTTCTTACTGTTTAAGTCACTCCAGCTACCTGTTCTCCAGTTTCATTAACTTCATATGGTTGAATGAATTCTTCTTGGTCCTTACCCTTCCATCAAGAGGGATGGAGTGAAGCATCCTACCAGACTTTCAATGTACCCTAATTATTCACCAACCATTCTAGTCCAACAACACGTGACCTGCACTACCCACAGGACAGACTCGGCTTTTGTTGCAGTGTGAAATCAATTTCAGTGTAGACACAGACCATCAGAGGGGTTACGGTAAGGATCTGAGGGATAATAGTGTATGTGACCAGAAATGAGGAAAAGATCAGAACATCTCTTCAAGGGTGGGTTTTCTTTTTTCCTAGAAGAAGGGGAAACCTACCCTGATCATCAAGTCAGCAGCTGCTGAAGACAAAATGCTGCTGGGATACATATTCCAAGGGAAACTGAGTCCCCAAAGGGGTCTCCACTGCACACTCTGGTGCAGCCTGTAGCATTTTTCAGGAAGGGGTGGAAAGGCAACAGGAATCTTTTGCAAAAGGGGAGCATCCTTCCAGCCCTGGCTGATGTGGACAAACGTATCTGCAGAGGCCCAGAAGGTTCAGCTCTCTCCCACCCCCAGATGCTCTGACGGCAGCAGGCCCCATCCTTCCCTTTCTTTCTGGTTGTTTACTGGGCCCCAGGGAAAGGCGTGAGCACTGGGGTCAAGTCAAGCTCGCGTTAGATCCTGGCTTTGCAGGTACCAGTATAATGACTTCAGACACATGACCTCACTGCTTCCATTACCTGATAGTAGAATGGGATGCTGATGGTAAGTCCCCTTGATTTTTGAGGATTTAAAGAGACAATGCAAGGGGAATGTGCTAAGGCACATTGACGTGGCAAATCAGTGAAGTTCCCTCCACTTCCGATCTTGGTCCTCAATCCCTGATGGTCTCACAAGCAATTGAGGCCACAGTTCAAAAACCTGAATTTGAGCGACAGAGTTGATTGGATCTGTTCCTGAGACCATCCACCTCCTGGTTTAGGGAAGGTCCTTTCAGCCACTTGTTCTTTAGTTACTCAGTTGTGTCTGACTCTTTGCGACTCCATGAACTGTAGCCCTCCAGACTTCCTTTATCCTTCACTATCCAGGACTTTGCTCAAACTCATGTCCATTGAATCCATGATGCCATCCAACCACCTCACCCTCCGTCGTTCCCTTCTCCTCCTGCCTTTAATCGTTCCCAGCATCAGGGTCTTTTCCAATGAGTCCGTTCTTTGCATCATGTGGCCAAAGGATTGGAGCTTCAGCCACTAGGGGGCACCAATTACATGGAAAAGAAAGGGTTGAATTTCAGAGGCTCAGTTCATTGCCCTGAAATGAATGCCATTTATTTTCTTGAAACAAAGTTTGGGCGTGGTTGATCCTGAGAAGTGCCCACTATTTCTGCTGCAGCAGGTGGTGACACTTTTATGTCGTTTGAAGAGTTTTCCTAGATCCCTCCCCGTCTAGCTATTGTGGACACTCAAAAAAAAAAAAAAAAAAAACCCAAAAAAATAAAAACAAAGAAACCTGCATTTTTACTTTCAGTCCTTTTTCTTCTATATTTATACAACTAAAATAGACAATATTCTCAGTGTGTGAAAGAAACGCGTGGATGCAAGAAGGATCTGAACATTAAAATGTTTCAGACTTTTTGAGCCAACCAGGTTTATGTCAGACCATTCAATCTGAAGACATATATTTTCTTAGGCCTTTAAATCTGGCTCTTAAGAGGACACAGCTAGTGTACTGTTCCTGAGATACCTAGGAAATCAAAGTGTTTTTCTTATCTGAATTAACATCTCATTGCATTTGACGAGGAAAACAACAGAATAGGAAAAACAAGAGATCTTTTCAAGAAAATTAAAGATATCAAGGGAACATTTCATGCAAAGATGGGCTCGATAAAGGACAGAAATGGTATGGACCTAACAGAAGCAGAAGATATTAAGAAGACGTGGCAAGAATACACAAGAGCTGTATAAAAAAGATCTTCACGACGAAGATAATCACGATGGCATGATCACTCACCTGGAACCAGACATCTTTGAATGTGAAGTCAAGTGGGCCTTAGAGAGCATCACTACGAACAAAGCTAGTGGAAGTGATGGAATTCCAATTGAGCTATTTCAAATCCTGAAAGATGATGCTGTGAAAGTGCTGCACTCAATATGCCAGCAAATTTGGAAAACTCAGCAATGGCCACAGGACTGGAAAAGGTCAGTCTTCATTCCAATCCCAAAGAAAGGCAATGCCAAAGAATGCTCAAACTACTGCACAATTGCACTCATCTCACACGCTAGTAAAGTCATGCTCAAAATTCTCCAAGCTAGGCTTCAGTAATATGTGAATCGTGAACTTCCAGATGTTCAAGCTGGTTTTAGAAAAGGCAGAGGCACCAGAGATCAAATTGCCAACATCCGCTGGATCATGGAGAAAGCAAGAGAGTTCCAGAAAAACATCTATTTCTGCTTCATTGACTATGCCAAAGCCTTTGACTGTGTGGATCACAATAAACTGTGGAACATTCTGAAAGAGATGGGAATACCAGACCACTTGATCTGCCTGTTGAGAAACCTGTATGCAGGTCAAGAAGCAACAGTCAGAACTGCACATGGAACAACAGACTGGTTCCAAATAGGAAAAGGAGTACGTCAAGGTTGTATATTGTCACCCTGCTTATTTAACTTCTATGCAGAGTACATCATGAGGAACGCTGGGCTGGAAGAAGCATGAGCTGGAGTCAAGATTGCTGGGAGAAATATCAATAACCTCAGATATGCAGATGACACCACCCTTATGGCAGAAAGTGAAGAGGAACTCAAAGGCCTTTTGATGAAAGTGAAAGAGGAGAGTGAAAAGGTTGGCTTGAAGCTCAACATTCAGAAGCCAACATTCAGATCATGGCATCTGGTCCCATCACTTCATGGGAAATAGATGGGGAAACAGTGGAAACAGTGTCAGACTTTATTTTTTTGGGCTCCAAAATCACTGCAGATGCTGATTGCAGCCATGAAATTAAAAGACACTTGCTCCTTGGAAGGAAAGTTATGACCAGCCTAGATAGCATATTAAAAAGCAGACATTACTTTGCCAACAAAGGTCCGTCTAGTCAAGGCTATGGTTTTTCCCGTGGTCATATATGGACGTCAGAGTTGGACTATGAAGAAAGCTGATCACCGAAGAATTGATGCTTTTGAACTGTGGTGCTGGAGAAGACTCTTGAGAGTCCCTTGTACTGCAAGGAGATCCAACCAGTCCATTCTAAAGGAGATCGATCCTGGGTGTTCATTGGAAGGACTGATGCTAAAGCTGAAACTCCAATACTTTGGCCACCTCATGCGACGAGTTGACTCACTGGAAAAGACTCTGATGCTGGGAAGGGTTGGGGGCGGGAGAAGAAGGGGACGACAGAGAATGATATGGCTGGATGGCATCACCGACTTGATGGACATGAGTTTGAGTGAACTCCGGGAGTTGGTGATGGACAGGGAGGCCTGGCGTGCTATGATTCATGGGGTCGCAAAGAGTCGGACACGACTGAGTGACTGAACTGAACTGAAACCCTGAGAATCATGAGATGCAATGGGTTTCTGGAATCCACAGCAGAATGGGACAGAGAGAAAGAGACGGCAATGTACCCATCAGTCCAGAACCCAAAACACGGCCAAGATAGGAGAGTTGCTTCCCAGAGAGAAAAAATTGATGCTCCCCAGTCCTGTTGGGGTAAAGGAGCCTGAATGATTTCTTGGGCATTGATTAAAACTCTTCTAGTATAGCCATGCATTCTCTGTTTCAAAATTCCCTGGGTGTTTGCCAGAACGCCAGGTTCTGGGCCCCACTGCAGAGCTTCTTAATTAGACTCTGGAATGGACAGCCCAGCAATATGCAACAAATTCAAAGGTGACTTTATAGTCCTTAAGAACTGCCGTGCTAAGGAATAATAACAATTCTAACTCCACTGACATTTAAGGATATCTCTCTAGCACCTTTGTTCCAGCGAGTTTCCTCGTTCTAGAAGAATCTTTGAATGCTCTTATTGCTATGTAAAATGTCTAATCCAACAGCAGGGCCCTCAGTGATCAGCAGTACTCAACTCGAGACTCTTCACGCTCCCGAATCGTACATGTAGTCAGCACACTGCCAGGGTGGATTCCTTGGATTTGTGCTGAAGGGGCTCTGAGCTGCACACTGGCATCCAGGGCTGTGGTTGTAACCGGATGGATCTCAACGACAGGGGGGATGTGGGGTGGGAACTCTGGGTGTGCTGAGGAGCCCCTCTGAGCCTCCAGTGGGCGGAGGCGCAGGGCACGGAGGTTACCGTGTCTTGTGCTGCCCTCCAGGGAAACTCCACCGGAACACACAGCGAGTGCCCACAGACTCCGTCAAGGTCTCTCCAAGGAAGGTCTCTCCAAGGAAATGGAAACGGAAACAGAAGCGGAAACGGAAACAGAAGCGGAAACGGAAACAGAAGCGGAAACGGAAACGGAAGGCTCTGTTGGAAACTGGTATTCAAGCAGCCTGTGTCCGGTTCTGCTGGAAGGTATTTTAGACGAATCTGGGTGATCAGCTCATCTTCCCTTTACCCATTTTCTCTGATTTCCAAGCAGTCAAGGAACCAGGGAGTTATTTCACTGGACTTGTGTCCCAGCTGTTTCACAAAAGTAGAAAAGCCAGACAAACCCGAAACGCCTTGGAGAATCGGCACATTGCATACGTTTCTCTAAAAATGCATCTGTGAGAAAATCTTTCAGTGCTTCATTCTAAAGTGCTCAGGTTTAGTTTTTATTGAGAAGAATCAATCACTGATCTGACAAAATATAAGCGAAGGCTGAAGGACTCACCCTCGGGGTGAGTCTCCTCCTCACAGGTAATTCACTCCTAAGGTAAGGAATTTACTTCAGGTGAGTGAGTAGAAGGATGCAGGAAAAGACTTCATCAGGGAGCGTGCAACCCGGTGCAGCACACAGGACTCCACACTCAGAAGGGCTCTGAGCTTGACGTCACGCTGTGTGGCCGCTATCCTGAGATCCTTACACTTTTTGAACAGGGGGTCCTGTGTTTTCAAACCGTAGTGATACCCCAAATTTTATAGCAAGTCCTAACAGAATGACTGCAGGTGGGGGTGTCAAAAGCTCAGGCTTTGAAATCAGGCAGACATGGATCAAATTCGGATCTGTCCCACCTTGGATGAGTGGTAATGTTCTCTGGTCCTGAGTGCTCCTATGTACACAATAGAATTACTAAACCTTTGGGAGATTGTTGTGTAAACAAGTTCATCTAGTGTATGTCTGGGGTTTGGTTCTGGCACCAGCCCAATCAACACAGATAATTTTTCCCCCAAATAATGTGAATATTTGTAAATGCACCTAGTTCTTGAAATATATGGCAGATAAGTACAGAACACAGGATGTATTTCTTGAGTAGCTCTTACAAGTACTATCCTCAAGGTCGATGTTTATAAAACATTATTTTTGCTAACTTGTAAGCCAGAGGAATTCAGTGAAATAAGATTTTGAGTGATGAATCAGAGGCTTGTCAAGTTATGTCCATAGGCAGAGGAGCCTGACATGGGGTTGCAAAGAGTCTGACACGACTGAGCGTCTGAGCACAAATGAGTAGAAGAGAAAGCAGACCACTCGGGAGCAGAGGCATTTCCAGCACTTTGTTTTAACTGTGTGTGATCTTTTAACAGAGAAATTGTTAGGAGATGGGGCCTCAGACTTAGCTTCCCTACTCACTGGTGATCTTGACCAGTTACTTAAACATTTGGGCTCCAAGTTCTTTATCTGTAAAATAGGAGGTGCCAGGGTCATGAAACCTCCTGCATAGTATGGGTTCAGTTCAGTTCAGTTCAGTCGCTCAGTCGTGTCCGACTCTTTGCAACCCCATGAATCACAGCACGCCAGGCCTCCCTGTCCATCACCAACCCCCAGAGTTCACTCAAACTCATGTCCATCGAGTCGGTGATGCCATCCAGCCATCTCATTTTCTGTTGTCCCCGTCTCCTCCTACCCCCAATCCCTCCCAGCATCAGACTCTTTTCCAGTGAGTCAACTCGTCGCATGAGGTGGCCAAAGTATTGGAGCTTCAGCTTTAGCATCAGCTTGCGACAGGTGACCACTTGCTGTGCGCTGCAAGGTGTTTTACTGATGAGAGGTGTTGCCTCTCTGCAGTGCTCCCACACACGTGACCAGGGAGTCCCAGTTCCTCAGGGTAGCAAACAGTTAGAACCTGTTGGGAGTGTTTTAATTATTTTTTTAATTGGAGGATATTTGCTTTATGATGTTGTGTTGGTTTCTGCCATACACAAACAAACTAAATGACAAGGGATTAATCTCCAAAATATGCACACAGCTCATGCAGCTCAATATCAGAAAAATAACCGAATCACAAAACGGACAGAAGACCTAAACAGATATTTCTCCAAAGAAGACATGCAGATGGCCAACAGACAGGTGAAGAGATGCTCAACATCACTCATTATTAGAGGAATGAAAATTGAATCTACAGTGAGGTATCACACCTATCAGAATGGGTATCATCAAAAGAGAAATCGACAAATAATAAGCGCTGGAGACAATATGGAGGAAAGGGATCTGTCTTAATCTGAGGGCTTGTCTATGTGCTCAGAGGCACTCTGACTCTTCCCCCTCCTCCCCCTCCTCCTCACTATAAGTGTGGGAGGACAAACCCTGTAAGTGTGTTGTCTGTGGGAAAGGCTTCGTTCAGAAGTCAGTGCTCAATGTGCATCAGAGTATTCACACTTGAGAGGAACAGTCTGAGAGAAACCTCAGTGAGATCAGATCTGATTTTATATTATGGAATTCGTGCGGTAGAAAGTATGCATATTATCTTAAGTAGAAATGCTCCATCAGAATACCACATGTTAGTTTACAGAAGAGGACATCTGAAAGGGCCCTGAAAGAGAGGACCCCTTCCCACATTGTCAGCAGCCTCAGTAAACCCTGAGGCGTTTATACTCGGAAGGAACGTTGTCAGCTTGTTACATTAGTGGAATGTTTCTCATGAAAACTGCAATGGAACCCTGTTACCAAATTCTGCACTGGAAACATTGTGTGAATTCGTGTTAATGATAACCCTGTTTACTGTGGAATAGGTAACATGCCAGTAAGCTGAATGGTAGAACAACAAAATACATATGATAATGATAAAAAAATATAATGTATGTTTATGTTTTATGTTCCCTCCCCCTCCCCTCCCACTTCCTTCCCTCCTGCCTCCCCCTCCTCTCCCCTTCCCCCCTCCCCCTCCTCCCTCCCCCTGTGCTGAAAACCTGTGCTGAGCTTCACACAACGTGGTCACTGTAATGGCTACTAAGCTTGTGTGTCTGCCACATTCTTGGGACCTTCATGATTTGTACCCTGCTCCTCTCACCCTAGTAATGCTGTGTGGCCAAATCTAAGACCTCTAGGCCTAGAGAGACCAAGTAACTCACTGAAAACCCTGTAATTAAGAAGGAGCAGACTTCACTTGGTATGATAATCTCTAGGTCCATCTGTGTGGCTGCAGATGGCATTATGTAATGCTTTTTCGTGGATGAGCAATATTTCAATGTGTGTGTGTGTGTATTGAATCTTCTTCATTCCTCTGTCAGAGAAAGACTAATATATGATATCACTTATGTGTGGAATCTAATTTAAAGTGACACAAATGAACTTATTTATAGAACAGAGACAGGCTCACAGATCTAAAATCAAAATTAGGGTTACCAAAGCAGAAATGTTGGGGGAAGAGATAAACTAGCAATTAAGATCAGCATATTTTATCATAAATGGATGTTGAATTTTGTCAAAGGCTTTCTCTGCATCTATTGCGATAATCATATGGTTTTTATTTTTCATTTGGTTAATGTGGTATATTACGTTGATTGATTT
The DNA here is from genome assembly GCF_049115385.1 of Moschus berezovskii. Classification (NCBI taxonomy): domain Eukaryota; kingdom Metazoa; phylum Chordata; class Mammalia; order Artiodactyla; family Moschidae; genus Moschus; species Moschus berezovskii. Next base: position 8,593,361 of record NC_142460.1, read on the forward strand.
GCGGATATTGAAGAATCCTTGCATCCCTGGGATAAAGCCCACTTGGTCATGATGTATGATCTTTTTAATGTGTTGTTGGATTCTGATTGCTAGAATTTTGTTAAGGATTTTTGCATCTATGTTCATCAGTGATATTGGCCTGTAGTTTTCTTTCTTTGTGGCATCTTTGTCAGGTTTTGTAAAAGAATGAAACTAGAACACTCCCTAACACCATACACAAAAATAAACTCAAAATGGATTAAATATCTAAATTTAAGATCAGAAACTATAAAACTCCTAGAGGAGAAGATAGGGAAAACACTCTCCGACATAAATCACAGCAGGATCCTCCAAGACCCACCTCCCAGAATATTGGAAATAAAAGCAAAAATAAACAAATGGGGCCTAATTAAAATTAAAAGCTTCTGCACAGCAAAGGAAACTATAAGTAAGGTGAAAGACAGCCTTCAGAATGGGAGAAAATAACAGCAAATGAAGCAACTGACAAAGAATTAATCTCAAAAATATACAAGCAACTCCTACAGCTCAATTCCAGAAAAAGAAATGACCCAATCAAAAAATGGGCCAAAGAACTAAACAGACATTTCTCCAAAGAAGACATACAGATGGCTAACAAACACATGAAAAGATGCTCAGCATCACTCATAATCAGAGAAATGCAAATCAAAACCACAATGAGATACCATTTCACACCAATCAGAATGGCTGCTATCCAAAAGTCTACAAGCAATAAATGCTGGAGAGGGTGTGGAGAAAAGGGAACCCTCTTACACTGTTGGTGGGAATGCAAACTAGTACAGCCACTATGGAGAACAGTGTGGAGATTCCTCAAAAACCTGGAAATAGAACTGCCATATGATCCAGCAATCGCACTCCTGGGCATACACACCGAGGAAACCAGAATTGAAAGAGACACATGTACTCCAATGTTCATCACAGCACTGTTTATAATAGCCAGGACATGGAAGCAACCTAGATGTCCATCTGCAGATGAATGGATAAGAAAGCTTTGGTACATATACACAACGGAGTATTACTCAGCAATTAAAAAGAATACATTTGAATCAGTTCTAATGAGGTGGATGAAACTGGAGCCTATTATACAGAGTGAAGTAAGCCAGAAAGAAAAACACCAATACAGTATACTAATGCATATATATGGAATTTAGAAAAATGGTAACGATAACCCTGTATACGAGACAGCAAAAGAGACACAGATGTATAGAACACTCTTTTGGACTCTGTGGGAGAGGGTGAGGGTGGGATGATTTGGGAGAATGGCATTGAAACATGTATATTATCATATGTGAAACAAATCGCCAATCCAGGTTCGATGCATGATACAGGGTACTTGGGGCTGGTGCATGGGGATGACCCAGAGGGATGGTATGGGGAGGGAGGTGGGAGGGGGGTTCAAGATGGGGAACACATGTACACCCGGGGAAGATTAATGTCAATGCATGGCAAAACCAATACAATATTGTAAAGTAATTAGCCTCCAATTAAAATAAATAAATTTTAAAAAAAGATCAGCATACACACACTACTATATACAAAATAATCAACAAGAACCTACCATATAGCACAGGGAACTTTATTCAGCATTCTGTAATAACCTATATGGGAAAATCATGTGAAGAAGAATGGATATGTACATACGTGTGTGTGTGTGTGTAATTGATTTGCTTTGCTATACCCCAAAGCTAACATAATATTGTAAATCAACTATACTTCAATTTTAACACAAAAGAAGTAGCAGAGCCGGCATTTGGACGAGGTTTTCAGAGGCCAAGGCTGCGCCCTGCAGATAGAAGGCATTAGGAATGGCACCCTTTGCCTGTGACTCCACAGCCGCTCTGGGGCGTCCTTCTTTCTCCATTTCCCGCAGTCTCAGATCTGTTTCTGCTTGGCCTCTCCTTTGCCTTTTTGCCTTTGCCTTGGCCTCACCAGCACTGTCCTCCAAGCTGAAAGTCCTGCTGTGCCCTGCTGGTTGAAACTCTGAAAGCATCCTTTCCCTTGCCCACGACAGACGGACATGACAGGAAGAAAAACAGTTCACTGACGGTTGAGATGAGATGGTGTCTGAGCCGTCTGTTCAAATCACTGAGCGTCTGGCCCCAGGAAAAGAGACCTGGAAGAAAACAGATAGAACTGCGGTTCTGTTTTGCATTTCAGAAGTAGTTTTTCCAGAGGGACCACATCCTAATTCTGTTTTTTCAGAGCCAGTCCTTCCTGATGGGTTGCCGATAGGTAATGAGGTCAAGTCCAGATCCTCTGTTGAGGACGCACCCAAAGTTGAACAGTTTGCTTTCGCCACACGGGGTCTGGGCTAAGAGTTCTCCTTTGGGAGAAGGATTGTGAGAACCTTCCAATGGAGAAGTGTGAATTACAAGCTTGATTTTGGCTCTGCTGTGACTACAGACATTGTTATAGCCAAACGCTCCGGGAAACAAAGTCACTCAGAAGGATGGTGTGGATTGTGGAGGGCAGTTACGTTGGCGGATCTGAGGCAGAGTTTCCTCTTTAGCCAGGGACCCTGACCGACTTCTATGAAAATCTTATATACCTTAAGTGTAATGCTGAAGCCCACATCCCCGAATTCCTTACACCTATCCTGGAAAGTGTTAAAGGGAGATACAATCAGGTCACAGCCATGATTCATAATCAGAAGAGTCAGCTGGTTATACATTGCAACCTACACCAATGGGTGCCATACAGATTACAAAGGAGGTTGACCACATAGGGGATTATTACATTCTTTCTGGCGAAGGGAACTCCTGGTGTGGAATCTGGTGTCTCTCAGTCCAGGAGGCCTGTTTGGCCGTTGGTATGTGATCTCCATGGCTCCCAGGCACCTAGTCCAAAACTCACCGGGAATGTAAGATAGAGTTTCCCTCTTTTTCAAGATGGAGTCAGCTCGGCCAGCTCCTTTCCTCCTTCAGCAAGACTAGATACATTGTCGAGGGATTTGCGAGTGGGAAACACAATGGAGATGCAGAAGACCCATTTCCTGGAGAACGGAAGGAAGACAATCAAGACCCTAAATGCAGATGGAAAGGGAGTAGAAAAGGCTGTCTCAGACACGATGGTCTCAGAAGATCAGAAGCAGTCACCTTTATTCAACTGTACGCCAGGCTGGGAGCCAGATGGTCGGATCCACCCTGCAGAGCCCCCTCCCCTCCCCACACTTCTAGCCTAAAGGTGACCTGCGCCCTGTCCTTGATAACAGAGCAGGGACCAAGTGCTGGGACAGGCTGTGGAGCCCGCATGGCCCCGGCGCCTGACCCAGGCAGGCTGCTTGTTGTGCAGGTGCCCAGCCTGCTGGCTTTCTGGTTCTTTTCTTCCTGGGCCATCTGTTTCTCACCTGCCTGATGGCTGCAGCCTGGTTTCCATCTGGTCATCTTGCCAACAATATGGGAAGCAGAATATGACACATGACAATCCTTGGAAAGACAGGAACCGCCAAGGTTTCAAAGTTGATCTTCCGCAGATTTACTGGCAATTGGAAAATTTGGCTCCTTTTATTTTCATCTGCTTGCCAAAAGCGATCGATTGTATTAAAGCAGTGAATTCTTTACATGTTTTGCTTGCCAAGTCAGCTGGAGTCCAGATGGTGATGTTGACCTTCCGAGAGCAACACATTCTTCCCAGGAACTGTATATTTGAGGAGGACTCAAACCTTTTGCCCACGCATTGGGAAATTTGGATTTTTTTTTTCTTTTGAAAAATCACAGATACGTCACGCACCACCAACTTAAAAATAGTCATGACCTAAAAGTTGAGAGTTATGTTTGACTGAGTGGGGGATTTTAGGACTTCAAGCCTGGGAGGCAGCATCTCAAGTAACCCCGAGAGAATTGCTCCAGGGAGCTGGGTGCAGGGGATAAGTCAGGTTTTGCAGCAACGGGCAGGTGTGTGCCTGGGAAGGTTCATTTTGAAGTTATGCCGGATCTGCTTCAGTGACTTTAACCCTCATCTTGCCGCTTTTGTTATTGTTGTTATTGTTCTGTCGCTCAGTCGTGTCCGATTCTTTGTTGACCCCGTGGACTGCAGCACGCCAGGCCTCCCTGTCCATCACCAACTCCCAGAGTCTACCCAAACCCATGTCCACTGAATCGGTGATGCCGTCCAGCCATCTCATCCTCTGTCATCCCCTTCTCCTCCTGCCCTCAGTCTTTCCCAGCATTAGGGTCTTTTCCAATGAGTCAGTTCTTCGCAACAGGTGGCCAAAGTATTGGAGTTTCAGCTTCAGCATCAGTCCTTCCAATGAATGTTCAGGACTGATCTTCTTTAGGATGGGCTGGTTGGATCTCCTTGCAGTCCAAGGGACTCTCAAGAGTCTTCTCCAGCACCACAGTTCAAAAGCATCAATTCTTTGGTGATCAGCTTTCTTCACAGTCCAACTCTCACATCCATACATGACCACGGGAAAAATCATAGCCTTGACTAGACAGACCTTTGTTGGCAAAGTAATGTCTCTGCTTTTTAGTAAAGTCCTGCCATCGTCATTAGAGAGCTGAGAACTTGTGCCCTCTGACAGAGAGTCTTCACAGAGGGAGAGTGGCCCCTACACTTGCGTCACCTCCCTTCCCTGAAGTCAGGCAGCCACAGGGAAACTTTCTGCCCTTGAGGCGCTCACTGGGGTGGCCGTTACCTCAGCACCCAGGGGACTCCTGGGCATTTCACAGAGGCCAGGACTCTGTGAGCCTCCAGACGCCCTGACAGGCGTGTGGAGACTTTCCCTGTCCTCAGGTCCATCGAATACTGAGCGTGTCCTTTGCCAAGTCATGAGGGGGAAAGAAGAAGAAAGCTGTGATCCTGAAACTGAACCTTGCACCACTAGGATTTCCCAGTTTTCCAACAAAAACAAAGTTGCAGAACCAGCCAGTGGCTGAGGATGATTTCTTTTTCTGCTGGACGCTGTTAGGTACTATTAGGTACCAGAAGAGGGTCCTAGAGACCCTTCCCCAGCAGGGGTTGGGCGTTCTGGGTAAAGACAGACCCTGGAAGAAACCTCACAGCAATTATTATGAAAAATGATGAAAGGATTAAAAATAAATCTAATCTTCTCTTTGCCAAGCACCACACACCTCCCTGTTAGGCAGCTTCTTATGATGGAGATGACTCGTGTTTTCATCAATCAGATTCTCATTCAAGGAAGATGTTATTTCACGTGAACCCCATCATATCGCAGACTCCAGGGGTTTCTGGCTAAGAATCAAAATACGCATCCAGATTTCTTCATTCTCATGTTCTTTATTCTTGGTGGCTCAAAGATACAGAACACCCTTTCCTTACACCTCCACTCTGCTTCTTTGCAGATTTGGAATAACGAGAGTTGGACTCTTACTTTTTTCCAGGGTCTGGAGCAAATGCTTAATACATTTTTTTTTTTTTTTCTGACCACATTGTGCAGCATCTGAGATCTTAGATCCAAAACCAGGGTTTGAACCAGTGGCCCCTGCAGAGAAAGTGCAGAGTCCTAACCACTGGATCACCAGGGAAGTCCCTGATTTATGCACCTTAATTCGCCTGGCTCTCAAAGATGCCATATTGGTGCTGATGTTGTTATCCCCATTTTACAGATGAGTATGCGGAGGCTCAGAGAGGTCAGTTTTTCTGAGGTCACAGTCTATTATGTGAGGATTCAGGGTTTGAACCAAGGCCATCTCGCTCCAGGGTCTGTGCCCCTAAACATGTTGCTGTGCCCTCCTTGAGATGGTAGGCAAGGCTTCTCACCTGTCCATGGTTTTGTATTTAGCAGGCGTCAGCTCTATTGAAAGACATATTTTGTTGTCACACCTGGACAGGAGTTTAGGCTTCTAATGAGTAGAGATCAGAGATGCTGCTCAGCACCCTGCAATATGCATCACAGCCCCACATCAAAGAATCACCTGCCCCAAAGTGTCAGTGTTCCTGAGGTTTTGATGACGAGAATCTTGATGAAGAGAAAACAGGGGACCCATGCATGGGTATAAGAGACACATAGATAGTAAAATCTATCCATTGTCCGTCTCTGTCTGTTGTCTATCTCTCATCCATCTGTCTATCTACACCCTCCCCTGCTCTCAGACAACAGCTGACAGGTCTAGTCTTTTGAAAGGTCCTTTAAAGTATTCATTATTTTGAAAGCCTTTAATTTGTATGAAAGAGTTAGAGAGCCAAGTCAGTTACAAGTGATTGTTCCTTGAAGATACAGTGTGTCCGTGCACACACACGTGGTTGGCTCCGTTTCCGTTCCTGCGGACTTTCCCTTTGGCTCTGGAAAGTCCATATCTTTCCCTAAGACCTTGTACCTGGGACTGTGTCCCCAGCCAGCCTTCGAGAAGAGAAGTCCTGGGTCAGGACGGGCCGTCTGCGGACTGTGTTCCCACAGGTATCCTAACTGCATCCACCTTACGCTCCAGGTCGCGTGGGCAGCCCACTGGTGCGCACGCAGAGCAGTATTGTACTGTTACTCTTTGCATTTCACACCGACACCCGCTGCACGGTCAGCATCCACACACTGCACAGCACATTCGCAGGCAGCGCATAGCACACCAGTGCATACCACCTGTTGCATTAACACACACATTCATATGCGATGCATAGCACAGCAGTGCATACCACCTGTTCCATTAACACACACATTCATATGCGATGCATAGCACACCAGTGCATACCACCTGTTGCATTAACACACACATTCATATGCGATGCATAGCACACCAGTGCATACCACCTGTTGCATTAACACACACATTCATATGCGATGCATAGCACACCAGTGCATACCACCTGTTGCATTAACACACACATTCATATGCGATGCATAGCACACCAGTGCATACCACCTGTTGCATTAATACACACATTCGTAGGCAGTGCATAGCACACCAGTGCATACCACCTGTTCCATTAACACACACATTCATATGCGATGCATAGCACACTAGAGCATACCACCTGTTCCATTAACACACACATTCATATGTGATGCATAGCACACTAGAGCATACCACCTGTTCCATTAACACACACATTCATATGTGATGCATAGCACACCAGTGCATACCACCTGTTGCATTAACACACATCACAAGTCTCACTGGTGACCCATTATATATCACAGGATCAAGGCAGTTCACACTGCATGAAAGCACACTGTGCACTGCATTATAACACACTGCACGTTATGCTGAAACCCAGCGGCTCAGCGGTAAAGAAACCACCCACAATGCAGGAGACGCCACAGGAGCCAAGAGCTCAATCCCTGGGTTGGGAGGATCCCCCAGAGAAGAAAATGGCAACACACTCTAGTACTCTTGCCTGGAAAAATCTCATGGGCAGAGGAGCCTGGCGGACTGAAGTCCATGGGGGTCACAAACAGTGGGACATGACTTACTGACTCAGCAACACCACCCCGTATTGAATTCCTCAACAACGCACACTGCATATTACATTATTGGCCCTTCCGTATTACTTAACACTCTCCATGCCACATTAGAACGCATTTCATATTTTATCAATATGTCCCCCTTGATCCCTGGCTAAAGGAGGTGTTACTTGTTCAGTTGTATCTGACTCTTTGTGGCCCCGTGGACTGTAGCCCGCCAGGCTCCTCTGTCCATGGGATTCTCCAAGCAAGAATGCTGAAGTGGGTTGCCATTTCCTTCTCCAGGGCATTTCTCCTGATCCAGGAATTGAACCTGCATCCCCTTTACTGGCAGGAGGGCTCTTTACCACTAGCATCACTTGGGAAACCTGGGCTAGAGGAAGGCCCATCCTTTTTGATCCACAACTCTGGTATTCCTGGTCACCTCCAGTTCTGCTGTCACGCAGCTGGTGTAGATGGATCTGTCAGCTCACAAAGAGCAGCTCCCCTGGGCGGTCTGGCTCTCACAGTCTGGGAGTGCACAGCCCTCCCCTCTCCATGCTGTCTCCACCCGACACGTGCCCTGTGTTGTGTCCTTTGCATTCACTTCCCCCAGCTGCTCTCCTGGAGCTCACACACTTGGCCAGGAGACAGGAGGACAGGTGTCAGTCCCGCTCCACCCCCAGGGCCCTCCCAGGTGCCCCCGGGGCTCACCACTGCCTAGCAGGAACCACGCACTGCACTAGGTGAGGGAGCCCATGTGATGAAAATGACAAGGTCTCTCCCTGATAGAGCTTGGGATTGAGCTGCAGAGGGAGTTAGAGGTCAGTGTTTAACAAAAATAAATACCCATTAATTACTTATACTTGAGGACAGTGCTGCATTAGATCTGGCTAGGAAAAACCATCATTGGTTCCAGGTCTGGTTCCAGCATCATTTGGTGCTGGGTTTCCGGAGGCTTGCCCGGCTCCCCCCTCCCTCTTGGATCATTCTGTCTCATACCCTCTCTCTGTTCCCGTTTGTCCCTCCTGCAGGGGGCTGCTGTGGGTGCTGTCCAGGCCTCTGATGGGTGAATCTGAAAAGTAAAAGATGCTTAAAGCCTTTCACTTCATAGAGCCTCCTTGGTCCCTGAGAGCAAATATGTAAGTGGGCATGTGGGAGGAGGCACGTGCTTTACAGCTGCGCAGTAAGATGTCCTCTTTGGGTAGAGGTCGCCCCAGCATCCATTGAAGGCCTCCCCTCACGAGACAGAAGACTGCAAGTACTGGTTTATGCTGCTCCCCTGAAGTCCCCACCAAGATCGCAAAGTCTGGCCAAATTCAACCGTGGTCCTTGCAGTGCAATCATGCTGAAACATGAGGAAAAGGGGCAGGGCACAACCTTTAAAAGAATGTCAGAGCCCCAGAACTGACAGAAACTGATTAGAACCAAGTAGATCCAAGATCGCGGAGGAGCTGACTTTCACTGGACCCTGAGCCTTAGTATACGTGCATCTTAACACATCAGCAAGTTAAGGACATGTCCACAGGCGCCCTGACAGTTCTAAGCGAGTGAGAGTCACTCAGTCGTGTCCAACTCTTTGTGACCCCGTGGACTGTACAGTCCATGGAATTCTCCAGGCCAGAATACTGGAGTGGGCAGCCTATCCCTTCTCCAGGGGATCTCCCCAACCCAGGGATTGAACCCAGGTCTCCCACATTGCAGGCAGATTCTTTACCAGCTGAGCCACCAGGGAAGTCCAAGAATAGTGGAGTGGGTAGCCTATCCCTTTTCCAGAAGATCTTCCGGGCCCACACATTGAACCAGGGTCTCCTGCATTGCAGGCGGATTCTTTACAAAAGCCCAAGGCTGTTGGGCTTTATAGTCAAAAAGTGGGTGTGGCTCAATTCCTGGAAATTCCCACCCCTTCCCCCAAATAACAGGAATTCTCCTCCCACTCAGTAGCCTATGAAATTACCCACCTCTATAAAAACCGACAACACCATAGCCTGGGGCCGCTCTTCCCTTTTGAGATGGCCCACACACTGTCTGTGGAGTGTGTTTCTCTCTAAATAAACCTATTTCTTACCTATCATTTTGTGTCTCACTGAATTCTTTCTGCAATGAGACATCAAGAACCTGAGCTTCGAGACTTCCCTAATGGTCCAGTGATTAAGACTTTGCTTTCAATTGCAGGTTGGGCTTCCTTTCCTTGGAGAAGGAAATGGCAACCCACTCCAGTACTATTGCCTGGAAAATCCCATGGATGGAGGAGCCTGATAGACCTCAGTCCATGGGGTCGTAAAGAGTCGGACACGACTGAGCGAATTCACTTTCACTTTTCCATTGCAGGATGGGCTTCCCTGGTGGCTCAGAGGTCAAAGCGTCTGCCTGCAATGCGGGAGACCTGGGTTCGATCCCTGGGTTGGGAAGATCCCCTGGAGAAGGAAATGGTAACCTACTCCAGTATTCTTGCCTGGAGAATCCCATGAACGGAGGAGCCTGGTGGGTTACAGTCCATGGGGTCGCAAAGAGTCAGACACGACTCAGCGACTTCACCTTCACCTTCCATTGCAGGAAGTATGGGTTCAATCCCTTGTCCAGGTGCTAAGATCCCACTTGCCTAGTGTCCAGAAATCAAAAACATGAAACAGAAGCAATATTGTAACAAATTCAATAAAGATTTCAAAAAATAATAATAAAAAAAAGGAACCCGAGCTTCATTAAGTGCTGAAACCAGGCATGATCTCAGTCAAAAGGTTGAGGTTCAAGTCTCGATCTGGGTTTTGGCTGAGCTCTAGTCCTGGCACATGGGTTCAACTCCCTGTGTGAGTCACACAGTTTCAATATTAATGATACAATCCTGTCGGTGATGTGAGAGTAATTCAGGCTGCCATGCAGTGAATCCACTAGGGCTCTAAAGGTCAAGTCTGCAGGGCGTGATGTACAACTTATCCCTAGTCTTCCTGCAAACACTGCCAAGATCTCTCCGGATTCTTCCCCATGCCTGCCTGGAGCCCCTCATGCCTTCCTGTACTTCATGTGGAATCTCGGTTTTCGTATCCTGAACTGTGATGCCAACCCTGGGGTAGCCCGCAGTGCCTGTTGGGTGTGTGGCCCCCTCCGGCTGTGACCTGAGGGTCAGCACTGGACAGGGAACCAGGGGCAGGGGGCCCAGTGCCACAACTGACGTCCCCAATGTGCACTGCCAAGACACACAAGTACACCTCCCAGCTGCTGAATTCTAGAGACGCTAAGCGTAGGATCATATAACTCATCCCCCAAACTGGGGAAACTTTGAGAGCAAAAGGGACACCGTTAATAACTGTGCCAGGACAGTGGACGGAAGTGACATCCATCAGCCTGCCCACTGAACAACCGGCCATCACCTCCCACCAGCAGAGGAGGCTATGAGACCAGAGATACAGAAGGAAGGCTCAGGCACTGAGCATTTCTCAGGGAGCCTGGTCGGTCTGAGTTTTATGTGGATAAAACCAAGGGAAGCTATGACCAACCTAGACAGCACATTAAAAAGCAGAGATATTACTTTGCCAACAAAGGTCCATCTCATCAAGGCTACGGTTTTTCCCGTGGTCATGTATGGATGTGAGAGTTGCACTATAAAGAAAGCTGAGTGCCAAAGAATTGATGCTTTTGAACTGTAGTGTTGGAGAAGACTTGAGAGTCCCTTGGACTGCAAGGAGATCCAACCATTCCATCCTAAAGGAGATCAGTCCTGAGTATTCATTGGAAGGACTGATGTGAAAGATGAAACTCCAATACTTTGGCCACCTCATGCGAAGAGCTGACTCATTTGAAAAGACCCTGATGCTGGGAAAGATTGAAGGTGAGAGGAGAAGGGGACGACAGAGGATGAGATGGCTGGATGGCATCATCGACTCGATGGACATGAGTTTGAGCAAACTCCGGGAGTTGGTGATGGACAGGGAGGCCTGGCGTGCTGTGATCCGATCCATGGGGTCGAGAAGAATCAGACATGACTGAGTGACTGAACTGAACTGAAAACCAAGGAAGACCCTGTGGGGCTCTTGGGCAGGGAAGCGCTTTTTATCACCCATTTCTTATAGCAAGACGCCGGCCTCTATGACCTTCCCTGAGTTGCAAAGGGCCGATTGGAAATGTTGATACTCAGGGGAGGAGCATCCCAGAAGCCACCTGAGGCAAGACTGAAGGGGCCAGAGAAGCTCATCAAGGTCACGAGAGCAACCACCCGAGACCCCGCACACAGCCTAACACTGCCAGCAACCCCGGCCCTGAAAGTGAAAGTGTTAGTCGCTCAGTTGTGTCCAACTCTTTGCAACCCCATGGACTGTAGTCTCCTCTGACCACGGGATTCTCCAGGCAAGGAAACTGGAGTGAGTTGCCATGCCCTCCTCCAGGGGATCATCCCAACGCAGGGATCAAACACAGGTCACCTGCATTTCAGACAGATTCCTTATCATCTGAACCATCAGGATAGCTCCCCAACCTTGAACCATTGCTCTGAAACACCTCATCAAATCCTCCTGGGTTGAGACACACAGATTTTGGGGGAAGGAGCCCCTGTATCCCAGCCTGCCTGGCAAAGCAACAAAGCCCGTCTTTTCTATTTCACCCAAAACTCTGTCCCTGAGAGACAACGCAGCACCGGTGCACATGGACTGAGATTCTGGCTTCATGACGGGGAGGGTGGAATCTGTTCCCAGCAGTCCTGGCAGCACCTCCTCCAGGTAGACTGTGACGGGAAGGGGAAGAGCGTGTATGCCCACCCCAACCGCGCTGCCCAGACACTGGGGTTGCCACAGGGCCATGCTTCTCGCCAGGAAGGGGGCAGGACCCACGGCTGGTCCTCGCAGCCCGTCATTTCTGTGCTGTTCAGTTTTACTGGCCAGTTTGTGCTGCTCCAGGCTGGCGCATCCCTTGGATGAGTTCCTCATCTCCCCAGGCCTTTTCTCCCCAGGGTTAACGAAGCTGTTGGCTTTTAGTCTCCACACTCCTTCTAGAACCTTCTCCAGCACCAGCCTTCTCTCCAAAACAAGAGCCACGACCTATATCCAAGAGAAGCAGGGAAAAGAAGAAACACGAGAAGGTGGCATGCCATCCGGAGGAACAGTGAAGGCCTCAAAGGAAAATCTCAGCCCAAACGGTGCCACTGGGTGAGCGTCCAGTGAAGCTGATGTCTGGGGAAGCTCAGCTTCATCAGAGACCTCCACGTTTCTCCCTCGTTGATGGAAATCCTCTAAAGGTTTGTGCTGCTCACCACGCCGGGCAGAGTGGCTCCCACATGCTGTACCTGCTGGTTCTGAGTGGGGCACCGCCTCCAGGTCAGTGAGGATTAAAGGGTCATAGATTCAAAGGGCATTACAGCTGGAAAAAAAAAAAAAGACCTTGGAATTAGTCAACAGACATTTAGGCAACATTAACTAAAGACCAGACATTCTTCTAAGCACGTAACAAATATTTATCCACTTCATTCTCTCAACAGCCCTCTGCACACGCAGTATTATTATCTCAATTCACAGATAAGGAAACCAAGGCATAGAAAGATTTAGTCACACACCCAAGACTCACAGACGGTAAGTAATCACACCCAGTGCGTCTGGCTCCAAAGCCACTATGCCAAGGTCACAGCCAGGACAATAAGTCACCCTGCCCTTACCCAGAAATGGGTGGCCAGAAATACTGGGACTTGGGAGTTAGCACTCAAAACCTCCTCTCCTCCCCCAAGTTCAAATATCTTTTATTTTCTTTCCAGAACTCACTTAACACAAATGTATAAAATAGGGATGGTTATGAGCACACTGGCCTTCCTAGGGGGCGCAGCGGTAAAGAATGCACCTGCCAATGCAGGAGACACGAGACAAGGGTTTGATCCCTGGGTCAGGAAGAGCCCCTGGAGGAGGAAATGGCCACACACTCCAGTATTGCTGCCTGGGAGTTCCCATGGACGGAGGATCCTGGTGGGCTGCAGTTCACGGAGTCACACAGAGTTGGACAGGACTGAGAAACTGAACACGCAGGCTCGTGAGGACGTTAGAGTTAAGCTGAGGTCTTCCGTGCTGACTTGCTTCCGTCATAACCTGGAAGGATATTTTCTTTCCTTTTACAGAATCCCTGTTATCAGTTCATTTCACTGATCTTTACCTTTTCTCCTGAAAGTAAAATTCAGGAACATATTCATGTAGTCAGGATTTACCTATGACAGAAGATGAAGTCCTAAATAAGATGTGCTCAGGGACTCAGTCATGTCTGACCCTTTGTGACCCCATGGACTGTAGCCCTCCAGGATCCTCTGCCCATGGCATTTTCCAGGCAAGAATACTGGAGTGAGCGACTATTTCCTCCTCCATAGGATGTGCCTGACACAGGGATCGAACCTAAATCTCCTACCTTGGCAGCTGAATTTTTTAGTGCTGAGCCACCTGGGAAGTCCTGAATAGGAGAGTAATGAGCTAAAGCCCTAGGTTACGGCTCCTTTCCACCTCCCGCTAGAGGTGAGTGGATACAGAGCTGGAAGTGCATGACGGTGCCCCCCTGGTGTCTGCGTCCTGTCTGGAACTCCTGCAAAGGGGGCTGGGCTTCTAGGTTCAGGATCTGGAGTTTTCTACAGGGCAGGTGCATAGGCACAGCACCGGAGATTATAGGACATCTCACCTCCTCAATAACCTCAGATATGCAGATGACACCACCCTTATGGCAGAAAGCGAAGAGGAACTAAAGAGCCTCTTGATGAAAGTGAAAGAGGAGAGTGAAAAAGCTGGCTTAAAACTCAATATTCAGAAAACTAAGATCATGGCATCTGGTCCCATCACTTCATGGCAAATAGATGGGAAAACAGTGGAAACAGTGAGATACTTTATTTTTGGGGGGTTCCAAAATCACTGCAGATGGTGACAGCAGCCATGAAATTAAAAGACACTTGCTCCTTGGAAGGAAAGTTATGACCAACCTAGACAGCATATTAAAAAACAGAGACTGTTCATTGGAGGGACTGATGCTAAAGCTGAAACTGCAATACTTTGGCCACCTCATGCGACGAGTTGACTCACTGGAAAAGACTCTGATGCTGGGAAAGGTTGGGGGCGGGAGGAGAAGGGGACGATGGAGAATGAGATGGCTGGATGGCATCACCGACTCTGTGGACGTGAGTTTGAGTGAACTCCGGGAGTTGGTGATGGACAGGGAGGCCTGGCGTGCTGTGATTCATGGGGTCACGGAGAGTCGGACACGACTGAGCGACTGAACTGAACTGAACTGAACTGATACTTTGGCAACAAAGGACCGTCTAGTCAAGGCTATGATTTTTCCGGTAGTCATGTATGGATGTGAGAGTTAGACCATAAAGAAACTGAGCACCGAAGAATTGATGCTTTTGAACTGTGGTGTTGGAGAAGACTCTTGAGAGTCCCTTGGACTGCAAGGAGATCCAACCAGTCCATCCTAAAGGCAATCAGTCCTGAATGTTCATTGAAAGGACTGATGTTGGAGCTGAAACTCCAATACTTTGGCCACCTGTTGTGAAGAACTGACTCATTTGAAAAGACCCTGATGCTGGGAAAGATTGAAGGTGGAAGGAGAAGGGGACGACAGAGGATAAGACGGTTGGATGGCATCATCGACTCAATGGACATGAGTTTGAGTGAACTCTGGGAGTTGGTGATGGACAGGGAGGCCCGGCGTGCTGCAGCCCATGGGGTTGCAAAGAGACACGACTGAGCAACAGAACTGTACTGAGCTGAGCACCTCCTTGAGAAAGGGAAGTGAGGAGGGATAGTGACCACAGCTCTAGCAATTCAGCCTCCCCATGTCCCAACCTCTGACAATGAGCTTGTCTTGGTAGAACTGGGCAGGCCCAGGGCTTAGGTTCAGTCTGGGAATAGCTATGACAAACCTAGACACTGTATTCAAAAGCAGAGACATCACTTTGCCAACAAAGGTCCATACAATAAAAGCTATGGTTTTTCCAGTAGTCATGTACAGATGTAAGAGTTGGACCATAAAGAAGGCTGAGTGTTGAAGAATATATTTTCAAATTGTGGTGCTGGAGAAGACTCTTGAGAGTCCCTTGAATAGCAAGGAGATCAAATCAATCAATCCTAAAGGAAATCAACTCTGAATATTCATTGGAAGGACTGATTCTGAAGCTAAAACTCCAATACTTGGGCCATCTGATGTGAAGAGCTGACTCACTGGAAAAGACTCTGATGCTGGGAAAGATTGAAGGCAAAAGGAGAAGGGGGCAACAGAGGGTGAGATGGTTGGATGGCATCACCAACTCAGTGGACAAGAATTTGAGCAAGCCCTGGAAGATAGTGGAGAACAGTGGAGCCTGGCGAGCTACAGTCCTTGGGGTTGCAAAGAGTTGGACACAACTTAATGACTGAACAACAACAAAATCAAAGCTTTCTCAACTCTGCACAATTAGAATTTGGACCAGATAATTCCTTGCCTTGAGGGGGCAGTGGGCATCCTGTGTATGGTAGGATGCTAGTGGTACCCCTGGCCTCCACCGAATACCAGGAGTGTCTTTCTAATTGTGACACCCAAGAAATGTCAACAGACATTGACAAATGTACTCTTGGGGGCCAAATTACCCGATTGAGAACTACACATTTAGTCTGAACTAGAGGAGAGTGAAAAGGTTGGCTTGAAGCTCAACGTTCAGAAAACAAAGATCATGGCATCTGGTCCCATCACTTCATGGGAAATAGATGGAGAAACAGTGGAAACAGTGTCAGACTTTGTTTTTTTGGGCTCCAAAATCACTGCAGATGCTGATTGCAGCCAGGAAATTAAAAGACGCTTACTCCTTGGAAGGAAAGTTATGACCAACCTTGATAATATATTAAAAAGCAGAGACATTACTTTGCCAACAAAGGTCCGTCTAGTCAAGGCTATGGTTTTTCCCATGGTCATGTATGGATGTCAGAGTTGGACTGTGAAGAAAGCTGATCGCCGAAGAATTGATGCTTTTGAACTGTGGCGCTGGAGAAGACGCTTGAGAGTCCCTTGTACCACAGGGAGATCCAACCAGTCCATTCTAGGGGAGATCGATCCTGGGTGTTCATTGGAAGCACTGATGCTAAAGTTGAAACTGCAATACTTTGGCCACCTCATGCGACGAGTTGACTCACTGGAAAAGACTCTGATGCTGGGAAAGGTTGGGGGCGGGAGGAGAAGGGGACGACCGAAAATGAGATGGCTTGATGGCATCACCGACTCTGTGGACATGAGTTTGAGTGGACTCTGGAAGTTGGTGATGGACAGGGAGGCCTGGCGTGCTGTGATTAATGGGGTCGCAGAGAGTCGGACACGACTGAGCGACTGAACTGAACTGAACTGAATTCCAGAATCAAAATAAATAAACTTTTGGAATTGAATTCAATCCTCCTAGATCCCTGGGCTGAGTCCAGGATTGATCTAATTTTCCCAAATTATTTGAGATTAGTCATGAAATAGCCTCTCAGATGGGTTCAAGGATGGAGTGAAGGAGACTTTGCCACTTGGAAAGGAGCATTCAAATTCTTCGAATGAGTCAAACAGCTTTTCTCTAGCTTATTCAATATTCTTCATAAGAGATTTCAGAAACAGCCTAAAATAACATTTCATGCTTTGAATGCAGCAGTCACAGTGGGGCCCTGAAGTTGTGGAACCAAAGCTGAGGAAGATTAAAGCTCTAAATATTCTGCAAAATAATGAGAGTGTGCACAGAATACCTCTCATCCCTCCCATCTTTCCTTTCCTACTGCCTTTGAACTATTCATGGCAACAGACAGTCTGCATATCTATGACACTGTTATTCAGTTGCTAAGTCATCTGCAACTCTGTGACCCCATGGACTTCAGCATGCCAGACTCCTCTGTCCTTCATTATCGCCCAGAGATTGCTCGAATTCATGTCCATTGAGTCAGTGATGCTATCTAACCTTCTGATTTTATGCTGCCTCCTTTCCCTTTTGCCTTCAATCTTTCCAAGCATCGTGATCTTTTCCAATGAGTCAGTTCTTTGCATCAGGTGGCCAAAGCATTGGAGCTTTAGCTTCAGCCATCAGTCCTTCCAATGAGTATTCAGGGTTGATTTCCTTTAGGATTGAGTGGTTTGATCTCCTTGCACTCCAACGGACTCTCAAGAGTCTTTTCCAGCCCCACAAGTCAAAAGCATCAGTTCTTCACTGCTCAGCCTTCTTTATGGTCCAACTCTCACACCCATACACGACTACTGGAAAAACCATAGCTTTGACTATACGGATCTTGTTGGCAAAGTGATGTCTCTGCTTTTTAACATACTGTCTAGGTTTGTCATAGCTGCCCTTCCAAAGAGCAAGCATCTTTTAATTACATGACTGCACTCAGCATCCGCAGTGATTTTGGAGCCAAAGAAAATAACATCTGGGATGGCTGACCATCAAAGTCCAGCATTTGAGTACTTTACAGAGTTTGAAAACTCCTATTTGGGAACCCCGGAGAGTGGGGAAGGGCCCCCTTACTCAGACCCTCAGTATCTTCTCTCTCACCCTCCACCCTGTAAAGTCTGCCTGTCTTAGCCGAGTTGCGCTGCTGTAACAGGAGACCACAGACCAGGTGCCTTAAGCCACAGACACTTATTTTGCACACTTCTGGAGGCTGAGAAGTCCACGGTCAAAGTGCCAGCACACGTGGTGTCTGCTGAAGGCTGCCCTCCCCATTCCCTTCTCACTGTCTTCACACGGCTGAGACTCACATCCTCTCTCTCGTCTTCACATAGGACATGCATTCCTTTCACAAGGACGGCTCTCTCCTGAGGTCCTCTCAGTCTCCACCTCCAGATGCCATCCCACTGGACGTCTAGACTCCAACCTGTGAGTTTTGCGGGACTCAGTCCATAGTAGCCCACAACTCCCTTCATGGGAGGACATTTCAGCTGTTGCCAGACGTTGATGCTGCTGCTGCTGCTAAGTCGCTTCAGTTGTGTCCGACTCTGCGACCCCATAGACGGCAGCCGACCAGGCTCCGCCGTCCCTGGGATTGTCCCCCCTAGGACTGGCTAATTCTTAAAAGCAAACAACTTGCCAGGGCAGAGATGGAGGAGGATAAATGATGAGTATTTGGACCACAGAGAACTTTTAGGGCAATGAAAGCATTCTGCATGATGCTGTGATGCTGGATACACATCATATGCATTTGTCAAAACTACATAGAATGCACAGCGCCAAGAGTGAACCGTAATGCAAACTAGGCTCTGGGTGATTGTAACATGTCAATGTGATTCCATCAGTTACAACAAAACTTGTGTCGGGAATGTTGATGATGGGGGAGGTATCTACCTGTAGCCTCCCTGGTGACTCAGGCAGGTAAAGAATCTGCTTGCAGTGCGAGAGGCCTGGGCTCGATCCCTAGGTTGGGAAGATCCACTGGAGAAGGGAAAGGCTACCCACTCCAGTATTCTGGCCTGGAGAGTTCCATGGACAGAGGAGCCTGGCGGGCCACAGTCCACGGGGTTGCAAAGCGTTGGACACGGTTGAGCAACAAACACTTTCACTTTATGTAAGTGTGAGGACAAGAGATACATGGAAGTGTCTATATTTCCCTTCAATTTTCCCATGAAACTTAAACTGTTCCAAGAAATAAAGAAATAATAGTTATAATTATAGTAAAACAAATTGGTATGGCCATTTTGGGTGTATTTCCTTCTATATATGCAGTGCTCTGATCCTCTCCAACTTCCAAAGTGTAAATGTTAAATGTGGATGATAAAGGTTGACTCTAATTGGATTCTATCAGAAATTTGAGGGAAAATTTTTGCAGGTGTTAAAAAAAAATCTTTCACAATTAGAACCAGCACATCTTGACTTGTTTCCCTTCTTACAGATTTTTTTGCATAAACTGAGAAATAGGACAGAAAAGATTGTGCTGGACAAAACTGAACAGTAAGCAGAGTTCCATGTAAAATGCCAGGCTCCTGCAGGCAGCCAATATATTCCAATGGAAAACTTCACAAATAACATAGTGCTGCCTCACAGGATTCGTTGTCAATGCCTTTGAGAGGATTTCATCCTAGAATGGTCGTCCAGAGTGCTTTTCTGTGCTTAGTCACACAGTAGCATCCGACTCTTTGCGAACTCATGGACTGTAACCCATCAGGCTCCTCTGTCCATGGGATTCTCCAGGCCAGAGTACTGGAGTGGGTTGCCATGCCCTCCTCTAGGGGATCTTCCCAACCCAGGGATCAAACCCAGGTCTTATGCATTGCTGGCGGATTCTTTACCATCTGAGCTACCAGGGAAGTCCTTAATTGTCTAATTTTATAACCCATGCTTCAAGACCAATTTCCCATACTTTCCTAAACTCCAGGAGCTTGCCAAGGGTCTTTTGCTTTGTTTTGAATTAAAGAAAAGTGAATTTCTTTCTTCTCTTATTCATCATTTTGATGGTTTCTCTTAGGAAACAAATGTCTAAGCAAGTGATCTAGCATTGTACTATTTTTCACCTGTAAGTAGAAGTTATCACTTACAAAGTCGAGGTAGATATTTGTAAATAATTTTGTTTTTACTTCTAACTTGTTGTTTTGTTACAAGTCCTATTCATTTGATTAATAGTTCCAACCATGTTGACATTTCTTAGCTTTATCCATGCATGATATTTTCTCTAAGAGGATGACTTTAAAGGCTAGTCTTATGTTTGGCTGTGAAAAATGTTTTCTTAAAGTGTTTCAGATAATGCTGTCGCAGAAACAAACACGCTGTTATAGATTCAAGTAAACACACACTCCAAGCATGCACACACAACTGAATCCCTGTGGCTTCTCCCCTTCTGTTTACACTTCATACATGTTGTGTGTGTGTGTGTATGTGTGGCCCTCAAATCTACTAAATGATCAGTGGTTTTATATTATGGCAAAAGCAACACTGTAGAGTCAGACACATCTTGTGACTGAAGCCAACATGGCAACATAATTGATTTCGTGATTGTGACTGGTTACTTGGCTCTATCTGAGCAGCCGTTTTTCTTTTGAATGGGAATAATAACTCTTATAGAGTTACTACTGAGGACAGCAGGAGAAGGGGGTGACAGAGGATGCGATGGATGGACAGCACCACCTACTCAACAGACGTGAGTTTGAAGAAACTCTGGGAGATGGTGAAGACGGGGAAGCCTGGGGCGCTGCTGTCCACGGGGCCACAAAGAGTCAGACACGACTTACTGACAGAACAACAGCCACGACGAACAACACAGAGCCCCTACGCTGAACAAACGAGCCTTGCCCTGCCCGAGATTTTCGCCCCTGGCCGTCCCACAGTAGATTTCCCCGGTCATTACAATGCCGCTGACTGAGAAAGCCTGCCTGTGACTGCTTAGCCCCAAATGGCCACCCAAGGACTTTGTTATATCTTAATTCATAGCGTATGTTACCATGTTTTACTGATATTAATTTAACATATACCCGACTCCTTCTAACTAAGATCATGGCATCTGACTCACTGGAAAAGATCCTGAGGCTGGGAAAGATTGAGGGCAGGAAGAGAAGGGGACGACAGAGGATGAGGTGGTTGGATGGCATCACCGACTCAATGGACATGAGTTTGAGCAAACTCCGGGAGTTGGTGATGGACAGGGAGGCCTGGCGTGCTGCGGTCCATGGGGTCACAAAGAGTCAGACATGTACAATAACAACAACGTACAGTGTGAGGACCTTCCCAGGTGTCCCAGTGGCAAAGAACCTGCCTGCCAATGCAGAAGATGTCAGCTCAGTCCCTGGGTTGGAAAGATCTGGCTGGAGGAGGAAATGGCAACCCATTCCAGCATTATCACCTAGAAAATTCCATGGACGGGGAGCCTGGCATGCTACAGTCCATGGGGTCAGAAGAGAGCTGGACATGACTTAGTGACTGAATAATAGCAACATAGTGAGTGTATGCGGAGAAGGCAATGGCAAGCCACTCCAGTGTTCTTGCCTGGAGAATCCCAGGGAAGGGGAGCCTGGTGGGCTGCCGTCTATGGGGTCACACAGAGTCAGACACGACTGAAGTGACTTAGCAGCAGCAGCAGCAGCAGTGAGTGTATGAGGCAGAGAAGGATATGTGCGCATCAAATATCAACCATTAGTGTTGCCATTTGGAGAAGGCGATGGCACCCACTCCAGTGTTATTGCTTGGAAGATCCCATGGACGGAGGAGCCTGGTGGGCTGCAGTCCATGAAGTCGCTAAGAGTCAGACACGACTGAGCGACTTCACTTTCACTTTTCAGTTTCATGCATTGGAGAAGGCAATGGCACCCACTCCAGTGTTCTTGCCTGGAAGAACCCATGGACAGAGGAGCCTGGTAGGCTGCAGTCCATGGAGTCGCTAAGAGTCAGACATGACTGAGCGACTTCACTTTCACTTTTCACTTTCATGCATTGGAGAAGGAAATGGCAACACTCCAGTGGTCTTGCCTGGAGAATCCCAGGGATGGCGCAGCCTGGTGGGCTGACGTCTATGGGGTTGCAGAGAGTCGGACACGACTGAAGCGACTTAGCGGCAGCAGTAGTGTTGCCATTACTCCTCTCAGGTAAATAACATCGTCCAGCAGGAGCTTTGTGTTTTCACATAAGTAGAATTTACAGATTATTGGTAGGAACTCACTCAAATATTGCTACATCTTCTTATATGAAAGAACCATTTATATTGTCATTAATAAACAAGCCAGGAAATACTAATCAGCATTTGTAGTTATTAATTTCATATGACCAAAGTTATACTTCAACCAAAGGACCGCATGACCCTTTAATTAAAAATTATAATCTCCTCTGAATGCTTGATGGCCGAATCAAACAAACCGTAAGAAACATTAAACTACACCTAAGAAGTTTTGAATTTATCCTTGTGTTTCTGAGTAGATAGAGAAGCTACCTTCAATTTTAAGTAAGGTTAGTAATTCTGACCTCGGCAATAACAGAGCAATAAAGCAAAGCACCACTGGAAAATAAAAATATGGGCAACGATTTTGTGCTCATTGCTCGAAGGGTACATCATGTTATTTCTTCCTTTTCAGCATAGCAATTTTCTTTTTAATTCCTATTAGGAAATACCTTAAAGTACTTTAAGGAAGATTTTCTGTGGAAAGAGATTAAAATGTGAAAAGTGATGACAAGAATGACGCTTTCAGCCAGGAATTGCAGTTTAATTGGCTAATACAATGACAAGAGTCCTGAAGGGGAAATGGAGTGCCATTTTTGGCATTTCCATCGCACTATTTCTGGTTCTCAGAGCTTCCTAACTGTGTAACCGCTGAGAGCTTTGCCAAGGGTCCAGGCGTGGACTGATGGCTCCATTTATAATCCCTAAGGATGGAGTTGGAGAGCAGCGCATTCTGAGCCGCCTCCCCCCAAAGGCTGTCGGGAAGAGATCAATTGGGATTAAGTTTCGTACTGAGCTGGATAAAGGGACACTTCGTCACCCACGTGGCGTGCTGCGAAGAGAACAGACTCTCCACGCTGGGGCCGGGGCTCCTTTCTCCGCAGCGACACTGAGCGGTCAGGCGTATCTGTGTGCACGCGCTAGCCACCCGCTTTCACACTGCACACTCAACAGTGAGTCTCATCCCGCGAGCAGTTCAGGCCCCTGGCTCCTCCGCGGGAGACAACGCTCCTGAGAACAGCGTCGCTGTTCAGTGAGCGCTCACTGTGCCCCAGCCTCCACGGGGGGCAAGTGAAGAAGATGCAGCTTTGAGGAATGAAGAGTCCCGGCTAAGAACGAACTAGAAGGGAGGGTGGTGCATGTGTGCGTGATGGGCGGTGGGGCAGTGTGAGCCCGCAGGCGCGCCGTGGCCCTCAGAGCGCGTGGGATACGGCGCCCTTTCCATCCCCCATTGTACTTTCCTATGTACCTATATGTACTTCTCATAAAATATATATATTTATATGTGTATATATATTTCTTATAAAATATGTATTTATATATGTATATTTATTTATGTGGGCTTCCCTGGTAGCTCATTTGGTAAACAATCCTCCTGCAGTACAGGAGACCCCCGTTGGATTCCTGGGTTGGGAAGATCCACTGCAGAAGGGATAGGCTACTCACTCCAGTATTCTGGGGCTTCCCTGGTGGCTCAGCTGGTAAAGAATTCGCCTGCAATGCGGGAGACCTGGGTTCGATCCCTGGGGTGGGACGATTCCCTGGAGAAGGGAAAGGCTACCCAGTCCAGTATTCTGGCCTGGAGAATTCTATGAGCTGTATATAGTCCATGGGGTCACAAAGAGTCAGACATGACTGAATGACTTTCGAGGGCTTCCCTCATAGCTCAGTTGTTAAAGAATCGGCTCGCAATGCAAGAGACCACAGTTCGATTCCTGGGTAGGGAAGATCCACTGGAGAAGGGAAAGGCTACCCATGCCAATATTCTGGCCTGGAGAATTCCATGGACTGTATAGCCCATGGGATCACAAAGAGTTGGACAGGACTGAGCGACTTTCACATGGCACATGTTTATTTATGACTCCGGGGCTTCCCTGGTAGCTCAGCTGGTAAAGAATCTGCCTGCAATGTGGGAGACCTGGGTTTGATTCCTGAGTTGGAAAGATTCCCCTGGAGGAGGGCATGGCAGCCCACTCCAGTATTCTTGCCTGGAGACTCCCCTGGACAGAGGAGCCTGGTGGGCTACAGTCTATGGGGTTGCAGAGAGTTGGACACGACTGAGCGACTAATCGCAGCACAGCATTCATGATGGTACCAGGCCCTGACTGGTGTGCAGACTTTTCTCGTTGCAGGGGCCAGGGGCTACTCTCTGGCTGTGGTGTGCAGGCTTCTCATTGCGGGGCTTCTCTTGCAGGGCATGGGCTCTGGGAGCATGGGCTTCAGTAGTTGTGGCACCCAGCCTCAGTTGCCCCACAGCGTCCAGGAACCTCCCAGACCAGGGATCGAATCTGGGTCCCCTGTGTTGGCAGGCGGATTCTTTGCCCCTGAGCCACCAGAGAAGCCCATCCTCCACAGTACTTTCCAGAGGGCTTTTCCTCCCAGTGCGGTCCTTCTCTTATACCAGGCGCCCCTGACCTCCTATCTGGGTTTCTTGGGAAGTAGAAGGCCATCAGCTCATCGAACAACAGCATGAAACAGAACTCTCATAGTGGAGACTCTCCCAGGGAGACCCCTTGCTGTCTCCTAGAGGTCGTATTTTGCCAGCCCCCCCGCCACCAAGTGTTCATCAGGCATATGTTCGCCTTCTGCACCCCCCCAAACTGCTCATCAGACATACATGATCATGTCTGCACTTTCCCAGCTCATTCCCCAGCTGAAGTTCTCCCGGCTACTCACATAGATCCTAGGAGAGTCACCCTCAGACATCAGTGACATGCTGAGCCTCAGGCTGCAGTAAATAGTGACAAAAGGACTTTGTCATCTGACAAAGGAGCTGGAGAAGTCAGGGAACAACTGAAATCTGAGGGCCTGCATGGGAGGCTCACAGAGACTGTGGGCCGCCGTGAGAAGGAGACTTAAGTGGGCTATGGCCGCAGGAAAGGCCATCTGAAGGCAGGAACCCCTGAGCTGAGACAGTCAGTGTGTGTCTCGTGTGTGGAGGCAAGAAGCAAGAAATAATAATCTAGGTGTAGGGAAACTGAGGAGGAAAGGCTCAGAGGCAGGACACTGATGGGTGAATTCAGGGGGTCGACCCAGGTCAACCTGAGAACAGCATGAAACTCTATGAAGGGTGTTAAGGTGGGGCTGTAGCATCCACAGGTGCCAGGTCTTAAAGAGTGCCAAAAGATATACCAGGAAACTTGGATTTGGACTGAAACAGAGTCCCTAATAGACTTGTCAGGTGCTAGTGGTAAAGAACCCGCCTGCCGATGCAGGAGACATAAGGGACATGGCTTTGATTCCCTGGAGGGCATGGCAACACGTTCCAGGATTCTTGCCTGGAGAATCCCACGGACAGAGAAGCCCGATGGGCTACAGTCCATAGGGCCACAAAGAGTCGGATGTGACTGAAGTAATGCACCAGGCAGGTGCGCGATAAACTCGTCGGGTTTTCTTTCTATCAGGTTGATGGCTCTGTGATCCCCAGTGATAAAGATGGAGAAGCATGTCTTCTGAGAGCAGAAACTATCAGGATCGTACTGTGTGCTTTCAAAAGGTTACTCTGGGGGCAGGGTGTCAGGAGGGTAGACGTTGCGGGGATTTGGGAATGAGGCTGTCAGCAGAGAGGTTCTTGCAATGGTCTAAGTGGGCAGCGATTGTGTCCTAATCTAAACTGCGAAGAGTTGGGATGGGGAGAAGGGCAGGGGGAGAGTGGCAGAGAGCAAAGAAGAAGATGGGAGAGACAGATGAGGGCCTGTTTGGAGAGGCAGGAAAGGGCCTGTTTGGAGAGGTCTTATCCAGAATGACTGGTGCTGCCTTCCAGAGGGAGAGGAGAAAGGCTTAAAACTGTGTGCTTTTGATTTTTTTTTTTTTTTTGCCTGAGAGAATGGCTCAGGGAGTGTCCTAGGAAGCGTCTGGAAACTTCTACCTGGGGTAGTTGTCATTTGAGAATTTTGTAGGTTGAAAGGAGAAAGCATTGAGATGCTTTGAGAAAAAAACCACATGGTCAATATACTGAGGGCTTCCTAGGAGGCGCTAGTGGTAAAGGGCCTGGCTGACAATGCAGGAGACATGAGAGACATGGGTTCGATCCCTGGGTGGCAACCCACTCCAGTGTTCTTGCCGGTGAATCTCTATGGACAGAGGAGCCTGGTGGGCTGCAGTTCCTGGGGTGTCGAAGAGTCAGAGACAACTGCAGTGATTAGCACAAACATGCATAACTGAGGGCTTACCCTCAGTTCAAACAAATGGACACGGCATAATATGCGATCCTTCACCTTGCAAAAGAGGGTCAAAACGTGTTTGCTTTGTTGCTGAGGTTCAGTCGCTAAGCCGTGTCTGACTCTTTGCAGCCTCATGGACTGTAGCCCGCCAGGCTCCTCTATCCATGGGATTCTGCCGGCAAGAATACTAGAGTGGGGCGCCATTTCTGTCTCCAGGGGATATTCCAGACCCAGGGATCTAACCCTCATCTCTTGCATTCCTGCATGGCAAACAGATTCTTCACCACCTGGCCACCTGGGAAGCCCTGTGGTTCCTCGTGCTCCTCTGAAACGTGCACGGTTGTTGTAAGGACAGCATGTCCCCGTGGCGGAAGTTTAAACAGGCTAAGTGGGAACAGAGTGTGTGCACAAGTTAGACACATGTCCAGCTTTCCATTCCGGTCCTGTCTTCCTCGCTGTGGGTTTCTGGGCCCCAGGAAGCTAATTGCACAAGCTCGCCTGCCCACTTTGACCAGGCTGTTCCGTGTCCTTGCGTTTCTGCCAGTGCTGAGCCTTCTGCCAGAAACGCCCCTTCCCCTTTCACTGCCCCCACGCCCGCCCGCTCCATAATCCCCTGAAGTTCCTTGCTGTTCCGTGCCCTGACCCAGTACACGCATCATGGCAGCGGCGGGGGTGGGTGGGTGGGTGGGGCAGTGCAGGGACTCAGGCTGACCCAAGACCTGGTGAGCTGGAATCTGCTTTGTGACACTACCTGCAAGTGGCTCACACGCCCCTGAATGTGCGCGTGCTCAGTCACTTCAGTCGTGTCTGACTCTTTGCCACCCTACGGACCCTAGCCCACCAGGCTCCTCTGTGCACAGAACTTTCTAGGCAAGAATACTGGACTGGTTGCCATGCCCTTCTCCAGGGGATCTTCCCAACCCAGGAACTGAACCTGCATCTCCTGTTATCTCCTGCACTGCAGGCAGATTCTTTACCCACTGAGCCAGCTGGGAAGCCCCCCATGTCCCTAAATGTATGAAAAGCACTGGAGATAATCCCTGCTCATCCTTCAGTCATCAGCTCAGGGCCACCTTCTCCAGAGAGCCCTCCCAGATCTCCCACCCCATCCCCCAGTCTGCTTGAGAGCCTGGTGTGGCGCCAACAGTGAGTGTCCTGCTATCTTCATGAGCCACTTCCAGGCCCTGAGGCTGTCTCTTGCATGTCCATGCTCTGCAGGAGTAAACCTGGCCTTTACCTTGGTCCCCCCACAGCAGCATCCTGACAGCTCCCCTAAGGTCAGAAGTGCACTGCGCTGGGGAATCCTCTGCCTATGCTCCAGCCCCTCCTCTTCCTGCCTTTGGAGCCTCTGTTGTGGGGGCGCCTGGGAGGGGAGACCACCTGGTCCCAAGAACCCTCGAGCATGGCCGAAACCATGTGGAGTGCCCAGGGGCCTGCCTCCGGCACACTCCAGTCCTCAGAGAAGCATGCTTTCGGGCCATATAACAGCGACACCTGGCTGAATTTGCTCAGGTTCCCTCTGAAGAGGTTTATAGGAGTTACCTGAAGCAGAGCCAAGATACACTGAGGGATGAGAAAGCTCTGCACTGTTTCTAATTCCTCCTAACTTTCTGCCTCCCAGCAGGTGCTGGCGCATAGTCCCCTCTGGCCTCCTGCACCTCTGTCTCAACCACCCAGAACCAGCCCGCTGCGCTCCCGAGGTCCCCGGAGGGCCTCTCCCCCGATTCCGTCCCCTCCACGTCCTGCCGGCTGCCCTCTCTGCGGCTGCCGAGATCCACGTGGAGCTCACATCACTGTGTCCTCAGCCTGCTCCCTCTCCCCCAGGCCCGCCGCTCCCCTGGGGCCAGCACTCTGCTTTCAGGAGAGTCTGCAGTGGGCGAGCCTGCTCCCTGCCCACTTCACCTCTGCCCCATGCCCGCGCCCGGAACTGGTTCCCAGGCCTGAAACTCCCCTTCTCTGCCTGGAGCGTTCTGCCCATGACTTCCCCAGGTTAGCTCCTCCTGCCTTTTTGACAGCGGCATGGATGTCGGCTTCCTGGCGTCACCCTGTCTCCCTGGTTACCCCGACCCATCTGGATTCAGTGCAGAGCAAGTATCACCATCCTCTGCCTCTCTTTCTTTAGCAGCTGAACTCTCCTCTCACTACAGAGTTACCTATGGGGCTCAAGGGCCTCAGCTCGTTTGTTTTCATCTCTGCATCCCAAATACCTGAACGATGATAAAGATCATAGAAATGCCATAGATATTGACTAAATAAAAGGGTGCGGATGAGCAAAACAAACTAACTTTTGTCCAAATAAGAGGCACTCTGTGCTCCAGGGAATCTGGTGGGACAGTTGGATGTTTTTAGGAATAGATTTTATGATCTCAATCCTTGCATCTCCTCATATCCAGAGAAGCACTAAATCCTTCATGGGGACATCAGACCCTCGCGACTAACAAAAAGCCTTCTGTAAAAGTGCTTCATGGTATTCAACTCCCCCTTCTCCAAAACCTTATATATTGACTTTCCCCCACTGCTGCTTTGGAGCAGTCTCAGAGCTATCCGAGATGCTGCCTCCCTGGCTGCAGACCTCCTTTTGCCCCAAATAAAACTTCACTCACAACTCTCAAAAAAAAAAGTCAAATGTGCTGGCAATCCTCCAAATTCTAGCAGGCCCTTTTCTGGGTTATATTATATATTATAGCCCTGGTTATGTTCCCCAGGGCTATCTTCTGCCTGCACTACCAGGCCCCATGGGTGGCACCTTTGGCCTCCACCATAAATGGAAGAACAGTACAGAAGGTGCTGGAAGTCATTTCTGGTCCCATGACAGCCCTGCACTGAACTCGAATGACACCACCGGCCCCTACTCCCTCCAGGCCCAGGGGTGGAGCAGCCTCCTTACGGCTGGCACCTGGGGGCCCCATCCTCAGCTGTTCCCCCACCCCTGCCACAACCCAGGAAAAGACCTTCATTCCAGGCCCTCCACCTGCTCCATCTGGATGAAGGGCTGCTGCTGCTGCTAAGTCGCTTCTGTTGTGTCCAACTCTGTGCGACCCCATAGACAGCAGCCCACCAGGCTCCCCCATCCCTGGGATTCTCCAGGAAAGACCACTGGAGTGGGTTGCCATTTCCTTCTCCAATGCATGAAAGTGAAAAGTGAAAGTGAAGTCGCTCAGTCGTGTCCGACCCCATGGGCTGCAGCCTACCAGGCTCCTCTGTCCATGGGATTTTCCAGGCAAAAGTACTGGAGTGGGTTGCCAGTGCCTTCTTCAGAATGAAGCAGGGCAAAGGCTAATAGAGTTTTGCCAAGAGAACGCACTGGTCATAGCAAATACCCTCTTCCAACAACACAAGAGAAGACGCTACACATGGACATCACCAGATGGTCAACACCAAAATCAGATTGATTATATTTGTTGCAGCCGAAGATGGAGAAGCTCTATACAGTTAGCAAAAACAAGACCGGGAGCTGACTGGGGCTCAGATCATGAACTCCTTATTGCCAAATTCGGACTTAAATTGAAGAAAATAGGGAAAACCACTAGACCATTGTCCCCCCTGCTGCTGCTCCTAAGTCACTTCAGTCGTGTCCAACTCTGTGCGACCCCATAGACTGCAGCCCACCAGGCTCCACTGTCCCTGGATTCTCCAGGCAAGAACACTGGAGTGGGTTGCCATTTCCTTATCCAGTGCATGAAAGTGAAAAGTGAAAGTGAAGTCGTTCAGTCGTGTCTGACTTGTGCTACTCGGAACCCTGTTGGAGCATCGGGTAATCTCATTTCTGTGCATACAATTTAGGAATATTTTCTCTATACACAAATTATATCAACACACGTTTTCTTTTTCACTATTTATTTTAAAACATTTAAACATTTTTGAAACTATTTTTACATTTTCAGTTTTTACAAAACAACCATATAGGACCAGTATCTGTCTGTATCATGTGTGTGTATGTGTGTTTGCCCTGAAGAGAAAACTTTTAATTTTGACTTCATAAACCTTGGGAATGTTGAAAAACAAACACTATCACAAAACAATAAAAGAAAAAGTTATTACATAGAAAGACATTGTTACAAAATCTTAAGTCTTCCAATCTGTATATTTAGGATCCATCTTAAGTATTTATTACTAAACTGGGAATGTAGGAAGCAGTACATTGACAGATATATAGTTTGAATGTGCTGGTGTTTGTTTTTTTTTTTTGATTTCCCATATGTTTGTATCAAAATTAGACATACAAAAGGTACCAATGGATTTCAACATTTTTACAGATCATTTGTTATAACAGTTTTTGAAACTCTACATTTTAAAAAGAAATATTAGTTATTTAATTGTATACATACATCATGTTTGCTTGGGTACAATCTGCTGTGTAGTTGTGACTTTTCTGTGTTTTCTTAATGTCTTCATTGTGTCTGTTTAACCTGCCTTAAGGTAACAGATTTGCATTATGCTCCAAGTAGAAATGTGCAGCGTATCTTCGAAAATCCCCGAGGTCTAGAGAGGCACCTGGGTTACAGGCTCTGTGTGGCTGACATGCACTTTTCATGGCTATGTCAATCATATAGCTCACCAAAACTGAGCACCATTTCTTGCTTCTTATTCTCACCCTGTATTTGGAAGTGATCTGTTCCATTTTAGCTACACCTTCCCTGCATTCATCACACAGTTTCACTGTGGATGGTTGACTTATCTGAGGGGTCTCCTTGTCACTGGCAAAACAGTGTATCTCATTGACCACAGACTGATAAAACCATCACCATCCCAACGGCACAAACGCGTCCTTTTCTTCTGCTCGGAAATCACGGTGCCCCTTCTTCATTGTTTTCGTATGCTCTGCACTCACGAGGGGGCGCTTTTCAGTCCTGCTCTCACGAATTGTCCCTGTCGCCCTCACCCCTTTCTTCTTCCAGGCTGACACCAATGTGACACTTGTGAAGAAGCCATCGAAGCACAGGTGGTGTGGATTCTGGCCCCTTGCCAAAAGAACATCAGCAAAATTCATCACGAGGTTTCCACCGAAACCAACCAACTGAAGTTCGCTAAGGTAAAAATTAAGTTACCTCTTCAGATTTTTAAAAATAGCCATAGTATACAGAAATGGTCTGGTATTGTATTAAACTTTTCCATCCATGTCAAACTTAAAGGATGCTTGACGTCATAGTGGGCATTTAAGATAAACCAAAATAAAATACTTATGTAATACTAAAAGGTCCAGTGGAGATCTTATGTATTGATGAGAATTATATTACTGACTGTATATTTAAATAATACTACCATAAAGTTATAACACTATACTAATAAGAGTAATTGTGGCATCAGTTGAATAATAGTAACTTAACTAAAAAAAAAAAAAGCACATATCAAAATTATTTCAACAGAAATACAGTAAATGAAAAACTGAAAACATCTTACAAACTATAATGCTTTATCTACTTGAAAAAAACAATCGATTAAGTTACAGTAGCTAAAACTAAAGAGAAAATCAGAAATGACTTTCAAAAGGGAAAACACAGGCTGATGTTGTGTCCTGGTCGTGAGTGTCCGGGCCCGGCTGTGCGGAGCCCGCGGGTCCCCGAGTCTCCGGCTGGACCCCGCCTCACCAGGGGGCCCCGGGACCCAGGGCCTCCCCTGCCCGCTCCGGGCCCCCGTGGGCTGCAGGTGGAGCAGCAGGCGCATGCGGGCCCCTCGGGAGGAGCTGGGAGCCGGCCTCGGCCTGGGCCAGCGCCTGCCTGAGGCGGGCGTTCTCCCGGATCAGCGCGCTGAGCGCTCGCTCCATCCCCGCGGCCGCCGCCCGGCGCTCCTGCGCCCTTTCCTCGAGGACGCGCACCTCCTGGCGATGGAAGGCGACGGTTCTCTCCAGTTCTCCGCGCAGGTCTCCAGCTATCTTCCGGGAGAGGTTGCGGATCTGACACTCGGAGTTGAGCTCTCTGCACACGACGAGGAGCCGCTTCTTCGACTCCAAGCAGCGCGCCTCCTCCCTGAACAGTCTTCCGTGAAGCTGCATCGCGCAGCGGTCGTGGGACTCGGGCAGGCTTTGAAGTTTGCGCCTCAGCAGCTGGATCTCCCCGTCGAGCCGTGAATTTTCACACCGCAGGGCGGCTTCCTCCACGTGGAGGCTTGTGATTCGTCCCGGGAGCGCCTCCCGCCTCCGCTGACCTCCCCGCGGGCGCCCGGCGGGCGCTTGCTTACCCTCGTCGGGAGGCGGCGGGGACACGCTGCAGTCAGCGGCCTCACCGACGGCCTCCAGGGCAGCCTCCGACCCCTGGACAGCGGGGTGGCCGTTCTCCGCTTCCTTCCCTGGCTGGCCGTCTGGGTTCCCTGCATCCGCGCAGTCTCCAAAGAGCTCGGGCAAGGTGAAGACGGCCAGCAGGAGTGCTGCTGTGGACCTTAGTCGGTTGAGCCTGTCTTCCAGGACCCGCTCCTCGCGGGCCTTGGGCGGCTCCAGGCCTCCTCCCAGGCCCTCCTTTTCCTGGACTCGCTGCTTTTCTCTCTCAATTTCTCGGTCAGACGGTTCTGGACTTTCTGGAAAATCAACACTGTTGTTCAAATCAGTCATTTGTTTCTTCTGAGGTCGTTCTCCACCACCCTCTGATGCTTTTAAGGTGTGTTTTCCATCAGTAACTTGGGAAAGGGAAGAAGACTGGCCGTTCCATGCCGTCTCCAGGAAGTCCGCCGTGTCAAGAAACGATGACCCGCTCAGGTTTGCGTTCATGGCCGACAAGCACAAGGTTTGTAACGTGGGAGGACTGGCCTCCACCGGAGGCGGCTTGAGGGCTTCATCAGCCTGAGCCCGCGGTCCAACATTCTGACTACATTTTCCGCAGACTTCCTCATGGGCAGAAGACCTTCTCCCCAGCGACTTCACACTCCTTAAATTGTGCCATCTCTTTACCATGACAACCAGTACCACAGCACATACCAGGATCTCCCAGCGAAACTCAGGGAGACCTGAGTCGTGTGTCCAGCTCTCAGGAACCACCAGCAGAGTGCCCCATAAATGCTCCAGCATCAGCTGGAAGGCGGATCCCAGGGCAGGCAGCAGGCCCTTCATGTCTGCGAGGGCTCCACTGCTCTGTGTCTGAGATCCAGTGTCCCGGTGGCCTCAACAGACCGCTCAGAACCCTGCGAAGTGTTCCGTCTCCAAGGTAAACAGGTGCCTGACAACCAGGGCTGATCAGTTAGGCTGGGGGAGGGGAGGCCAGCCAGGTTCCAGGAAACGGTTCTCCCAGAGTGCTCTGAAATAGAGATCTAATCCCCTACACAGGCCCTGAGGGAGGTGCAAACAGCTGATCTCAGCTTGGAGCTGGGCTGTCGAGGCGCACCTGGCCCTTCAGCAAACCTCGGGGTCAGAGCAGGGCCAGGCTGCACCCCTTTCTGTGCATAGGCGCGCTCAGCGGCAAGTGGCGGGGCCTCTTCCTGGGGTGAGGCCTAGTCTCTGGACTGAAAGTTTCCTCCTGCTGCAGAGAAGCCTGGGCCTGTCACCAAAGCCCAGGGCCCGCCCTCCTCTGTGGCTCCCTCTCCCTTTGTGTGTGGTCACCATGCAGGCAGAGCTGAGGACTGGAGGACATTGCCACCAGCTGTTAGCTGTGAGACGAGTACCCCAGCGCCAACAGCTCAGGAGAAATCAGCTTGAACGTCAGGATCTTACAGCCGCATAGATTCTGTGGAGCCAGCACGTGCTTACTGTGTCCCTGGTACAAGGGGACTCTGCTCCCAGGTGGCGTGGTGACCTGGGCTGATTTCCTAGTGTGGTCCTGCCATTTGCAGCCCATGCTTCCCATTTTACAGGCCCCTGAGTAGATTTGTAACCCACAGAGTCCTCTTAGAAGTGGCCTAGAGGCTCAGTTTGCCCTGTTTGAATCCCATTAAACCACATCTGTCTCTCCTAGTATCTCTGGCCACCCATGCTCAGATCCTCCTAGTCAGGCTCTCAGACTCTACCTAGCATCTCATACTCAGTTCCTTTACTGGACAGGGAAGCAAGGGAACTGGCATCTGAGACCTTTGCAAAGGTCCCAACAGTTCTAGGGCTCAAGAGCCCCTGGTGCATTGAGTGGGGTGCGGGCAGCAAACCCTCCTGAGGGAAGTCAGACCCTTTTCAGGGTGAGAACCAAGCCTGCAAGTTCACATGGTCAATCTTTAAAAAGGCTCAAATGTGGGCTGAAGAAATGACAGTGATCTCCAGAGTCCCCAGCTAGCCCTAAAATGTGTGAAATGGAGTTAAAACTATTGACCCATAAAGTGGTCTGGGACTCTTTAGTGACTGAAGCATCTGACTCGTTGGAGAAGACCCTGAAGCTAGGAAAGATTGAGGGCAGGAGGAGAAGGGGCGACAGGGGAT
This sequence comes from Moschus berezovskii, assembly GCF_049115385.1. NCBI lineage: Eukaryota > Metazoa > Chordata > Mammalia > Artiodactyla > Moschidae > Moschus > Moschus berezovskii. Next base: position 8,627,780 of record NC_142460.1, read on the forward strand.
GAGATGGTTGGATGGCATCACCGACTCAATGGAATGAATTTAAGCAAACTCCAGGAGATGGAGAAGGACAGGGAAGCCTGATGTGCTGCCGTCCACGGGGTCACAGAGAGTCTGACACGACTGAGCTGCTGAACAACAGAAAGGCAGAAACAAGGCAGTAGAGACAAGTATTCCAGAAAAGGCTCTGGGCTGGCTGTACTTCTGCAGCCCCTTCTGTGGGGCGGCGTTTAAAGAAGCGGGAGGAGTGGTTCCCCTCCCCGCCCATCCCCCGGGCTGTCCCACCTCCCTCCTCTCCTCCCCGCTCTGCTCTTTCATCCTCTCTTTACCTCCCTTGCCTCTCCTGTGTTTCTGTCCTCTTATTTCCTCCCTCTTTTGTGCTTTTAAGAAAACAGTATTGATAAAAATTTTATATTGCTCATACCGGTAGATATGATTTGTAACTCTGAACTGACACGTTCCATGTGTCCAGGTTGGGACTGGTCACCCAGGCCCTGCACAGCCTCCTGAGGCCTGCCTGTCTCCAGGAGGTGAGCCGTTCCTTCCTGCTTCCTCTGTTCCTGATGCTCAGACAGAAGCCTCAGGTCCCTGAGAAGCCTGGAGCTCTTGCTGGTCAGCACTCAGAGCCCAGGCTTCATTTCTTTCCTGAGTGTTCACTTATTCAGCTCCCAGGGTTCCCTGCCCATGCAGAGTGATGCCAACATTTCCACTGCAGTGTCACCTTTGAGCTGCCCCACCCTGGTGTATGCGTATTTGTCTGTGTGCAGTGGTGTGTGTGTGTTTGCCCTCAAGGGAAAATTTTTATTCTGACTGCCAGATATTAGAAACATTTAAATAAAACAATATTTGAAGCAAAACAACTGTGGATGATAAATGTCACCTGTCATATGAGTAAACAAAAAGTTGTTGCAGCCATCGAGCTGTCAGTCATTGAATCCACCCTGGACTGTGCACCCTGAGGGACTCAGCATGGAGGAAAGCCAGATGCCAGCCCTAGAAAGTTCAACTGCACATCGTATTGGCGATTTCCATGAAACCAGACCCCTGCATCTTCCTGTACAAGGAAAATCGCTAATTTGATACCATGCAGGGCCCTGGGGGGCTCCTGGCCTTTCTGTGTCCCTCATTTCTTTAATTATAGGAAACGGCCTTCATTCGGCCTCCATGACCTTCCCTGAGTCCCAGTTAACAGATTCAAACAGTTGTTAATTATGGAAGGGAGGGGATGGGAGACCAGGAAGAATCAATCAAGAGCAGCCTTGGGGCAAGGTCCCAGTTCCCACCAACAGACACACACAACAATATCCTTGAGCCATTTTGCAGATACTGACGGAGAAGGCAATGGCAACCCACTCCAGTACTCTTGCCTGGAAAATCCCATGGATGGAGGAGCGTGGTAGGCTGCAGACCATGGGGTCGTGAAGAATTGGGTACGACTGAGCGACTTCACTTTCACGCATTGGAGAAGGAAATGTCAACCCACTCCAGTGTTCTTGCCTGGAGAATCCCAGGGACGGGGGAACCTGATGGGTTTCTGTCTATGGGGTCACAGAGTCGGACACGACTAAAGTGACTTAGCAGCAGCAGATACTGAAACCCCCTCCAGGTGGGAGAAGTTAACAGTGAATGGTGGTAGGCTGCCCACAAGCACGTAGAGCCCACACCAACTGAACTGAAGGTTGACAGTGGGCACTCTTACTTACCACCAATGCATCAGAAGCGTGTCCACGAGCTGATCACACCCTGTGTTTTTTCAGTTGCTAAGTCATGTCCAACTCTGCAACTCTTTGGACTGTAGAAAGCCAGGCTTCCCTGTCCCTCGTTGTCTTCCAGAGTTTGCTCAAACTCATGTCCCTTGAGTCGGGGATGCCATCCAACCATCTCATCCTCTGTCGCCCCCTTCTCCTCTTGCCCTCAATCCCCATCAGGATTTGTTTCTATTGAGTTGGTTTTTAGTATCTGGTGGCCAAACTACTGGAACTTCAGCTTCAGCATCAGTCCTTCCAATGAATATTCAGGACTGATTTCCTTGAGCATGGACTGGTTGGATCTCCTTGTAGTCCAAGGGACTTGCAAGAGTCTTCTCCCACACTACAGTTCAAAAGCATCAATTCTTCTGCACTCAGCCTTCTTTAAGGTCCAACTCTCACATCCACCCTCTTTTACTATAAAACTTGTCATTCCCTTCTCCAAGTTGGGACACTTGGTTTTGAGGGAATTAACCCACTGTGTCCCCCTTTGCCTGGCAAAGCAATTGAGATATTCTTTTCTACTTCACCTATTTCTGAGATTCGATTTGGTACTGGTGTACAGAGAAGCTCGCTTTTGGCCTCAAATTCTTTAACTTGAGACATTTCTTTAATAAGCAGTTATCTTTTGATGTTCCAGCTATCTGGTATTTATTGCAAAGCCCCTCTCTGTCTATCCTGGCTTCCCCCTTACCTCTTCAGAGCAGTCCCTCAGGCCTAAGTTCTCAGAAAACCCACCAAATAAAACATAATTCTCAACTTTTAAGATGTAAACGTTTTTTTAGTTGACACAACAAAGTTTTTTTAAAAAAGGTATTAAATAAGAAACCAACTGTGAAATATCAACTCCCCTACATTAATCAATGAATTTAGAGCCAAGCTAAAAGAAATGCTTAAAAATTTGAATGTTGTATTGTTAAGGGTTTAGGGGCATTGCTTTTAAAAAATCTAATAAAAATTCCCCCTGCAAATATTAAATTATTTGTACAGACTTATAATAACAGGACTTATCATACAGAAAGGGTCTGTATTGTTCCAAATGTCAAAATTTCAGGATGGCATAAATCATACTGGACATTTCATTTAAACCAAAATACAGTACTTATTATACTAATCCTGAAAGGTCCGCTGATGGAGAGGTAATGTATTCATGAGAATTAGATTATCTTATATTTTTAAAATAGTAACTTAAAATTATATACCAAATTCCAATAAGAGTAATTATGCTATTGAATAAATAGCAGTAAGTGTTAGTCGCTCAGTCATGCCCAGCTCTTTGCGACCCCATGGACTGCAGCCCACCAGGCTCCTCTGTCCATGAGATTTTCCAGGCAAGGATACTGGAGTGGGCTGCCATTTCCTTCTACAGGGCATCTTCCCAACCCAGGAATAGAACCCTGGTCTCCTACATTGCAGACAGACGCTTTACCATCTAAGCCACTAGGGAAGCCCGAGCTACAAGGGAAGCCCTAGCTAAACCAAAAAGAAATATGTCCAAATTACTCCAAGACAGAAGCACATAGAGATGCTGTGTCCTGGTTGTGGGCATCCAGACCTGGCTGCTGTGAGCTGAGTCAAACCTGCAGGTAACCCCAGGTTTCTGAGCCCTCATGATGGCGTCCTTCTCCTGCCTGATCCAGGGGCTCTCCTGGCAGCTCCGGGCCTCTGTGGGCGCTGGGGGGAGCAGCAGGAGCAAAAGAGCCCCTTGGGAAAGGCTGGAAGTTGGATTCGACCTTGGCCAACATTTGCCTATTGCGGTTCTGCTCTTGTCTTAGCTCCTTGAACGTTCTCTCCACGGCCACAGCCACCCACTCGGCTTTCTCGAGCTCTTTTCTCATAGAAGTGCATCCCCTGGAGATGGTAGGAAGTGGTTCTCTCCAGTTCTCTGCCCATGTCTTCAGCAATCTTGGAAACGTTGTGAATCTGATATAGGGGGTTCATGTCTCTACACATATTGGTTTCTTCTTGATTTCTAAGCAGTAATGTAGAAGCTAAAGTAGTACAAATCCTCTTGAGTAGTGATGAAAGTTTACAGGAAGAATATTGGGGCAAGACAATATCATACTCACTTCAGTATTATTACCTGGAGAATCCCATGGACAGAGGAGCCTGGTGGGCTACAGTCCACAGGGTCACGAAGAATCAGATCCAACAGAGTGATTAAGCAAGCACATGCTTCCAAACAGTAAAGGTCATGAAAGACTGAGAAAGAATTGAGGCATTGTTTCAGAGGCATTGAACAATTGAGGCATTGTTAAAGAGATCCAGGGAACATGACATTTTAATGAGCTGACCCTTGATTAGAACTTGGGCCGTAGGGGGAGAAATAGAGATGAGAGTATTTGAAAAATTGAAAAAATTCTAATATGGACGATGGATTAGATAAATGTTATGTCAATGTCAAATTCTAATTGTGGTCACTGTACTATGATCAGGAAATACTAAACAGGGTTTTAATGGCTTTAGTTTTTGTCAAAAGTTGTCAGAGTTACCAATAATTTCTCAACTGTATCCACTTCATGACATTTATATCCAAGCGATGGTTCTCACTATTTAGATCTTTCCTGATTTTCTGGGCGGGAATCTTTTCGTAGTAAGAAAAATAGCATATAAAATCATAATAATACCCTATGGAGGTCTAAATCAGCTTTGACCCTCTTAGTGTCTGAAAGGTTCCTCCAAAGACATAGCACAGAGTCTGGAACACGTATTACTGCCTGGAACGCACAGGCAAGCTTCTCCAGTCAAATTTGTCTTCAAATTCTCCCTTCAGCCTTCTTTCCTGCCATTATAATGTCTGAGCTGGTTTGGTGCTTGAATAGCTTCTGGTTACCAGGTTCCCTCTGGCTTCTGTGAAAAACTGTTTCTAAATCCCCACAACTAGTGGCTTAAAACAACCAACACGGATGCTCTTATAATGCTGTGGATCAGAGCTAAGAAGTCGAGGCGTCAGCACGCAGTCCTCGCTGTTCCCTGGCTTGCAGCTGCGTCACACCGGTTTCTGCCTCCACCCGCTGTGACTTCCTCTCGGTATGTCTCTATCTTGTCTCTGCTCCATCAGTCTCTGGATTTAGGGTCAGCACTAACCCAGCATGCTCTCATCTCCATCCTAAATTACAGCTGCTAAGACCCTGTTTCCAAATAAGGGCACATTCTTATTTGGTTCTAGTGTGACATGAACTTTTTTGGGGACAGTATTCAACCCATGGGCTTCCCTGGTGGCTCAGCAGGAAAGAATCCACCTGCCAATGCAGGAGATGCAAGTTCAATCCCCAGTCGGGAAGATCCCCTGGAGAAGGAAATGGCTATCCACTCCAGTATTCTTGCCTGGAGAATCCCAGGGACACAGAGACTGACAGGTTACAGTCTATGGGATTGCCAAAGAGACAGACACGACTTAGCATCTAAACACCACCAAATTCAGCTGGTACACCAATACAGTTCCCATGGAGTTTCTGCATAGCTTGAAAACCCTCAGCTTGGCCTTGTCTCTTCCTAACTCTAGATTTTATCTTTGCATACGACTCTCTCCTCCCACCCACCTTGCAGAGTCCCCTGCGGCTCTCTTTTGCCTTCCTTTGTATTCTGCAGTCCCACTGAGACTGTATGCCCCTCCCCAAACCACCCCTGCCTCCCAGAATTCAGGCCTATGAAACACGTGTCCCACGTGTGAATTCTACACAGGAAGCTGGAAAATGGAAGGTGTGCAAGGCTCTGTCTGTCAGCACATTTGTCCAGGACGTGGCTGCTCCCTTACAGACATGGGCTGCCCACTGCCAGGCTCTCTGGTCCACGTGGAGGACGATGGCTTGTCGAGTATCTCAGAACCACTGAATTTTTTCCTGTTAAACCTCATTCTAGTTATTTTGGCTCTAAGATAAAGAAAAATTAATTACTTGCATATTTGATCAACTGAAAAAGTCCAGACTGTATATTTTGAATCTTGAACATAGGACTACATACCCAGGGGAACCAAAGTAATGATTTCCTTCACTTTTAAGTTGTGTAGAAATCCTGGCTGCCTTTTCCACTCTTCACTTCAGTTCAGTCGCTCAGTCATGTCCAACTCTTTGCGACCCCATGGACTGCAGCACGCCAGATTTCCCTGTCCATCACCAATTCCCAGAGTCTGCTCAAACTCATGTCCACTGAGTCAGTGATGCCATCCAACCATCTCATCCTATGTCATCCCCTTCTCCTCCTGCCTTCAATCTTTCCCAGCACCAGGGTCTTTTCAAATGAGTCAGCTCTTTGCATCAGGTGCCAAAGTACTGGAGTTTCAGCTTCAGCATCAGTCCTTCCAATGAACACCCAGTACTGATATCCTTTGGGATGGACTGGTTTGATCTCCTTGCAGTCCAAGGAACTCTCAAGAGTCTTCTCCAACACCACAGTTCAAAAGCATCAATTCTTTGGTGCTCAGCTTTCTTTATAGTCTATCTCTCACATCCATACATGACTACTGGAAAAACCATAGCTTTGGCTAGAAGGACCTTTGTTGGGCCATCAGAACAAGACCTAGCTTCCCCCACAGTCAGTCTCTTCCATCAGGAATCTTCCGTAAGTCTCTTATCCTTATCCCTCAGAGGTCAGACAGAATGAAAACCACAATCGCAGAAAACTAATCAAACTGATCACATGGACCACAGCCTTGTCTAACTCAATGAAACTATGAGCCATGCCATGTAGGGCCACCCAGGATGGTTGGGTCTTGGTGGAGAGTTCTGACAAAACGTGGTCCACTGGAGAAGGCATGGCAAGCCACTTCAGCATTCTTGCCTTGAGAACCCCATGAACAGTATGAAAAAGCCTTTTCCATTGCACCTACTCAAAGGCCAGGCTCTGTAAAAACAATAGTGGTGGTAATAACTCTGGAAGATTCCCTGGAGGAGGAAATGTCTACCCACTCCCGTATTTTTGCCTGAAAAATCCCATGGACAGAGGAGTCTGGCTGGCTACAGTCCATAGGGTCACAAAGAGTTGGACACAACTGAAGTGACTTAGCACACACATGTGCCTGATTCAGGCTTAGTCTCCAGAGAACTCTGCAACATGAGGTAGGGACTGGGCCATGCTTGTGTACAGAGGAGAGAATGATCTCATGGCTTAGATTCTTAGACTGGCCCTGTGGAGACATAGTTTGGTCATGGGTAGGACTCACTCATTCATGCTCTTGTTTAATGCTTTCAGCTTTGAAAGGTCAAGGAGGAACCATCAGAAGTTAATCTTTGCATGAGTGAAAACCTATCAGTGTTGGCAATTAGCTCATCCCTTGTTTATACTTCTCTAGGGTTCATTTTATTTCTATTTGAAAGGTAAGTTTAAAAAAAAAAAAGCATCACAGTATGTGGAAAATAGCTCAGGCTTCAAAACAACCCTTTGGCGCTAGTGGTCAAGAATCACCTGCCAACTGTAGGAGAATCGAGAGATGTTCGTTCCGTCCCTGGGTCAGGAAGATTCCTGGAGAAGAAAATGTCAACCCACTTCAGTATCCTTGCCTGGAAAATTCCCTACACAGAGGACCCTGGTGGTCAGTCCATGGAGTCACAAAGAGTTGGACATGACTGAGAGACTAACATTTCAAAACAACCTTAAGTTGATTTCCACTTCTGCCACCTACAAACTTGACTTTGGGCTTCTCCCTTAACCTCTTTGAGTGTTGGTTTGTTTACCTATAATGTCAATGACATATATCATGCACCCTGCATGAACCCCCCCCCACAGAACATATATGGATGGAACCTGCAGGCAGTAGGCTTCCTCTTCACTCTTGGGAGACTCCAGTCTTTGAACAAGACTGGTTTCCAGACTACAATGGCAAGGTTGACATTACAGTAACCTTTAGCCAGTGTGCAAATACTCAGGTCTGACCACTTCAGGGTGGGTGGGTATGGGGTGGTAGGAATCAGTGCCTGGGGAGAGGAGGGTGGTCTTCCCTCTAGTTGTTCAAGTTCATCTGGGCCTTGTCTCCTGGAAACTCATCTCCCTTTTCATGCTGGAATTCACCCCCACCAAATGAGAAGATAATCATCTCCCTCATCATACTGTTATAAAGAACTGTTATAAAACAATTGTCTTAAATGAATTTTGAGAGAGAAAATGTTAAGTTGGAACTCCGAAAGCATTACGAAAATCAATGAGGAAGTTGTTTTCAGTTAGCAAGATCCCTAACTAAGAGGGATTAAATAGCTCTTACCAAAGTGCGCATTATATAATTCCATCACACACTGTGAGCCATCATCTCACATCAGGCCTTGAACCAACATCTGAAATACCTTTTCCCTTAATCCCCATCATCCAAGAATAAACACTGTTAATGAAAGTCTCAAGAGGAGGTGAAAGAAATTTGTTTTCCCAGTTGATTTTAACTGTCTTTGCTAGAGTAGGGGGCTGTCCCTGGTGGTGCCTTCCTTACAACACGTCAGTCAAATCTGACCACATTCCTGCTTCTAGAATTTTCCTGGGCACCAAGAATCAGGACCTGGCACCTGGCGCAATGAACAGCCACCAGGATGTTTCGAGCTCCACTTTACTAACTGCTCTTTACTCCGTGGGTGAGCTCACATTTTAAATCTTGCCAAGAGAGACACGCCCTTGAACTGTGCAATCCTGTCCCGCGATGTTGAAAGCTTAAAAGGGGTCAAAAATTTTCTTGTTTCAAAACACAAAAGCAAATACTTCTGAGACTGTCTCAAAAAAGTTCCTTGGAATTAGTATCAATTACTCACTGTATGTAGAGAAGGAAATGGCAACTCACTCCAGTATCCTTGCCTGGAAAATTTCATGGATGGAGGAGCCTGGCAGGCCACAGTCCACAGGGTTGCAAAGAGTCAGACACGACTGAATGACTTCACTTCACTTCTTCACTTACCATATAATGAAAGAGCCACATGTACATGAACGTTCTAGAGGAGTGTTTGCTGGGAATAGTGCAAACAGAATTTGACAGCCAGATCATTAGTAGGAACATAAAGACAGATCTGAAGGTGAGAAATGGTGTTCCTTGGCAATGGGAGTTGTTGGATCTTGGAAAACTCTGTTTATGGTTTTACCAGGAGCTTGTAACATCATCTAGAAAATATGTTTACAAAGGTAATTAAGTAAAGTAAATAGGAAACTGCATGGAAAATTTGGCAGTGAATTATATATTTTTTTCTATGTTACCAATATACATTTTCTTTAGGGAACTTGTGAAAAATAAAAATACGGAATGTAGAAGAAAACAAAAATCACACACGTGTTGCATCAAAGATGACTATTTCTAAGGTGTGTGTATTTATTTTGTTTTTCCACAAAATGGTATTTAGGCTCTGTTTGTATTTGTCGTATGCTTTTACACCTAATGTAATCATATTTTATATTATAATATCTGAGTGGTTGTCTCGCTTTGATACCCAAAGCAAACATAATATTTCTTTGAAATTTAGAGCTATTTAAAAACATTTATGTGAATTTTCCAGTTTACTGTAAAACATCCATTCAATACAAAAGATGTATTAAATAAATAAAATGTAAAATTAATACTGTTGCTGTTTAGTCCCTCGGGTGTATCTGATTCTTTGAGACCCCATGGACTGTAGTCTGCCAGGCTCCTCTGTCCATGGAATTTCCCAGGCAATAATACTGGAGTGGGTTGCCATTTCCTTCTCCAGGGGATCGTCTCGACCCAAGGATTGAACCTGCATCTCCTGCATTGGCAGGCGGATTCTTTACCACTGAGCCACTGGGGAAGCCAAAGGTAAGTAAATATGTAACATAAAATACAATTTTACAAAATAGATACATATATAAAGGATACAACAATAAAATAATTACCACATCTCTACACAAGTGAAAGATGCTATTTTCCTGTACTTCTTGAAATTTTAGCTTTACATCACTTAAACACTTCTACTTACCACAAGTCTAAGAATGTTTGCTCAGTTTTCGACACCTTGAAAATACTCTATGTCCCTGGAAAAGATTCCGTGGTAATTTTTCATATACACAACTTCCCTGCTGAGACACACACATGCACACATAACCTATTTGGGAACTCCTGGGTCATAAATTCCATGCTGGAGGAGGTGAATTTCCTGAAGAAAAATGAATCTCCAGTACAACTCTAGAGTTGGTTTGAGGTACGCCTTTACCAGAAAAAAGTTTATCAATTTACAGGAAAGTATCAAAATCAATAGGTCATAGGTTTTTCATTTAAAAAAATTTCTTCACTACATTTCATGTGTGGTTTGGGCATCCCTGGGTCGGGAAGATTCCCAGAGAAGAAAATGGCAACCCACTCCGATACTCTTGCCTGGAAAATCCCATAGATGGAGGCTACAGTCCACGGGGTCACAAGGAATCGGACACAAGTGAGCAACTTCACTTTGGACATCTGTTGCGACTTGCTGGCTTGTGAGATGAGTCACCACATGGCAGGTGATGAGACACAGACTCATCCGGAAACAGGCCCTCATGCTGGACGTAGCAGGTGCTGTCCACACTCTCCTCTGGTTGCTACTTTATACTGCACGTGATAAAGTCACTTTTCAGGTATGTGTGTGGCATTTCTAAATGGAATGAAATCTATCATTGCACCATGACTTGCATCACTGCGTGTCCTGGCTCCCCACCGTGCCACCTGATTTAGACGGACAATCACCAACATAGGAAATCACCCCGATCACCCAGGCAACAGAAAGACACGTGGCCAGAAAGATGGGAGACACGACTCCGTAACCCAGTAACTTACCATTTACTGGAGCAGTGAGCACAGCCTACTCAAGGGTCTTCTGGGGAAGTGTCTCCATGTTCCAACTCACCAAAGCCCAACATTCCACGGTTAGATCTTCATTCCTTTGGCTCTAGCCTACAGAGGTTGTATTGCTTCGCCAAATTCAGATATCACAGACATAAAGCCATGCGTGGCTGCGACGCACCGCGCGGAAGCGCGCCGGCTGCGACGCACCGCGCGGAAGCGCGCCGGCTGCGACGCACCGCGCGGAAGCGCGCCGGCTGCGACGCACCGCGCGGAAGCGCGCCGGCTGCGACGCACCGCGCGGAAGCGCGCCGGCTGCGACGCACCGCGCGGAAGCGCGCCGGCTGCGACGCACCGCGCGGAAGCGCGCCGGCTGCGACGCACCGCGCGGAAGCGCGGCCGAGAGGAGCTTCCCCTGGCCCAAGGTCGGGGCGGCAGACAAGAGGAGCTACCCTCGCCCAGTGGGGTCAGGGCCGGCGGCCGAGAGGAGCTACCCCACGCCCAAGAGGCGGTGGCTGCGCGTGCGCAGGAGGGCGGAGAGAAGCTATTCCACGTTCAAGGTCAGGAGGGGCGGCCTTGAGGAGACACCCCTCTTCCAAGGTAAGGAGCAGCGGCTGCGCTTTGCTGGAGCAGCCGTGAAGAGATACCCCATGACCAAGGTAAGAGAAACCCAAATAAGACGGTAGGTATTGCGAGAGGGCATCAGAGGGCAGACACACTGAAATCATAATCACAGGAAGCTGGTTGATCTGATCACATGGACCACAGCCGAATGTGGTCCACTGGAGAAGGGAATGGCAAACCACTTCAGTATACTTGCCTTGAGAACCCCATGAACAGTATGAAAAGGCAAAATGATAGGATACTGAATGAGGAATTCCCCAGGTCGGTAGGTGCCCAGTATGCTACTGGAGATCAGTGGAGAAATAACTCCAGAAAGAATGAAGGGATGGAGCCAAAGCAAAAACAATACCCAGTTGTGGGTGTGACTGGTGATAGAAACAAGGTCCGGTACTGTAAAGAGCAATATTGCATAGGAACCTGGAATGTTAGGTCCATGAATCAAGGCAAATTGGAAGTGGTCAAACAGGAGATGGCAAGAGTGAACATAGACATTCTAGGAATCAGTGAACTAAAATGGACTGGAATGGGTGAATTTAACTCAGATGACCATTATATCTACTACTGTGGGCAGGAATCCCTTAGAAGAAATGGAGTAGCCATCATGGTCAACAAAAGAGTCCGAAATGCAGTACTTGGATGCAATCTTAAAAACGACAGAATGATTTCTGTTCGTTTCCAAGGCAAACCATTCAATATTACAGTAATCCAGGCCTATGCCCCAACCAGTAACGCTGAATAAGCTGAAGTTGAACGGTTCTATGAAAACCTACAATACCTTTTAGAACTAACGCCCAAGAAAGATGTCCTTTTCATTATAGGGGACTGGAATGCAAAAGTAGGAAGTCAAGAAACACCTGGAGTAACAGGCAAATTTGGCCTTGGAGCACGGAATGAAGCAGGGCAAATGTTAATAGAGTTTTGTCAAGAGACTGCACTGGTCATAGCAAACACCCTCTTTCAACAACACAAGAGAAGACTCTACACATGGACATCACCAGATGGTCAACACCGAAATCAGATTGATTATATTCTTTTCAGCCAAAGATGGAGAAGCTGTATACAGTTAGCAAAAACAAGGCCAGGAGCTGACTGTGGCTCAGATCATGTACTCCTTATTGCCAAATTCAGACTTAAATTGAAGAAAGTAGGGAAAACCACTAGACCATTCAGATATGACCTCAATCAAATCCCTTATGATTATACAGTGGAAGTGAGAAATAGATTTAAGGGACTAGATCTGATAGATAGAGTGCATGATGAACTCTGGACGGGGGTTCGTGACATTGTACAGGAGACAGGGACCAACACCATCCCCATGGAAAAGAAATGCAAAAAAGCAAAATGACTGTCTGAGGAGGCCTTACAAATAGCTGTGAAAAGAAGAGAAGCGAAAAGCAAAGGAGAAAAGGAAAGATATAAACATCTGAATACAGAGTTCCAAAGAATAACAAGGAGAGATAAGAAAGCCTTCCTCAGCGATCAATGCAAAGAAATAGAGGAAAACAACAGAATAGGAAAAACGAGATCTCTTCAAGAAGATTAGAGATTCCAAGGAAACATTTCATGCAAAGATGGGCTTGATAAAGGACAGAAATGGTATGGACCTAAAAGAAGCAGAAGATATTAAGAGGAGGTGGCAAGAATACACAGAAGTACTGTACAAAAAAGATCTTCACGACCCAGATAATCATAATGGTGTGATCACTCACCTAGAGCCAGGCATCCTGGAATGTGAAGTCAAGTGGGCCTTAGAAAGCATCACTATGAACAAAGCTAGTGGAGGTGATGGAATTCCCATGGAGCTATTTCAAATCCTGAAAGATGATGCTGTGAAAGTGCTGCACTCAATATGCCAGCAAATTTGGAAATCTCAGCAATGGCCACAGTCTGTAAGGGTCAGTGTTCATTCCAATCCCAAAGAAAGGCAATGCCAAACAATGCTCAAACTACTGCACAGTTGCACTTATCTCACACGCTACTAAAGTCATGCTCAAAATTCTCCAAGCCAGGCTTTAGCAATATGTGAACCATGAATTTCCAAATGTTCAAGCTGGTTTTAGAAAAGGCAGAGGAACCAGAGATCAAATCGCCAACATCTGCTGGATCATGGAGAAAACAAGAGAGTTCCAGAACAACATCTATTTCTGCTTTATTGACTATGCCAAAGCCTTTGCCTATGTGGATCACAATAAACTGTGGAAAATTCTGAAAGAGATGGGAATAACAGACCACCTGACCTGCCTCTTGAGAAACCTGTATGCAGGTCAGGAAGCAACAGTTAGAACTGGACATGGAATAACAGACTGGTTCCAAATAGGAAAAGGAGTACTACAAGGCTGTATATTGTCACCCTGCTTATTTAACTTCTATGCAGAGTACATCATGAGGAATGCTGGGCTGGAAGAAGCACAAGCTGGAATCAATATTGCCGGGAGAAATATCAATAACCTCAGATATGCAGATGACACCATCCTTATGGCAGAAAGTGAAGAGGAACTCAAAAGCCTCTTGATGAAAGTGAAAGAGGAGAGTGAAAAGGTTGGCTTGAAGCTCAACATTCAGAAAACTAAGATTATGGCATCTTGTCCCATCACTTCATGGGAAATAGTTGGGGAAACAGTGGAAACAGTGTCAAACTTTATTGTTTGGGTCTCCTAAATCACTGCAGATGGTGATTGCAACCATGAAATTAAAAGACGCTTCCTCCTTGGAAGAAAAGTTATGACCAACCTTGATAGTATATTAAAAAGCAGAGACATTACTTTGGCAACCAAGGTCCGTCTAGTCAAGGCTATGGTTTTTCCCGTGGTCATGTATGGATGTGAGAGTTGGACTGTGAAGAAAGCTGATCGCCGAAGAATTGATGCTTTTGAACTGTGGTGTTGGAAAAGACTCTTGAGAGTCCCTTGGCCTGCAAGGAGATCCAACCTGTCCATTCTAAAGGAGATCAATCCTGGGTGTTCATTAGAAGGACTGATGCTAAAGCTGAAACTCCAGTACTTTGGCCAACTGATGCGAAGAGTTGACTCACTGGAAAAGACTGGATTGGGGGCGGGAGGAGAAGGGGACGACAGAGAATGAGATGGCTGGATGGCATCACCAACTCGATGGACATGAGTTTGAGTGAACTCCAGGAGTTGGTGATGGACCGGGAGGCCTGGCATGCTGTGATTCATGGGGTCGCAAAGAGTCGGACTCGACTGAGCGACTGAACAGAACTGAAAGTCATTCACTTTAATTGGTCATTTGTAACAGAGTTTCCCAAAGAAGGTTGGTCAAGTTGCCTGCAGCAGTATCCTAGGGTCTGTTTGGAGGCAAAGGGAGGAGGATTAATTGGAGAGTTCTAAGTGCCCCCCCTAGAGGTTCTGATTCTGTAGCTCTGTGGTGGGTTCTGGGAATCTGATTTTTAGCAAACTCTGCCGGGAATCCCATGAACATTAGAATTTGAGATCCAATCAGGTATATCCTGAAATGAATGCAATTATGAATCCTTTCTTGATCAAAGAGGAAATGCTTAATAATATCTGGGGCCATCTTAACCATCTCTGGATGGTAATTCAGTAACCATGACTAAGCTATACACAGCGGAATCTGGACAGTGCCCTGAACCAGTCCTGTTTTCCTCTGGAGTGGTCATTTATTAACTGCTTTCTCTAAGAGAGTACATTAATTAGGTACTTTGTATAAATACACCATGAAAAGAGAAAAGTATCGGGGCCTTTCTGTTCACCTCTGAAGTGGTTTACATGGCACTGATCAAAGCCTTCTACCCACCCTGTATTTCTGTCTCTAGTTCAGGCAGGAGCCCCAGCAGAGAGGTCTGGGTACCAGCTGCCTTTAAATAGACTCTGAGGGCACCTACCACGGCAGAGCCCAGTGGTGGAAGAAGCCTTTCGACCCCTTTATTAGTTAACTGGGGCTGCTGTAACAAAGTACCATGAAGTGGCTGACTTAAACAACAGAAATACATTGTCTCAACAGCTCTGGATGTTAAAAGTGTCAACAGGGTTAGGTCTTTCTGAACTTAGAGATAAATTATATCCTATCTCTCTGGAGGGATATTTTGACCTTGCCTCTAGGTCTTGTCCAGAAAAAGGTTAAAATTCAAAAACTGAATGACCAAAGATTCACTTTTCCCAGAGAACTATCAAGATGATGAGATAGCATCAGCAGCTCAATGGACATGTGCGTGAGTAAACATGAGGAAACTGGGAGATATGGAAGGACCCGGAAGCCTGGTCTGCTGCAGCCCACGGTGTCACAGAGAGTCAGACACAGCAGTGACTGAACAGCAACAGCAATCTTCCAGCAAGAAAACAGCGACAGTGACAACAACATGCTTCCATAGGATGCCGGTTTTACATTGTTTAAATTTGTTTATATAAAAATTGAATTACCTACTTGTCACCTCAATTAGGTTCAGTTGCTCAGTTGTGTCCAACTCTTTGGGACCCCAAGGACTGCAGCACACCAGGCCTCCCTGTCCATCACCAACTCCCGGAGCTTACTCAAACTCATGTCCATCGAGTCAGTGATGCCATCCAACCATCTCATCCTCTGTCGTCCCCTTCTCCTCCCACCCTCAATCTTTCCCAGCATCAGGGTCTTTTCAAATGAGTCAGTTCTTCGCATGAGGTGGCCAAAGTATTGGAGTTTCAGCTTCAACATCAGTCCTTCCAGTGAACATTCAGGACTGATCTCCTTTAGGATGGACTGGTTGGATCTCCTTGCAGTCCAAGGGACTCTCAAGAATCTTCTCCAACACCACAGTTCAAAAGCATCAATTCTTCAGTGCTCAGCTTTCTTTATAGTCCAACTCTCACAACCATACACGACTACTGGAAAAGCCTAGCTTTGATTAGATGGACCTTTGTTGGCAAAGTAATGTCTCTGCTTTTTAATATGCTGTGTAGGTTTGTCATAACTTTCCTTCCAAGGAGTGTCTTTTAATTTCATGGCTACAGTCACCATCTGCAGTGATTTTGGAGCCGCCAAAATAAAGTCTGACACTGTTTCCACTGTTTCCCCATCTATTTTCCATAAAGTGATGGAACTGGATGTCATGATCTTAGTTTTCTGAATGTTGAGCTTTAAGCCAACTTTTTCACTCTCCTCTTTTGCTTTCATCAACAGGCTCTTTAGTTCTCACTTTCTGCCATAAGGGTGGTGTCATTGGCATATCTGTGGTTATTGATATTTCTCCCGGCAATCTTGATTCCAGCTTGTGCTTCCTCCAGCCCATCATTTCCCATGATGTTCTCTGCATATAAGTTAAATAAGCAGAGTGACAGTATACAACCTTGACGTACTTTCCCAATCTGCTATTCCATGTCCGGTTCTAACTCAGAGGAAATAAAAGAATATGATTATTAGCCCTCAGTAAGGGGTGAAATTTCCCACTCATCTTAAGATACCTTATTTACTTCCCATGCCCCTTACTCTTCATGTCTGAGAATATGGGACCCTCTTCAATCAGTCTTTCCAGTGGGATCACTTGATGAAGCCATTGGCTCCTTTAATGTCCATCTGTATGGGCACCGTGATGGATGTTATCTGATGCCACTCAACCTCCTGATAGGGAGGAGGGGTGCTCTCACGGCTCCAGGGCATTACTGGAACACATTTGTCAGCAAGATATTAAGCAACAGAGATTAGGCTTAGGAATCTAATATTCAACTGTGTGCTTACTGTTGTCCAAACATTAGGAAACCATACCCGGAATCAGTGGCATTAGATATGTGCTCAAGGGCACATACTGAAATGTGATGCTCTTCACCTGAGAGCTTTCTCCACTTGAAACACTCTTGGGTTTGCTGGAAAGACGTGTTCCTAGGAAGCCAAGTCCATTTAGTCTGCTGCCAGGGAATGCCAGACTTCTTTCTTATCCAGGCTCTGTGTGTGTGTGTGTGTGTGTGCGCGCGCGTGTGCATGTGCCCCTGTGTACACACATTGCTGGAAGAAGGCAGCCCTGGGTACAACCTGATTTTATCTGGAAGTGATGCTTAACTGTTGTTCTTCTGGACCATACAAATCTTGGAAACAATCAAAACCTGGGTCTTAATTAGAAAATAACTAGCCCTGAACGCTCCTGTGTCTTACCTTGGGGGTTAGCAACCTGAGATGGGCAGGGAGTCCCAAGGGATCAGCTTGTGAGACATCACTGTGTCCTGGCACTGCCCGAGGACATGGTCAAAGTCAAAAACATCTTCTACAAAGCCAGGCAGCAAGTTTGGGTTTGGGAATGGGGAGTGTGCACTAAACATCACGGAGAAGTTCATGACTTTGGCACATAAGTCTGAAGCGATGATAATATGAGGTAGATCTGACAGTTATCACGAGCTTTGTATCTGGTCGGTCAAAATTTGCCCTTGTCTTGCAGCAGGATGTTCGGCCCGTGGCCACCTTCAATTATGAATGGAAGCCACCTCTGCAGGGTTAAGGGTCTGGCAGGTCTTAGAAAGGGCTCGACCCTGGTACTCAGATGCTCTGAGATCAGTCTCAGCCCGGTTGCTCTCAGTCTGTGGAATCTTGAGACAGTCACATGACTTGCCGAGTTTCCTTTTCCTAATCTCAAAAACCTGGGATGTAAAATCTCCCCCAGAGGAGGTGAAAGGATTCCGCATGAGAAAGTACTTGCTACATATTAAGTACATAATTCAATTTTCCTTAAGTGAGTTTAGCTTTTATCTTTTGAGCTTTGAGGTAACCTAAAAAGATTCTTAAAAAGTCAGAGAGGGCAGGCATTATACACTTGTGAGTGTCTTGAATGTTGACTGACAATTTCACATTTCATATTTGCATATGAACAGGTTTATCTTTTCACTGAAAATTAATACTTTGTTTGTAAAAATATTATGGAAAAACAGGGAAAATACAGGACTTCTAAAGAAACATCACCCAAACCATCCATCTTGTGAAGATCACCATTTAGGTTGAGATGGCTCCTTTCAATGTATACTTAATACTAATTAAGTTTGAAATGTTTCCTTATATCTGTACATTTAATACTAAATAGGTCTGAAATGTTTCCTTAAATCCATTAGATGGGCAAAATTTAAAACATGTCAGAAGCATGTTGGAAAATAGTCCTAGCTCTTCCTGCTGAGTCTACAAATTGTTTCACGTGTACTGGAGCACAGTGTTGCAATATCCAGTAAAGTCTCAGGTCAATGGACTGCAGGGTTATTCTCCTTATTGGTTTATACAATATAGAAGCTTTCTGTCTGCCCACGGAGACCAGTTCAATTGTGCTCACTGCAGTGTGCTTTGCAATACCCCGAAACTGGAAGCAATCCATGGGTCTATCAGCGGTACACCGCGTAACAAAATTGCACTAAGGCCACCCAATGAAATAAACACATCAGAGTAAAATTCAGTCTGCACATACCAGCATGGGCAAAACAGAATGAAGTATAAGGTAATATATGAAATACAATGCAACATCAAATGAAAAAAGCGAGTTTCAGAATTAAACTTTAGTGGAGGCTGGCTCAGTGTATGCACAACCCCCTTCCCTTCCCTGGCAGCCATCTTTGTAGCTAAATGAGGCCGTGTTTCTGAGCTATGGCCCAGGGGCTGTGGGCAGAAGGGATGAGATCAGCTCTAGGCCTGCCCCTAGAAGCCAGCCTCTAATTTAACCTCTCTAGCCCTCAGTTTCCCCATCTGTAAAGTGGGGATAATAGTACGTTCCCGAAGTGGTTGTTTAGAGGGCTTCCCTTGTGGCTCAGCTGGTAAAGAATCCTCTTGCAATGCAGGAGACCTGGGTTCGATCGCTGGTTTGGGACGATCCCTGGAGAAGGGAAAGGCTACCCACTCCAGTATTCTGGCCTGGAGAGTGCCATGGGCTGTATAGTCCATGGGGTTGCAAAGAGGTGGACACGACCAAGCAACTTTCACTTCACTTCACTTAATGAATTAGTTAGTCCACTTAGCGCAGTATATTATATTCCAATAGATATAATAACAGTTGTTACTGTGGCTGTTACTTTTAGCATTACAGATGACTGGACTTCACAGTTTTTTACTTTACAATGGTGTGAAGACAATGTGCATTCAGTGAAATCATACTTCAAATTTTGAATTTTGACCTTTTCCAGGACTAACAATATATGGTACGAAAGTCTGCTATGACTCTGGGCAGGCTCCCAGTCAGCCACACAGTCACACAGGTAAAAAACAAAAACAATAACACAGACAGCCATTCTGTTTTTCGTTTTCAGTGCAGTGTTCAAGGTACTGGAAGACTGCGGGCAGGAGGACGAGGGGCAGCAGAGGGTGAGACGGTGGATGGCATCACTGACTCGACGGACATGAGTTTGAGCGGACTCCAGGACACACGGAGGACAGAAGCCTGGCGTGCTGCAGTCCCCGGGGTCACAAAGAGTCGGACACGGCTGACCAGCTGAACAGCAGCAAGGCTCAGCCAAAGTATTCGTAGGTTAAATATAATGAAACAGATTTCTGATTCATAGTATCTTCAGTTTGGCATGTAGCCCATTGCAAGTAAAGATTTATTTATTCATGTTACTTATTTACCTACGGTGACTGCTCTTTCTACAACTTTTATGGAAGGAAAGGAGTGTGAGTAATGTGGAATGAGCACCAGCTCGAACTGAGAACATTGCCTCCGTGATTCCACTCAGAGCAGTCCTCTGGGGGAAATGCCGGCATTACTTTGCTTCTACAGATAAGAATATCAACTTGCAGAGCAGCTCACTAACTGGTAAGAAATAGAACGAATACATGAACACACTCATTGTTTGAAGTAATACAGATCACCTCGTTAACTAATCTGTGGGTCTGAAGGATTCCACATGAGCATAAGTTGAACTCAAAATTTTGTGTATGGCTTTTATTTACTAACTGATAGCATGTGGCATTGTAAAATGTTCTCTTACCATAGCTGTTACTATGAATATTTTTTCAAATAAAACTATGGATAATATTGCAAACGGAAAACAGAACAGTAGCAAGAAAAAAAAAGATTGTAAAAGTGCCTGGAATGGTAATAAGAATAAGATACCATTCAGCTCTTGTGGTTGCTTCAGCTGTGAAAGAAAAAGCCCTAAAATAAGAACGATTCTTTGACACGCAGCTTGGAGCACTTGTCAAATTGTTGTCAGAGAGGAGAGCAGAGTCTAAATTCTAGACGTGCCCCACAGTAGAGGTCGCTAAACCCATCAAGGTTCTTTCCAAGCACTTGGCTTATGGAGATAAACAATTTTTTTCCCATTAATTTTTGAACTTATGGGGATTTCAAACAAAACAAAACACAACTTCTAGTTCATTATGTGCTTGTTATAAAAACAAGTCTTTGTTTTTAGACGTGTACGGAGCATATTCAATCAAAACAGGAGACTTCAGGGTACAGTGCAATCACTTTCAACAAAGAGCTCAAAAACTGAGGCCAGTCTAGTATAAAGAGATTTTCAAGAGTCAAGGGAAAAACTTGAAATATTAAAGATGCAATGGGGCTAAAGCTGAAACTCTAGTACTTTGCTCACCTGATGTGAAAACCAGCTCACTAGAAAAGACTCTGATGCTGGAAAAGACCGAAGGCAAAAGGAGAAGCAGGGACGTGGATGAATGTGATATATATTTCAAGGTGGTGGTGGTTTACTCGCTAAGTCGTGTCTGACTCTTGCGACCCCATGGACTGTAGCCTGCCAGGCTTTTCTGTCCATGGGATTCTCCAGGCAAGAATACTAGAGTGGGTTGCCATTTCCTTCTCCAGGGGATCTTCCCCACCCAGGAATCGAACCCAGGTCTCCTGCACTGCAGGCAGATTCTTTACCAACTGAGCTGTGAAGGAAGCCCATTCAGGTCTACATATTTCCTCTTAAATACTATTACATTTGGGGGTATGGTATTTTTATTTTCATTTATTTCTAACAATCTTCATTTTGGTCTGTTCTATGACCGATGTTTATTAGAAATGTGTTTTTAAACTTACAGACTGTTTTAAAACTCACATTTTAAATTAACTTTAAATTGTTATTTTTTGTTTTTCAGAATACTTTGCCAAAAGAACATAGCCCCATGATATAAGTATTTTGATATTTAAAGATTTGTTTTATGGCTTATGAAGAGGTAATTTTTGTGTGCTCCATGGGTATATAAAAACAATTTATTTATGCCCTCTAATGATGAGATAGGAGCTCCATAAATACTAACTAGATCAAGATTGCCTGTTTTCTCACCTAAAATCCCACATACCTAATACTTTTTCTACTTGATCAGTTTTTCTGAGATATATGTGCTAAAATTTTTAATTCTTCCTGTAGATTTTAAATTCTTTCTTGATAATTTTCTTACTTTTATTTCCTATATCTTTAGGCTACAGAGTTAGCTGTATATGCTTTCAGAGTCTTTCTATATTGAATTATTAGTCTTTCATGATATGGTGACCCTTTTATTTCTAATGTTTTTTGTTGTTGTTGTTTGACTAAATAATCATAACAACATATATTGCATTTTTTTGCTTCTTTTCTTCTCCTCTTCTGATTTTTCTTTTATAAATTACTTTTTAATTTCCTTTCCCCAGTGTTTTGTAAGTTGTATATTGTACTTCTTTTGGCCTTTAACTGGCGTCTTTTAAATATTCAGCATACATACTTAAGTCTAATATTAATGAGCACCTCAGCCATTTTTTTGAAGTCCAATCCCTCTCACCTTTTAGGTTGTAGTTTCTTATTAGTTTAATCGAACCTCATTTTTTTACGTTTTATATTTAGCTGCAACTTTTTTTAAAGATCTCTTTTAAATGCTCTGCAGCACTTTTAAATATCTGTGGCATGAGATTTGTAAGGTTATGCAGGCTGCCACAATGCTGGCCACATCTCCTGACATTTTAAGGTCACGTTTACAAGCTGACCTATTCAATCTGTTCTCAAAGAAAATGCTTCTTAGAATCAATGTAAAGAACTAAAAAGTCAAAATATGGAACCTGCCCTCGTTAAAGATACTTCTAAAAAATGAAGTTAATATCTGAGATGTCCCTCCTGTAGTTCTAAATGAGGACTCTGTGTGTGTGTTCCTGAAGTTGGCCTTCAAAGCACAGAGGGATATTGTGGGGCTTGCAGCAGCAGTGCAGTTCCACCAGCCCCCAGCAGGTGGCACAAATGCCCTCAGCCTCCAGGAAACGGTCTACAAGCTTCTCCAGAACCAAGAACAAGCAGAGAGAAGAACCCTTTACCATCTAAAGGAGGGTTTGGTCGGAGGGCTGGAGTTGTGTGAAGTCTGAGGCGATCAGGAAAGCGGATATATCTTAATCTGGCCCCAGCGACACAGGGAAATATCCCAGGCCAACACAACTCCATTTAATTTCATTCAACTTCCTCAAAAGGGGGGGAAAATGTGGTTTTCCCAACAGCAGAGAAGGAGGAAGAGAAAAGTACTCAAAGAGGGGGAAAGTCTGAATTTTATGGAATATTTTCACTGGGTGGTCCTTTCTTTGATGGTAAAACACCATTTCTTTTCCCCTTGGTTGATTAAAAAATGAACCCACCCTACTTCTCCTGCCCCCAAATACAAAGCAAACAAAAACTAACCCATGCTCAGCCGGTTCTGCCCCGGGATTGACTTTCCTCTTCAGAAAAAGATGCCCTTGTCTCTGTGAATTGGCAGCCT
This sequence comes from Moschus berezovskii, assembly GCF_049115385.1. Classification (NCBI taxonomy): domain Eukaryota; kingdom Metazoa; phylum Chordata; class Mammalia; order Artiodactyla; family Moschidae; genus Moschus; species Moschus berezovskii. The sequence goes on from NC_142460.1 coordinate 8,650,514, forward strand.
CAACGCTGATGGGAAGAGCATCCTGCCCTTAGATCGCACAGTGCACGGGCTTGTCTGGTTCCTGTCAGTTCAGGGACGTGGGAGAAACCCAAAGACCAGGAAGTCTTGGGAGAAGAGCAGTCTTTAGAATCCCCAGCCTTGGCGCCTTAATTTAGAGAAACAGAAGGTCTCCTTACACCTCACAATCCTCACGTAGCGACAGGAGACACCCAGGTGAGCATGCACCCCCAGTGAGCACACGCACCCACCTGCCTGGGGGGTGCCTTTTCCTCCTCCTCCTTTGGGATTTCCCAGAGGAGCAAAACACGGGCCAATCCAAGGAGTACGTGTTAAGGCAAAGAAGGCTCCAGAGCCGTTTCTCACACAGCTCGGTGGCGAGAGCCCTTCCCATCTCCTTCACATGTGGCCAAGGTCGCCTGGGCTTTGCAGCTGGAGGCTCAGTGCCACGCCTAGGGCGAACTCCAGGATGAAAAAGTCGCAAGAAGAGGGAAGAGGGTGATGCAAAATATCCAGATTGGGGTGTGAATGTCAAGGGAAGGGCAGAGAGATGACTTTGACGATGGGCGACGCTGTGAATGGCATAGCCTGGAAAACAAAAATAAGCATTGAGGGAAGCAAGAAAGCACTGTGAAACCCACACGGGCTGAAAATACCCAGTTGGATTGGGGCTGGTCTGGGGCAAGGTAGAACAGCAAGAATGGGCCCTCAGACCACCTCCCACCTCCCACCCACCCCGGCCTGTGGTCCTTTGTACAGATTTTGGAGGCAGTGTGTTTCATCAGCGTGGAAGCCCCGACCTGGAAATACTACTTTGTGGTGGGGGAAGCTGGTTAATGTGAGACTTCCAGTTTTCGTGGTTAGAAATGAGGGCGTGACAGTGAGTATTACTGTTCAGTGATAACAACGTGTGCACGAGCATGCGTGTGTAAAACCCAAATGTCTTCCCATTACATGGAGCGGGAGCTTGCCTTGCTGTTTCTTGTTCGATTGTTTATTGCTGAAACTCCGTGAAGCAGTCCCTCTTACCAGTGACTGATTCAGCACGCTCTTGTCGCGTTCGTCACATTTTCTCCTTTTTTCCTCAGCAGTCACAGTTCTGCTGCTGCGTTCTCCTGGGGTTTCGACATAGTTAGTTTTTCTCATCGGCTCCTTTTTAGCTTTTTTGTTACACAGAGGTAGAATAAATCTTGGGCCTTCTTGCCTCACTTGGAAATCAATCAGTGTTTTTCAGTCAATCACTGGAGATTTTATTGAACTCCTTGAATACAGATTGAGAAGCTCAATGGCTCATTTACCAGGACATGTAAATTTGGGAGAAATATTTTATTTAAACCCCCTTAAATCCTGCTTTTTTCTTACTTTGTATAAGCATTAATAGTGCTTGCTCTGTTACCAAGCCAATATTGGTGAAAGATGAAGATTTTTTTACCTTTCTAAATACTTTCTTATTTAGAGGGACTCTCTATTAAATGTGTGGCAAGCAAATTTTGTAATTTTTGGACAGTCACTAAAGCTCCAGCACCAAGTGTGGCAGTTAAATAGAAACACAGTCAGCCCTTAATCTGTGGAAAGTTGTAATTACACCCAGACCATTTTCCTCACTGGGTTCCCTTTGAGCTCAAGGATATGAGCTGAAAGTAACAAAAATAATCTGTCCTTTAGTTTCACAGTGAGTGATAAGGAGTGACTCTTTAAGCTTCTAGAAATATGCATTATTTTTTAAGCCGATTAATTACCTCTATTAAGCACCATATACAGTGGTTCTCACAGGTGCTACTTTCCCCCTCTCCCTCCAAGGGACACGTGCCAGTGTCTGGAGACAGTTTTAGTGGTTATAACCAGGGGAAAGGATGCTACCAGCATCTGAGGAACAGAAGCCAAAAATGCAGGTAATCATCCAACAATGCATAGGACAGGGGGACCCGTCCTTCCACAACAACAAACACCTTGGCCCAAAACATCAAAAGCAACAACATTAATAACTGTTACTATATTAAATGATTTTACTAAAGAAACCAAACCTCATGCTCCGTGACTCGTCGGTCTGTTAAATTTCTAACACCTTTGTTGCTGTTCAGTCGCTGAGTCATGTCAGATGTTTGGCAACCCCTCGGGCGGCAGTACAACACACCCCTCTGTCCTCCACTGTCTCCCGGGGTTCACTCAAATCCATGTCTGTTTAGTCGGTGATGCTGTCTAACCATCTCATCCTCTGTTGTCCCCTTCTCCTCCCGCCTTCAATCTTTCCCAGCATCAGGGTCTTTTCCAATGAGTCGACTCTTCACATCAGGTGGCCAAAGTATTGGAGCTTCGTGAATATTCAGGACTGATTTCCTTTAGGATGGACTGGTTTGATTTCCTTGCTGTTGAAGGAACTCTCAAGAGTCTTCTCCAACACTGCAGTTCAAAAGCATCAATTCTTCGGTGCTCAGCCTTCATTATGGTCCAACTTTCACATCTGTACATGACTACTGGAAAAAATATAGCTTTGACTCTACAGATCTTTGTGGGCAAAGTGATGTCTCTGCTTTTTAATATGCTAAGTTTGTGGAGCTTTCCTTCCAAGGAGGATACATCTTTTAATTTCATGGCTGCATTGAGATATAATTCACATACCAAACAATTTGCACATTTGGCGGATACTAGTCAATGGTTTTTGCTTTTCAGGGAACTGTGTAGTCACAGTTCAATTTTATATTTTTATCACCTCAAAAATAAACACATTACACTTTAGTCATAATCTCCCCAGGCACCCCAAGCCCTTGGCAAACACTAATCTACTCTGTATCTGTGTAGATTTGCCTCTTCTGTATATTTCATATAAATGGAATTATACAATATGTGGGCTTCCTTGGTGGCTCAGTTGGTAAAGAATCCTCCCACAATGCGGGAAACCTGGGTTTGATCCCTGGGTTGGGAAGATCTGGAGAAGGGGAAGGCTACCCACTCCAGTGTTCTGGGCTGGAGAATCCCATGGACTATTTAGTCCACGGGTTCACAGAGAGTCAGACACGGCTGAGTGACTTTCAGTGTAACATGTGCCTGTCTTTGTTCACTTGGCGTAGTGTTCTCAGAGTTTGCCCATAGCGTGGCGTGTGTCAGCGCTTTATTCCTTTCCCTTCATGGATAATGTGGTTCGTAAACAAACTATCTTATTTATGCGTTCGTCAGCTGAAGGGCATTTGGGTTGCTTCCATTTCAGGCCTGTTTTGAATAGTGTTGCTAAGTACATTCACGTAGAAGTTTTTGTGTCAATGTGTATTTTCATTTAGGAATACCAGGAATATATCGATACCAGGAATAGAATTACTAGACCAGGTAACGCCGCATCTCGCCTTTTCGTTTTTCCTCCCCACCACTAATGTAAGAGCATTTCAGACTCTTCACAACCTCATCTTTTGTTATCTGTCTTTCGTTCTTATTACCCCAGTGGGTGTGGAGCAGGACATCACTGCAGTTTCAATTTGCATTTCCCCAGTGAGGAATGATGTTGAGCATCTTTTCAGGTACTTATTAACCTGTTCTTTAGAAAATGTCTATTCAGATCAGTCATCCATTTTTAATTCAGTTGCTTCTATTTTTATTATTGAGTGGTTAAAAATTCTTCATGTAGACATAAGTTCTTTGTCTGATATATGATTTGCAAATATTTTCTGTCATGCTGTGGGTTGTCTTTTTGCTTTCTTGATGGTATCATTTGCAGCATCAGTTCAGTTCAGTTCAGTTCAGTCGCTCAGTCGTGTCCGACTCTTTGCGACCCCATGAACCACAGCACGCCAGGCCTCCCTGTCCATCACCAACTCCCGGAGTTTACTCAAACTCATGTCCATCGAGTCGGTGATGCCATCCAGCCATCTCATTCTCTGTTGACCCCTTCTCCTCCCGCCCCAATCCCTCCCAGCATCACACTCTTTTCCAGTGAGTCAACTCGTTGCATGAGGTGGCCAAAGTATTGGAGTTTCAGCTTTAGCATCAGTCCTTCCAATGAACGCCCAGGATTGATCTCTTTTAGAATGGACTGGTTGGATGTCCTTGCAGTCCAAGGGACTCTCAAGAGTCTTCTCCAGCACCACAGTTCAAAAGCATCAATTCTTCGGCGATCAGTTTTCTTCACAGTCCCAACTCTCACATCCATACATGACCATGGGAAAAACCATAGCTTTAACTAGACGGACCTTGGTTGGCAAAGTGATGTCTCTGCTTTTTAATATGCTGTCTAGGCTGGTCATAACTTTCCTTCCAACGAGCAAGCGTCTTTTAATTTCATGGCTGCAATCAGCATCCGAAGTGATTTTGGAGCCCCCAAAAATAAAGTCTGACACTGTTTCCACTGTTTCCCCATCTATTTCCCATGAAGTGATGGGACCAGATGCCATGATCTGAATGTTGGCTTCTGAATGTTGAGCTTCAAGCCAACCTTTTCACTCTCCTCTTTCACTTTCATCAAGAGGCCTTTGAGTTCCTCTTCACTTTCTGCCATAAGGGTGGTGTCATCTGCATATCTGAGGTTATTGATATTTCTCCCGGCAATCTTGATTTCAGCTTGTGCTTCTTCCAGCCCAGTGTTCCTCATGATGTACTCTGCATATAAGTTAAATAAGCAGGGTGACAATATACAACCTTGACGTACTCCTTTTCCTATTTGGAACCAGTCTATTGTTCCATGTCCAGTTCTAACTGTTGCTTCCTGATCTGCATACAGGTTTCTCAAGAGACAGGTCAGATGGTCTGGGATTCCCATCTCTTTCATAATGTTCCACAGTTTATTGTGATCCACACAGTCAAAGGCTTTGGCATAGTCAATGAAGCAGAAATAGATGTTTTTCTGGAACTCTCTTGCTTTCTCCATGATCCAGCGGATGTTGGCAATTTGATCTCTGGTGCCTCTGCCTTTTCTAAAACCTGCTTGAACATCTGGGAGTTCACGATTCACACGGCGCAGACGTGAGAGACATTTGCAGCATAAAATATTTTAATTTTGTTAAATTCCAGTTTAATTTTTTGTCACTTGCATTTTTTATTTCATATGTAAGGCTTTGTCTAATTCTAGGTGACAAAGGCTTCCTTCCAGGTTTTCTCTCAAGAGTTTTGTAGTTTTAGGTCTTAATTTTGGTCTACGATCTATTCTGAGTTAATTTCTGAGTGTAAGGAAAGCATCCACCTTTATTCTTCTGCATGTGGGTGTGCAATTGTTATGTCCCCATTCATTGAAAAGACTTTTATGTCCCCATTGAATTGTCTTGTTGTCCTTCTGTTCTGTTTTTTTCAAATAACTTATGAACAGTCACTATTAGTTCTTTTTTAATGTTTGGTAAATGCATTGGTGAAGTTATCTGGGCCAGGGCTTATTCTAGGTGCTAAGTTTTTGAATTAGTCATTCAACCTTTTTTATTTTTTATAGGCCTATTCAGATTTGTTAGGTGGAAAATATGTTTATATTTTTTCTGATAGATTGACCCTTAGATCATGACAAAATGTCTTGCTATTTCCAGTATCCATTTATTTAACCTTAAAGTATATTTTTCCTGATATTAGCAGCACTCTAACGATTGTTATTTACATGGCATATCTTTTTTCATTTTTAATTTTTCAACTTATTTTTATCTTTGAATCTAAAGTTTATGACCTATGACAACATATAGTTGAATCATGTTTTTTTTTTTTTAATCCAATCTAACAATTTCTGCTTTCACAGAAGCAACCTAAATGTCCACTGACAGCAGAGTGGATAAGAAAGAAGTGGTACATAGACACACAATGGAATGTTACTTGGGCACCAAAAGGGTGAAATAATGCCATTTGCAGCAACGCGGATGGACCCAGAGAGTGCCATACTGGTTAAGCAAGTCAGCAGAGAAGCAGAAATTTTGTATGGCAACCCTTATATGTGGAATATAATATGAAATGATACAAATGAACTTCCAAAACAGACTTTCTGACTAGGAAACTTACGGTTGTCAGGGGGAAGGGATAGTTAGGGAGTTTGGGGTGGTCATGTACCCATTGCTATATTCAAAATAGATAGCCAACAAAGACCTCCTGTATAGCTCAGGAAACTGTTCAGTGTTTCATGGTAGCCTGGATGGGACAGGGGTTTGGGGGAGAATGGATACACGTGTATGTATGGCTGAGTATCTTCAGTTTTGTTGTTAATCATCTATACCCCAATAAAAGATAAGTTTAAAGTTTGAAAAATAAAATAAAGTTCTTTCCTTGACAACGTCTGCTTTCTGGTCAGACTGTCTCATCTATTCATAACTAGTGCTGTTACTGACACGGTTGGATTCGTGTCTCCATTTTACTTTGCTCTCTGTGCAGCGTATGTCACATTTCCTTCCTCCGTTCTTTTTCTACTTTCTTTTGCTCTGAATAAACATTTTCAGTGTAATATTTGAATTCTCTAATTATTTTTGACTGTATTTTTGAGTTGCTTTCTTAGTGACTTAAAATTTAAGTTATTTTCTAAGGTTTATGGTGTGCATCTTAATTTATCGGAATTGACTTTAGCCTTGTCCTGACCTAATGCCGACTGGTGAGATGTAGACTTTCCTCCTGCGTGGCTCTACACCACTGCCTTCCTTTTTGTGATGTTACATGTCACCCCTCTCTCTTGCTCTGTGTGTCTCTCTATATATGAAATAAACCCCACAATTGATTGCTATAATTATTTACGTTTTTGTGGTATAATTGTTAGGTATGCTGTCTCTCTCTCTTACACACACACACACGGACACACACAACCTAACATGTGTTGGGTTGGCCAAAAAGTTTGTTCCGATTTTTCCATAACATCTTACAGAAAAGCCCAAACAAACTTTTTGGCCAACCCAACACATGTTATCCCTCTCTGTCATATATATAGTATACCCAACAATACATTTCTATAGTTAATGTTCTATATCGCATTATATCATTTAAGGAAGCTGAGATAAGACAGGAGAGAAAAAAATACATCTAAAGATTAGTTTATCTCAATCTTCTGAGTTTTCATCTCTGGTGGCCTACTTAATCCTACAGATTCAAGTTACCATCTGGTGTCATTTCTTTGCTCCAAAATATCTTTGTTCCCTCCCACCTCCTTTATGCTATTATTGTCAGATATATTCCATTTCTATTATGTTTATATTCATCAGTTCAGTTCAGTCAGTCATTCGTGTCTGACTCTTTGCGACCCCATGGACTGCAGCACGCCAGGCCTCCCTGTCCGTCACCAACTCCCGGAGCTTACTATATATTATATATATGTATGAATCAAATTTTGAGTAAAATTTCTACACATAGTAAATTTATTAGTTACTGCAGACCTGGGGTCTTTGTAGACCAAACAGTGAAAGAAACAAGTTTCTTCAAGCAAGATGTAATGATGGAAATTAAGGGACTTCATGACTTGTGATCTGTTGGCAGGACCAACCAAGGCTGGGTCTCAAGACTCTCTCTGATTTATTAACAAAGGCTTCACAACTGAGAGCCCTTTCTGATCAGACCAACCAGGCAGTGAAAGAATCACAATGTCTTTCGTGTCCGATATTCCTGTAGCTGTAGAGACCCAGCTTGAATGCTGGCAAAGGCGTTACAGGGTTCCTTTCTGCCTGTATAAACATTTCAATAAATGTGAGTTTTTACATAAAGACATCTGTTATTTGGGGAACCTGAATAATAAGCACATGCTTTTGACAACATTTTACATTTCTGAATTTTAAAACTTGCTTAGCATCTCAAGTCAGACAAGGCTAAGAACAAAATGAAACACAAACCTGGCAACGGAGGTGTTTTCTGACTCATGAGTAAGCCATCCAGGTAGAGGCCATACCAGTCAGACAGGTTAGGTGTGTGGCTGGATCACTCTCTCCGTGCTCAGACAGCCTGTGAAGTCCGGACACCCATGAAGGTAGTTTCCTGCTAAAATTAAGAAGAGCTGGGATTTCAAATGAGATCGTAATTCTTGAGAAAAACCAATACAGTCCAGGTACAGTTTCAGTAGATTTTGTAGGTTTTTGACACAAAATCTCTCCTTTGCAGTCTTTCTTGAATCATATATGACATTTCCTCCCTTTTCATTTTATCTCTGTTTGTTGAAAAATCTTTGGACAGACTGCATCAGATTTTGACTAAACTCGTCTTCTTTTGCTCAAAAAGCTCAACTAGAATTGAGGTTTTACCAGCTGTTTCCAAAGAAGAAGGTGTAGACCTTGCCTTTTTACCCCAGGGAGGGCTGAGACGGGCCTAGGGAATGATTTGCTCTCCTGGTTTTCTGTGATTGTACTTTTGCTCTGTGTGTGTTATTTGCTCAGTCGTGTGTGACTCTTCACGACCCCGTGGACTGTAGCCCACCAGGCTCCTCTGTCCATGGAATTCTCCAGGCAAAAATACTGGAGTGGGTAACCATTCCCTTCTCCAGGGGGATCTTCCTGACCCAGGGATTGAACCTGAGTCTCCCGCATTGCAGGCGGATTCTTTAGTGTCTGAACCACCAGGGAAGCCCTACTTTTACTCTATGAATAAAGTTCATACATTTTGTCTGAAAAGTGGACCACCAAAAATACTGAGATACTGAGTACTTAAAACTACTTTAAAAACTACTTGAAGCCATCAGTGTCTGCCAGTCTGTGAAGTACTCTGGAAATTGTTAACCTTTATAGAAGGCAATTGGAGAAGGAAATGGCCACCCACTCCAGTATTCTTGCCTGGAGAATTCCATGGACAGAGGAGCCTGGTGGGCTGCAGTCCATGGGGTCGCTAAGAGTCGGACACGACTGAGCGACTTCACTTTCACTCTTCACTTTCATGCATTGGAGAAGGGAATGGCAACCCACTCCAGTGTTCTTGCCTGGAGAATCCCAGGGATGGGGGAGCCTGGTGGGCTGCTGTCTACGGGGTCACACAGAGTCGGACACGACTGAAGCGACTTAGCAGCAGCAGCAGCATGGACCACAAAGAGAAATGTGAAGATAAAACATTTGGATCTTTGTTGATCGCCAATCAAAGATGATTTCCTCTGGAATAAGTTCATCTTTTTTTCTAAAGATAGGTGATTTAGACTGTGCTAATATTTTTATTCTGCAATTGTATTGCTATTTCCTTTGGCCCATAACTTTTTAAAAATCGAAATACAGTTGATTTACATTGCTGTGTTAGTTCAGGTATGCAGCAATGTGATTCCATTATAAATATGTACATATATCAGTTCAGTTCAGTTCAGTTCAGTCGCTCAGTCGTGTCCGACTCTCCGCGACCCCATGAATCACAGCACGCCAGGCCTCCCTGTCCATCACCAACTCCTGGAGTTCACTCAAACTCATGTCCACAGAGTCGGTGATGCCATCCAGCATCTCATTCTCGGTCGTCCCCGTCTCCTCCCGCCCCCAGCCTTTCCCAGCATCACACACACACTAATTGTGTACACATATATATGTACACACAATTAGTGCGTGTGTGTGTCCTCAGTCGTTCAATTGTGCCTGACTCTTCTGACCCCATGGACTGCAGCCCACCAGGCTCCTCTCGCCTTGGAATTTCCCAGGCAAAAATACTGGAGTAGGTTGTCATTTCCTTCTCCAGGGGATCTTAAAATCAGGGATCGAACCCATGTCTCCTGTGATTCCTGCAATGGCAAGTGGCTCTTTACCACTGAGCCATCTGGGAAGCCCTACATTCTCTTCCATTATTGGTTATTACAAGATACTGAGTATAGTTCCAACACTCCGTGTCCAGGGGTTGGTGTGGAAAGAGAGTGGATAAGGAAAAATGCTTCTCCCAATTGGCTTTCCACATCTTTCACCTGTGTTTCCCTCATATAACATTTTCGTACTTAGAGGTTGTTCCCTGGTTAGACATGACCCTGTAGCTGGGAGGCAAGTCACTTGGGGATGTCTGACAGTTGAAACCCTACGAGTAAGTTTACAGATGTGACAGGGAACATCTGGGCTGTTTTTGGATGAGGGTCAACTTGCAGAAACAAGACATTTTCTACTGTAACGTACAAGCTGGGGAGAAAAGACATGTCTGCAGGAGCTGATGGAGAAGAACTCAGATCTAGACATTTGATTTTGGTCTCCTCTTTCAGGGAGTGAGATGTCCCTAGAGGCATGTTCATACTTACTAGATTCCAACCAGAACGCTGTTTCTCTGTTTGATGTGACATTTGCTTTACAACTTTAATGTTTGTAGCATTGCTCAGTTCCTACAAGCCCACTATCTGACCAGCCCAAAGTCACAAAGCCACCCACCCAGAAAGTACATCAAATGAAATGTCACAGTCATGGACGGTGCTCAGGGAAGACATGTTGTCTCCCTGGAGAATCCACGGGCAACCCACAGGACTCCTTTGGCAAGGAATCTGAACACATGGGTTCTGATAAACCTCTTCTGGAGTTCTGATTTATTTTTATTTTTCCCCTTTCTCCTATTTTTCTTTCAAAAAGCTTCAAAAAAAATTTCCATTGTAGCTGGCAAAGCAGGAAAGCTATTTAATGTCAACCACATTTTTGGTACCCTATAAAAGCTAAATAGAACTAATAGTTAAATCGTGAACAAAGCACAGCATAGAAGGGCACGGTCTCTGCAGGCCAATGAGCACACCAAAGATATGAAGAGAGTCGGCTCCTCCAACCTCATCTGAAAATAGAAATTCAGGTTACAAAGGAAATACAAGCCCTACCACTCCCAGCGCGGGGAACTCTGCTTGGACCCTCATCTCAGCTTTAAGTGGAAGCAGAACACATTTCTGTGTGGCTGCCTTCCTGTGACTTCCCTACAGTGGAAAAAAATGGACATTTTTGCCATGATTTTATCATATGATGCAGATGTTTGGCTCAAGTCTTCTGATCTTGTCAACAAAATTGCCATTAAAAAATTAGAACAAGATTCTTGGCTTATTTATGATTTCTTATGAGGTGTAAATTTGCATGTATAAGCATTATTTTTACTGCAGTCCCTTACAGAGCTTCTAGTTCTGGGATATATCTCCTATTCTTTCTCCCTGTTACAAGTAGCTAGATATATAACTTAAATTTACTGGTCATTTCTATCTCTCCCCACTCTTGGATCTTCAAAAGCGAAAAAGTGAAAGTGTTAGTCACCCAGTCGAGTCTGACTCTTGGAGACCGCATGGACTATAGCCCCACAAGCTTCTCTGTCCATGGAATTCTCCGGCAAAAATACTGGAGTGGGTAGCCATTCCCTTCTCCAGGGGATCTTTCCAACCCATGGATGGAACCTGGATCTCCTGCATTGCAAACAGATTTATTTACCATTTGAGCCAGCAGGGAAGCTCCAAGCACATCCCCCCAGCCCTCAACATTACAGTGATGGCGTGTGCTTTCTAATGGCCATCAAGAAACGTAAACACCCACCGTGGAATTGCAGATGCCTAACCCTCTCGTGACCCTTAGATTTTTCAAAGTCTGCAAAGAATAAAAATAATGGCGAACGCTCAAAGTTCATCACGTCCTAGACCTTCCTTAGCGGACCTACTGATTGGATTTGATGCACTCTGTCCAGTTTGCCTGATTGAAAATGGTTACAAAGGAGCTAGGAAGTACTGAAAAAGCAAAAGTGGTTATCATAACAAGTTAGGCATTAGTAAGGAAGTTTTTCTTGAGCATGAGTCTTAACGCATGGTCTGGGCTTTACGAGTAATCTTACACCGCTTGTCTGTTTTCCTTTTAGAGATGGATGGAAAGTTGCTCTCATAATGCATCTGAGTTGTTGAATATCCATTATGTTTCAGGGAAGTCATTCCTTCTTTTAAAACAGTTTTAATTTTTACGGAGTCTTAAGTTAAAACAGAAACTTTTTATCGGTAGAACACTTGGAATGTTTTATTATGAGGATTTTAGTCCATTTCTTGACCAAATAATGCTTAACCAAACATTGTTTTCACAATTGACATCTCTAAAAGAAAACTAAAAAAAAAAAAAAAAGGATTTTAAAAGGCAGACAATTCTGGACTATAAATTCAAGAATATTCATGGAGCTCAGTCTCTCAAAATGCCCATCTCCCAAAAAAAGATTTTCATCGTCAATAGGTGGTGCCAGCCATGAGGGCGCTGCTTAGGATAAAAATTGCACATGTGTGTTATTACTGCTGCTGAATTTAATAAATTCACTCCAACCTGTTAATTTATTCAAATTTTGGATAGTTGGTGATTTACTGGGATTAATGATTAGGCGAGCACAATTTTTAAAGTGTCCAGGATAGGGAGCATCATGGAACATATTGTACCTTATTGTAAAATAAAAATAGCCTTGGACAGCCCATGGAATGTGTTCTAGCAGCAAAATCAGTTCTTTACTGTGGTTTTCCTGCCAGTCGGGGAGCCCTGCGTCACAGAGAATGGGTGCCAAGTGTCTGGTTTGTGCTTTGGTAAGACATGTTTTTCTTGCTGAGAATTTTCAGGTTTGCAATTTCCCCAATGCAACGCAGCTGGGTCACCTTCCAACGCAGTGGGGTATCACTTTTGTTCCAGATAGCTCCCTGAAGGTTGGGGCATCAGCAATCACAGCATCAATGAACAGTGGGTGCCCACGACCTCCGTGAAGAGCCCAGGTCTGGGAGGATGGTGAAGCTAGAGGCAGCTCGGTGGATTTTCATCTTGTACAAATAATCTCACTGTCCAGATCAAAGCTCTTCGCTATGAATAGCAAGTTTGTGACCGTGTGTAGAGTTGAGGCCATTACCTAAATAAATTTGGGCAGAACGTACTCTTGGAGCAATATGGGATTTCCGTCTTCCATGGATTATCCCACTTTTCAGTCTAAACTTTTCAAGAGGGACTTTGTTGTTGCTGTTCAGCCTCTAAGTCGTGTCTGGCTCTTTGCGACCCCATGGACTGCAGCATGCCAGCCCGCCCTGTCCTTCACTATCTTCCGGAGTTTGCTCAAACTCATGTCCCTCGAGGAGAAGGCAACGGCACCCCACTCCAGTACTCTTGCCTGGAAAATCCCATGGATGGAGGAGCCTGGTAGGCTGCAGTCCATGGGGTCACTAAGAGTCGGACACGACTGAGTGACTCCACTTTCACTGTTCACTTTCATGCACTGGAGAGGGACATGGCAGCCCATTCCAGTGTTCTTGCCTGGAGAATCCCAGGGATGGGGGAGCCTGGTGGGCTGCTGTCTGTGGGGTCGCACACAGTCGGACACGACTGAAGCAACTCAGCAGCAGCATGTCCATTGAGTCGGTGAGGCATGACTCGCTCCCTCCCTTTTTCTTTGTCCACAAAGGCCCCGTGTTGGTGAGTGTAACCCACTTCCCTCTGTCCAGGGAGGGACTGATTCTCCTTAACGCAGGCGTGGGTACCTGGAGCCTTTGCTGCCCTTTGGTACTCTGGTTATCCCTGCCCCACACTGTGTCCACTGGTCATCTTACTTTGTGTGGTCGAGACCTGGATGGTGCATTTTCCATCCTCTGTATTGGTTATTTACCCAAACAGAAAATGTGGCCAGGAGCTGGCAAGACTGTGGTTATGTGCGTCCCAGGTGGACTCCCAGTTGCTCCGAAATGTGTGCTGTTCTCACTGCTGCTTCTCTGCTGTGTGTTTCTGCCACACTGACCATAATCTGGGGTTGCCTGAGTGCCAGGATTGCATATGGGGCTGTGTGTGGGAGAGACCCCTTCCCCTGCACACACACCCGTGTGTACACGCTTTGAGACCAAACCAAACCAAAGCCAAGGACAAGGGGTTTAAAGAGAGAGGGCCTCATCCAACATTTAAATCATATAAAATGCTCAAGTAGAGAAAAAGTCTTCCTAGGTGGCTCAGTGGTAAAGATTGCCCCTGCAATGCAGGAGACGCAGGTTTGATCCCTGGGTCTGGAAGATCCCCTGGAGTAGGAAATGGCAATCCACGCCAGTCTTCTTGCCTGGAGAATCCTATGGACGGAGGAGCCCAGTGGGCTACAGTCCATGGGGTCGCAAAGAGTTGGACACGACTGAGGTGGCTGAGCACAGCACACAGAAAGGGGAATCACGTACAGTGTTGGTGGGAGTGAAAACTGGAGACCAGTAAGGAGGGTTCACAGAAAATTAAAGACAGAGCTGCCGTATGATCCCACAGCTCTACTCCCAGGCAGATGTCTGAAATAAAAGAACTCAGAAAGATACATGCACCTCGAGGTTCACAGCAGCACTGTTAATGATAGTCAAGACACGGACGCAAGCTGTGCGTCCATTAACAGATGAACGGATAAAGAAAATATGGTACATATACACAATGGAATATTCAGTTCAGTTCAGTTCAGTCTCTCAGTCGTGTCCGACACTTTGCGACCCCATGAATCACAGCACGTCAGGCCTCCCTGTCCATCACCAATTCCCAGAGTTCACTCAAACTCATGTCCATCGAGTTGGTGATGCCATCCAGCCATCTCATTCTCCGTCATACCCTTCTCCTCCTGCCCCCAATCCCTCCCAGCATCAGAGTCTTTTCCAGTGAGTCAACTCTTCACATGAGATGGAATATTACTCAGTCATAAAAAGGAACGAAATTTTGCCATTTGCCGTATCATGGATGGACTTGGAGGGCATTACTTTAAGTGAAACAAGTCAGACAGAGAAAGAAAATACTGTATGATATCATTACATGTGGTATCTAAAAATACAAGATGCTAGTGAATATAACATAAAAGAAGTAGACTCACAGATATAGAAAAGCTAGTGGTTATCAGTGGGAAGAGGGAAAGGGGGAGGGACAGTATAGGGGTTGGGGAGTGGGAGTTACAAACTGCAGTGTAAGAGAGACTCAAGGGTGTATAAAGAAGGCTGAGGGCTGAAGAACTGATGCTTTTGAACTGTGGTGCTGGAGAAGACTCTTGGGAGTCCTTGGACTGCAAGGAGATCCAACCAGTCCATCCTAATGATCAGTCCTGGATATTCATTGGAAGGACTGATGCTGAAGCTGAAACTCCAATCCTTTGGCCACCTGATGTGCAGAGACGACTCATTAGGAAAGATCCTGATGCTGGGAAAGATTGAAGGCAGGACGAGAAGGGGACGACAGAGGATAAGATGGTTGGATGGCGTGATAGACTCAATGGGCATGAGTTTCAGCAAACTCCAGGAGATGTTGAAGGACAGGGAGGCCTGGCGTGCTGCAGTCCGTGGGGTTGCAAAGAGTCGGACACGACTGAGTGACTGAACAACACAAGGACGCACCATACAACGTGGGGAATACAGCCAGCATTTTGTAGTAAACGGAAAACAACCTTTAAAATTATATGAAAATTAAAATACACAACCACAGTGTCCAAGTAGCTTCATTTCCAATTCTTACGAAGGTCTCAAGGCTCTGCAAGATTCTCTTCCCAAGCCCGCAGCCTTGGGCCTCTCCTACCACCAAGGCATCCTGGCTCTCCTCCCGGGGCACACCCAAGCTGTCCTTCTCCTCTCAGGCCCTTTCTGTCTGTTTGGCTAGCTTCTCCATCTCCACCAGGCTCTGTCCCAAAGTAACCTTGTAAGTGGCACCATCCTGGCCTTCCAGCCACCTCCTTATTTTCCATCACCCTCACCTGCTTTCTTTTCCTCCATCGTCACCTGATAAGCTGCATGCTTATATGCTTACTTACACACTCAAGGCAAAGATAAAGGAAACTGGATTGGGTGGAGGGCCTGTTTTGTTTCCTGCCGTCTCCAACGTCTATAGAAGAGTGCTCGGTTCATAGTTGAGTTGCTTAATTAAACTTGGTGTCAACCAACTGAAATTATCAAGCCCAATGAAAAAGGAGGAAACACAGTGTAGAGATTCACTTTCCTGCCTCTCCACTGGTTGCCTGAGCTCAGTCCACTTTCAAAGTGAAATAAGCAAGGACTCAAGCTTGAGCGTCACTTAGCAAGTGTTTGTTTAAATAACAAATGGCCGGCGATAGGAATGCAACTCAAATCATCTCACCTAGCTAATGTCTATTTCAGCAACATTGAACTTCTTGGGCCCTTGTCTGTACCATTATTGAGATTAGCGCTGAGTTTTTAGAAAGGTCAAACTTTGGATGGCTTTTCAAGCTTATAATGTTTTAGAAATATTTTCTCTCTAGAGGAAGAAATTCTCTTGACTTTTTCTATTGGACTATAGCTTTCTGAAGGGCAGGTTTGTAAAATGCACCTCATGTTATTCTCTGGTAGTCACAGGACAAACCCTGCACTTAGAGCTCGATAACTACTTGTTGGGAAGAATCTTTTTTTCTTCTGGAGACTTCTACTCCCTGTGTCCAGGAAGATGGTTTCACGTGATATATTTTATATTGTTTGATCTGCTAGAGTTGGCAAAGTTTTTCTGAAGAAGACCAGATAGAAAGCCTTTTCAGTTTTGTGGGCTCTGCTTCTCACTTTTTGGTCCCTGCTCTACCGTTCTGCCGTTCTGCCGTTCTGGCATGAAAGCAGACACACCAAGTTTGTAAACAAACGGCATGGCTCTCATGCAACGACACTTGATTCACACAAACAGATGGTGGACAATATGTGATCTCGAGGTTGTTGTTTGCTGGCCCCTGTGCTAGACTATACTTGACATGAAAGAACTATTCCTGAAAACAAGCTGTTTGGATCTGTTGTGTTTCTGAATTGGACGTGAGCTGTGTGAGATAATTTTAGTTTCATTTCTATTGTTGTCATTTGGTTAATTGAATAAAGACTTGCTAAGTAACTCCCAAGATTGAGTCCTTGTTTAATTTTTAGATTATACGAAGCTTGACCCACTGCAGAAATGTACCAGGGCACTGCCTTTTCCCTTTTTTTTTTCCACACAGCACCCGTCTTTGTGACCCTCTTGTTTACGTAAACTAAACCTGAGACAAGGCTTCCAGCACTGGCTTGCTAAGCTCCTTGTGGTTAAACTGGTTTCTCACCTACCACACTCTGGAAGAGGGAAAGAAATGCCAGATTAGACGTGTTTTAAAGAGGGATCAATATGTAATATAAACCAGATTGTACCTCCTGCATTCTCCCCAGGCCCAGTTACAAGCAATCCTCATACACAAGTGGGAACTAAGGCGTGGGCTTTGGTCCCTTAGTTGAGACTTTAAAAATCCCAGGGAAGCAGAGAAGAGTCTACGTTCCATGCTTAGGGCAGAAACTCGACCTAACCTGGGTCTAGGACTGCGTATACAGCTGTTGTCTTTCCTTATCCAGTGGTGACCAAACCAGCTTCTGCATAGGTATGCCTTCTCCTTCACCTAAATACTGCCTCTATTAGTCTAAGATGGGTCAGAGATTGTCCCTGAAACTGTCCCCTTTCCTGGCAGGAAGGGAAACCCAGAGCCCCATGGTCTCCGAAGGCTCCTTCTAAGCAGAACGAAGGCCTCAGCAGTTAGATCTTGATCTCTGGCTCCACCCCAGTCCCTGCACACCCCTGAGTTCCAAATGACTTCAGGTCCCAGACCTCTGGAAAGTTAGGTCTCACCCCAGGCCCTCAGGGGAGGAGCACTGGTGGCTAATGAGACAGTAGGAGATTGTCTTGGTACTTTTACGGCATTTATTCTGTAGAAATGAATGGGAACCAGTGGGTCCTGTGGACTGAGAAGAGCCTCTTTTCTTCCTGAGATGACATAATCAAAGTCACCGGCATTGTGGACTGGAAGCAGACCAATGGGCCAGCTAAGGGAGTCGGGCACATCCTGAGGTCGATGACCACATGGACACCGTGGGTCTAAGATGCTCTCTGGGGGGCTGGTGACTCATCCATAGTGTTCAGGGAAAGACACAGCCCCTTCCTGACCACAGGCACCGTCACGACAGGGTCTAACAACAGGGCAAGATCAGACAGAGAAACTCAGTGGGAGGAGACGGAGGACTGGAGACCGAAAGCTGAGTTTATTGCCTCCTGGTTCCCAGCGTTCTCTCTCTGTGTCCAGCCTCCTATTCTCAACTCTGGTTTTATCCAAGTCATCTCAGGCTCTAAAACCCAAATCTGATGTCAAGACCTCACCCCAGGCCAACTAAACTAGAATCTCTTAGACATTTAAAAAGTCTCTCCGGGTGATTTTAATGTGTAGGCAGGGTTGGGGACCACAGTTCTAATTCATTATCACCTTGATGTTGAAATACTACAGGAAGGAAATCAGGAAGGGTATCAGCTACACTGAAATCTTTTCATTTGAGAACCTGCTTAGGTAAGACTTGCAGATAAATTTCAGATAAGGTTGTATTTGAAACTAGGCTGTGAGGTCACCTTATGAATAATGCCATTTATTAATACTTTTTGAAAAGATGAAAGAGGCCTATAGCTGGAAATCACATAGAACTCGGGCCAGACATCATGTGTTCATTGTTGGGCATTTATGCCTTCTTCATGGTGTGGTCCATTACTGCAGCTCGGTTAAGCCTGAGAAGACCCACGTGGGCTGTGAATTTACAGGTAACTGTAAAATGCAGTGACTCAGGGTGTGGTCTTGGAATGGAGATGGAGATCTGAATATCCATGCTTCAAATTGCTAACTATTTGACCGTTGGCAAATGACTTAATTTAAGACTTAGTTTTCTCATCCATAAGGTGGGGAGAGTACTCTCTGTCTCAAAGACAGATTTGTTAGTATGATATCTTCCACAAGTGTTAGTTGCTCAGTTGTGTCCAACTCTTTCTGACTTCATGAACTGCAGTCCACCTGGCTCCTCTGTCCATGAAATTCTCCAGGCAAGGATATTGGCGTGGGTAACTGTCCCCTTCTCCGGGGATTTTCTTGACCCAGGGATTGACCAGGTATGAAACTAGAATAAATAACTTAATAATCAATAATAATTAAACAGGGTCGTGGATATAAAACACTTAAATCAAGTTCCTGGCCCTTTCTAATCCTTCAACAAATGACAGTTATTATTAGAACTAAAGTGAATTATGTGTCAGAGTCTTGGTTCCTTGTGTTATGGGATAATGACTCAAGAATAAGAATTGAATCCACTAATACTAAAGTCTTAATTTTTCTTGAAACAATGAGATCACTAGAGTTTCCTTGTGTTGCCAAGTTCAATGCAATCCAGGGGTATGGGTTGCTGTCGGCATACAATGAAGACAAACTTTTGGAGGAATCTTGCTGTGAGATGCAGGCCAAAAATAAAAACTCCAAGGCTACCTTTGATTTCCTTTAAAGTCACAGCAGCTCACATGAAGGGTAAAGGTATTTCCACATTCCCTTCTATCTGCTGGGGGTCAAGAGATGACCTGAAAGAGGTGCTTTTTAAAATCTTGGTTAGAGTTTGTATTAAGCATTTAGGTAAAGTATGAATATCTCCAATTCATGATTTCAGTTCTTTCAATGCTTGATTTAAATTTCAATTAAAAAAAATAAAGAATAAAGATACTACAGAGAAAGCAGAATTCCAATGTAATCTTTAGGAATTAATTTTTGTCCCGTGTGCTACATTATGACCATAATCCGTGCTACCTGGCCAGGCCAGGACGGGGTGTGTATATGTGTGTGTGTATGTGTGTGGCTGGGAATGTAGGTATGAGTGCATGTGTGTTGTGTGTGTGTTGAGTGTGAGTGCATGTGTCTTGTGTGTGTGTGTGCACGCGTGTGTGTATGTGTGTGTTAAATGGGCATGTATTTACCTAATTAGCTATCAGACTGGTAGTACCAGTCCTTCTCCACAAATTCTAGCATTTGGGATTTGCTATTTGCAATAATATAAATGCATGTTTGAGAACCAAACTTGAACTTAGCCCTTTTGACAGGAGACCTCTGTAGTTGAAAATTACCCTGAGCTTCAATTTCAAGAAAAAGACAAAGTTGAAAAAAAAGAAAAAGAAGAAAGAAAAGAAAAATAGAGGAAGAAAAACAAAAAAGAAGAAAAAGGTGAAGTTTATGTTATAAAATCAGAAAGCGAAGGGCAGATGACTTGCTAGGTAGATGTATAAGTTGTTGGATAGATGAGTTTAATAAAACACTTGAGTTACTCTGTATGCCTACCTGTTCTCCAAGGCCACTTAAACAGTGAGCCTTCTGGTGGAAGAGTGGTATTACAGTTGTCTTTTTGTTTCATTTGTGCCAGGGTTCCATGTTTTCCCAGATTTTTCATAAACACACACATGGTTTAGCACGTTCAACTGGAAAAAAGCTTTCCGTCGCCTGCCTCTGTGATTCCTACAGTTCAGGTGGAAATTTTCATTGTATGTTTATCACCCGCAAAAGCACATTACATCACAAGGAACAGCCGATACCATACATGAAACCCCCCTTAACCTTGCCCCTCCAGGCTTGCACACATCAACAAATTAGCTGTATCTGTCCTTGGTTCAGGGTTGGCTGGTGTAAGCACTTCAATAGCAAATGAGGAACAGGAGCAGTTTCTGAGCAGCGTCAAATATTATATTAAGTTCTACAACCAAGACAGGAAATATATTCTCATTCTCAACTGCTGGTAATACTAAGGTCCTCGAAAAGTCAAGGAATAATGCTTACCTAAACTTAAATTGTGGAGAAGGAAATGGCAACCCCCTCCAGTGTTCTTGCCTGGAGAATCCCAGGGACGGGGCAGCCTGGTGGGCTGCCATCTATGGGGTCACACAGAGTCGAACACGACTGAAGTGACTTAGCAGCAGTAGCAGCAGACTTAAATTGAAGAAAGTAGGAAAAACCACTAGACCATTCAGATATGACCTAAATCAAATCCCTTATGATTATACAGTGGAAGTAAGAAATAGATTTAAGGGACTAGATCTGATAGATAGAGTGCCTGATGATCTCTGGACGGAGGTTCGTGACATTGTACAGGAGACAGGGACCAAGACCATCCCCATGGAAAAGAAATGCAAAAAAGCAAAATGGCTGTCTGAGGAGGGCTTACAAGTAGCTGTGAAAAGAAGAGAAGCAAAAAGCAAAGGAGAAAAGGAAAGATATAAGCATCTGAATGCAGAGTTCCAAAGAATAACAAGGAGAGATAAGAAAGCCTTCCTCAGTGATCAATGCAAAGAAATAGAGGAAAACAACAGAATAGGAAAAACAAGAGATCTTTTCAAGAAAATTAAAGATATCAAGGGAACATTTCATGCAAAGATGAGCTCGATAAAGGACAGAAATGGTATGGACCTAACAGAAGCAGAAGATATTAAGAAGTGATGGCAAGAATGCACAGAAGAACTGTACAAAAAAGATCTTCACGACCAAGACAATCACGATGGCGTGATCACTGACCTAGAGCCAGACATCTTGGAATGTGAAGTCAACTGGGCCTTAGAGACCATCACTACGAACAAAGCTAGTGGAGGTGATGGAATTCCAATTGAGCTATTTCAAATCTTGAAAGATGATGCTGTGAAAGTGCTGCACTCAATATGCCAGCAAATTTGGAAAACTCAGCAGTGGCCACAGGACTGTAAAGGTCAGTCTTCATTCCAATCCCAAAGAAAGGGAATGCCAAAGAATGCTCAAACTACCGCACAATTGCACTCATCTCACACGCTAGTAAAGTCATGCTCGAAATTCTCCAAGCCAGGCTTCAGCAATATGTGAACCGTGAACTCCCAGATGTTCAAGCAGGTTTTAGAAAAGGCAGAGGCACCAGAGATCAAATTGCCAACATCCGCTGGATCATGGAGAAAGCAAGAGAGTTCCAGGAAAACATCTATTTCTGCTTCATTGACTATGCCAAAGCCTTTGACTGTGTGGATCACAATAAACTGTGGAACATTCTGAAAGAGATGGGAATCCCAGACCACCTGACCTGCCTCTTGAGAAACCTGTATGCAGGTCAAGAAGCAACAGTCAGAACTGGTCATGGAACAACAGACTGGTTCCAAATAGGAAAAGGAGTACATCAAGGTTGTATATTGTCACCTTGCTTATTTAACTTATATGCAGAGTACATCATAAGGAACGCCGGGCTGGAAGAAGCACCAGCTGGAATCAAGATTGCCAGGAGAAATAGCAATAACCTCAGATATGCAGATGACACCACCCTTATGGCAGAAAGTGAAGAGGAACTCAAAAGCCTCTTGGTGAAAGTGAAAGAGGATACTGAAAAGTTTGGCTTGAAGCTCAACATTCAGAAAACAAAGATCATGGCATCTGGTCCCATCACTTCATGGGAAATAGATGGGGAAACAGTGGAAACAGTGTCAGACTTTATTTTTGGGGGCTCCAAAATCACTGCAGATGCTGATTGCAGCCATGAAATTAAAAGACGCTTACTCCTTGGAAGAAAAGTTATGACCAACCTAGATAGAATATTAAAAAGCAGAGACATTACTTTGCCAACAAAGGTCCGTCTAGTCAGTTCAGTTCAGTTCAGTTCAGTCGCTCAGTCGTGCCCGACTCTCCGCGACCCCATGAAGCACAGCACGCCAGGCCTCCCTGTCCATCACCAACTCCCGGAGTACACTCAAGCACATGTCCACAGAGTCGGTGATGCCATCCAGCCATCTCATTCTCTGTCATCCCCTTCTCCTCCCGCCCCCAACCTTTCCCAGCGAGTCAACTCGTCGCATGAGGTGGCCAAAGTATTGCAGTTTCAGCTGTAGCATCAGTCCCTCCAATGAACATCCAGGATTGATCTCCTTTAGAATGGACTGGTTGGATCTCCTTGCAGTATAAGGGACACTCAAGAGTCTTCTCCAACACCACAGTTCAAAAGCATCGATTCTTCGGCTAGTCTCGCCAAGGCTATGGTTTTTCCCTTGGTCATGTATGGATGTGAGAGTTGGACTGTGAAGAAAGCTGATCGCCGAAGAATTGATGCTTTTGAACTGTGGTGTTGGAGAAGACTCTTGAGAGTCCCTTGGACTGCAAGGAGATCCAACCAGTCCATGCTAGAGGAGAGCAATCCTGGGTGTTCATTGGAAGGACTGATGCTAAAGCTGAAACTCCAATACTTTGGCCACCTCATGCGACGAGTTGACTCACTGGAAAAGAGTCTGATGCTAGGAGGGACTGGGGGTGGGAGGAGAAGGGGACAACAGAGAATGATATGGCTGGATGGCATGACCGACTTGATGGACATGATTTGAGTGAACTCTGGGAGTTGGTGAAGGACAGGGAGGCCTGGAGTGCTGTGATTCATGGGGTCGCAAAGAGTCGGACACGACTGAGTGACTGAACTGAACTGAAGTGGCCTGAAGCTTATAGCTTATCACTGCAGTGCAATGCACTTCAGGAAAATTGGCCCAAGAAAACTCAGTTTCCTAGGAACAATCAAATTGAGCTCTGTTTATTCAAGTAACCTAAACTAGTTGACTATTCAAATGGCTTGCGATAAAAGAAATAGAGGAGGGCTCAGAAAGCCCTCCCACCTCAGGCTCTCCTTGGAAGAACCAGCAGGGGCTTCTTGTTGTAGCTCAGCTGGGGGCTTCTAGGGACTGCGAATCACTTACGGGGTTTTAAACCAGCTCAGGGTCTCTGCAGAAGGACTAGTGTACAGAGCAGATCTTAGAGGAGCTGGAATACCCAGTTTATCTGTCCTATAGTCAAATACAGAGGAAGCGAGGAGAATCTGGGTGTTAGAACAAAAATTTGCCTGTGACCGTTCTCAGCGGAGAGTTCTGGGCTTCCTGTCCTAGCGGCAGACCACAGTGGGCAGGAAGAGTATCTGTCTAGACCCTGGCCACCTTTACCACTCCCTAAAGTCCTCTGATAGAACCCCCTGTGGCACTGGACTCTTCCTACACGCACCCTCAAGAAAGCTCCATTAGAACCCTGGAAGGTATTTGTTTTCCTAAATTCACCGGTGCAAAAACCAGCTCAGCGTCGTCAATGAACGTGCCCAAAGTCATGCATTTGTGTTAATATTCAATATAGCCATTCTGGAATTAAATCCATGTCTATCTAAGACTAAACACATACTTTTACTGTATAGCTTTTGAGAAAAAAATAGTATAACAAGTCAGAGCTCTGAGGCAAGGATAAAGTGAGAGCTGGCTAGTAAGATGAGCGATACCACTAAGGAATTTGAAAAACAAAGCCTAACAATGTTTGCCTAAGAGATTGCCCTGAGTCTAAGCTGATAATCCAATCACTCTTGTTGGAGTGCAGTGCTTCACTGGATGATAAGTGGTATTTGCTGCCTGATAAATAGTAAGGCTGTACTTTTGCAATCACTGCAGCTTGTTAGGTACACACAGATTTCAGAAAAGAAGTGAGCGAAGGCAAGTTTGCACGGACTAGAAGTTCACCCATGAAAGCAGTTTGACGAAGAGCAAGTCTTAAGTCAACACTCACTCTGGGTTCACGTGACCACTCACCAAACCCAGGCTGGTGGGATGGAGCAAATAACAGAGACCAGAAATATTCTTTAGACTGTGATCAAAAATAAATTCACAGGGGTGCAATAATCTTAGCGATATTTCTTAAAGGGGGAATAAAGAAAATTTAGTCACGCCTTTTCCAGTGTGCTTACATGAAGAATCAATGAAGCTGAATCCTGTATCACTTGGTTTCAGGAGCCCAACCCTGCCTCCTCTGTCTCCTTATACTCTTCAGGTTGGACCCATCGAGAAGGACAACAATGAGGGGAAGTATCCTTTTATTGGAATTCCTTATCATCTCTTCCTTCTGCCGGTGACTCAGCTGTCTCTGCAAGCGCACTTGATGAGGCAAAGGAGAGTGACCCTGGACAGCTTCCTCCTGAGGTCATTCTCTTTTTATTTCTTTCACAAACGCGTGTAGCCTTGGGTAAAGCGACAAGTTCTCCAGGCAGGGTTTGCTCAATGAACGCCTGCCCTTGGTAAGGAAGACCAAGGTTTGCTGGGGTTTGGGCTGCAGTTTGGGCGCCCAACACCATCTTTCCGCGTCCAGACTACTGCTTCAGCACGCAGCCCTCTGGAGTTTGCAACCACTCGGCGGGACCTCCATTGTGCATAATCAGCCAATTTTCTTTGCCCAGTTTTTCCACAATAACTAGAACATTTGGCAAAAAGGTACAGTTTTACAATGGGAAGGATCTCAAAGTAAAATCCTAGTTGTTTACCCAGTTCTGCTAATCAGTTCAGTTCAGTCTCTCAGTCGTGGCCAACTATTTGCGACCCCATGAACCGCAGCACGTCAGGCCTCTCTGTCCATCACCAACTCCCGGAGTTCACTCAAACTCATGTCCATCAAGTCGGTGATGCCATCCAGCCATCTCATTCTCTGTCGTCCCCTTCTCCTTCCACCCCCAATCCCTCCCAGCATCAGAGTCTTTTCCAGTAAGTCAACTCGTCTCATGAGGTGGCCAAAGTATTGCAGTTTCAGCTTTAGCATCAGTCCTTCCAATGAACACCCAGGATTGATCTCTTTAGAATGGACTGGTTGGATCTCCTTGCAGTCCAAGGGACTCTCAAGAGTCTTCTCCAGCACCACAGTTCAAAAGCATCAATTCTTCGGTGATCAGCTTTCTTCACAGTCCAACTCTCACATCCATACATGACCACGGGAAAAACAATAGCCTTGACTAGACGGACCTTTGTTGGCAAAGTAACGTCTCTGCTTCTTAATATGCTGTCTAGGTTGGTCATAACTTTCCTTCCAAGGAGTAAGCGTCTTTTAATTTCATGGCTGCAGTCACCATCTGCTCATTAGTTATCTATTTTACACCTGCATGCATCCATGCATTCATGCATCTGTGCGACCCCATGGACAGCAGCCCACCAGGGCTCCTCTGTCCCTGGGATTCTCCAGGCAAGAATACTGGAGTGGGTTGCCATTTCCTTCTCCTAGAAGTGTGCAAATGTCAATCCCATTCTCCCAATTTATCCCACCCCCTCTTTCCCATTTGATGCCCACATATTTGTTTATGTATATGTCTCTATTGTTACTTTACAAAATGAAGCAACTGAAAAGGATTAATTTCCAAAACATACAAATAAGTCATGCAGGTCAATACCAAAAAACAAACAACCCAATTACATACACTTTTAAGCCATTCAGGGAGGGTGATTCTCCTATTCTTTTCCAGAGCTCTTCCTTCAGTCCAACAGAAGTAAGTGGCCTTGTCACAAGGGCTGTGGACGATTTTAAAAGTCAGCTCAGCCACAGGGCCAGTTTCTCTATTAGGATCCTGGAAAAACCGTTACTTGGCCTTACGCGCTTGCACTGTGACTTAAAGTAATTGGTTTCTTAAGCTCCTAGTCAGACTTTGTTGTTGATGACTTCAAAATTTCTCAGGTCTTTCGAGGAATAGTCCCATTCCTCACCCTAAATAATACCCTAAAACTTAGCATCTGTGGCCATGACTGTGACAGCAGAGGACCACACTTATGTATCTGAACCTTCAGTTAGGAAAACATATTAAGTGGCCTTCGAGTTCTGCATTGGGGCAAACTGACAGGGGGAAGAAGTGAACCCACCGAGGATGGGGTTTTGGCCACAAGACATGTGAAGAGAGTCAGGGTGCAGAGAGACAGTGAATGCTGGCGCCCGTCAACATCCTCACCAGGCAGAACGAAACGGTCCTGGGAGAGAGTTCTCATAGTCATCTGAAATGTTCCAAGTGTCTTCAGTGATCAGCCATGGGAGCACCAAAAGGCAAGACAGACAGCTCTGGAGACAGGGGCCAGCACCTGCTTCCACTCGGAGTTAAATGCCTGGGGACACTGTTCTGTTTCTCAGCTAATCTGGTGCAGTGTCCACTAGGAGGGCTTCTCACGCCCAAGGCTTTGAAATAGAAACAGGGACAGACTTTATTTTCTTGGGCTCCAAATTCACTGCAGAAGGTGCCTGCAGCCACAAAATGAAAAGACACTTGCTCCTTCGAAGAAAAGCTATGACCAACCTAGACAGCATATTAAAAAGCAGAGACTTCACTCCGCTGATAAAGGTCCATGTAGTCAAAGCTATGGTTTTTCCAGTGGTCACGTATGGATGTGAGAGTTCACCCATAAAGGAGGCTGAGCACTGAAGAACTGATGCTTTTGAACGGTGGTGTTGGGGTAGACTCTTGAGAGTCCCTTGGACTGCAAGGAGATCCAACCAGTCCATTCTAAAGGAGATCAATCCTGGGTGTTCATTGGAAGGACTGATGTTGAAGCTGAAACTCCAATACCTTGGCCACCTGATGTGAAGAAATGACTCATTGGAAAAATCCCTGCTGATGGGAAAGATTGAAGGTAGGAGGAAAAGGGGACAACAGAGAAAGAGATGGTTGGATGGCATCACTGACTCAATGGATATAAGTTTGAGCAAGCTCCGAGAGACACTGAGGGACAGGGTAATCTGGCGTGCTGCAGTCCATGGGATCGTAAAGAGTCTGACACAACAGAGACAGAAGGGCAACCCCAATTCTTACTATTGTACTGAAACTTCACCATCTTAGACCCATCAGCCAAATCTTGAGAAGACAGTGAGCCAGCCAGATAGCTTGCTGTCGCATCCTGACAGCCCCAAACTGAAGCTCACAGCTCTTTTTACATCAATACAAGCTTTTACACGGGTTTCTGGCACTTGATCTGAGTACACAGGTGTCAGGGACTAGATTAGCAGAGCATGGTGCAGTGTATGAACATCTTCTGTGACATTTCAATCTGGATCGTGGGTTCCAGGCTCTGTAGATGTGAAAGTCACTCTCTGGTTGTCAGTGTCTTAACTAGGAAAATTGCAAAACTGGACAGGGCTATTTCTAGGCTCCTTCAAGGTTTAACCAAGCCTTTGTGATTCTTCTTTCTCCTTGCTTTCTGGAACACAGCTCTTAGTGAAAGGTTCCATTTCCCTCAGAGTCAAGCCCAGCAGAGGAGAAGCTGAGTGGGAAAAAGCTGTTGAGTGCAGGCGGCAAGGCTGTCAGAGGAAGAGAGGGGCCACTTACAGCATGGGGGGCAAGGGGGACTGGTGAGCTGCTTTGATGGAAAGAAATGAAATTTGCCTTGACGGGATATGAAATTTCTGTTTGGTGACTTAAAAGTCTGATTGGAAGATAGAAATGACAGAGAACACATTTTGATTCTTCCATTCAAAAATGAATACTATTTACAAAATGCTATACTTTGCCAACCAAGGTCCGTCTAGTCAAGGCAATGGTTTTTCCCGTGGTCATGTATGGATGTGAGAGTTGGACTGTGAAGAAGGCTGATCGCCGAAGAATCGATGCTTTTGAACTGTGGTGTTGGAGAAGACTCTTGAGAGTCCCTTATACTGCAAGGAGATCCAACCAGTCCATTCTAAAGGAGATCAATCCTGGATGTTCATTGGAGGGACTGATGCTAAAGCTGAAACTGCAATACTTTGGCCACCTCATGCGACGAGTTGACTCACTGGAAAAGACTCTGATGCTGGGAAAGGTTGGGGGCGGGAGGAGAAGGGGACGACGGAGAATGAGATGGCTGGATGGCATCACCGACTCTGTGGACATGAGTTTGAGTGTACTCCGGGAGTTGGTGATGGACAGGGAGGCCTGGCGTGCTGTGATTCATGGGGTCGCAAAGAGTCGGACACGACTGAGCGACTGAACTGAACTGAACTGATAGACCCTGATGCTGGAAAAGATTGAGGACAGGAGGAGAAGGGGACGGCAGCGGATGAGATGGTTGGATGGCATCACCAACTGAATGGACATGGATTTGGGTAAACTCTGAGAATTGGTGAGGGACAGGGAGGCCTGGCGTGCTGTGGTTCATGGGGTCGCAAAGAGTCGGACATGACTGAGCAACTGAACTGAACTGAATGTTAGTAATGTTAACATTATGGCAGAAAGTGAAGAACTAAAGAGCCTCATGATGAAAGTGAAAGAGGAGAGTGAAAAAGTTGGCTTAAAACTCAACATTCAGAAAACTAAGATCATGGCATCTGGTCCCATCACTTCATGGCAAATAGATGGGGAAACAGTAGAAACAGTGTCAGACTTTATTTTGGCGGCTCCAAAATCACTGCAGATGGTGACTGCAGCCATGAAATTAAAAGACGCTTACTCCTTGGAAGGGAAGTTATGACCAACCTAGACAGCATATTAAAAAGCAGAGACATCACTTTGCCATCAAAGGTTAGTCTAGTCAAGGCTGCGGTTTTTCCAGTAGTCATGTATGGATGTGAGAGTTGAACTATAAAGAAATCTGAGCACTGAAGAATTGATGCTTTTGAACTGTGGTGCTGGAAAAGACTCTTGGGAGTCCCTTGGACTGCAAGGAGATCCAACCAGTCCATTCTAAAGGAGATCAGGCCTGGGTGTTCATTGGAAGGACTGATGCTAAAGCCGAAACTCCAATACTTTGGCCACCTCATGCGAAGAGCTGACTCACTGGAAAAGACCCTGATGCTGGGAAAGATTGAGGGCGGGAGGAGAAGGGGACGACAGAGGATGAGATGGTTGGATGGCATCACTGACTCAATGGACATGAGTTTGAGTGAACTCCGGGAGCTGGTGATGGACAGAGGCCTGGCATGCTGCAGTCCATGGGGTTGTAAAAAGTCGGACACAACTGAGCGACTGAACTGAACTGAACTGAATGTTAATAAACAAAATGTGACTGTTTTTCATCTGATATTATTAAGAAAAGAGTAACTTTTGGTCCCCTGTGGCCATACTAAGACTAATTTGACCTGTATTCTTTCATGCTTAATGAAACACCCTTAATGGTTCTGTGCTTGTACCATTTTTCTTGATTTGTGCTGTCTAAGGGTAAAGCTGCAACGTCAGGCTCCACCATTGTTCAGCTGACCCAGAGTTCAGATTTCTTGGCTCCTTACTCTTCACCGTTATTTGTTCTGTTTCTTTGTCTTGGAAAGTGGACAACTCTTCTTTGACTCCACCTATGGAAATCTTGTCAGTTGAATCTGTCCCCTCTTCTGAAAGCCAATCTTAGAACTCCCAGGCAGAATTCACTGCCTTTCCTATGGGAATATTTTGACCATACACACTTATGACACTGCATTATAGTCAGCTATTTGCCCATCTTTCTGCTGAACTGTAATTTATGCCAGGGCAGTGAAAGTGTTAGTCACTCAGTTGTGTCTGACTCTTCACAACCCCATGGACTGTTGCCCGCCAGGCTCCTGTGTCCTTGGGATTTTCCAGGCAAGGATACTGGAGTGGGTGGCCTTTCCCTTTTCCAGGGGATCTTCCCAACCCAAGGATCGAACTCAGATCTCCCGCATTGCAGGCAGATTCTTTACCATCTGAGCCACCAGGGAAGAGACTGTGGCAAAAAGAAGGTGCCCATCTTAGCTATTAATCAAATTAAATTCATGTGGCATCCATCACAGCGGGTTCTATTAGTAACAGAAGACTCTGCTGGGGACCTCCCGGAACTTTGAATAACTGACCGTCAGCACAGTGAGGCTACATGCCTCTAAATCAAATTCCAGAGTTAGTGCTGAGATTCCCCAATTTTGTTTTGGTCAGAAATCTTCTGTCATGGAGGAGGCAGGAGAGGCTGTGGGAGTGACAGAGCAGTAATAAGGGGATGGAGCTGTGCCAGTGGAAGGGAATCATTCCAGAATCACAGGATTAGTGACTTTGGCCAATGTGGTGGTCTGCCCACATCCCCTTGGCCTGGAGTGCCTGCTGCCATCTCCATGAGCCTCCCCTTGGGCCACGGGAGCCTTTTCTTGGCAGATGCAGGATTCCAGAGCTCTTGGGAGCTTGCATGCCCTGGCACTCTAGGCTGAATGGGGCAAGAGCATGAAAGCCCTGTTACCTAATCACCCAGTACCCGATAAGTACCCTTACCTCAGATGCTCCCTTCACTCCAGAACCCCCTCCAGAATTAGTCAGGGAACTGGCTGTGGCCTGAAATCTCACCGTCATGGACTTCTTCCCTTCACCCAGTTGGCTTCCCCCAGTCCCTGGCTTCCTCGGAGAAATCCTGCTTTAATAAATTGCATGCATAACGGCGTCTCAACATCTGCTTCTGGAGCATCTTCTTCAAGACAGAATTCCAACTGATGGTTTTCTAAGGGAAGCTTCTTGCTGGAAAGGTGAAAGGCAACTGGGACGCTGCCTCTGGCCTGCAGCATCCTGAAATGCTGTATATGGGCACCCTCCACCCTCCACTGCACCCGCCTTCCGAGGGGACTTTCCACCAACCTCTCATGGGGAGTGCAAACTGGAGGCAGCTACCCAAATCCCACCTAGGCTCTGGAGGGTATTTCAAGCAGGCAGTACCACAGGAGGTTTCCAGAAGTTTCAAAAACTGACATAGTCCTCCATAAATAGTTCCATATCTAACTCAACTGATATAGATTTAGTCAAAGGTAAAAATGTATGTTTTTTCCTCTCATCACACTTCAAGTTTTTTTTATGTCTCGATTCAAGCCAAGATGAAAATTGGAAGCACTACAGCCTTTTTTTAATTTTTTTCTTTTTAGGAAATTATTCTTGGGAAATGGTTCTCTTGCAAAAGCTGGTTCTTGTGATTTTTTTCTGCCCAGTTTTCAGACGTCCCTTTAGAACTTTGGATAAAAGTCCAGACTCTAGATGTATATTCTTTTCAAACTGGAAAACATAAGAGTCTTGCTTTCGGTGAAGTGAGAAGAAAGAAAGAAAGAGAGAAGACAGGTGACTAGCTGAAGAGTGGCTCGTGTTATTTTTTTTTTTTTAGGCTAAAGGATCAATAACATCAACCATCTTCCATTACAAATTAGCTGTGTTCTCTGAGGAAATCTCAAAAGGTAGATGGCAGAATCCACTCCGTAGAACCCGATTGTGTAAAAACGTTTGTTCACTGGATGAGAGGGAGCTGAGGTGACAAAAAACACATTTTGTCCAGACTAGTGATTTGCCCTAGTCCCCTCATTTGCATGCATGCTAAGTTGCTTCAGTCGTGTCCAGCTCTTTGCAACCCCATGGTCTGTAGCCCACCAGACTCCTCTCTCCATGGGATTCTCCAGGCGAGAATCCTGGAGTGGGGTTCCTTGCCCTCATCCAGGGGATCTTCCCCACCCAGGGATTGAACCCATGTCTCCAGTGGCTCCTTCATGGCAGGCGGATTCTTTACCTCTGATCTACCAGGTAAGCCCCACTCCCCCACTTACCCTCAGGAATTTTCAGAAACGCTTAGATCACCCACTCATTAAAACACACAGAATAAAGCCTGTCGCCTGTGACAGAAATCTCATGGACGCCAATTCTAGAATTTTCGTTCTCACCTGTCAGCTCTTTAATCATGCTTTTATGATGCCTCACCTTCTCTTGTGAATTCTATCAGATCTGCAGCATCATCTGATTGGTGATATTTCCCCAAACGAAAAAACAAAAACAGGTTAACATCACCAAAGTGAAAAATATTGTCTTGAAATTTAAATTACTTCATGTGTTCATGCTCTTACTCATTTTCTTCTGTCTTCATTTTTAAAGACTGAATGAATGGATCCGATCTCTGCTGTGTATGGTCCTACAAGAACTAACACTTGCCAAAGTATTAGCCTGTGATTAAATTTGTGAAATGTGTTACTTGATACTCAAAGGAATCTACACATGTATATCTATGCCCACAGTAGACTAACTTGGGAAAAATGCAGCCTAATGAAAAATGCATGGGCTGAGCATGAGAAGAGCTGTATCAAAACTCAACCCACCTCTTTCTAGCTCTGAGGCTTTGAGAAAATCACTCACCCTCTCTGGCTTCCACGTCGTCAACCTTAAGGTGCAACTAATTATGCCTTTTGGCTCTGAGCATCCAGTTAATCACATTTCTGAAGAGCTTTGTAAGCTGAGAAGTGTTAGTGTTAGCCTCTCAGTCGTGTCTGACTCTTTTGCGACCCCATGGACTGTAGCCTTCTAGGCTCCTCTGTCCATGGGATTCTCCAGGCAAGAATACTGGAGTGGGTTGCCGTTCCCTTCTCCAGGGGATCTTCCTGACCCAGGGATGGAACTGAGGTCTCCTCATTGTAGGTGAATTCTTTACTATCTGAACCACCAGGGAAGCCCTATGAGCTGAGAAAGAACATTCAAATATTAGTTTACTAATAAGAGCTGAGACTGGAAATATGCATTAAAATAATAAGAATTAAAGTTCACTTGTAACAGACATATCATCCATTTATAAGCTTTCATAGATCTACCTGAGAATTAACTTTTTGAGGGGCTATGATGTGTCAGGTGTCCCTCCAGAAACTTGTGGTGAGCCAGACAGGTGTGACCGAGCTCTCAGTGAAGCACAGAGAGTAACTGATAAAACATGAGGATTCACCTGACTTATCGATTTAGACCACGCTAAGTGACACAAAAAGTGAGAGGGAATGAAATGGTACCATTCGGGCTAAACCTGGACCGTGATGAGGAGTCCAGCCGGTAGGTGAAGACCTGAAGGAAAAGACTCCAGGCAGAGGGAACAGCTCATGCAGACCCTCAGGGTGGATACGGTCAGGTCTTGAAGGCTGCATTTTTCCTTGTTCGTTTTTCTCCATCTTTGAGTTTACCTATCATAATAGGGGGGTTTATATCCACCCTCCTTGGAGGTCTATCTGATTCTACCCACCTGGAGGAAGACCATCAGTCTGAAGAGGTCTGGACCTTGCATGGCTTCTTCATTGTCTCAAGTCCTGAGCCCCCGGAACCCAGGGTCTTTTCTCGGGGGGTCCACATACTCTGCTGGTGGAAGAGGAAAGCTTGCTTCATGAGAAAGAAGAGGACAGAAGGATGGAGACAGATGCCTTTTCCCACTGGGGAAGCGAGCAGGGAATGTTTATGCCTCGGCTCAGAATCAAGGGGGAAAGTAGGAGAAAGGGGGAGGTCTCAGAACTTCCCCCCCCCACCCCCGAAGCAGAATAACTCCTCACCCTTTCCTGACTTCATTGGGTTCAAGATCCACGAACAGCAACAGCCGAACCCAGGGTCAAGGAGAGGGGATGC
This sequence comes from Moschus berezovskii, assembly GCF_049115385.1. NCBI lineage: Eukaryota > Metazoa > Chordata > Mammalia > Artiodactyla > Moschidae > Moschus > Moschus berezovskii. The sequence continues at coordinate 8,684,187 of NC_142460.1, forward strand.
ACGGGATCCCAAAACTCAGGAAAAGTGAACGCATCACTTTTTTCCATCAAATCAAGTCACTCCCTGGTGTCTCCAATGTGAAGCAGCTGCAGTGCCCTGGGCTCTGCCCAGGTTCCGGGGTAGGGGACTGTGTGAGTGTATCAGTGTCTCCATGGTGACAGACAGTCTTTGCATCCCACCCAGGTGTTGCCTCTGGACCAGCATGGGGGAATCTCACTGGGGAAAGTGCCTGTGGGAATCTTATCCCTTAGGATTTACCAGGGTCCACATAGCAGAAAAGCTGGTGGGCTACAGTCCATAAGGTCACAAAGAGTATGACATGACTGCAGCGACCTAGCATGCACTTGGGTCACAGGATGGGGGTAACTGACAAGAACCACAGACTGACCTCCCCAGGTGTGCTGACTGCCGACAACTGGTTGGGGTAGGAAGGACATACAAATACATTTCAGGAAGAAGCCCACTGCCTCCATTGCCAGAGGCTGAGAGATCGCCCCTTAGACCTCGGCTTCAAGGACAGAGTTCTGACCGTTTCTCACAGAAGTGCGAAACCCTGTGGACCAATGCTGGCCAATTCCAACACTGAACCTCAAGCCCAACTTCCACGCTGTGGAAGGCATTGGTTTTACCCGTGTCTATCCACCTGTATGCTTTTTGATCAAGGGAAACAAAGGCTATAGAAACAAATCCATAAGGCCGTTAAGTGGGGCTGAGTTAAAAACACAGTGTCCCTCTGCCACACTCGCATATACGTATGCTTGATAAAGACTGAGGATGAAGGTCGGAGAATGAGATGGCTGGACGGCATCACCGATGCAGTGGACTTGAACTTGGGCAAACTCCGGGAGGTGGTGGGGGACAGGGAGACCTGGCGTGCTGCAGTCCGTGGGGTCTCAAAGAGGCGGACACGCCCGGGCGACTGAACAGCAGCAATGTATCTGATGCTTGCGTGTGTCTATGTGGGTCCATCCTGATTCTCCCAGGAGAGAGGATTTTGGTTCCTCTTCACCTGGAGAGGAAAGAGGGAAGAGGAGGGGAAAACAGGCTTGAAGGAGAGCTTGTGAGAGAAGATAACCCGGTTATTTATTCATAGTTTATTTCCGCAAAGGGGCCTTTGCAAAGGCTCTGAAACGAGGGGCCAGAATTTCCTGAAGATTAAGCGGCCTCCTTTAAAGGGGCATCGGCTCTCTCTCACGCAGGTGTCTGCAGGATACAGGACTGGGTGGCCCTCAGAGCCTCGCTGGTCTGTAGATCCCCTTAAGACACGCTGCTGACATCATGGCCTTTCTCAGATCCCCCTCTCTCTCCTCTCCTTCCTCCCTCCCTCCCTCCTTGCCCGTCCCTCCCTCCCTTCGCGCAGTCTCCCCCAGCCTCCTTCTCTCTCTCTTCAGCTCCTTCAGGTAAATCCTACTCCAACTTGCACCAACTTGTTTTTTGACTGACAGTGAACAGCGAAGAGAGTGTTCTTCATTTGGAGATCTTCTCAGGACCCAGCCTTCCCCAGGCAGCGGCGTGGACGGCCCCTTCCCTGGCCTTGTCCTAACTCCACTTCTAGCCAGGCGTCTGCGTTCACCCGTCCTTGCAGGTAAGAGGTGCAGGCTTGTCGGTCAGTACTGGAGCGTGCTGCACCCTGAAGGAATTTCTGAAAAAAAAAAAAAAAATCTTCCCTTCGAAAGGTAATGAAAAAAGTATGATTCTGTTGAAACTGACTGAAATCATTCAAGACGTCCAAACTTATCTGAGGGAATTTACAAGTGCTGTTTGCCTGTGGAAAACGGGTTTTTACTTAATGATGGGGCTAAAAAAAAAAAAGGCTTTATTCATGCCTGTAAAACAATATCCAGATGTTATCTTGTATGCTGTGGGTGGAAGCGCTCTAGATGGAGGGAGAAGGCTTACTCTCTTTGCAAGGTTTTTTTTTTTTTTCCCCTCCTAGTGTCTGTGAGAGCAACTTTGTTATGGATTTTCAGTGATTATATAGTTGTTGTTTTTTTTGCGTTGTTCTTCTGTAGTTATTTTCCTTTGTCGGCGGAGAAATCAGTTTAAGTTGGCGTAAGGGGAAACCTTGCCGGAATATTTTAAAATCTGTTACCTATCCACACGAGAAAAATGTTATGTAAGTTTTCCATGGTAGGTATGAGAAATGTAAACAGTTCTGACTATGGAAACGTTAGGAACCTGGTTCACAACCCATGGCTAATGCGTTTTATAATCGGTGTGTAATTTCATGGGCGTCTAGACTGTTCTCGGCTGATCAACGTTACACTGGGAGAAATTTCCATCTTGTTCCCGTGGATCTGGTTTTTTATCTCTGCTCTCCACTTCCGCGTTTAGTTGCCCAAAGGAAATAAGGACGTTCTGTTCAATAGATGTCTCTTGACCTCACGAGTTCTGTAAGTCACAGGTTAGGAAGCTTACCACAAATGCAATGTTCCACTCAGTAAAACCAAGGACCAAAATTTGTCCCACTAAATTCAAACCTTCAGATTGATTTCTTCTTATCAGAAAATATCTTAATCTTTTTTTTAACCTATAGGAAGGATTTTGGGGAAAAAAAAGTAACAAGTGATTCTTGAAGTTCTTTTTTTGAGACCTAAAAATCACACTGACACACACACAGTTAATCCTAGATCCTATTCTATTCTGCCCTCTCTCATAAATGTTTAAACAAATATGGAACAATCAGCAACAACCTTAGGTGATCAGTTCTTTCACAAAATTGCCCTAAAACCAAAAGAGAAGAGTCAAATGCAATCATCATGCATATTCAGATGCCATCATTTTATGAGAATTTAGGACATTTCCAGTTGAACAACTAGGCACTTACCTTGCACACAGCTCCCCTTGGCGCTGTTCTTGCCCTGGGTTTTATTCTGAAGCAGTTTTCCTCCTTCCCTAGTGATAAATATAATAAATGGCCAGGCAGGGAGTGACCCAGAGTTCGTATGACAAGTCTTTTTAAAAGTCTAGAAGGTACAAGAGTTTTACCAAATCCCCGGGAGTTGTGTCTCAGAAATACTAATGAAATAACGGGGCTGACAAGTCCTCACTGAGTTAAACAAATGCCCAAGCCGTTTGGGGGTTTCCTAGAAGTAGACTTAGCTGCATTTCATGATTCCGATGGCTTAAGGAAAACATAACTTTAAAACGTCCTCCTGCCCTCTCGTCCCTCCTTCCCCTAGTCAACCGTTGTGGTCATTTTCCAGAAAATGCTGTTTTCCCCTATTTCCTCTTCTGACACTTAGAGCCAGTGCAGACGGCTGGTGTTTGAAGGGGAAAGAGACAGAGCAAGACCCCAGGCTTCCCACGCCCACCGTCCAGAAGAGCCAACAAAAGCAGGGCTGTTGGCTCCCTCCACTCTCGCTCTGCCCTTGCATGGAGGAAATCTTAAAGGGATTGAGCTTTCTTGTTTGGGGGTGTGTGCGTGTGTAATCATATACCTGAATGACAACATGCTTGGTACAAGAAAAACCACCAATGTGTGGCTTGAGGCAGCTGAGAGAGGAGAGGTAAACTTCTTCAGACTTTGCCACTAAATGTCAAGACTCTGAAACCTCCTTTCCTGCCACACCCCCTCTCATCTCTCCGAGACACGGGGCAGCCACTGACTTTACTTCCTGACTCTGCTTCAGGGCTGTTTGTCGGGTGTGTTTGCCTGGTGGACGCATCAGAGCCTTACAGGCGGCACCAAAGGCCAAAGAATGAGGCAGGAGCTTGCTAGAGTCGCTGACGACCGGCCCCCGGGGACGCTCACTTAAGGCATATAAGCCTCCTGATCATTTCCTCCAGCCTCTACTCTGTAAGGAATTCAGCTCCTGTCTTCTCCCCTGCAACCTGTGAAGCACTTTACGCCAGAGTCAATCAGGTACTGCGCCAATCCTGCTGTCTCAGGTCTTCTTTCAAGTAAAAAGAATTCTGCTCCTCAAATCAGCAGCTAGCTGTGACCAGGGTTAAGGTTAGTTTGTACGCTTGGGAAGCAGAGTGTGTTGCTTATTAATGGGTACATGAGATGCATATCAGGGAGAAGTGGTTCTTCGTTCTCCTTTCTCCTGCCCTTCACCTTCCTCGGATGGAAACACCTTGGGAGTGGGGCTGGGGTGCCTTGGGAGTGGCTGGGGGCTGGATACAGAGAGGGAAGAGGCAGGAGAGGCGTGGAGTGATCCAAGCGGGAGGGGAGCTTACTCTGCGCCCCTCAAGGAGCAGTCAGCGCTGTGGAAGGGGGCAGATTTGAGCCCAGACACCTTGCTCTTTGCTGCCACGCGGGTGATTTCATGCTGTCAGTTTTACCGACCAGGGAAAGCCTATGGTGGCAGAAGTAGTGGCTCCAGCAGTGACAGACCCTCCCACAACTAAAGGAGCGAAGGGCAGCCTGCTTTGCCACCTGGAGTGGAGAATTGAGAGAAGAGAAAAATAACTTAGAATCTAAATGCAAATATCCCGGGAAAGAAGCTTTATTTGCCAAGTGTGATTTTGTTAGGATGAAAGGAGAAAAGTGAGCACATATTCATTCCTCGTGAATGACAAAACAAGATAAGGGAGCCCAAGGGACGTCCCTGGTGGCCCAGTGATTGAGCTTTCATCCTTCCAATGCAGGGGGACCAGGTTCGATCCCTGGTTGGGAAACTAAGATCCTACCTGCCCTGCAGCATGGCCAAATGATTTTTTTTTTAATTTTTTTAAAAAGTGGGGGAGGCTGAGAGAATCTGCCCTCCCTGCAAAATACCGGTTGGGCCAAAGCAGGCGGTGATGTGGGCAATTTTGCTCACAAGGCAGCTGAGTGCACAAAGAGGTTCCCACTGTATCCCCAAGGCTTTTTAGCCAAAAACATTTCTGCTCTTCTCATAAACAAGGTCAGAGCTTGTGAGGAACCTGTGTACCTGATTTCCCTTCAGCTGGTACTGTGAATTAACTGGTGAAGGCATCCATTAAACAAGAGTCACCACAATCCAACTGGACTCTAGAAGTTTGCACCTGGCCTAAGTCTAGAATAGTGCTTCCATGCCTTAAACTCTGTAGCACAGAATTCCAGGTATTTCCCTCATGCTCCCAAGATGAGCCAGTGTTGCCTGATCAGGGCTCACAGCATCAGAAGACACACGAGAAGGACCAGGTGTTGATTTGCAGCACTAAAACATGCCTGTCTATCGGAACACACCTGTCCACAGGAAACAGTGAAGCAGAAGAGCATGTCTGTACCACCTTAGGGCTGAGGCCTCAGAGGACTTCAGTAAGCCCTCTTAAAAGGAATTAGCTAGCAATAGAATAGGGCGTCCCAGGTGGTGCTAATGGTAAAGAACCTACCTGCCAATGCAGGAGACGTAAAAGACAGTGGGTTCCATCCCCGGGTCGGGAAGATCCCCTGGAGGAGGACATGGTAACCCACTCCAGTATTCTTGCCTGGGAAATCCCATGGACAGAGGAGCCTGGCAGGTTACAGTCCATGGGGTCGCAAAGAGTTGGAGACGACTGAAGCAACTTGGCACGTAGCGATAGAAGCCCAGCTTGGTTCTGTTCTTCTCATGACCCTGCAGCTCAGATTCAGAGCAGTCTAGAAGCATATCGATCCACATTAAACAAGGCAAGCAGTTCCTTTCCTGCAGGAAAGGAATGTGTCTGTAGCCACATGGTTGCATTGACTGTATAAGCCCCCATTCAGGGTTCTGAGTTCAGGGACATGACAGCCAGGGCCTGACCCTGTCCCTCTGATTACAAATCACAGTAATCCTCAGAGTCACCATCAGGGCTGTCGGAATACAAAGGAGGTGGTTCTGAGGAGGAAGGCTGAAGAAAAGTATCCAGTGTTTGGGGTGTTTGGAGGGTCCAGGTGGCTGGCTTTGGGTTTCAATCCACAACCTGTTTCAGCAGAAATTACCCTGCGGTTTGGCTGATAACTATGAACTTCTTGTGAGTTTTCTCCACTGCCGAGACCAGAGGCTGATCAAGACGTTATGGATCTTCAAGATTATACAGTTTTGAGGGCCCTCTTTAAGAAAAAGGAATGCAAAATTATGACTATAAAATTACGCACAAAGCTTTGGAGAGAGTTGGTGCAACGGAAGAGCCCTGAAGCTTGCATTTCTTAGGTGGGTGTCAGTCATTCAGTCATATCCGACTTTTTGCAACCCTATGGACACTAACCTGCTAGGCTCCTCTGACTGTAGGATTCTGCAGGCAAGAATACTGGAGTGGGTTGCCATTTTCTCCTCCAGGGGACCTTCCCAACCCAGGGATGGAACCCGTGTGCTTTGCGTTGGCAGACGGGTTCTTACCATTGCACCGCCTGGAAAGAAAGATCTTTTGTTGCTGTTGTTCAGTCGCTAAGTTGTGTCCGGCTCTTTGTGACCCCGTGGACTGCAGTTTGCAGTCCTCCATGTCCCTCAACCTCTCCTGAAGTTTGCCCAAGTTTATGTCCATTGAGTCGGTGACACTATCCAACCATCCATCCTCTGAAAGGCATCAATAAAACACTTCGAAAAGGCTTGAGGCTTTGCCTAGGAAAATATCTATGTGTCTGGCCAGGAACAGCCTCTTCTATTTCTATGAATGCTGTGTTCAGTTACAATAGCAGTTATCAGTGTCATTTCTCAGTGTGAATGCTGGCTAAACCCATGCCTGCCAGGCCAAATAACGCTCTTACTCAGTGATGTTTCCGTCTTCAAATATTTGCAGATTTGTATCTTGTTCATCCTCGTATCCTTTGCCAAAGAATGCAAGGTTGGCTCCCCGAATGAATCTGGCTTTCTTACTTCCTGAGTTATTCTTTGTCTACCTTTCAAGAATATATTTGAGAAGCTTATCATTAGCTTTGAAATATCATGAAATTTGACATCATCTCTACTCTTCCTACCAACCTCATCCCCAAATACTTGCAACAAGTTAAAGAAAATATATGAGCACAGGAGCCCCTGGATCCTTTGTCAAGAATTGTCTAACAACTAAGGAATGTCTTCTTCCTATTTTCAAAAGTCCAAAGGAGTGGAACAAATGGAAGGAATCTATGTATAAACGAAAAGTGAGCTACATCACTTGCAGACATATATTTGCAACAGACAAAGGCAGTGTTGTGTGTGTGTGTGTGTGTGTGTTTAGCCATGGTGGCTTAGATGGTAAAGAATCTGCCTGCAATGTGGGAGACCCAGATTTGATCCCTGGGTTGAGAAGATCCCCTGGAGAAGGGAACCCACTCTAGTATTTTTGCCTGGAGAATTCCATGGAGATAGGATCCTGGTGGATTACAGTCCATGGGGGTCACATAGAGGCAGACATGACTGAGCAACTAACACTTAATAATGAAACTGACGCTGAGATACAGAGGGAACATTCAAGTGCCAACAATGTCACAATAGAATGGGGCTTTACTTTCAACATTTTGCCTTGCTTAGTAAATTTCAACTCTATAATTAGATTAAGTGTTTAAAAATTTCCCTCTGAACAGTGGTACCATAGTGACATTAGTCTTAGCATCCCTCTTTAACAAAGGAGGTGGTATCATATCATGTGATTCAATTCTTGTTGACATGAAAATCTGACCAAGAAAAACTCAGGGGTCCAGCTCTTGAATTCACAGCCACCCTGACTCCTACTGCCTTGGGGAGGTGAAGGGAGTGAAGGCTCCTCTCTGATGCCTTCGTGACTCAGGCTCATGGGAACTTGAGAAAGATCCCTCAGAAGCTGCTTGTCTATTTCTTGTCTTAGGAGTCTAGGGAAAGGAAAAATTCCCTAGCCAGAAGGCTGGAGGGAGCATCCCCAAACACAATCAACACCAGTAAGGCAGCAACTCTCCTGGGAAGCTCTACTGGTCAGCAAAGGGTCCTGGGGAGAGTTCTGCGTGCTCCTTGCCCTGCAGGAAATAAGAAAGTCTATACTCTGATTGGGCTGCCCTAGTGGCTCAGTCAGTAAAGAATCCACCTACAATGTGGGAGAGACTTGGGTTTGATCCCTGGGTTGGGAAGATCTGCTGGAGGAGGGCATGGCAACCTACTCCAGTATTCTTGCCTAGAGAAACCCCATGGCCAGAGGAACCTGGCAGGCTACAGTCCATGGGGTTGCAAAGAGTTGGACACAACTGAGCGACTAAGCAGATACTCTGATAAGGGAGAGGATACCCACTCCAGTATTCTGACCTAGAGAATTCCATGGATTGTATAGTCCATGGGGTTGCAAAGAGTAGGACATGACTGAGCGACTTTCACTTTTCTTTCTGATAAGGTTGGGAAATCCATCATAGTCTATAAAGTTCCCTCTTGGAATGTCCCAGTTATCACCATGATAAAAAAGTCTGAGAGATCTGGCAGCAAAGACATTCTTTAAATTTGAATCCCAAGATGTTTAAGCATTCTGGACTACAAAGCCGCCTGCCACCTCCTTCCACCTCCTTGCAACTCCTGTTCAGTCCTCTGACTAATATTTCGCATGACCCCATCAAGGACACCTCTGCAGACTCTGATTGGTGTTGGGTGGAGAGGTTCCACGTGCTCCAAGAAAAAAACATGCTATGACGTTCAAACTCCACTTGGCTGTGAGTTGTACTTTTGGGCCGTGCAGGTGACTGGCCAGCCTTTGGGATTTCAAAGTGGCCTCAAGGAGTCAGCCGCAAAACAACGGATTTCCTTTTTGTTTCTTTGAAGTGATGTGTTAGTCGTTCAGTCATGTCCAACTCTTTGTGACCGCATGGGCTGTAGGCTCTTCTGTCCATGGAATTCTCCAAAGAATACTGGAGTGGGTTGCCATTCCCTCCTCCAGGGGATCTTCCCGACTTAGGGATCGAACCCTGGTCTACACTGCAGGCAGAGTCTTTACCCCTGAGCCACCAGGGAAGCCCCTTGTTTCGTTATGCGCTTCTCATTCCCAGAAGGATTAGAATGAGTTTGCAGAGGTGCATCCACACACCCTCACACAAATGAACATGAATTAAAAGTAGATGGAAAAAAAAATAAGGGTTAGCCTCAAAGAAGTAGTTTGATGAAGTCATTTACTCGTGTGAGTTTTCATCTATTTTTAGAAACCACAAACTAAATGGACACAGACCCACAGCCGCAGAATCTTGTTTGTGCTTCAGAATGAAACGTATGGTTTAAAATATGTTTCATGTTTGACCCTGGAAATCAATTAGGCTTTCCCTGAATCTAGTTTTACTCACACCGTGTTTTATAATTCTTTTGAAAGGATTATAATGACAATTATAATTAAAATAATTATAATTAACAATATTAATTCTGCCTTTCGCGATCTCTTTCTTCTTTCCTGTTGCTCATTAGGGCTATGATTGAACTGCCCATAAGTGAGGTTATAAGGTTTCTTCATCCAGAATGTAGCTAAGCAATCCCATTTCGCCCCACTTTACAATGGTCTGTCTATTTGTCTCTCTCTCCTACCAAGCTATGAACTCAACATCAGTGGAAACTTTATTCTTTCTCTGTGCTCCCAGAGCTGAGTCTAAATAATTCCTCGGGCAATGCTTTTGAATCAGCATGCATTGACATGAAGGCACGATTTCCACTATAATTACATCTTCAGTTGAATTTACATCCACCCCATCCTGCAAACATAGAGGACAGAACCCTGTACCTGAAGTGTTTTGAAAATACATTTATCTGAAAACTCCTGACTAGGGCATTTTCTTCCTTAATGACATTTGCAAAGTGATAGATTGGCTGTTCGGAGAAGGCAATGGCAAGCCACTCCAGTACTCTTGCCTAGAAAATCCCATGGATGGAGGAGCCTGGTAGGCTGTAGTCCGCGGGGTCGCCAAGAGTCAGACGCGACTGAGCAACTTGACTTTCACTTTTCACTTTCACACATTGGAGATGGAAATGGCAACCCACTCCAGTGTTCTTGCCTGGAGAATCCCAGGGACGGGGAGCCTGCTGGGCTTCTGTCTATGGGGTCACACAGAGTCGGACACGGTTGAAATGACTTAGCAGCAGCAGCAGCAGATTGGCTGTTAGAATTGCTTAATGGGGGCTATTAAAGAGCTAAATGTATTTGTATGAGGAAGAAGAAGCAGGCCACCAGTAGCTGTTGCAGCAGTTGGGTGAACCCATGCAGCGGAAATAGGAAACATGCACACAGTGTATTTTGGAAAGAAGAAAATTGAAATAAAGCAGAAAAAATAAATATGGAGCCAGCAGTGCTCTGTGTGGGCTGAAAGTTTGATCCTGGGGAAGAGAATAATGGAAAGGAAGGAGAGAAAGAATTTACTGCGATCTTAGTAGGGAGGAAAGGGTGATTTGATCCATGGCGAGACCCATCCAGGAGACAGGGAGTTCACATCATTTCAGGCTCCCTCAAATGCCATATTTAGATACGGTCTGTGTTAGCATACCTGTGGCAATGAGGGTATTTGGCTCACAATGTGTTTTGAATTTTAAGATGAAGAGAATTTCCTAAGATTTGCCCATTTTAAAGATGAAATACTATAGGACTAAAATTGAGAAGAGCCACTTTTCTGTGATTACAATCAAATGCGTATCATTGCGACTAGGAGTAGTGGATGCCTGTACGTGGTGTTTCAGAGCCCGCACGAGGGTATGGACGGTTAAACCTACATTTTGTAACTGTGGGCATTAACTTGGCTAAAGTCCAATATCCTGGGAATGCGCTGTTAACTAGCCGTTTGGAACAGCGCTTTGCTTTGTTTTCAATATCTGAAGAAATGATCCGTGACCACCTAGTGCTGTGGTTGGTTGAAATAGACATTTAATGAGTTGCTTCACCAACGCCCATCAGGATTTTGGCTGGTTAAGCTCTGACACTCAGTTCTCTCCACGTTGTACACTGCTACTGCTACTGCTAAGTCACTTCAGTCGTGTCCGACTCTGTGTGACCCCATAGACGGAAGCCCACCAGGCTCCCCCATCCCTGGGATTCTCCAGGCAAGAACACTGGAGTGGGTTGCCATTTCCTTCTCCAATGTGTGAAAGTGAAAAGTGAAAGTGAAGTCGCTCAGTCGTGTCCGACCTTTAGCGACCCCACGGACTACAGCCTACCAGGCTCCTCCCTCCATGGGATTTTCTAGGAGTGGCTTGCCATTGCCTTCTCCACCTTGTACACATGTGCTGGCAACTCGCTGCGCAGGAGGCTGGGTGACCGCGTCTCCGATGATACAGGAGGAGGAGACTGTCTTTGATCTCAAGGATCCTGCATTCCGCTGCTGGGCGGACACGTGGATGGGGATGGAGGGGGAAACATACTGAAAAAATGATGACATTATTCATACCCAAAGCCCAGGAACAGCCACGGTGCAGGCAGAATGCGACGAGCGTGAAGTGAGGCCTTAACTAAGGGCTGAGGAGAGTCCGAGAAGGAAAGGCTAGGTTCGGTCGGGAGCTGGGAAAGGCCTCGGGCATGGGAGAGGACCAGGACTCTAATGTCAGGATGGGGAGGAGCAGCCTTCAGAGGCCAGGAGCACGGCAGGCGTGGAGGTGCACCCCGAGGGCAGGGCAGGGGGCCCGAGTGGGCAGGGGGTGCGTCAGGAGAGATGCCGCAGTCCAGGTGGTCCTGCTGGTGGAAGCCACTTCTGAGCTCACCGAAGGCCGAGTCGGTCTACATGCTTCTGAGTTCTCACGACTACCGGCTCTCCAGGAAGCTTTCTTATTCGCCTCGTTTGAGAAATAGGTCTGTAGAGTTAAAGCTATGGTTTTTCCCAGAGTCAAGTACAGATGTGAGAGTCGGACCATAAAGAAGGCTGAGCGCCAAAGAGTAGATGCTTTTGAACTGTGCTGTTGGAAAAGACTCTTGAGAGTCCCTTGGACTGCAAGGAGATCCACAGTCCATCCTAAAGGAGATCAGTCCTGAATATTCATTGGAAAGACTGATGCGGAAGTTCCAATCCTTTGGCCACCAGATGCGACGAGCCCTCATTGGAAAAGACCCTGATGCTGGGAGGGATTGAGAACTGGAAGAAAACGGGGTGACAGAGGATGAGCTGACTGTGGCTCAGGTCATGAACTCCTTATTACCAAAATCAGACTTAAACTGAAGAATTGGGGAAAACCACTAGACATTCAGGTATGACCTAAATCAAATCCCTGACAATTATACAGTGGAAGTGACAAATAGATTCAAGGGATTAGATCTGATAGAGTGCCTGAAGTACTATGAACAGAGGTTCATGACATTGTACAGGAGGCAGGCATCAAAATCATCCCCAAGAAAAAAAAATGCAAAAAGGCAAAATGGTTGTCAGAGGAGGCCTTACATATAGCTGAGAAAACAAGAGAAGCTAAAGGCAAAGGAGAAAAGGAAAGGTATACCCGTTTGAATGCAGTGTTCCAAAGAAAAGCAAGGAGAGATAAGAAAGCCTTCCTGAGGGATGGGATGGGGAGGGAGGAGGGAGGGAGGGTCAGGATGGGGAACACATGCACAACCATGGCTGATTCATGTGAATGCATGGCCAAAACCACCACAGTATTGTAAAGTAATCAGCCTGCAACTAAAATTAAAAGAAAAAAAGAAAGCCTTCCTCAGCGATCAGTGCAAAGAAATAGAGGAAAACAATAGAATGGGAAAGACTAGAGATCTCTTCGAGAAAATTAGAGATACCAAGGGAACATTTCATGCAAAGATGGACTTAACAGAAGCAGAAGCTATTAAGAAGAGGTGGCAAGAATACATAGAAGAACTATACAAAAAAGATCTTCATGACCCAGATAATCACGATGGTGTGATCACTCACCTAGAGCCAAATATCCTGGAATGCAAAGTCAAGTGGGCCTTAGGAAGCATCACTACCAACAAAGCTAGTGGAGATGATGGAGTTCCAGTTGAGCTATTTCAAATCTTAAAAGATGATGCTGTGAAAGTGCTGCACTCAGTATGCCAGCAAATTTGGAAAACTCAGCAGTGGCTACAGGACTGGAAAAGGTCAGTTTTCATTTCAATCCCAAAGAAAGGCAATGCCAAAGAATGCTCAAACTACGACACAATTGCACTCATCTCACACGCTAGTAAAGTCATGCTCAAAATTCTCCAAGCCAGGTTTCAGCAATATATTAACCGTGAACTTCCAGATGTTCAAGCTGGTTTTGGAAAAAGCAGAGGAACCAGAGATCAAATCGCCAACATCAACTGGATCATCGAAAAAGCAAGAGAGTTCCAGAAAGACATCTATTTCTGCTTTATTGACTACACCAAAGCCTTTGACTGTGTGGATCACAATAAACTGTGGAAAAGTTTGAAAGAGATGGGAATACCAGACTACCTGACCTGACTCTTGAGAAATCTGTGTGCAGGTTAAGAAGCAACAGTTAGAAATGGACATGGAAAAACATATCTGGTTCCAAATCAGGAAAGGAGTACGTCAAGGCTGTATATTGTCACCCTGCTTATTTAACTTATATGCAGAGTACATCATGCAAAATGCTGGACTGGATGAAGCACAAACTGGACTCAAGTTTGCTGGGAGAAATATCAGTAACCTCAGACAAGCAAATGACACCACCCTTACGATAGAAAGTGAAAAAGAACTAAAGAGCCTCTTGATGAACGTGAAAGAGGAGAGTAAAAAGTTGGCTTAAAACTCAACATTCAGAAAACTAAGATCATGTCATCTGGTCCCATCACTTCATGGAAAATAGATGGGAAACAATGGAAAGAGTGACAGACCAGTTTTGGGGGCTCCAAAATCACTGCAGATGGTGACTGAAGCCATGAAATTAAAAGACGCTTACTCCTTGGCAGGAAAGTTATGACCAACCTAGACAGCATATTAAAAAGCAGAGACATTACTTTGCCAACAAAGGTCCTTCTATTCAAGGCTATGGTTTTTCCAGTGGTCATGTATGGATGTGAGAGTTGGACTATAAAGAAAGCTGAGCGCAGAAGAATTGATGTTTTTGAACTGTGGTGTTGGAGAAGACTCTTGAGAGTCCCTTGGACTGCAAGGAGATCCAATCAGTCCATCCTAAAGGAGATCAATCCTGAATGTTCATTGGAAGGACTGATGTTGAAGCTGAAATTCCAATACTTTGGCCACCTGGTGGGAAGAAGTAACTCATTTGAAAAGACTCTAATGCTGGGAAAGATTGAGGGCAGGAGGAGAAGGGGATGACAGAGGATGAGATGGTTGGATGGCATCACTGACTCAAGGGACATGACTTTGGGTGAACTTCGGGAGTTGGTGATGGACAGGGAGGCCTGGCGTGCTGTGATTCATGGGGTCGTGGAGAGTTGGACCCAACTTGGCGACTGAACACCAACAAAGCAATGAGGAGCCACTGAAGGTTCTGCCTGAGACGCACTCGAATCTGACCCCAGCAGGCGAGTTATGTGACTTGTCAGAAGGGTATTTTGAGAGTCTGGGGGAAGGGAATGGGGAACTGGAGCAGAGCAGGGGCAGAAGAATGGGAACGGGACACACAGGAGATGCACTAAGAAGGTAGGACACCTGGGCTGACCCTGGATTAGGCAGGAGTGAGGGAGTGTCCGGACAGGCAGGTGGGAGAAGGGGACACCATTGTTTGGAACCGAAAATCAGAAGTAGTTTGATATATAGAGAAGAATGGGAGTGAAGCTTTGGACTAGTCTGTCCTGAGTAGTTCTCTCAGAGAGGTGAGCCAGGGGATGCTGGAAACACACTGAATCTCAGAGGAGCCACAGGTAAAGAAATGGGACCAGGGATGGTCGAGAGAGTAAGGCAAAGAGTGCTGACAGAGAATAAAGAGAAATAAAAGAGGATACGAGTAAGATCCTGGGAGATATGACTGTGGGTGGGAAGGGAACGAACAAAAGCCCACCAAGCAGAAAGCAAGTGTATAATCAGGGCAGCCGATGGAAGACCACAGTCTTCTGACCCAGTAGAAACAGGCAGGAAGAATTTTCTAAAGACCCTGCCACCAACACCCACTGACCCACACATCAGAGAACAGAAGAATGTGTTTGGAAGCTGAAGGAGAGAAGCAGCAGAGAGTCTGAAGAAAATGGGAGAGAAGGGCTGTGTAGCTCCCTCCCAACTCACCCTCCAGATAAAGAGTCAGAGGAACTGAGATTATCTTTTGACTGGTAAATCAGAGTCTCAGAGGCTTGGAGGATGAGGGAGTGAGTGAGTGACAGTTGCTCAGCCGTGGCTGACTGTTTGCGATCCCATGGACTATACAGTCCATGGAATTCTCCAGGCCAGAATACTGGAGTGGGTAGCCTTTCCCTCCTCCGGGGAAGCTTCCCAACCCAGGGATTGAACCCAGGTCTCCCACATTGCAGGTGGATTCTTTACCAGCTGAGCCCCTAGGGAAGCCCAAGAATACTGGAGTGGGTAGCTTATCCCTTCTTCAGGGGATATTCCCAACCCAGGAATTGAACTGGGGTCTCCTGCATTGCAGGCGGATTCTTTACCAACTGAGTTAGGGCTTGGAGGATGGCTACTCCTAAATCTGCTAATGGCACAAGTTTCTTTTCCTTTATTTCCTGGTTTAAGTATGCTTAACCCATTCCCTTTCCTTTTAAAGTCAATCAAGTTATTCCATAATTTAACATACATCATGATTTTAAAGTGTGTTAGTTGCTCAGTCATGTCTGACTCTTTGCTACCCCCTGGACTGTAGCCCACCAGGCTCCTCTGTCCATGGGATTCTCCAGGCAAGAATCCTGGAGTGGCTTGTCATGCCCTTGACCAGGGGATCTTCCCAATCCAAAGATCGAATTCGGGTCTCCTGCCATGCAGGCACATTTTTTACCATCTGATTTTATGCTTTGCTCAGAGGTTGGTTATATGTGTTGCCAAAGGAAGATTCTAGCAACTCAGGGCCCCTGGGAACTGGATGAATACCTCGTCTGAATACCAAGTTCTGTGATTTAGTTTTCTGAGACACTCTGGATAAAGTACAAGTCCTTTCTTGAATATGTTTCCAGTAAAAAAGGAAAGATAATGTGGTGTCCAGATTTGCTAATTACTGCCATGGAGAAGGAAATGGCAACCCACTCCAGTGTTCTTGCCTGGAGAATCCCAGGGACAGGGGTGCCTGGTAGGCTGCCGTCTATGGGATTGCACAGAGTCGGACACGACTAAAGTGACTTAGCAGCAGCAGCAGCCATGATTAAAGCAAGACTTTTCAAGTTGATTTTTTATAAGGTCGGTAACCTTTTGAACACAAACAGGACCTGGCAGATAGTCTCAATAATGCAGAGAGAGCAAGCAAGGCCAGGTCCTTCAGAACAATTCCTTGCCGCCGGCTCGAACTTACAGTTTAAAGTTTGTTTTGCTGGGAAGATCTTCTACATTTTTTGGTGCTGTAATAGGATTAAGCAAAACTTGTGTGTGTGTTAGTCACTCAATTGTGTGCAACTGTTTGCGACCTCATGGACTATATCCTGCCAGGTTCCTCTGTCCTTGGAATTTTCCAGGCAAGAATACTGGATTGGGTAGCCACTCCCTTCTCCAGGGGATCTTCCCGACTCAGGGATTGAACTCGGGTCTCCTATATTTCAGGCAGATTTTTTACCATCAGAGTCATCAGGGAAACCCCAGGCAAAACTTAAGCAACACCTAAAATGCTACTTTACAGTAGTTTTGAAAAATACGTGAGTAGATTTTTTTAAAAAATCAAAGTTTTAATTTGTTTAGAAAAAATCAAGTGAATAATCTTTTGGAAACTTCTGGATAAGAGAATATGAATATCTGATAACTTCCTTTTTACAACTTATTGTTGAGGTATAGCTGATAACTATATTGAACAGTAAAAGGATAAACATGAAGATGTAAAAGAGGACCTCAAAATCATAAACTGTGGGGGAGGGGAGTGAGAAAATGTAGATTTTTTTTTTGTCCAGAGTGCGTTTGAGCAGAGTTCTTGAAACCCAGGCGAGAAAATGATGAGAGAAATGAGAAAAGCCTCAAGGCAAATAACAGTGGAAACCTGACAACACAGGGCCACCTGTGAAGAGGGCCAGGCGGTCTCAGGAAGAGATTTTGAACTTGGTACAGACATTCTTGGATGTGAATTTCAGGTGTGCAAACTCCCCTGGGTGAGGTGCCCTGACCGTCAAAACCTCAGTGTATATTATGTGGCTTACGGGAAACAATCAACAGAGGTTGGTCCCTTCTCTCCCCAATTCCCCACCCTCCTCCACTGATCCCTTACCATCACTCCCCACCCCAAGGGCAACACAATGATTTTCTTTAAGGCAGCTGGTGAAAAAATACATAAATAAAAAGCTAGACTTAAAAGTGGAATCCCTGCATTGGAGTCTTCTCTTCTGTGCTGTGTGATCCTCTGAGAGTTATCTAACCTCTCAGTTATCTAACCTCTTAGCTTCTTATCGGTAAACTTGGAGAAATTCCGACTCACAAGAAGAAAACAGGAGAGCCCGATGAGCTGGTTTTTGTAAAAATGTGGGGAAACCACGTCTGGTTCTATGAATCAGTAGGGAACTGGCATTCTCAAAATGACCCTCCGTTCCTCCCTGAGGACCTAATTCCCTTTTCATACAATTATGCTTTTGAAAAACATACTTTATAAAGAAACTCACAATTCCACAGTCTAGGTCACCCCCTGTACAAAATATGTAGGCTGCTTTTTAATTTTTTTTAATTTTTAAAAGAGATTATACCCTTGTAAAAACTCAAACTTTGATGGAGGAGAGTTTAGTTTTGGCAAGACTAGTTTCCTGTGCCTCCCTCTAGAAATGACTGTAGTTCTCAATGCAAATTGAATCAAAAATTACTCTTTTAACTTTCATTCTTTTCTTTTAAAAATACATAGACATGTTCAAAAGGTAACTTTCTCCTAGGTTTTACAAGCAGAGGAGAGTGACAGAGAGAAAGACTATGAACTTGGCATACCATTGAACTATGCTCTGGAATCTGGGTGGGTCTAGGAAAAAGTACAGACTTCAGTGGAAAACATATATGGGTGTGGGAGAAACCTCTGCAAACTATAAATTGACTACATACTGCATAGGTTGAAATGGAAAGAAACCACAAGGCTTCCAAAATCCGAAGAGGAGACAGAGTGAATTTGGCACAGAAGGAACACCAGGTGCCCTTGGGAGGTGGGGATATTCGTAATTAGCAGTAGTCTTAACGGGCTCCATGGGACCCGGTAGTCAAAAGCACCTGCGATGGTGTCCAGCAGTTCCCTGTTTGGGGCCTGCTTATCAGGTTCTCCAGCACCTGACTTCACTCCCCTGTTTTGTTGCTTCTAGATTCATCCCACCGTGTCGCCTTTGTCTGCAGGGTTTCTTCCCTGAAAATTCTAGTTTCTTTCCTTTTTCGATCAGAATCTCATTATGCATCCTTCAAGACTCTTCAAGGCATGTTAGGCTCAGGTTTTCCCTTCCCCTTAGAGCCTGACCGCTGCGCGCTTCCTAAATTTCATTTTCTTGAGGTTGAGTCAAACCAAGAATGTATCTCTGCCACTAAGAACTGATCACATATCAGTGTCCTGATGTGGGCATTTTTTAGGTGCAGTTCCTGCCTTCTTCCCCATCAGGTTACCAGCCCCTGGACTGTGGAGGTCACATCACTCTTGAGTAAAAGCCAGCTGACTACCCTCTGCAGAGTCCCATTTTTCACCTTGAATTGGGCACATTCAGCTCACTGTTTGCCATCCCAGTCTCATGCCAGGTGAGCTTTATCATCGCTCTTTTGTAAAGGAAGGAAGCTGAAAATCAAGGAGGCTAAGCCCCTTGTTCAAAGTCACCAGCCCAACCACTTTTCCTGAGGCCTCTCACTTCCTCACCAAGGTGACGCCGTGAGGGCGACCCTGACTCCAGCTTTCAGACGTTAAGTAACTTCCCCTCCCCGCCACTGTTGTAACCAGAAGACCTGAGGTTTGAACCCAAGTCTGCGTGTGGCTCCAACCCCACACATTTACACTCGATCACATGGCTTCCCTGTCACAGGACGCTCAAGACAAACGGAGCGTGACATAGTAATAAATGAACACATGAAGAATAAGCCATCTCACCTTGTCAAAACTAAGGGACTGTGACAAAACCCTGAAAGCTGACCAGAGAAGTAGTATTCCCTTGCCCTCTCTACACCTTTCTTTATATAAATAGTTATAAATACATATATAGAGTGTATATGTTTATGTAGACTGTGTATATGTGTGTGTGTGTACAAAAATATATATAAATATTGAAGGCAAAAGGAGAAAGGGCTGGCAGAGGATGAGATGATTGGATGATGGTACCAACTCAATACCATGAACTTGAACAAACTCCAGGAGATAGTGGAGGACAGAGAAGCCTGGCATGCTGTAGTCTATGAGGTCACAAAGAGTCAGATGTGACTTTGTCACTGAACAATAATATGAACATATTAAAAAATATAAATATTAAAATTATACATATTATTTTTCAATACCTTTTTTGGGCAGCTTTAGGTTTACGACAGAATTGAGAGGGAAGTTCAGAGGTTTCTCATTCACTGCCTGCTCCCACACAAGCACAGATTTAAATATAATCAACATCATTCACCAGATGGTAGATTTTTTTTTTTTTTAATCAAGGACGAACATACACTGATCCATCCTAACCATCCCCAATCCGTAGATAGGGCTCACCCTTGGTGTTGAACATTCTGTGTGTTAGGACACATGTGTAATGGTGTGTATCCATCATCATAGTATCTTGTAGAGTGTTTTCTGGAGAAGGGAAAGGCTACCCACTCCAGTATGCTTGTCTGGGAAAACCCATGGACAGAGGAGCCTGAGGGGCTACAGTCCATGGGGTTGCAAAGAGTAAGACATGGCTTAGCGACTAAACTACCGCCACCAGAGCACTTTGACTGCCCTAAAAATCCCTCATACTTCCCTATTCATTCTTCCTTTCTATAATTTCTGGCAACTCCTGTTCTTTTTCTGTTTCCATAGTTTTTCCTGTTCCAGAATGTCATGCAGTTGGAATCATGCAGTAAGCAGCCTTTTCAGATTGGCTTCTTACACCTGGGACTATATGCTCTGAAGTCTTCTTCGTGTCTTTGCGTGGCTTGACAGCTCATTCTCCCTGTATATTTATGAGAGGATCAAGACAATACTTGACTCTTCCCTTTACAGTAATATGCTAAAAAGATGTATCAACATGTTAATGTTTAAGAGAGTGCGTACCTATTTTATCACCTGAGTCACCTAAGCTTCCATACTTGCCACGTGCCTCATAAAGAATTTCAAATGTACCAGACATGTTTCCATCCCGATTTCTTGAATAGCCGAAGATGCTTCTGAGCGGCAGCATGGCTCTCATGTCATGGAGCCGAGTTCCCAGCGGCCCCAGGAAATGCCAGGAGCAGCAGGTGTCTTAGCTGTAAGAACTTCCACCTTTCTACATCTTCTCAGTGGCAAAACTGAGCAGGGCATCTCCCCGGACCGGTGTTCTTATAAAACTGCTGTACGTGCTTAGAGGCGCTCACATTTGGAGTTCAGGCTATCTTTGCTTTATCGTGAAAATTCACTTCATAGAAAGTTAAAGCTTCAGAGGGTATCAGAGAAATCAGTGTGAACCCCTCTCCTATTACAGATGAGGAAACGGAAGCCTGGGGCATCATGTGATTCACCTGGGGTTTTGCAGCACATGGTGGAGCTGATGGCACTTGAGACCTGTCACCAGGGCTCCTCTTATCCCAGGAGGAACCCAAGAGGAAAAGGTGAACTCGAACTCAGACGGATGCCAAATAACTGAACTGTCTTATAATTTGGAAACAGAGGAAAGGAGTGAACGGAAAGAATCAGAAAATCAGTTAAAACTTTGCAGTTTTTCGATAAAAAGATAGAGGAGTCCTACTTTTCCTAAAAGTTGACATTTGTCAACATGGCCTTCTCTGAACTCTCATTCTGAACAGAAGTCCTATAAGACATGTTGTTGTCTGTCATTGTTCAGTTGCTAAGCAGTGTCTTGACTCTTTGCAACCCCATGGACTGCAGCACTCCAGGCTTCCCTGTCCTTTACCATCTACTGGACTTTGCTCAAACTCATGTCCATTGAGTCGGTGATGCCATCCAACCATCTCATCCTCTGCTGTCCCCTTCTCCTCCCGCCCTCAATCTTTCCCAGCATCGGGGTCTTTTCCGGTGAGTTAGCTCTTCACATCAGGTGGCCAAAGTATTGGAGCTTCTGCTTCAACCTCAGTCCTTCCCATGAATATTCAGGGTTGATTTCTTTTAGGATTGTCTGGTTGGATCTCCTTGCAGTCCAAGGGACTCTCAAGAGTCTTCTCCAACACCACAGTTCAAAAGCATCAATTCTGTGGTGCTCAGCCTTCTTAACTGTCCAATTCTCACATCCATACGTGACTACTGGAAAAAACCCACAGCTTTGACTATAAGACATGTTAGTCTCTTTTCTAATCAGGAAGTGGTCAGGCTGTGTACTATGGCCCTGGCTGCTGGGCCCAGTCCTACTTACCATGTGCAGATTGTCCACGTCCCGTCCTGAAGTCACCGTGAGAATGAACTGTGCAGGGAAGAAATGTCTGTAGAACGCACTGCGAGATCCAAGTAAAGAAGGTGCCCAAGATCCAGCCAACGTCATGGGAAGTTTCTAGCATGTTATTGTTTGTTTGAAATATTTACCCACCACAAACGTCTGTGTAGTTACCTGACGTTTTAAAAATCGACTGCAAAACCTGTGGCTTAGTGCCAGGATCAGACCCAGGAGGGAAAGAATGAAGCCCTAGGACCGCTCTGAGAGCTGCTAAAATGTGAGGTTTTCCCAAGTAATTTCCCAAGGTCCCCAAACCCTCCGGATATAAATCGAGAGAGAGCAAGAACTCCTGGTGTCCCCTAGCACCTCTGAAGAATAAGATAACCCTGTGCTGCCTCCCCAGAGCAGGCAATGACAACTGACTCCAGTACTCTTGCCTGGAAAATCCCATGGACAGAGGAGCCTGGTGGGCTGCAGTCCGTGGGGTCGCTAAGGATCGGACACGACTGAGTGGCCTCACTTTCACTTTTCACTTTCACGCATTGGAGAAGGTCGTGGCAACCCACTCCAGTGTTCTTGCCCAGAGAATCCCAGGGATGGGGGAGCCTGGTCTATACCCTGGTCCGTCTATGGGGTCACACAGAGTTGGACACGACTGAGGCGCCTCAGCAGCAGCAGCAGCAGCAGACACGCCTGAGCAACTCACACTTTCAGTATTTCAGTATCGGATATAATCATCTTATGACAGAGGGGAACAGTATTTTACGCACACAAATCAAGCCTGCGTCAGATGCATTTCTGGCCCAAGGGCTCTGTCCTTGGAGGTGGGCTGGGGCTGCGACAGAGACCCCTGTTCCATGTCCAGGTTCTGCCTCCAGGGTGGAGGGCACTTCTGGCCCACACCCTGGGCTCTGACGTGAGCACAAAGCCTAGAGGTGTGGGTCACAAACCAGCCTCCCAGCACCTCATGCTTCCTCTCTGCAGAGCCAGGCTTCTTCATCACTTCCCCAGATGGCTGGGCTCTTCAGCTGAGCTGGGACCAGAACCTAGACTCCAGGTAAGACCCCAGAGTGCTTTCCACTGATCACCAGGGTGGGAGAAAAGGAAGGGAAAATAAAAGGACCCTCAAAGGACCAGGGGATTTCCGGAAGATCCAGCCAGAGTGATGGACCTTCAGTTCAGTTCAGTCGCTCAGTCGTGTCCGACTCTTTGCGACCCCATGAATCACAGCACGCCAGGCCTCCCTGTCCATCACCAACTCCCGGAGTTCACTCAAACTCATGTCCATCGAGTCGGTGATGCCATCCAGCCATCTCATTCTCTGTCATCCCCTTCTCCTCCCACCCCCAATCCCTCCTAGCATCAGACTCTTTTTCAGTGAGTCAACTCATCGCATGAGGTGGCCAAAGTACTGGAGTTTCAGCTTTAGCATCAGTCCTTCCAATGAACACCCAGGATTGATCTCCTTTAGAATGGACTGGTTGGATCTCCTTGCAGTCCAAGGGACTGTCAAGAGTCTTCTCCAACACCACAGTTCAAAAGCATCAATTCTTCGGTGATCAGCTTTCTTCACAGTCCAACTCTCACATCCATACATGACCAGGGGAAAAACCATAGCCTTGACTAGACGGACCGTTGTTGGCAAAGTAATGTCTCTGCTTTTTAATATGCTATCTAGGTTGGTCTTAACTTTCCTTCCAAGGAATAAGCGTCTTTTAATTTCCTGGCTACAATCAGCACCTGCAGTGATTTTGGAACCCCAAAAAATAAAGTCTGACACTGAACCTTAGGCATGATTTTTTTTTTCCTTACTCTCTTTAATTTTAACTTATATATATCTTACTGATTTGAAGAAAACTCTCACTTTGGAAACCTCCAGTGCTTAAAAATGAATAAGCGCTAGGTGTGTGCTTGCTCAGTAGCGTCAGTTGTGTCTGACTCCTTTGCAACCCCAACAACTGTAGCCCGCCAGACTCCTCTGTCCTCTGGATCTTCCAGGCAAGAATAGTGGAGTGGGTTGCCATGCCCTCCTCCAGGGGATCTTCCTGATTCAGCAACTGAACCCACGTCTCCTGCATTGTAGGTGGATTCTTTACCCATTGTGAAACCTGGGAAGCCCAAGCACTACTCTGTGACGCTATAAATAAAATATTCATTTTTGTCAGAAGAACTAGCAATTAAGACTTGTATCAATGAGATCCAACCAGTCCATTCTAAAGGAGATCGGTCCTGGATGTTCATTGGAAGGACTGATGCTGGAGCTGAAGCTCCAATACTTTGGCCACCTCATGCGAAGAGCTGACTCACTAGAAAAGACTCTGATGCTGGGAGGGATTGGGGGCAGGAGGAGAAGGGGACGACAGAGAATGAGATGGCTGGATGGCATCACCGACTCGACGGAGGTGAGTTTGAGTGAAATCTGGGAGTTGGTGATGGACAGGAAGGCCTGGAGTGCTGTGATTCATGGGGTCGCAAAGAGTCGGACACGACTGAGCGACTGAACTGAACTGAACTGATCCTATAAAACTGAAATCTGTAAAACTGAAATCTCAATTTATTTGCATAAACAAAGACCTTGGTATATAAAACTAAAATACAATTTGCCAGGTCAAAGACTCCTTTCAACAGTACTTCACTGAATATGCTTCCATAAAGAGCAATTAGCTATTAATCCACATTATATTTATAAGTAAATAATTTGCAGGGTTAGTGCTGAGTTTTGACCCTTAAAGACGTTGATTTCAGTGACAAGATGCATAAAAATGCAACTGTCTGAAAAAGCACAGATACTGAGGCACATTTGTTTCAAGATCATGTATATTATTATTTGCAAGTAACATCGCATGAGATTTTTAAAATATTAAAAGATAGTAGCTCACCAGCACCCTAGTGATCACATTTTAAGTTGTCAGAATCCACTCAAGCACTCAGTTCAGTTCAGTTCAGTTGCTCAGTCATGTCCAACTCTTTGTGACCCCATGGACTGCAGCACGCCAGGCTTCCCTGTCCATCACCAACTCCCGGAGCTTACTCAAACTCATGTCCATCGAGTTGGTGATGCCATCCAACCATCTCAGCCTCTGTTGTCCCCTTCTCCTCCTACCTTCAATCTTTCTCAGCATCAGGGTCTTTCCCAAGGAGTCAGTTCTTCTCATCAGGTAGCCAAAGTATTAGAGTTCCAGCTTCAGCATCAGTCCTTCCAATGAATATTCAGGACTGATTTCCTTTAGGATGGACTGGTTAGATTTCCTTGCAGTCCAAGAGACTCTCAAGAGTCGTCTCCTCACCACAGTTCAAAAGCTTCAGTTCTTCTGTGCTCAGCTTTCTTTATAGTCCAACTCTCACATCCATACATGACTACTGGAAAAACCATAGCTTCGACTAGATGGACCTTTGTTGGCAAGGTAATGTCTCTGCTTTTTAATAAGCTGTATAGGTTGGTCATAACTTTTCCTCCAAAGAGCAAGCGTCTTGTAATTTCATGGCTGAAATCACCATCTTCAGTGATTTTGGACCCCCAAAAAATAAAGTCCTTCACTGTTATCTTTGTCTACTACTGTGAAGTAATGGGACTGGATGCCATGATCTTAGTTTTCTGAATGTTGAGTTTTAAACCAATTCACTCTCCTCTTTCACTTTCATCATTAAAGATTATTAAACATTTATCTTTAATATTGATTATTTTTATTTATTATTGAAGATTTGCTCGAGGTCTGGCTAACTCTTATTCATAAATTTTGAGAGGGATAAAAATGTTCCTACATACGGCACAGGGAGCTATATTCATCATCTGGTGATAAGACACCATGGAAAAGAGTATGGAAAAGAATGTGTGTGTGTGTGTGTGTGTGTATATATACATATGTGAATCATTTTGCTATACAGCAAAAATTAATACAACCTTGCAAGTCAACTATACTTCAATAAAGTAGATATTTAAAATAAGGTCCTACAGATATTACTGTAAATTAATCTTAGCTCTGAGAGACAAGTCGTATTTACATCACTTTATCTAATATTCCTACCTATTATCACCCTAATACTTGAAAAGATCCTTCTCTCTCGCTCTCTCTCAATACCTATTTCTCTCTTTTCTCCCATCACTCACAGAGAAATTTCCCAGGTTTGCAAATGCTAGAACTCATTTCTAATCATTTGCTAGTCAGTCTTATCAATGTCCTTTAAAAAACCTACTAATTACACTGCTCAACTACCCATGACACTAGCAATTTCCCCCACCAGTACTGAGTTGTGTATTTTCACAGATCAATTTACCTTAAAGCCAAGACGGCCCATAATACGAAGGGTTCTGTGTGCACAGACCTAACCGAGTCCTGCTTGCTCAGCAGCTGCATTTCCAAACACTAAGAGTTAAGCATTAGACGCAGACATTAAGGGAGGAAATGAACTTTCAGAACTTCACATGTGCTCTCAGGATCCGTACTGACCGTGCTGGGAGAGAGCTCTGAGGTCATTTTGTCCGAACCTCTCATTTTACAGATGAGGAAAACAGGACTAATTGATAGCTAGCAATACCAAATTACAGCTCTCCTAAAACTCGATAGCAGAGTTCGTAGGCTTCTTAATGTGCTCAATTACTATCTGGACTCCAAGAGCTGATGAGTCTGCTGTGACCCTGAGCATTTCCATTCTGCGGGTTTCCAATTTTCATGCTTCCAACGTGGTTATTTGTCATCCCGAGTCCCAGGCACCACTGGAGATCTTGCCAATACCTAACTCAGAGCACCCCAGCTCTTCCCACACCTCAGCCAGCGCCTCCAGGCTGCAAAGTCGTGACAAGGGTCACCGAAGATGCCAGCTTGTGCTTGGGCAGCTTCTAGGGCCTTTGCAGCTGATAGAACTTCTTTCTCCAGTTCTTATCACTTCCCCCTGTGCATCTCAGGAGGCAGCCCAGGTCTGTTCAACATTTTTCAGCCTTGTTCCTCTTACGCCAAAGGACTGAAGCACCCGTGCTTGGACTAAGGGCCTAATTCCTCAAGTTTCATTCTCCACTGATCAAAAAACTCATAACTTTCTCATCTTTTTTCTTCTTCTCTACGCCTGGACCAGAAGCTTCATGGAACAAGCATCTTATCTGTACTCTGTATCCCCAGGTGAGTCTGGAAAATAATAAGGGCTCTTGACTGTACATGTGTAGTGAATGTAACCTTTCCCCTTTCCTTCCTCTCTTAGGGAAGCAGGTACTCGCTCCAGTCTAAGACCTAGCCCCTAGGAGCATCAGTGCCTCCGTGCTCACCTTGCAATCTCTGGCCTCTGGACCCCGCCTTCATTCTTGAAACCTGACCTCCTTAGTCACCCCCTTCGATGGGTTTCCAGAACTGTCTCACGAGCTGGTGCTGTTCCTGCAGCTGCTTTGCTGGAAAGTTCTCCCTGTCTTCAATGCAGGTCGTGCCCAGGAGTCTCAGCTCAGCTGCTTTCTCGCACTGGTTTCCTTGGCAGAGCTCATTGGCTCATGGTGGTCAATGTCTACCTCTTGTACAGTGATCTCCAAGTCTCCATTGCCAGCCCCCAATTTCCAGGGATGGACTCCTCAAAGCAAACATGCTCAGAGCCAACCTCATCATGTTGCCTCCGACACCCTCAGCTTCTCAGGCAGGGCCACCTCTTCATCCAGGGGCCAAACTCCAGTCATCTCAGCTCTTGGTCCCCACACCGACTTCACATCTAATAGGAGTTTGAGGCTTACCTGTTGGCAAACATAGGTGGTGATACCCCCAGATTCGTGCATTGCTTAATGCATTCAACAGCCTCCTAAATAATCTATTTACAGCTATTCTCTCCTTCTCAATCTATTTAGGTAGATGCGCCCGGCTTCTTTTTGCCTGTTGAAAAGTCAAATTTTTCAGTTTGATCTCCATGGCCTTTTAAACTCTGTGGCCCATATAGTTTTCAATCTGCCTGCATACTACCTTTCTATACGTACTACAGTGATTCTCAACTATGGTCACACATTAGGAGCAAATGAGGAGCTTGGAAAAAGTACCCAAATTCCGGCTCCTACTCACGTCCCCTCACCACCCCACCTCCCTGAAATAGTCTGATTCAACTGACCTATGGTGGAGTCAAAGTATTTTAGTGCATTTTACAACTTCCCAGGTGTTTCTTACATGCAGTGATAGTGATAGTCAGGATATACCTTTTGATCCAATCCAGCGAGGGCAATTAAGAAAGTACTTTACTACCACCCCGTATTTTGCCTGGGAAATTCTTCTTGAAGGCAATTCTGTTTGCTCTATTCTTCTTCCTACAGAAAATGCATAAAGACTTCTGTGATTCTTCGCATTGGAGCCCATCCTTTTCCTGGAAATCTTTAGTACGTTTCCTGGAAGATTCTGTGTCAGATAAGATAAAAGCAGCGTTAGAGTAAGACAAGGTCTCTGTCTTTTCACTGGTTTCCATCTTCTGGGATGAAAGAAACAAGAAACACGTAAAACAGCAAGTATTGTAAGTTTCATGACAGAAATATGGAGGTGTCCACGAGACAGTGCTTAGGTATAAAAGGCTCTGACAATTTGCAGCAAATGATGCCATATGCATAAACTGAAGCTGTGTCTCTTCGTGACTCCGTGGGCTGCAGCTCACCAGGCTTCCCTGTCCTGCACGGCCTCCTGGAGTTGCCTCAAATTCACGTCCTTTGTGTTGGTCACGCTCTGTAAACATCTCATCCTCTGCGGCCCCCGTCTCCTTTTGCCTTCAGTCTCTCCCAGCATCAAAATCTTTTCCAAAGAGTCTACTCTTTGTATCAGGTGGCCAAATTACTGGAGCTTCAGCGTCAGTGCTTCCAATGAATACTCAGGGTTGATTTCCTCTAGGATTGATTTATTTTATTTCTTCATAGTCCAAGGGACTCTTGAGATGTATTTCAAAGACCACTTTTTTCTTGAAATAGTGTAAATGCCTGCTGAATCAATGAATGAGTGGGTGAACGAGTGCATGAATAATATGTTAGTGATTAGGAGTCACTGGGAAACACTTGCAGCTTCAAGAGAAACAGTGCCGTAGTTTACTGCCTGTCCAGGGTGGAGGGTGTCCCACAGGAGCTCAAAGACTCGCGTCATCATTTTCAGTCCTACGCTGTCTGTGGGTTTAGCAATTTCCCTCAACTATTCTTTCCATAGTCTATTTTAAATGGTAATAAGAATAGTGTATTAGAAACTAGGTCCATTCTCTTATGACTAGAAGGTGGTAATGGTCTGTCCTAAACAATACTTAACCTCTTTGAATTTAATAAGCAAATCCTAGAGATCAAATGTGATGATTTGATGGCTCATGGAAAGAACTGGGGTAGAGGTGGGTGGAAGAAACACCTGCCCAGCCTATAGGTCTGTGAGAATTCCTCCTTCCCTTTTGACCTTCCTGTGGTCTTTAAGTTAAGTCCTGGGTCTCTTAAAGATGTTGTTGGGAAAGCTGCTAAAAATGGACACCAAACAAAGGACTTCCCTGGCTGTCCAGTGTTTAAGACTCTGTGCTTCAATGCAAGGGCTGTGGGTTCAATCCCTGGTCAGAGAACTAAGATTCCACATGTCATGCAGTGTGACAATAAAAAGTGTCCAAATAAAAAAGAAGTAGCCACCAAATGAATAAAATCAAATCAGTCAGTTCAGTCGCTCAGTTGTGTCTGACTCTTTGCGACCCCATGCAAGCCAGGCTTCCCTGTCCATCATCAATCATGTCCATCAAGTTGGTGATGCCATCCAGCCATCCGATCCTCTGCTGTCTCCTCCTTCTCCTGCCTTCAATCTTTCCCAACACCAGGGTCTTTTCCAGTGAGTCAGTTCTTCATATCAGGTGGCTAAAGATTTGGAGCTTCACCATCAGTCCTTCCAATGAATATTCAGGACTGATTTCCTTTAGGATGGACTGGTTGGATCTCTTTGCAGACCAAGGGACTCTCAAGAATCTTCTCCAACACCACAGTTCAAAAGCATCAATTCCTCGGCACTCAGCCTTCTTTACAGTCCAACTCTCACATCTGTACATGGCTATGGGAAAAACTCAAAATGAAGACAAATAGGACCCTGCAATAATCATCAGGCTAATTGGAGGTGGGGTGGGGCACAGGATTAAGCAAGTGAGGAGACAATGAACATGTGAGAGTCATTGTGCTTCTCCAGTGGAAACCTCTAACCCTTCAAGTAATTAATCATACTCTAAGAAGTAAACTGTCCTTGGGGAGAAATCCGTATCTGAACATCCATGTTCTGAGGACGCTGGTGAGCTGCAGCATCAAGAGTCATCAACTGAGGGAGCTGAAAGGGTTAGCGCAGCTTCCGGGAGCGTCTGACTCAGATAAAAGGAAATGTTTCTTAATCCAGAGGATTTCAACACTATGGAAACTCATTTCCCACAGAGTTACAGCAATGTGCAAATATAAATCACTTCAAAGAAGCCATTTAAAAACTTCGCCTGGCATGATGCATGCAACGAAACTGCTCACATGTTCTGGGTCCTGTCTTTGACATTTATTCATCCTCTAATTTATGGATAGACTATTAATCCACTTATTTATTCGTTGACTCATTTATAGAGTCATGAGTATGAGTTATAATTTTTTTTTTTTTTTTGGTTTGAGCATCTGCTATATGCCAGGGGCTGTGTTACCGAGGGTAAAACGATGACTGTGGTCCAATCCATGCCTGCATGGAGAAGGGAAGAAGAAACACAGCGAGGAAACCACGACACTGTGGTGAGTGTATTCGTATGACACTTTACAGCGGTAAAGGAGAAGCGGGACCTTGAATGAAGATGCGGTAGGGGAGTTAGTCAGGGGGAGAACCCAAGGGACCATTGAGGGATCTGGTTCCAGGATAGACTTTGCAGGCAGGAGGGACACTGGGAGCAAAAGCAGCTGTAAAATGGTGGGGTGGCATACCACATGGGGAGAAGGGAAAGCCACTCATCATTGTCAAAGCCCGGAGAGACGTGAGCAACATGGTAGCCAGAAGACTTGGACACTGGGTAAACAGATTACAGACTTCAACACGTGAGACCCGAAGACCGCCTGAGGGCTGGCGCAGGGCACCGACTTGGAGAAGGTCTACTTGTCGCAAGGTTATGGTTGCGGTTAGAGAGAGGCTGGCTCTGAATGGCAGGCAGTGTGGAAAGGCGTCAGGAGGGGCCGGGGGCTGCTGAGAAGGCGGAAGCTGTGAAAGGGCAGGGGAGCAGGCGGGAAAGAGGGATCACTCAGGAGATAGACGGCACAGTGTGCGGCCATTCAGGAAGGGGGCGGGGAGGCAGACGCCAGCATCCGGGCTGGGATCCGAGGATGCACTCACTGAACTAAACAACACAGGGTGAGGAGCACTTCCAGGTGAGGCTGCGGGCAGGGCGGCCGGTGTAGCTTAGGGAGCAGTGACTCTGTGGGCACAACACCATCCGTGTCTTCCAAGGGTAAACATGGACCGCACAAGAAAGGACTGAGGCAGTCATTTTCCCTCCACTAAGCTCATCAATTCAACCGAGAGACAGGGCTTTTTTTTTGTTTGAGTCCCCAAGCTGCTTTTCCAGAACTGGAAGATTCCAAGCTTGCTTTGTCCCCGTTCATGCATTCACTTATCATACATGTGCAAACACTAAGCCCCTGCCAGAACCTAGGCACCAACGTAAATCAGGTAACATATGCTAGCTCGCATTCCAGTGAGAGGCACGGGGGTGTGACAGCTAGCCAGCTGGCTTTTGAGTCATAGACCAGGATCTGGATGTACTAACTAGTTGTGTGACCTTAGGCAAACTCTCTAACTTACTAGAGTCTCCATTTACTTATTTTGACCAGTGTTTTACCAGAGTTGCTCAGAACTTTAAGTAAATGAACTGCTGACACCTATGTTCTCCGCTACTGGCAGCTATTAGTTTGATGATTATTATTGTAACTAGACATATGCATGGGTCCACGCTCAGCTGCTTCAGTCATGTCTGACTCTTTGTGACCCCATGGACTGTAGCCCACCAGGCTTCTCTGTCACTGGGATTCTCCAGGCAAGAATACTGGAGTGGGTTGCCATGCCCTCCTCCAGGGGATCTTCCCAACCCAGGGACAGAACCTGAGTCTCTTACATCTCCTGCATCGCAGGCAGGTTCTTTAGTATTAGCGTCACCTGCGAAGCCCTAATTAGATTTCCTGTCTGACCCTGGGACCCCAGCGACAGCCAGCCAGGCTCCTCTGTCCATGGAATTCTCCAAGCAAGAATACTGGAGTGGGTTGCCATCCCCTTCTCCAGAATTAGACATATACAAGTAAGCAATTCCACTACACTGAGATAAATACTCCTGGAGACAAAACCACAGACTTAGCACCTAACCCATGAGAACAGGTAGGGAAAGCACCTACCTAGAATCAGCAATGCTCAAAAAAAAAAAAAAAAAAAAGAAGATATGAGTTATTAATAGTGCTGCAATGAACAGTGGGATGAATTTGGCTTTCTGTATTGCGGTTTTCTCAGGGTATATGCCCAGTAGTGGGACTGCTGGGTCGGATGGTGGTTTTCATTCCTAGTTTTTGAAGAAATCTGCATTCCAGTCTCCACGATGCCTGTATGGATTTACATTCCCACCAGCAGCGCAGGAGGGCTCCGTTGTCGTACTTTGAGAACGGGCTTGTGGACACAGCGAGGGAAAGAGAAGGTGGGGTGGATAGAGAGAGCAGCAGTGACACACGCGCCGTGTGCAGAGTAAAGAGCCGCCGGGGACTCTGTGCAGCGGAGCCCAGGCCGCTCCGGGACGGCCCCGGGCGGGGGTGGGGGTGAGTGCTGAGAGGCTCCACAGGGAGCGAGGATATATACGCATCCCATTCGGGCTGATTCGCATTGTTGTAGGGCAGAAAGCAACACGACGCTCTAAAGCAATTATCTTCCAATTAAAAAAAATTAATTTATAAATACATGTGAGAAAGCAGAGGGGGACAGGAAGGGGGCTTTCAGCAGGTGGCCCTGTATGACCCAGTGCATTGACTCTGTCAGTAGAGGACCAACCCATGGCGACGATGGGAAGCCATTCAGAAGGGAGCAGACTGTGGACTGGCTGGTGTCAAGGCTAGTAAGTGGGCGGGCCCATTCCTGAGGGTTTCCTATGCTCTGTTTACAAGGTCCGGAGCTGAGGCTTTGGTTTGTACATTAGCAGTCCCCAACCTTTTGGGCACCAGGGACCAATTTCCTGGAGGATAATCTTTCCATGGACCAGGAGTGGTGGGGAATGCTTTGGGGATGATTCTAAGTGCTTTCTATTCAACCTTCTCTCTTTTTTTTTTTTGTATAATTACATTTTATTTAAAAGCATCTAGAAGGATATTTGGGACTTCCCTGCTGGCTCAGATGGTAAAGCGTCTACCTACAATGCAGGAGACCTGGTTTCAATCTCTGGGTAGGGAAGATCCCCTGGGGAAGGAAATGGCAACCCACTCCAGTATTCTTGCCTGAAAAATCCCATGGATGGAGGAGCCTGGTAAATGTTGACTGAACGGAACTGAATTCTCTCTCTCTCTCTCTCTCTCTATATATATATATATATATATATATGTTATGCATGTATTTTTTTTTTGTAAAAGCTCACTGGAATACAACTCACATCAGTTTGGTTCAGTCGCTCAGTCATGTTCGACTCTTTGGAGTCTCCTGGACTGCAACTCACATACCTGTGTTAATTTTATGTGTCTTTAAAAACCCTTTTTATTTTGTGTTGGGGTATAGCTGATTAACAAACAGTTATTGTCAGTTTCAGCAAAGGGATTCAGTCATACAAGTATCCATTCCGCCCCAAATTCCCCTCCCATCCAGGCTGCCACATAACATCGTGCAGAGTTCCCTGTGTGCATCTTTTTTCTAATCTAGTGCTGCCGCTAGTCGGATGGGACGCACCCGCCCACAGCCCAGAGTTCCTCCTCCTCTGTTCCTTTTCACTTTCTGCCTTTAAGGTGGTGTCACCTGTGTTTCTGAGGTTGATTCCAGCTTGTGCATCCAGCCAGGCATTCTGCATAGAAGCTAAATAAGCAGGGTGACAATATACAGCCCTGACGTACTCCTTTCCCAATTTGGAACCAGTCCATTGTTCCATGTCCAGTTCTAATTCTTGCCTCTTGACCTGCATACAGGTTTTGCAGGAGTCGGTAAGGTGGTCTGGTATTCCCATCTCTTTAAGAATTTTCCACCATTTGTTGTGATCCACGCAGTCAAAGGCTTTAGCGTAGTCACGGAAGCAGAAGTAGATGTTTTTCTGGAACTCCCTTGCTTTTTCTGTGATCCAAAACATGTCGGCAATTTGACCTCTGGTTCCTCTGCCTTTGCTAAAACCAGTTAGAACATCTGGAAGTTCTCAATTCACATGCTGTTGAAGCCTAGCTTGAAACATTTTGAGCATTACCTTGCTAGCATGTGAAATGAGTGCAACTGTATGGTACTTTGAACTTTCTTTGGCATTGCCTTTCTTTGGAATTAGAATGAAAACTGACCTTTTCGAGCCCTGTAGCCACTGCTGAGTTTTCCAAATTTGCTGGCATATTGAGTGCAGCACTTTCACAGCATCATATTTTAGGATTTGAGAAAGCTCAGCTGGAATTCCATCACTTCCACTAGCTTTGTTTGTAGTAATGCTTCCTAAGGCCCACTTGGCTTCACATTCCAGCTTGTCTGGCTCTAGGTAAGTGATCACACCATCGTGATTATCTTGGTCATGAAGATCTTTTTGCTTCTTGACCTGCATGCAGGTTTTGCAGGAGTCTGGTAAGGTGGTTTGGTATTCCCATCTCTTTAAGAATTTTCCACCATTTGTTGTGATCCACGCAGTCAATACAGTTCTTCTGTGTATTCTTGCCACCTCTTCTTAATCTTTTCTGCTTCTGTTAGGTCCTTGCCATTTCTGTCCTTTATTGAGCCCAACTTTGCGTGAAATATTCCCTTGGTACTTCCAATTTTCTTGAAGAGTTCTCTAGTCTCTCCCATTTTATTGTTTTCCTCTATTTCTTTGCATCGGTCACTTAAGTAGGCTTTCTTATCTCTCCTTGCTCTTCTTTGGAACTCTGCATTCATCTATACCACTTTTCTCAGATTCCACATATAAGCGACTTTCTAAGATATTTGTTTTTCTCTTTCTGACTTACTTCACTCTGTATGACAGACTCCAGGTCCATCCATGTCTCTACGAATGACCCAGTTCCATTCCTTTTTATGGCTAAGTAACATTCCATCACATATATGTGTGTATATATATACACCATATCTTCTTTATCCGTCCCTCTGTTGATGGACTTTTAGGTTGTGTCCATGTCCTGGCTATTGTAAATAGAACTGCAATGGACACTGGAGTGCATGTGTCCTTTCTGAATTATGCATTTGCCTGGGTGTGTGCCTGGGTGTTCATTGGAAGGACTGATGCTAAAGCTGAGACTCCAATACTTGGGCCACCTCATGCGACGAGTTGACTCACTGGAAAAGAGTCTGATGCTAGGAAGGATTGGGGGTGGGAGGAGACGGGGATGAAAGAGAATGAGATGGCCGGATGGCATCACCGACTTGATGGACATGAGTTTGAGTGAACTCCGGGAGTTGGTGATGGACAGGGAGGCCTGGCGTGCTGTGATTCATGGGGTCGCAAAGAGTCGGACATGACCGAGCGACTGAACTGAACTAAACTGAACTGTGCCCAGTAGTCAGATTGCTGAGCCAATGGCAGTTCTAGTTTTAGTGTTTTAAGGAAACTCCATACTGTTCTCCATATTGGCTGTACCAGTTTACACTCCCCAAAACAGTGCAAGAAGGTTCCCTTTCCCCTGCACCTGCTCCAGCAATTGTTTGTAGATTTTGTGAGGCTGGCCATTCTGACCAGTGAGAGGTGATATCTCACTGTAGTTCTGATTTGCATTTCTCTGATAATTAGTGATGCTGAACATCTTTTCATGTGCTTGTTGCTCTTGATGTCTTCTTTTGAGAAATATCTATTTAGGTTTCCTGCCTATCATCTGATTGGGTTGCCTTTTTTTAATATCAAGCCGCGTAAGTCGTTTGGCTTTTATGATACAAGGCATTCTCCTTGTCTCTCCCTGCAACCCAAAAGAGAGGTGGTTTGGCCTTTTTCATTTCACGACTTTTATTACCAATGATTAAGACGAAACAAAAGATGTCCGCCTGAACAAACAAGAGGGCCATGCCCAGGTCTTTCAACGAGGGCCCCTTAAAATGTCAGCTCTCAAAACTGGCTCTCTCAGCTGAAAACAGGACTGAGCTAAGTTCAGAGTGAAATATTAAGAATTGGCCAAGTAGGTCTGAATTTAGGGCCCGACTCACTTCAAGTGGACAACATAAAGGCCCCCTGGGATGTCCTCTTCATCCTTGTGTCTCCATTTTCGTGGTTAATCTTGAACATGTGCTCTTTTGTGTCAATGCGATCAGAGGCTGAGTCCTGTTAGGATGCCTCAGTTTGCATGGATGGCAGATCTAGTCAGAAGAATCATCTCTCCAATTCAGTGATACGTCACCTTTAGTGGATACCAGTTACACAGTGGAGAAGATGTTAGACGTTTGAAAATGTATTTGTAACCACTTTTGCAGCCATGAAATTAAAAGACGCTTACTCCTTGGAAGGAAAGTTATGACCAACCTAGATAGCATATTAAAAAGCAGAGACATTACTTTGCCAACCAAGGTCTGTCTAGTCAAGGCTATGGTTTTTCCCGTGGTCATGTATAAATGTGAGAGTTGGACTGTGAAGAAAGCTGATCACCGAAGAATTGATGCTTCTGAACTGTGGTGCTGGAGAAGACTCTTGAGAGTCCCTTGGACTGCAAGGAGATCCAACCAGTCCATTCTAAAGGAGATCAATCCTGGATGTTCATTGGAGGGACTGATGCTAAAGCTGAAACTGCAATACTTTGGCCACCTCATGCGACGAGTTGACTCACTGGAAAAGACTCTGATGCTGGGAGGGATTGGGGGTGGGAGGAGACGGGGACGACAGAGAATGAGATGGCTGGATGGCATCACCGAC
The DNA here is from genome assembly GCF_049115385.1 of Moschus berezovskii. NCBI lineage: Eukaryota > Metazoa > Chordata > Mammalia > Artiodactyla > Moschidae > Moschus > Moschus berezovskii. The sequence continues at coordinate 8,720,535 of NC_142460.1, forward strand.
TCGATGGACATGAGTTTGAGTGAACTCCGGGAGTTAGTGATGGACAGGGAGGCCTGGCGTGATGGACAGGGAGGCCTGGCATGCTCTGATTCATGGGGTCACAAAGATTTGGACACAACTGAGTGACTGAACTGAACTGAGCTGAACTTCCATAGTAAACCAGCTCAGAAATCAAGCTAAGGCATATGGTTCAAACTAGACTGAAGTAGTCTTAAGAAAATTGTATGGGACACACAAACATGAACTGCTGGGCAGACTTTGGGAACTAAGGGAATCAATTTATTTATCAATAATGTGTATGTAGGTATGTCAGAGTGTGCGTGTGTGTGTGCTCAGCTGCTCAGTTGTGTCTGACTCTTTGCAACCCTGGGGACTGTACCTGCCAGCTCCTCTGTCCATGAGATTCTCCAGGTAAGAATGCTGGAGTGGGTTGCCATTTCCTCCTCCAGGGGATCTTCTCGACTCAGGGATTGAACCTGTGTCTACTGTGTCTCCTGCATTGGCAGGTAGATTCTTTACCACTTACCTGAGAGGCCTGTGAGTGTGGATGCTGCTGCTGCTGCTGAGTCACTTCAGTCGTGTCCGACTCTGTGTGACCCCATAGATGGCAGCCCACCAGGCTCCCCTGTCCCTGGGATTCTCCAGGCAAGAACACTGGAGTGGGTTGCCATTTCCTTCTCCAATGTGTGAAAGTGAAAAGTGAAAGTGAAGTCGCTCAGTCGTGTCCGACCCTTAGCGACCCCACGGACTGCAGCCTACCAGGCTCCTCCATCCATGGGATTTTCTCGGCAAGAGTACTGGAGTGGCTTGCCATTGCCCTCTCCGGTGAGTGTGTATATTCACTCACGAATATTCACCAGGGGACTGTAAGTGTATCTGTATCATTTTCTCTTCTTCTTTTGGATGGAGAGTGTCTGTAACACGCTGACTCAACATCAGGGTTAATACCCTGAGTGAGGGTATATGGAGGTGGCCCTGATTAGTCAGAAACTCCAGACTCGGCACTCTGCCACTTAAGTTAGCACCCCAGGGTCTTTGACCATCAGAAGTGGTCAAGACCTTGGTTTCCAGCTATGTTTCTCGTAAAGGAAGTTGTCATATAGAAGTCAAACACTGAGCAAGAAATGCTGACCCCAGGACTGTTTTACAAAACTAATGGTGATTTTTTAAACAGTGCTTTTTTTTTTTTTTATGAAGTCAGCTAGTGCCTGAACTTTCTCCAGTAGGTAAAGCCATGAGCCGGCGTGCTGCAATTCATGGGGTTGCAAAGAGTCAGACACGACTGAACTGAACTGAAAAGCCATGTGCCAGCATGCTTCTCGGAGGCCCCTTTCCCCTAAACCAGCCTTCAGGGCCCCAAGCTGCCTCTGCTTAGAATGAGTTACTGTCTCTCCTCTGCTCTCAAGTGACGCTAGCTACGGCTCCCTGTGGGAGTCACCAGAAAACAGTGCCGGCACCACCATCTGTGTTCTGTGCTGTGAAGTTCAGGGGAGGACTTGGGGTTGCAAAAGGCGGACTGCCACTCCAGGGGTAGCTGCCTCCAGCCTCAGCAGCACATCACCCAGGAGCTTATTGGACATGCCAATTCTGGACCTCAGTCCAGACCTTCTAGATGAAAATCTGCATTTTAGCATGACCCCCAGGACATCTGCCTGCATGTTACAGTTTAACATGCACTGGTCTAAAGCAATGGGCAGGGCTCCCCAGGTGGTGCTAGTGGGAAAGACTCGCCTGCCCATGCAGTAGACATAGGAGATTCAGTTCGATCCCTGGGTCAGGAAGGTCCCCTGAAGGAGGGCATGGCAATCCACTGCAGTCTTCTTGCCTGGGGAGACCTATGGGCAGAGGAAACTAGAGGACTACAGTCCATAGGGTCGCAGAGTTGTACATGACTGAAGTGACCTAGCACACAAGGCAGTGGATTCAAAAATGCACAATCACACACACACACACACACACACACACTCACGAACACTTTGTTACATACATGTAAAGTATATAAATTTTTTGTTCTTACGAATACATAATGTATAAGTTAAAGTATACACAAGATACAAACATTTCAAAGGATAAAGCAGAAGCTAAATTTGAATAATTCGATTGCTTTCTTAATGTACCCTCTTAGGTTACTGGGGTACAATATTTTGGAGACCCCTGTTCTAAGGAAGAAAACACAGAGCTGAAGGGAATCTTAGAACACTTTGTAAATGATGGTCAGGGTGCTGAAGGCTGCAGGGAGCACAAAGCATGCATAGAAAATAATTTGCTGGGCTAAATTTGAATATATTTACGCCTCCCATAGGTAAACCCATATGCCCAGCATATGCATTTATGTTTGTGAAGTGAAAGTGTTAAAACTGTTAGTTGCTCAGTCGTGCCTGACTCTTTGCAGCCCCATGGACAATAGCCTGCCAGGCTCTTCTGTCCATGGCATTCTCCAGGCAAGAATCCTGGAATGGGTTGCCATTTCCTTCTCCAGGGGATCTTCCCAACCCAGGGATCAAACCCAGGTCTCCTGCATTGCAGGCAGATTCTTTACCATCTGAGCCACCAGACATTTCATACATTTATATTTATATTTCAAACGTTTCAGCCACCATACATTTATATTTAGTGCTCATCAATTTCATCAGTTGAGAAGTGCAAAACTCTTTCCTCTCTTCAAGGTAAGAGGTTGTAGGATATTCTTTGCACTATGAGTCAAAATAGGAAGTCTAAATCTTTATTTCTAGTTCAGTCATTCAAGTCAATAACACATTTGATCTACCCTCTTCTCCAAGGTACCTTGCTTTGGGGAAGTTCTCCGTGATCTAGAACATAGCTGATGAGCTACATCAGTTATTAAATCGAGATGGCTCTAAGTTCACTTGAACATTATCTCTGCCCACCCTCTTTCCTCCTCACACAGTGAGTCCTTCCCATGTGGCAAGTCTTGTGTTGACGTTGGGATTAAAGGACAAATTGCCCACCCACCCCACAGAACCTGGTTTAAGGAGAAAAAGAAGCTTTAAAACAGATCGTTTTCTCAACACATAAGTATTGCCATCAGGTGTGGACAATTTGCAAAAGGCAGAAGAGAGGAGTAAGAGGAACTCCCTCTGAAAGCTGGAGGAGGTGACATTTGAGCTGGGCTTTAAGGAATGCATAGGAGTTAGCCAGACACGGCACAGAGAAGGAGTCTGAGGTAAAAGGACCTTCCTGAGCAAAAGCATTAGGGAGGAAACCTGCTTTATCAGCATTCCTCTTGGGTGAAGGACAAAGTCTTCTAACTCAGTCATTTAAACGAAGTAATTTAAACTGATGTGAAATAATAACCCAGTGCACTCACTGAACAGTAGGCTCTTGGGTCTGTACATTCGGAATGACTCTGAGAGTAAATTATTTCGTATGGTTTGGCCACGACAGCGTGTGGAAAGTTTCTCAGCAGAGCACAGTGAGTACTTCTCATTTACAGTAAAATCTGGAATGCTGGGGAATGGTCTGGGTTAGGAAAATTGAATTTTCAGATTAGCTGCATAAAAATGGAAAGTCTGGTTTAAAAAAGGCCTTCCGAAGTTTGTTTTCCTTTGAGGAGATTAACTGCTGTTTGTTAACATTTTGATCTTAGCTAGAGAAAGAGAAGAATACTTATCCTGTCCTTTCAGCTTTACCAAATGCTTTTCTAAACTTTGGTTAGCATTTTGCCACGACTTTTAAATACTACCTAGTATTTCAGCTTATAAATATTTTATAAATTTAAAATCAGCTCCGTGTTACTGATAATCCAGGTTGGCTTGGAGGTTTCAATATTATAACTAGAGAGCACACTTGTGCACAATCCTGATGCATATTTTATTAATTCTTAGAAGTAAATTGACTGGGTCAAAGATTATAAACAAGTCGTTTTAAACTTTGGTTATGCACTGTCAAGTTGTTGCCAGAAAAAAAGCTATGCCAAATGACTCAATCTGAGGCTGTGTACAAAGCCATTTATCTCTGCAAGCTTGTGGATATAGTATGTTGACGCACCTTTTAAAATCTCTGATTATTTGATCAGAAACGCTGTGTGTCTTGGATCCCTGGCTCCTTCCTGGTCTCGTTTGCCAATGCCTTCCCTCTGCCTGGCCCCTGGGCTGCTCGCGCCTGAGTCTGGGACTGCTTCTTTCACACCCTACGTCTAGGAGAAGTTCACCCATTTCCATGTCTCACTCTATTTGCAGACTTAAACAATAGAGGCATCCATCCTGCCCAGCCCTCTCTGTCGGGCATCCTCGGGTCCATCAGCTCAGACCCCAGTTCTCATCGGAGCCCACCCTAGTGCACCCCCTCAAACCTCACCTCCAGATCAGGATCCTGTTTCTGTACTGAGATTTTGTACCAGAGTGAGCTCCACATCGATCAATATCAAAACCTTCTAACAACGTGGGTATCTGATAACGCAGGAGTGGTTTTTAGCCACAGGTGAAGATCCTGTGTCCTCTGCATCAGCAGCTCACCCACGCCCAATCCACCTCTTTCTCATGTCAGGAGTCATCCCTGAGACCTTGTCCACCTCTCCACTCACACCCCAACACCCAGCTGTCAGAGATGCGCATTGATTCTACCCGGAGTGTGTGACTCTGAGCTCCTGGCTCCTCGTGGTCCACTGACACCATCCTTGTCCGCACACGCATCAGTCATTTTAGCTTGGTTTATAGAAAGTGCCTGATAACCAGACTTCCAGCATCTGTGCTTGCCGCTTGATGATTTCGAAAAGCAAGTCCAATCCTCTCTCTTCCTCGACGGAAACCCGGAGGTGTTTCTCGTTCAGCTAGGAAGATGCTGATGGTCCTCAGGGGGGCCCACCGAGCCCTGCATGGTGTAGTTCAGCCCTAAGCTCCTTCCCACACTCCCTCCACTCTCCCCACCTCACTTCCTGGAAGGTGCAAACTCCAAGCCTTGGCAAATGCCAAGTGGCCCTCTGCCTGAACACTCATCCTTCTCCCAGCCTGCCGGCTAGCCGGCCAAGTGCTCATCCTTCTTGATGTCTCCACCCTAATGCCACCTCCCCAAGGAAGTCTTCCTGGAACCCCAGGCTAGGACATGTTGTACACCCCATGTTCTATTCTAATGACTTATTTAATACTTTCTTTCCCTGCTCTGTTGGAAACTCCATGAAAGCAAGGACCACCCCAGTCTTTTTGCCTGCTGGGTCTCCAGGCCCCTCCACAGTGCTACACAAAGTAGGTGTTCCATACACTCTTGGCGACCGAACGAATGAATAACTGTTGAAATAGCTTCAAGTACGTTTCTTTGGAGTCGTTCATTTGTAAATGTTACTATTTGGGGAAAAGGATTTCTATTGACGTACAAGAACTCTGTCCTTGGTGGTAACTTTTCTTTAAGTAAAAGTCACACATTTCGTGTGTTTTGTTTATTGCAAACACATAACAGTAACAGCTCGCTCATATCATCATTAGTGTAAACAGGTGGAGTTTTAAGGTGCTTTTTATGTTTAACCTCACACCACCCTAGCATGAATCAGCATGATTATTAGCACTGCCGTGCAGAGGAGGAAACTCAATTTCAGAGGGTTTAATTAAGTTGTTGAAAGCCACACAGCAACTTTTAGCAGAAACAGGACCCTATCCTCTTTTATATGATTTTTTCTCCTTTTAAAGCTTTCTGTTTTGTATTGGGATGCAGTTGGTTAACATTGTAGTTACAGTTTCAGGTGAACAGCAAAGGGACTCAGTTATACATGCACATGTACCCATTCTCCGCCAAACTCCTCTCCCATCCAGGCTGCCACGTACCATTGGAGAGAGTCCACTGTGCTGTATGGTGGGTCCTTGGTGGTTGGGCATTTTGTTTATTATTTTAAATTTATTTATTTTAATTGGAAGCTAATTACTTTACAACATTGTATTGGTTTTGCCATACATTGACATGAATCTTCCCCGGGTGTACATGTGTTCCCCATCTTGAACCCCCCTCCCACCTCCCTCCCCCTCCCATCCCTCTGGGTCATCCCCATGCACCAGCCCCAAGCATCCTGTATCATGCATCAAACCTGGACTGGCGATTCATTTCACATATGATAATATACATGTTTCAATGCCATTCTCCCAAATCATCCCACCCTCACCCTCTCCCACAGAGTCCAAAAGAGTGTTCTATACATCTGTGTCTCTTTTACAGTCTCGCATACAGGGTTATCGTTACCATCTTTCTAAATTCCACATATATGCGTTAGTATACTGTATTGATATTTTTCTTTCTGGCTTCATTCTGTATAATGGGCTCCGGTTTCATCCACATCATTAGAACTGATTCAAATGTATTCTTTTTAATGGCCGAGTAATACTCCATTGTATAAATGTACCACAGCTTTCTTATCCATTCGTCTGCAGATGGACATCTAGGTTGCTTCCATGTCCTGGCTATTATAAACAGTGCTGCGATCAACATCGGGGTATACATGTCTCTTTCAATTTTGGTTTCCTCGGTGTGTATGCCCAGCAGTGGGATTGCTGGATCGTATGGCAGTTCTATTTCCAGTTTTTTAAGGAATCTCCACACTGTTCTCCATCGTGGCTGTACTAGTTTGCATTCCCACCAACAGTGTAAGAGGGTTCCCTTCTCTCCACACCCTCTCCAGCATTTATTGCTTGCAGACTTTTGGACAGCAGCCATTCTGACGGGCGTGAAATGGTCCCTCATTGTGGTTGGGCATTTTAACTATTTACAATAGCAATGTGGACATTGGACCCTGTCCTCTTAACCTTTATACGACGTTGCCTCTGAAGAAGGGTTTATTTATTTCTTTATTTAAGTAAGAGGAGGTAATAATCAACCTGCCATTTGAAGAACAGGTGGAATTTGACAGAGAAGGAGGGAACGGGACAAGCGCCCTTAGGAAGGGGCAGCTGCCAGTCACGAAGGCATGAACGCACTGAGCGGCCAGGGAAAGGCAAGTACACACGCAGCTGCATCCTGGAGGCAACAAAGCTGCAGAGGGAAGAGAGCCAGGGCTTAGAAGAGCTTTCTGCTTTGCAAAGGTGATCAGGATCTATCCTGTCAGCAGTAGAGGCTGCTGGAGGATTTATGAAGGCCTCTATTGTCTACGTTACTCTTCAGATAAGTAAGCTTTCTTTTTTCCTGGTAAGAGTTATGATGAAATCATGCTAGCATATAGCTGCATGCAACCAACTAGTGTGTTAAGTGTAAAAATTCACCTTTCCAGTTCTGAGAAGTCAGCCCATGACGCTGTGCAAACAGCATTGCGTGTGTACCTGAGCTGCTATTTCCTTCTGTAAGAAACTGTGCTGTGAGCGCCACAGGAGGGGTGTTGGACTGTCTCCCCCGGGGGTATGGTTGCTCCAATGATGTGAGCACCAGAGGAATGGTCACTGCCAACGCTAGTGCCCACAGAGATGTCTTACCAGAAAAGGAGTCCACGGTGATTTATTTCAGCTGTGAAATATCCCAATTCTTCTTCCAGAAGAAATAGCATCTATCTGAAAAAAGAACAAAGTGAAAAAAAGTGTCAGTCGCTCAGTCGTGTCTGACTCTTTGCGACCCCATGGACTGGCACCAGCCAGGCTCCTGTGTCCATGGGATTCTCCTGGCAAGAACACTGGAGTGGGTTGCCATGCCCTCCTCCAGGGGATCTTCCCCACCCAGGGATCAAACCTGGGTCTTCTGCATTGCAGGCAAATTCTTTACTGAATGAGCTACCAGGGCAGCTATCTGTCTGAAAGGCTAGTCATCATCAATGCCAAGAGAGTGTTTACAGAAAATTAATCAAGAAGGATTCAATAGGCTGGCCCAGCTGACATGATCAGATGTTCACATTATCAGATGTGACATTATTGATGTTATCAGAATCACGGTCTCACCCACAGCAAGGTTTGCACCCAGGCCCACGGAACCTGAGAAATGAGGGGTAGACTCAAGCATGTCTGTGACCTGGGATGGTGGGGTCGGATGAGGGAGGGCAGGGGAAGACCACCTGTGGCTGAAATCTAGACTTTTTTTCTGACTGTGAATGTGTGACATATCACCATCATTTTAGCCCCAGGTGTGATTTCATCATAGTGGAGGTCACAGTATTTCAACACGTAGTGGCTTCAGAGATCTTGAAATAACATTGCAGCTCACCACCCTTTCCATAAATTCTCCAGGCCAGAATACTGGAGTGGGTAGCCCTTCTCTTCTTCAGGGGATCTTCCTAACCCAGGGATCGAACCCAGGTCTCCCGCATTGCAGGCAGATTCTTTACCAGCTGAGCCACCAGGGAAGCCCAAGAATACTGGAGTGGGTAGACTATCCCTTCTCCAGCAGATCTTCCCAACCCAGGAATTGAACCCGGGTCTCCTGAATTGCAGGCAGATTCTTTACCAGCTGAACTACCAGGGAAGCCTTTCAACATGGCTGCTGCTGCTAAGTCACTTCAGTCGTGTCCGACTCTGTGTGACCCCTAGATGGCAGCCCACCAGGCTCCCCCATCCCTGGGATTCTCCAGGCAAGAACACTGGAGTGGGTTGCCATTTCCTTCTCCAATGTGTGAAAGTGAAAAGTGAAAGTGAAGTCGCTCAGTCATGTCTGACTCATAGCGACCCCATGGACTGCAGCCTACCAGGCTCCTCCGTCCATGGGATTTTCTAGGCAAGAGTACTGGAGTGGCTTGCCATTGCCTTCTCCGTTCAACATGGCTAGCTCTTCTTAATTAACACTTGCAAAAGAAGCGCAACTTTGTTTTCAAAATATTTTACTATTATGGATGTCTTTTGTAGTCATATTTGTTTTATTTTTATGTATTTAAACACATTCTGAGACGGCAGTCTTAGATCTTACCTATCTGCCAAAAAGGACTATAATGAAAAAATGGTTAAAAATCCCTGAACCATGTAGAAAACAGACTTGTGGTTGCCATGAGGGAGAGGGAGGAATGAAGCGGGAGTTTGGGGTTACCAGATGCAAACTATTACATACAGAATGGATAAGCAACTTATCTGTAAGATTCGACTGTATAGCGCAGGGAACCATATTCAATATTCTGTGATAAACCATAATAGAAAAGTATATGAAACAGAATATATGTATATCTGTATAACCGAGTCACTTTGCTGCACAGCAGAAATTAACACAGCATTGCAAATCAACTATACTTCAATAAAAGATAATTTAAAAAGAGTCCCTGAGCTGAAAGTTTAAAAATGAGGCCAGTTTACTAGATTTACTAGACTTCCTGACACCTCTGGTGTACCATGCATGATAAAGCTTTCCTCCCATTAATGTCCGAGTTGTTTCCAGGACTCCCAGTACTGGGAAAGTGTGGGTTGCTCTTCTTCTAAGAAAGTTGTCTACTTGAAGCTTGTCTGAGTTTTTTTTGTTTGTTTGTTTGTTTTTAACTTTCTGAGCTACTCTTGGACATTGATCTGCTCAGGTTTAGCAAATAAAAATATAGGACTCCTTTTTCCTCTATCTATATAGTACACATATGTGGATTTCAAATAAACAATGACTAATTTTGAGAATAAGTATTTATCGAGTACTGAATGACATACTTAAACTAAAAATCATTTGTTGTCCATTTGAAATTCAGTTTTAACTCACCATCTCATATTCTATCTGGCAACCCTAAAAACTCTAAAATTGGGCCAATATTCCCCAACTAATTAGCTACAGATGATTATAATGCGTTTTCTTACTCTGTTTACTGATGGAGGTTAGTTAACTGCCAAAGATCTCAGACTAAATGTGAAGCTATTAATATTCTGAAGTCTGAAATTTTCTTATTATTACTCAGTGATCACAAACACCTATGTTTTCAACTTTGGGGAAAGCGGACAACTCAGAAATATTGCCAGACCTTAAAGTACCTTGACCACCGTCCAAGAATTTTAGTTTTGACTGTGTCTCCTTGAGATCTCATGATAATTCATTTTCTATATCAGAGAAATGTGGTCAAAGTTTAGACTGACAGTGAAACTGAATTTCAAAACCTTTGACACTCATCCTATTGTTAAATAACTCCTTGGTTTTAAATCAAGGAATAGTCATAATTTCCTTTGTCTGGGATGAGATTTCAATCATGACAATGAAGAACATAGAAATGACTGAGGAGAATTTCACTCTTGCGTCCAGGGGAATCACACCAAAACCCATTAATCATCAATTGTTTAAGGCCAAGAAGTCCAAATTTACTTTGAACAGAAGAAACTGTAGTCAACATGAAGCCAGAAAAAAAAGCCAGCTGAAATTCAGTACATATATTTACAATACGATACTCTTTTTATCAGCAGTGACCCAGTAGTTAAAGAATCCACTTGCAACGCAGGAGACACAAGAGACATGGGTTTGATCCCTGGGTCAGGAAGATCCCCTGAAGTAGGAAATGGCAACCCACTCCAGTATTCTTGCCTGGAGAGTCTACTGGACAGAGGAGCCTGGTGGGCTACAGTTCACGGGTTGCAAAGAATTGGACATGACTGAGTGATTGAGAATACACACACACACACTTTTTCTGTAAATCTATGCCTTCATCATAATAAAAAATGTAAATGTGAGACAAAAAAATAGATATGAATTGTTAAAGGCGGTGGGTTCAATGTCTTAGTGAGTGAGAGATTTTAGGGAAAAGTCAGTCTGAGTATTGCAAATTATATAATGATGCAATGCAAAAATGCAGTGATCTAGCCTCAAGCAACTTTTGAAGGCTAAAGATGGCGGTTTGAGAAAACAAACTTGTTCTTTTGCTTTCCATTTTTTTCTTCCTCTTCAAATGATACCCAGTTTGAAGTTTCATTGAATAGAATATACTAAATAAAATATTTGTTTCTCTACAACTATCATCTGAAAAAAAAACCCAGATACCTGCTGTCCTGAATTATTTCCAGGTTATGGGTTACGATCAGACACACCCGAACACTCCACATTGTCACCTGTTTATCGTTTGAAGCCATCTCCCCTGTGGCACATTTGAATGAACCCAGACAAGAATAGAAAGTAAGATCCCGCGGGCTAGTTAGATCTCTTCCCTAAAGACAAAGCGGGGCAGTGCATTAGGGCGTCTAGTGCAATCCAATCGGCCTTGTTTTTTTTTTCCCCTCAGACATAAATTTTCCTGTTTTGCCAGTCATCTTACAACAATGCATGTCCAAACCATGCTGTGATTAGAGGGGAGTAGATGCTTATTACCCAAGTTCTTCACATGTCGGAGCATGGAGAGACCAAGGGTGGTAAACCAAAGGAAATTTCCATTTGCTTTTTAGCTGCTGCACATTTTTACTCTATAGGAAAGTTAACTGTTATTAAGTAATGATGTTCAGCTGAAGTTGGTCACTCGTAACAACAGACAGATGTATAATGTTTTATTTGGGTTAGCCAGCTCTCTCCCAAAATAAAGGGCCTGAAATTAAACTGTCTTTAGAAAAATATTCAGCAAATGATACCTTATTCCAGGGCTCGGATTCTTTGCCATGGAAAATGGAAAATGAGTCTGCTAGTGAACTCAGTATCTGTTTAAACCTGTCTTTATCCAGAGAAAGCTTGATATTCTACAGAATAAAAAAAATTTTTTAGAAGAGCCTACGTTGAGAGGTAAAGAACATTATGCAAGCCGCATGGAGAGATGGAAAAGGCTTTTTTAGTTACTTATGGAATTTGAAACAATAATAATGGAATGGAAACATAGGAAAAAGGCTAAATGTTTGACCACAGAGGCAAATTGGATCATTAGAGGCTGACATGCGATGTCAAATGTGGGATTTGTCTTTAAAGCAGTGCTTGATGTTTTCCCAACATACAATAAGGCGCAGAAGACTTTGCCAGTTCTCCAAGCGAGAACCTCTAGCCACATAATCCTTTCGGAAGTCGGGTGTTTTTCAGAAACTGGTTCTGATTTAGCAGCCCGAGGGCAGGACCACTTTAGCTGGCGCTTCTGATGAACATTTCTAAGTGATGCTGGTGCTTCAGGCCTTCTTTTAAATGCTGCCCTGTCTTCAGGGTCCAGGGTGATGGATAGCTCATCTCAGGATATTTCATGTCCGCAAAGAGAGCTAGACATCTCCCCATCAAATGGACTGAGACTCACAAAGCCTTGTTTCCAGCCCTGCTTCTGCCACTGACTCAACGGCCTTGAATAAATCACTCAACCTTTGTGATCCTTTTTTTCCCTGGATACAAAGTGCAAAGTTTAAACCAGATCAGCCCTCCTTAGGGTGCTCTCAAATGTTGGGCAAGTGGTGGATTTAGAGGGTTAAGCGTGTTTCTTTGCTATAGAATTCTCAGACCCTGTAATAAATGTGCAGCATGAGTCTACAGGGGGTGGAAGCAGTGGGGTACTTGAGGGTTCAGGATGCAAGACATCCCCAAGTTACCCAACCACAAATCACTTTATTTGTGGAAGGCCTCTACCACTTATTTGTGTTAGTCGCTTAGTCCTGTCTGATTTTTTTTGACCCCATGGACAGTAGCCTGCCAGGTTCCTCTGTCCATGGGATTCTCCAGGCAAGAATACTGGAGTGGGTAGCTATTCCCTTCTCCAGGGGATCTTCCCAGGGATCGAACCCATGTCTCCGGCATTGAAGGCGGATTCTTTACCGTCTGAGCCACATACTTAGGGGAAGCCTAAGCAAGAGGACTGCTAAAGTCCTTCTAGCTTCAACTCTCTCAGACCTAAGCTCCAGGATCTTTCCTTCAGCCTCTGGTGTTCTTAACTAGTGAATCCTCAAGTCTACTGTAAGTTGGTATCCATCATCCTAGAAAGAAAACTTGGAGAAATTTTAAATCAGTTGTTTGCCTTTCCCCCCAAATTCTCATTTTCCCCCTCAAGACAATTCATCTGAACTTCTAAACCCTAGGAGGCCCTTTTCGGGCTAACTGAAAATGCCACCCAACAGCTATCATATATTTGTATTCTTGGCCCCTTTAACTTGCTATTCCTTCTCACACCCAAGGGCCCATTCCTTTGCTTGAAAGCAATAGGACTGAACTTTTAGGCAGCCTAGTTTATGTGCTTGTGAATTTCCCGCAGATTCTATGTAACTCTAATCTCAAAGTATCGTCTCTAGATGAGCAGCCTCAGCATCACTAGGAGCTCATTAGACACGGGTTCCATCCCTGGGTCAGAAAGATCCCATGGAGGAGGAAATGGCAATCCACTCCAGTGTTCTTGCCTGGGAAATTCCATGGGCAGACAAGCTTGGAGGGCTACAGTCCATAGAGTCACAAAGAGTCAGACATGACTGAGGGACTGAGCACTCTAAACCTACCGAATCACTCTAAACCTACTGGGCAGAGTCATGTGTATTTCAAGGCCTCTGGGTGACTCTGACGCGCACTGAAGTTCTAGAATTCATGTTACAGAGGAGAGAAATGAGGATTGCAGACTCAAACAGGCCTTGTGCTGGATCTGGTTCTTTCCTGGAAGCCGGGAATAATGGTATTCATCCTTTCTGAATCTAAGTGAGAGTTAAATTAATATATGGCTCCTTAGATAAGGTGTGCACAGGATAAGCAATAAATCAATTATAGCTGGTGATTCTCTAAGGATTACTAACATGTTTAATGAGCCAGAACTCATTTAACAATATGCTTCACAGCACTGCTCAACAGTGAGAGATGTCCTCCATGAGTTAGTTTTGAGGATACAGGTTAGTTTTGAGGACAGTTAGTTTTGGTTAGACAGGAACACAGGTGTGAAGACAGGTTGGCTTTCCAACAGGGTCTTTTAACCTTTACAACACGAATAAATGATCGAATCTCTTAAAGCTTAGTTTCCTCATTCAGAAAACCAAGAAAGCACTTGCTTCACAAGGTAAAGAGAAGGATTAAATAAAATACTATGTGTGTATGTGTATGTTAGTTATTCAGTCATGTCTGACTATGCAACCCCCATGGACTGTACCCTGCCAGGCTCCTCTGTCCATGGAATTCTCCAGGCAAGAATAGTGAAGTGGGTTGCCATTTTCTTCTCCAGGGGATCTTCCCAACCCAGGGATCGAAACTGGGTCTCCCATATTGCAGGCACATTCTTAACCACCTGAGCCACCAGGGCTTGAAAAGGGCCCAGTCCCTTTTTAAGCAGCCCCCAGCCCACATGCAGGCTATCAGTGACAGAAGGCCTGGTGTGCTGGTCATCACAGATCACAGTGCTACTCGATCCTTAAACAAGGGCATCTTGCTGCACAGAAATAAGAAAAATAGGATCTGAGGCTCTTATATCTTACCCTGATAAACTGCCTTATCCTCAGAAATGTAACGATTTCAAAGTATTGGAAAGAGAAAAAGTATTCACTTTTTCTATGCTGTCCTTCGGGATCAGGCAAATCTTTCTTCCTATTGAAATCTTATGAGGTTTATATTTCTTTTCTTCATTTTTTAACTGGAGGAAAATCACCACATTGTGTTAGTCTCTGCACTACTCCAGTGAAAATCAGTCATGAGTATGCATGCGTCCCCTCCCTCCTGAGCTTCCCTCCCACCCCCCATCACCCCTCTAGGTCATTGCGGAGTGCCAGGCTGGGCTCCCTGCGTTAGACAGCAACTTCTCACCCGCTATGTATTTTACACATGGTACTATACATATCCTTTTCCTATTCGGTATTTAGCCATAGACCAACATTTGAAGTTCACACTGAGGGCTATTTCAAGACTTTACCTGTTTTCCTTAAATACAGTACCTTTTAGATCAGACACTTAGTCCTGAAATACAAACATATGTAGTAAGAGCATCGCTGCGGTCAGACTTTTACTAGGTCGTGTCTCAGTATCAGACAAGGGGCTTCCCTTGTAGCCCAGTTGGTAAAGAATCTGCCTGCCGCGCAGGAGACCTGGGTTCCATCCCTGGGTTGGGAAGATCCCCTGGAGAAGGAAATGGCGACCCACTCCAGTACCCTTGCCTGGAAAAATCTCCTGGACAGAGGAGTCTGGTGGGCTGCAGTCCGTGGGTTCGCAAAGAGTCGGGCACGACTGAGTGACCCTGACACTTACTTACACTTACAGTATCAGACAAGTCCAAGAACTCAACAAGGTCACAGGAGTCTTTTCTCTCCCGTGTTACGAGTCCGCCTGGGTTCAGCTGCAGCTCACTTCCAAGGGTCTCCCTCACTCCACCCCAGCCCCCTTCACTGTCGAGAGGAGGAAACAGTCCACTTGGAGCCTCCGCTGAGAGCAGGGGCAGAGCCAGAACCAAGCCATCTGCACTCCGTCCAGGTGAGACTTGGGTCACCACCGCGGACACACCATTGGCCGAAGTGGCCAGATGACCGCATCTGACCCGGAGGATGACCACACGCCCCCCAGCAGGGACCGCCCCGGGGAAGGAGGCTCGTGGACAGACAATGGGCCCCCCAGAGCCTGGAAGCCGCAGCCACCACAAGGAAAAGCGACCGTGGCTCCCCCAGCGAGGCTCAAAGTTCCTCTCTTCAAAGACAGATCATTAAGATGCAGGACACCGGGTGGTCAATGTGCCGTAACCTTAACCAGATCCTCATCTTCCTCCTGGAGAAGAATGCCCAACGCCGCAGCCTCTCAAACGGGCCAGTCCTGCCCGCCACCCTTCTTCCTCAGAAGGGTTTGCAGGAGGAAAGAGCCATTTTCCCGGCAGATGACACCCAAAGGGCCGCCCTTGGGGACCTGGTGAGGGGCCACTCGCCAATGAGCACGCCCAGATCCGAGGCCACCTGGGCAAAGCCATCCGTGTCCTCAGCTGACGCGGAGGAAGCCAAGAAGTGGATTCAGGGCCGGAGGCACAGCCTCTGGAGCGAGGCCGAGGCGGCTCGCAAGAGCGGGGGAAGGTGGCGGGAGGCCAGCGCCAGAGGTCCCCGTGCCTGTTTGTGTGACCACAGTCACAGGACCCAAAGACAGGACAGCCAAGCCTCGCTGAGTTTAGTTTCCATTACCTTTAAACCCTTGGAGTGCAGTGAACCCAACTACATTCTTGTCCAGCACTTTTTAAAAAAACGTATTTCAGCACTTAATGTTTAAACCCGTGTACCCTTCAAGTGAAATATCAGCCAGGTGTTTCGGATTGGTAGCAAAGAGAGAGATAATCGAAAGATTGCTTTGTCAGAAATATTTGACACCTGAGAATGCTTTTTAAGCAACTTTTCTTACAAACAGGCAGCTGTTTTGCCAGCGTTCTCAAGTCAGAGCCCCTCAAATTCCAATGCTAGTCTGGAAGTCAGGAAGTTATAGTTGGATTTGAATTTCACTTTAAGCCTCGCCACCCCGTTTGAAGGTTTGAAGGTATGTAGAATGAGATCTACTGAAGGCGTGATTGAGAAGCTCCAGGTTTAGGGAGCCACCCTCTCCCCACATTTTAATTTTCTTCTGCAAGTGCATGCATTCTGTTAGCCCACCATGGAACACAGAACTTTTTCCCAGGATGGACAAACTGAAAACTTCCAAAATTTGACTCAGCAGAGTTCTAAATTCTTAGAAGTTCTCAGTGTTGTACTAAGAAAAAAGAAAATCCTTCTTAAACCATATTTTCTTTTCCTAACCAAGCATTATGTGAAAGTTAGCACAATTATCCCATTTTTGAGAATCAGATACCCTGTAAACACAGTTTAGTTAGTAAAAGTTGTGGGTGAAAGTCTATTGTGGAAATGAAAGACTTGCCTGTGCTTAATGTTGGCTAATATTTCTACTAGCATTATTTATATTACATTAAATATTTAATGTAATATAAATGTTTCTAAATATTACATTATATGTAATAAATATTTATATATTATAATAAATAATTATAAATGGTTATAAGTGTTTATAATGTTTATAGATATTACATTATAAATATAATGTAATATAAATAATGTAATCTAAATGTTTACTGTATGTTTACTGTAAATATTATATAACACAAATTTCATTGTAAACATAAATTGGTAAACATAAACATGTTTACTATAAATATTGTATAACATAAATGTTATTGCATATAATGCTTACATATTCTGTAACATAATATTTATATGACATTTATATGATACATATAGATAATGTATTATAGTTTTGATCAGATTCTCCATATATTGCTACTTTAAAAAAATAATCTTATTTATTTATCTGTCTTATTTTCGGCTGCGCGGGGTCTTTGTTGCTGAGCAGGCTTTTCTCTAGTTGTGAAGAGTGGAGGTGACTCTCCAGCTGTGGTATGCAGGCCTCTCATTGTGGAAGCTTCTCTTGCTGTGGAAAAACAGGCCCTAGGTGCGCGGGCTCCGGTAGTTGCAGGTCCTGGGCTCTAGCGCACAGGCTGTTTGTGGCACCGGGGCTCAGGTGCTCTCTGACATGCAGGATCTTCCCTAATCAGGGATCGAAACTGTGTCTCCTGCATTGGCAAGCAGATTCTCTAGCACTCAGCCACCAGGGAAGCCCTACGCCTTACTGCTCCTTTAAAGAATTAATACTTAGCCTTGGGCCACCGGGTTACTGGCTTTCATTTATTTATAAGGATGGTGGAGACTGGGCATTTCTGAAAAGTAATGAACAGATGTTCTCCATGTCTGTACGCAATAGTATTACTTTAGAACTCTAAGGGCGAGTGGGGGATAGGATATTCACCAAGAGGGGAGGGCTGTTAAGATGCTGATACGATTCAACTTCTGTATCCAGTGTGGTTCTCAAAGTGTGTTCCTGGAGCAGCAGCGGCATCTGGGAACTCTTCAGACCTGCAGTGTTTTTGGGTTGCACCCCAGACCTACCAAATCGGAAATGCCAAGCCCGGCGGGAAGTTCTCGTGCACTTAGGGTCTGAGCGTCTTCCTCAGGGTGGCCAAGAGAGTGGACAGAGGGGCTTCACAGGGGCCCTCCTGCTGGGTGCCGGCTGTTGAGAGCTTGGATGCTCTGCGGCCCTGTTTCCTCCTCATGGGGATGCTCTGAGGGTTGATTATGGCCACACACGAGGAGCACCTAGAAGAGTGGCTGGTCCCTGGCTCGAGTGTTACCTGTTTGTGGTGATGCGTACCGTCATCGGTGATCTGAAGCTTTAGTGGTGCTGTCCCTCACCTGAATCTTTATTACTGTCGTTTTATGTTCTGTATCTTTCCCACTTTGGACTGGGCTTCCCCGATGGCTTGGATGGTGAGGAATCTGCCCATAATGCGGGAGAACTGAATTCAATCCCTGGGTCAGGAAGAGCCACTGGAGAAGAGAATGGCAACCCACTCCAGTCTCCTTGCCAGGAGAATTCCACGGACAGAGTCTACAGCCCATGGAGTCACATGGTCAGATATGACTGTGACTAAACTTCCCACTTTGGACCATTTCTGGCTCCGTCCTTACTCTGTTCTTGCTTAGTATTTGCGTATGTATTTGTCATAATTGGTCAAGATCTCTCTGTCCATTTACAGGTTGGTTTCTCTTTGATGAGATGGTATGCTCCAACTCCCAGTAGTTAATTTCTTTGATCTTCCATTCTTACTACATATATATATGTAGAGTTTAGTAAGAAGTATTTCAGAAAAGGAGCATGCCAAAATGCCCAAGAACCTAGTGACATCAGAACAGATTGCATTAAACTTTGGAGGTTTAAGAGGGATTTGTGTGCTGACAAGAACGCTGGTATAGCTCCCAAAGACTTTGGAGCTTGTTCTTTCTGCCATGGGCAAGACAAGTCACTGCAGCCTCCCAGGTCTGCTCATTTGAAAACCGTGTGTCAGATGCCTTGGTTCTGACACTCTTTTAAACTCTAATGTTCTATGACTCAACAGTAATAATGCATTTCCACAGGCGGTAAAAATATTCTAGACTCTTCCCTTCCAATCCTCACTGTTTACTTCCTCTGCACTTCCCCTTCCTGCCTCCGTTTGCCGGTCAGTCGATAGTGGGCTTCGGTGGGGGTGAGTTAACCCACTCTTTCCAGGGTGTTTTACTACCGAGCTCCCTCCAGAGGGTGGGAGTTCTACGGCGAGGGCTGTGGCTGGGGCTTCAGTTTCCCTCCTGAAACACTCCTTGAGCCCTGATCTATTCTGGGCACCCTGCCAGATCGCCAGGGGCGGGGGCGGGGGTGGAAGGTGAACGCTGAGGGTCAGTTTCACTGGGTCAGTTTCTTAGTAAACACCTGTGAGCTCCACGTGGCCATCTTTCTTTCAGGAAGTAGCAGAGTCCCATGGTAGCCAGATGGGCAAGGGGGAGTGAGGACCATCCACCTGCCTTGGAGAAGACGCCATCTGACCCGCCGGCTGAGTGAGCCCCCAGGTAGCACGCGGTTCTGGGGGCGCGGGGTATTGGGAGGGAGGGAGTGGGTGTTTAGCCTTGGGGTGCTGTCCACCAGCCACTCTTTTCCACAGCCAGAGGCTGATCCCAAGGCCCTTATCCCCATCCATCTAGGTTTCCTTCCCCCGTATATGACCCCCATCCTCAGATGGCCGTCAGGGTCGTTGATTCCAGCAGCAGTTGTGCAGAACTGCAGCACAAGAGCTTTAGGGAGAGAGGAGACACAGTCACCTCACCCCTAGCCTGGCCCCCTGCCCCTTTGAAAGAGAGGTTAGAACAGAAGCATCCAGAAGCTTCGTGAAAACAGGGCCAAGTCTCCCAGCCTCTGGCAGAAGGCTGAGCTGGGAGCTTCATTTGTGCCGCAGGACAGTTGTGTGTCATGCGCAAAAGAAAACTTAAGCTTCTGTTTTCACTTCAGTGGGTTGAATGGCATGCACTTTCCCCTAAGAGTTTCGTTTTATTTTAAGCGCATGCAATTACTTGTCCATAAGCTGAGTTTGTCTTTGCCAGCGCCCATGTTCTGAGCTTGACTAGGCACTTAGGCATGCCAGCCTGGCATTATGTTTCCAAACTTCCACTGTGGTCGCTTTCCTCTTGATCCCTGAGAGGGTCTGCTGAGGGCCTGATAAAGCCCACACTAAATTATTTCCTGTACTTTTTATCTAAGTGTTAGTCGCTCAGTCGTGTCCAACTCTTTGCGACCCCATGGACTGTGGCCCTTCAGGTTCTTGGCCATGGGGTTGTCCAGACAAGAACACTGGAGTGGGTTGCCATTCCCTTCTCCAGGGGAGCTTCCTGACCCAGGGATTGAAACCGGGTCTCCTGTATTGCAGGCAGGTTCTTTCCTGTCTAAATCACCAGGGAAGCCTACTTTTCATTTAGACTTGTCCCCAAATTAGTGGAATAGGCTTCAACAAGAAAAATAAATCCTGGATAACATAGGGCCCTTCTTTGCAAGGAAAATGAAAAAGAGACTCCCCTTTCTGAGAAAAAAAAAAAAAGATCATTTTGAGGAGCAGGCAGTAAACGGCACAGTTTAACAGTGCAAGAGGAAAATAAAAAAGCCCAACAGATTTACCGCATCCTCAACAGGTGTTAGCCTTTAATGGATACAGTTTCAGATTCCCTGAAGGGATTTGCCCAGAGGGTTATTTTAGAAACTTCTACTGAGAAAATATTATTCCAACAGCAAAGATTACTGCATGAATCACAGACCACTGTATACCAGTGTCTTTTTAAAGGGAGAATTATTATTGTTATTATTCTTAAAATGCCACTGAGATGGAAAACCATGCCAACCAGGTGGCTATCCTGTAATCACTCACATTATCTTTTCCAAGGAATGTAGGGGTAACTTATCTCAGTCACGAGGCAGGCATTATAAAATGCTGTGTGGCCTCACCCCAGCTTTTCCCTGTCTGTAAATGCAGAGCATTCTCTGGGGCTCAGCATGGCAGCCTAGTACCTCTTCCAGGTAAGTCTGTTCTGCTACTATGTCAGATGCCTGTACTTATGTACTTGTTTGCTAGCTCTTTAAAATAGACTTTTAGGCTGATTCTACTTAGCTCAAAAGAAGTAAGTCAGAATTTTTGTGCCATACCTAAATGCCACACCTAATATTCTATATTGATAACTTTTATCTCAGCATAGCCAGCCATTAATAAAGCTTGATTATTTGCTCTAAGTTTGTTTTTGGTTGTTGGATAGCTTGATCTTTCCCATTGTAATCAAGAACTGGGACAGATCAAGGATTCCAAATAATTCATCAGACTATGCGGGGAAATGAATGGCTATTAATGGCTATTGTTATATCATGCAAAAGAACAGCTTTTAAAATTTTTTATGAATCCTACCCAAGGTTTTAAAGTTTGTGCTAACATTTTCTATCACTACATCAAGAAGTATCTTACAGATGGTGCATTTTAGTTATATCAGTACTGGCCCTATGCTAAGTCAACTTATTTTTAAATTTTCTATACTTGAAAATCCTTGAGAGCTGAATATACATAAATATTCATAATACTCTGTGGGGTGGATGCTTGTGAGTATGATATCAGAAAGAGATGATTAGCATCATTTTTTGAGTGTGAAGTTCTGTTCTGACACTTTACAGCTGTTATCTCATTGAACCATCACAGAAACTCTGAGAAGCAGACTGCATTCCTAGTTCACAGATTAGGTAGCTGGGGTCCAGAGGGGTTAAGTAACTTGCCCCAGGTCACACAGCGAATAAGTTGGAAAGTCAGAATTTAACCCCGGTCTCCTTGTCTCCAGCGTCTGCTCCCTACCACGATCCCCAGGCCACAGCTATGAGTCTGGCCTTCAGTCTTCACCTTTCTTGTGAACTTCCATGTACATTCACTTTTATCTCACAGGAGTATCCTGTTTCTACTTTCTGGACACGTGACAGTAAGGGGACGTCTTTCTTTGTCCTTTCCTTAGGTGGCCCCGTGAGGCGGACCATGGACCCAATTCACATCAGCATGGCCAGCACGCCCCTGGTGAAGCACCCCGCTGTCGCTGGCCTCAAAGCCAGCAGACCCCGAGTCATGTCCAAGAGCGGGCACAGCAACGTGAGGATTGACAAAGTGGACGGCATATACTTGCTCTACCTCCAAGACTTGTGGACCACTGTCATCGACATGAAGTGGAGATACAAGCTCACCCTGTTTGCCGCCACGTTCGTGATGACCTGGTTCCTGTTCGGGGTGATTTACTACGCCATCGCCTTTATCCACGGGGACCTGGAGCCCAGCGAGCCCCCTTCCAATCACACCCCATGCATCATGAGAGTGGACTCCCTCACCGGGGCGTTCCTGTTTTCCCTGGAATCCCAGACGACCATCGGCTACGGAGTCCGTTCCATCACCGAGGAATGCCCTCACGCCATCTTCCTCTTGGTGGCCCAGCTGGTCATCACCACCTTGATTGAGATCTTCATCACGGGCACCTTCCTGGCCAAAATCGCCAGACCCAAAAAGCGGGCGGAGACCATCAAGTTCAGCCACTGCGCTGTCATCACCAAGCAGAACGGGAAGCTGTGCTTGGTGATCCAGGTGGCCAACATGAGGAAGAGTCTCCTGATCCAGTGCCAGCTCTCAGGGAAGCTCCTCCAGACCCACGTCACCAAGGAGGGAGAGCAGATCCTCCTGAACCAGGCCACCGTCAAGTTCCACGTGGACTCCTCTTCCGAGAGCCCCTTCCTCATCCTGCCCATGACCTTCTACCATGTGCTGGATGAGACGAGCCCCCTGCGGGATCTCACCCCCCAGAACCTGAAGGAGAAGGAGTTTGAGCTGGTAGTCCTCCTAAACGCCACCGTGGAGTCCACCAGCGCCGTGTGCCAGAGCCGCACGTCTTACATCCCGGAGGAGATCTACTGGGGCTTCGAGTTTGTGCCTGTCGTCTCTCTCTCGAAAACCGGCAAGTACGTGGCTGACTTCAGTCAGTTTGAACAGATCCGGAAGAGCCTGGATTGTACCTTTTACTGTGCGGATTCTGAGAAGCAGAAACTCGAAGAGAAGTACAGGCAGGAGGATCAGAGGGAAAGAGAGCTGAGAACGCTTTTGCTGCAGCAGAGCAACGTCTGACAGCAGTGGTGTTGCCTCGGCTTATCTCCGAGCGGCTTTTGCATTTGAGCTCCCTTCCAATACAGAGATCACCAGGGAACTGAAAATGTGTGGACGTGCCCTGAAATACTGCACAGGCTTACAGACCTGTTCCTCTGATCCGATGGCTTTAAACAACCTTTGCCACATCTGAGAGGGTTCCTTTCTTCAAAGCTCTGTCTGAAGTGAACTCCCCAAATTCAAATTTTCCTAAAGGGGGCTGCATTTCAAAAAAGCTGGTGGAGGGCTATGGGAACAATGTCCTGCTGAGTGGACAGACATTTCAGGATGCTGATGCTGAAAGGAAATGCACTTCTTATACAAGGACGTCAGCTATAATATAAGGTATTTATTCAGTCCAAGTATGAAAGACTTCACAGCTGAGAGCTAAAATGTGGTTCGGTATCCACGTACATCGTTGCCTTAAAACACACTCATTTTTCAAGCAGAGAAAACAGTATTTATAATGAAGGCTATCTGGTCATACATGAACTGGGGCAAAGGGAC
This sequence comes from Moschus berezovskii, assembly GCF_049115385.1. Lineage (NCBI taxonomy): Eukaryota > Metazoa > Chordata > Mammalia > Artiodactyla > Moschidae > Moschus > Moschus berezovskii. Next base: position 8,743,834 of record NC_142460.1, read on the forward strand.
TCTGTATTCACAAAGTATAATAATTCCGTTTTTACCTTTTTCGGTGAATGTTGTTGTATAAAGTGAAATTGATCCGATTAGGAATGAACTGTTGCAAAAACATGCAAATAGAGCTGATGCGATTGTTCACGTTAAATTTTTTGTTGGAATGTACTAGCCCCTTTCTATTTAAAATGAAGTTCACAAGCAGCACCCATCAGCGTCATCCAGGAGCTTTATTAGTAAATTAGCCCCACATGGGCTTAGAGAGTCATAGTCTGTATCTTAACAGGATCGCCAAGTGATTCATGCAAAAATGAAAGTTTGAAAAGCTTCACTCCCGACAGTTTCTGCAATAACTTTCTGAAGCCAGGGGACTCTGCTCATCCCTTATCCCCTGTTCTTTATTATGGCCCGATATTCCTTTCAGGGGTTTCCTTCCTTATCTGTTAAAATACCTTATCCACAGAGGAACTGCCATGGACATTTCAAGAGCAAAATAACACTCTTAATAGTAATGGTTGTCTCTCTCAAGTCAAGTACATGCTTGTTGATTACAATCAGCACAAGAGAAAACTTCAGCTCCATAACAATCGAAAATTTGCTCCTACATTGAAGTCCAGGAGTTTGGCTGGGGCCATGAAGAACAGGAGGAGCCAAGGCTAAGGAGTTCAAATGCAGATGACTCCTTGAAGCATGAACAAAGCTTGGTACCTGATAGCATGTAAAGGGTGCCCTCAGTATTGAAATAAATCTCAATACAACTCAGTGTTACAGAGTAACATTTGGATTTTGGCAGGATTTAGAGCATTTCTTTGGGGGCGGAGAATCAATGCGCTAGGATTGGCTAAATGTGCAAAAGGTGAACTCTCATTTCATTCAGACCAGGACAGATTTGAACATTCATTCAAGAAGAATGGATGTGCGCGTGACCTCATGTGTATGCATACGCTGACCTGCACACACATAGACCTGAACACACACACACACACTCACACATACACACACACACACAGGTATGCTCCTCCTGGCTCTTCCATCACAGTTGTAGAAATTATCCGCAAAGACATCTGTGATTAAGACAGCAAGTCTTTGACAAATGGCTCCTGTTTATTTTGTTCTTTAAGAATGGGAGCGCTGGGACTCAGAGCAAACAGGGCCTGTAATCTGGATTCAGGTTTTCTGTGAAATGGTGTCATATCATGATGTTACCATAATCCCAATTCTCCTTCCATTAAACAGAAAATGTGCCTGAAACCTCTGACCCGGAAGTGAACATTTAACACAGGTATAAAAGCAATGGAGTTGAAATTGTGAAAGTTTATAAACAGTCCTGGTGCACAAGAAGTTATTGTCTTCACTTATTCAGGAAGTATTTTTTTGTTTCTGTTGATCACTTTATGGCAGTTTTAGATCTTCATTCTCTTTTAAAAATCACATTAAGGTGGTTAGATATTAGCCCTTTCAATTATTAAAATTTTTAATTGTATAATGCAGTGAAATCACAGAAAAATAATGCCTCAGCATGTTTACAATTTTGCGCTTGTACCATAAAGTTTATTCACAGATTTCCATCAGTGCTAATTTAAGTGTGATCAAGATTGGGAATCTTGCATACTTATATTGTATATGGTACAATGATATAGCATAAGATTGAAAAGTCTTTCTTTATGTTCATTTTGCATATCTGTTTTGGCCAAATTTGGAAGACTTGGTCATCTGATCTATTGCAATACACACAAAATAAATATGTAGTTTCTCAAAACCCAATACTTGTACCAGTCATTAAATCATGTCATAACAAACTATTCAATAAATAGCACTAAAGTTGTGTCTCATTTGAAGCTTAGTATTTTCCAAGCACATTATTACTTATTATTACTTTGTACAAAATCCTTTCGTGTTAACATGCTCACAAAAGGATTCAGGTGGCAACATTATTTGATTATATCTGGACATGAATCTGACTGAAACAGACTCATACTCAACATCCAACTAAGGACAGTCAACTAATAGAATGTTTTGACCCATAAAAAGGGTTTTTGCATTTTGAAACATTTCCAGTGCATCAACCCTTCTCAGTGCAGTTGTTCAAAACTATCCTGTTCCATTTGAGAAATCACAGTGGGAACAGCAGCAAGTCAGTGTAATCTGCAAGCCGTGTCTTATTTATGTAATAAAATACATTGTAATGGTAACCCACTCCAGTATTCTTGCTGTGGATAGAGGAACCTGGCAGGCTACAGTCCGTCAGATAGCAAAGAGTCAGACACAACTTTGCAACTGAACAACAACAGCCTTGTATTGACATGGCACCCAGTAGGCAATGGCACCAAACAGCCTAGTAAAGATTCACTCAGTGATCAAGACAAACCATCTTTGGTTTTCTTTCTTATTTATCAGGAAATTACAGCCCAGAAATGACTCCAGAAACCTAAAAGAACTGGTTAAAAGTAAAAAATGCCATGAATGAGTGGATTAGATATTTAGACAATTATTTTGTCTGATTTTTCTCTAAATTGACTGATTTCAATCCCATAAAAATGTAAATTTTGTTGTAGTTATTCAGTCTCTCAGTCATGTTTGACTCTTTGTGACCCCAAGAACTGCACCTTGCCAGGCTTCCTTATCCTTTGCTATCTCCTGGAGCTTGCTCAAACTCATGTCCGTCGAATTAGTGATGCCATCCAACCATCTCATCCTCTGTCACCCCCTTCTCCTCCTGACCTCAAACTTTCCCCAAATCAGGGTCTTTTCCAAGGAGTCAGTTTTTCATATCAGGTGGTCAAAGTCTTGGAGCTTCAGCATCAATCCTTCCAATGAATATCCAGGGTTGATTAAATGAGTCAGATTTTTTTTAAAAGGGACACTTCACAGGATGACCCTTTCTTCCTTCTTGAATCCTCAGGACTCAGACATCATCTGGAGAAAGAAGAAAAGGAAAAAGCAAAGTCAGGAAGACCTGAAGCCTTTGCCCTGGTCGCTCAGGAAAGGAGCGGCCTCATCTTCAGGCCCGGTTCTGTCCCTGGTCTCTGGTCAAAGAGTTAGACATCCGACGGTGTGACAGTAGCAAAGCTTTCCAGCCTCTCACTCTTGGCTTTCATGCAAGTTATATATATATTTTTTCTGTTAAATATTTGAAATAACTAGTTTTGAATGCAGGTTATTTTATCATAGCCTTCTGGAAGGGATTTTTTTCAAGTGAAAGGAGGCAGTATTTCAAGTCTTAATTTCCAAGTTCTGCAGTGTGCATGTTTCATCATTTGACTCTGTGTAAGTCCAAGGTGCACTTAATTTTCTTCCCTTAGGAAGACTTATCCCTGAAGGTTTAAAGCTTAACATTTCACTTCTAATTGATTAACTATTAATACATATACTTTCCCTTTTGTGAATTTCAGTTTATCTTTAATCAGAATGTCCTGCCAACCCATCCTTGGGTCTCTGGGCAGCAAAGAGTGGCTTCTGCTCTCAGAGTAAGGTGCCTTGTAAGAAGAGTTTGAGTCTCCAGAGTAAGAATTTGCAATGAAAAAGTATAATTAGAATTTAATTTTATAATTAGTATTAGATTTTTTAAAAATAAAGCATTTGCTTAACTTCTTGAGGCATTTGTACATTCTTTGGTAGACATTTTTTTAATTGCTGTTCTGTTGTGCTGATTTTTTAAAAGAAATCTGAAACAAAGTCTTTGTCTTCAGAGTAAGGAAGGCAGTGAGAAAGGCGTTAAAAAAATAATAGTTGATCAGTTAGCCTTCCATGTAAACAGACTTCCAGTGAAAAAGAACTTCAGAGAAAATATTGGTCATTCAGTCTCACATTACAACAAACCATCATCATATCCTCTGGCTTCCCAAGAGTAGCAATTTTCCTAACTCTTAAGAAACACTGATGAATTAAGTCCAACTTTTTTTCCAAAATTTTTCCACTAGACACATAATGAGAGAGAAACGCAAGGCAAAAATAAAGCTCCAGGCATTTCACTTCATCTTCATCCTCTGTCAGCTCTCCTGAGTCAGTTTCCTCTCAACTGCCCATGTGCTTGGTTGATTATACCTCGTCTTTGCCAACCATTCTAGCAAGCCAAATAAACCTGCGGGTTAAAAGTAATCAATCAATCCAAACTAGTAGTAATAATTTGTGGACATTTAGATTCCTAGAAACTGGGGATAGGAACTTTTGTCTTTCCGTGAGTACGTTGCTAGTATGCTAAAATGGAAGACAGAGAAAAAGCTGTTGATTGGAGTGGATAGTTAATTCCTAATAAAATTACAAGAATTGACTATGGAAGTCAAAAGACGTAATTGGCACATGAGCATAAATGCCAAAGGTTCCATATATGTACGTAAAGGCCACATGACTAGTAAAGGTAGTGCAGTGCATGCGTGCTCAGCCGTGTCCAACTCTTTGCGCCCCCAGGACTGTAGCCCACTGCTCTCCTCTGTCCATGGGATTCTCCAGACAAGAATGCTGGAGTGGGTTGCATTTCCTTCTTCAGGAGATATTCCCAACTCAGGGGTTGAACCCATGTCTCCTGCATTGGTAGGCAGATTCTTTACCATTGTGCCGCCTAGGAAGCCCCGTAGTAAAGATAATTTCAGCCAAACACAGGGACCTTTGGTAAATTCTGGGCGTGCTCTTTGTTTATCACAGAAAGGCTGGGAACAATGGGCGCATCATTTTGTATTACTAACCACCACTAGATGGGTAAAACCAAAGACAAAGGCATCTGCCTAAGAGCCCATTACCACATGTTTGGTTTAACAGCTCCAGCCTTGTGATGTACTTAGCTATGATCTTTCCTCAAGGCTAAATCTTATCTACTATCCATGCCTTCACAACAGCCTAAGCTATCTAATTTCACCCCTCAAAAATATTCATGTTAGACATAGAACCTACTCAAAATTAGACTCCAAGGGAGCTACTGCAATTGATTACATAGTATGCATTCTCTTAGGAAAAAAATCAGAGGCTGTTGATATCGAGCTAAGAAATATGACCTTTTAGCTTATTATTCCTATGATTGCTATTACTGCTAATGTCTTTAATACTGCTGAAAAAGTGAAGAGTTCCAAGAGCATTATTGGATGGGAGTTCAAAGGAATGTCTCTTTTTTGTCCCTTTACTATAAGGTAACCAAATTCTTTCATCTGCAATCAAACCTTAAGACTAAGGATGTTGTACGAAATAAAATCATTACAGGAAGTATGACGGTATCAGGGACTTTTTACAAAAACAAACTTCCAGATCACAAGAGGAAGCTGTGTTTGTGTGCTGACAGAAAGTATTTAACAGCAGTCAGGAGAGGAAGGCAGGATGACAGCCAACTTGGATCTATTTTTGAAGAATTATTTCTGTAGAGTGTCATGGAATTGTAAGTTACAAAAAAGAATGCTTTGGTAAACAGTCTTCTCCATTCCAAAAGGACTCACTCCAAAATACCACTTAATGAAATTCACGGGAATGTTATGAAGATGGAAATTCCAAATGACATGCAGACTTTACAAGCGAACAGTCCTACTTTTTGTAAATCCTGGCAGTGTGCATTTACCAAAATCTCCGCCACACCATGCTCTCTTGCTATATATAGCACTCCATCTGATCTGATCACTGTACCATGCGGCAAGATGCATGTCCTTGCTTTCTTCTGATTTTTAACTAGTCTTAAGTTTGTGTTAGCATAACAGTGACTCCTGCTTCTCAAGGTTGAGCTACTATTTGGTCCATTTTAGAAATCTTAAACTAACGTGTGTGTACTCAGTCACTACTGAACCCAATGACCAATCAGCTTTAAATAGGTCTTTTTACATTCTATGAATTCATCCCTCTATTTATCAAATCATTTCTTGTTTTTATATGTAACTCTATCACCTTTCTTTTATTATATATATGGAATCACTCTCATCTGTAAAATAATAGCAAATACAATAAAGCTAATTTTGAAGTCTTGAGTTTCTTCTCATTTTATTGGAAGGGTTGTGATGTTATAGTTTGTGCTCTGATGGACAGGGATTTAATATTTTCCTAGAGAGCTAGAAGAAAATTCTCATTTGAAACATCTTTTTCTGATGTTGGTCATTACAATAATTTGGGGATGAGCAGGTACTTTTAAGATGGTATTTTCTACCAGTGCCTAAAGTAATGTATTTTGTTTCTTTTCTAATCAAAGAAAAGAAAATGAAATTTCTACCTCATGTCTTTCTTTGGCTGTGATGTTCTACTTGCTCATTTTATTTTAGTCAATGATTAAAGATCAAGTTAACAATTTAACAACATCCTGTCTACACCTTATTTCTTACTAAAGTTTCTTGCACTCCATTGCCTTTTTCCTTTAATGGGTAAAAAGAAAGAAAATACATAATTATATAAGCCTTAAAGGTATCAGTACGGGTGTGACTGCAAAGCAACACAGCTGTTTAAGACCCCACTATAGAGATTTGTGCCCAAGAAGCAGTCCTGGTCCTCCTACGGGGACACGACACACACACACAAAGTGGCTGCCACAGCTCCAAACTTTCTACAGGTGTTTCTTGGAACCTGCTCTTTTGAAATCTTGGGTGATTCATTGTGATATTTTCAGTGATGGCAAGATAAGTTTCTTTTAGTGAGCATGTGACAGGTGGAAATGTAAAAGGCTAGTGCATATGGTAGGAAGTCAAATTGGAGGATGCTGTTTGGGCAAAAAAAAAAAAAAATGTTTTCCAGAAAGCACACAGTAATCTGGAACACCGTGATAAGGCTCATCAGTTGGGCGGATACATTTTATTAATTTCAATATGCATGAAATTTCTCAGACACATGTCAGCTTCTACTCCATTATCTCAAGCATCTGCTTGCCCTTGTGGGATGACCTTGGCCAAGAACTGAGCTATCCATGTCCAAGACATGAGAAAGGTTTGCCTCCACCACACTGTGTCTTTGGGGTGGTGAATGTATGGGGCTTTGTCACAGCAGCATGGGAGCTTTGCTCTGGGCTGGAAACACAGCATCCTGGCAGCCACAGTTTCTCTTCTCAGAAGTCCTTGATTTCATTCACCTGCCTTCAAAAAGTCAGATAAAAAAGCTTTATGGTTTAATTTTTCATGCAAAAGTCCATAATCTTTCCAGAAACTTCTACCTCATTTGAGGTTTTAGTCCCCAAATTTTCTATCCCTTTCTTGAATTTTACATTTCCACTATAGTACCCCATGCTCTTGGTCAGTCGCTAAGTCACATCTGACTCTTTGTCACCCCAGGGACTATGTAGCCCACCAGCCTCCTCTGTCCATGTGATTTTCCAGGTAAGAATACTGGAGGGGTTTGCAATTTCTTTCTTCAGGGAATATTCTCCACACAGGGATCAAACCTGTGTCTCCTGCATTGACAGGCAGATTCTTACTGAACCACCAGGGAATCTCGTATTTGAATGTCCCACATGTGTTTGCACCAGTCTCTAGAGCTGTTTTCTGTACCTTTCTTGGTTTACCTCTATTGAGTCTGTCAGATCTCAGTTTATATGTGGTTTGAAGATCTGCATGTGACTTAAAGATCTGACATAAGTCTGCTGTAAACAACAGACACTCCGTTCTGCACCAATGCAGAATGATATGTGCTTTTCCTAACCCTCATCCCACCATCAGTCAGGCTGACCTGGTACATGAGAAGCATGTTGTAGCGTGTTCTGTTGCAACATGCCTCTTCTACTGATATAAGCCGCACACACACACACATACAAGTCCCAAGCCTTCCAGCCCCAACTTGGATTTGCAGAGAGCAAATAAGACACACACTCATAGGTTCTTAGTGCTTCAAGCCACTTCAAAACATTTAATGGTCCGTTTTATAGCCAATGAAGGAAGTACAGCCTGTCTAGTTTCTGTACTTTACAGAAGACCCTACAACTAACTGAGGTTCAACGCCTCATCCAGTGTCACCCAACAAACCAGGGTGGTGATGTAGGTCTCTCCCTTTTGGTCTAATAGTCCATCCCCTAGATTTACAACATGGGAATTTCACCATGGGGCTGGTTTCTCCATGGGATGGGTCAAAACCAGAGCTTGGTGATGATAGAATAGATCACCCAGGGAAAGTATGAATCTGGGAGCCTGGAATAATTATATGGAAGCCCTGCATGCTACCAGGGGTCTGCTACTCAGAGGTTGAGCACATGGGATAAGTATTCAGAAGGTAGAAATGATGTTAATCCATCAGGTGAGAGAAAAGAGCACAGGAATATGAACACTGCCCACCAAGATTCAAACAAAACAAACAAACCAACTGTTTATCTAAGTAGGGATGAACAGTTGGCAAAAAAATCGACAGAGTGGTAACCAGAATTAAGAAATCCAAGATCTTGGTGGCCAAGCATATGTAGCTAGTTCATTTCTAAGTTCCTTACATCCATTATGATTGAGTCATATCTCCTTAAATCAGGTAAGCATTGTTGTTGTTGCTGTTAAGTCACCAAACCATGTCTGACTCTTTCGTGAGCCTATGGACTGTAGCCCATCAAGCTCTTCTGTCCATGGGATCCCCCAGGCAAGATGAGTGGAGCGGGTTGCCATCTCCTTCTCCTGGGGATCTTCCCGACCCAGGGATTGAACCCACATCTCCTGAATTAGCAGGCGGATTCTTTACCACTGAGCTACCATGGAAGCAAGCGTGTTATGATCCCCATTTTTTAGATGATAAAACTGAGGTTCAGAGAAGTTAAGCAAGTTGGCTAAAGTCACATAGCTAAGAAGTGACAGGGCTGGGAGGAAAAGCCAGGACTGACCAAAGTGAAAGTCCGTCTTCCTCCCTAAGCTCTTTTCCTACAAAGGAGCCTAGAGGATTTGGTGGTTGATGTTCTTGGAACAAAGGAGCCTGGAGGATTTGGTAGTTGATGTTCTTGGAACAAAGAATCCATTGTTCAGCTTTCATGTGTTTTTGTCAAGTGAAAACAAACCATGGTTGAGTTGCTATGTTGCCACAAACCTGACCCCTGGAAACTAAATTAATACTGAAGAGCAGCAAGGCAAATAGTAAGGGATTTGGCCAAGTGCTGCCAATACAGTTAGAGTGGTAAGTTTCCAAGGGATTATTTTGCTGAGTTCTGAAAACCTGACTTGCAAGAATTTATACTGGGCTCTTCAGAGAACCTCCAAGAGAGATTTGAAGATCATTTTAAGATCTTGGCTGATGGAGAGACAAAGAGTGCTGTGTAGAGATGAGCAATCACTACAGAACCAATAGAGCGTCCTAGAATTTGATCCTGGGTGTAGGGGACCTAGTGGGAACACGTGAGTGGCCCTGGAAGATGCAGTGATTGCATCTTCCATAATGACAAGGGCTAAGCAGGCAGGAGCTCAGAACCCAGACACCAAGAAAAGCTAGAAACACAGGGCAAACACCCAGGGAAGTTGACTGTGGAGTGTGGACTCTGACAGATACGTCCTGATGCTCAGGAAGACCAAGCTGAAAATCTCCCCATTTCACAGACAGGTGGGAAAGAGAGGGGCAAATGAGAGAGACACAGTGAATGAGCCCACCGCAAAGAGGGGAGGTCGAGGGAGTGAACGTCAGGGCCCACACCCAAGGCAGGCAAAGCAGAGACAGGATGCTACTCCCAGGAGGAGTCAGTGAAGAAAGGACACAAGCAAAACCTTGTTTCTGGGTCTAAAATCCAAGGCTGGAAGTCAGGCATAAAAAGGCTGGCCGTGACAGGAGCTGTTCACTCGGTCGTGTCTGACATTCTGTGCCCCACGGACAAGAGCATGCCAGCCTCCTCTGTCCTCTGCTGCCTTCTAAAGATTGCTCAAATTCATGTCCATTGAGGCGGGGATGCTATGTAGCCATCTCCTCCTCTGCCACCCCCTTCTTCTGCTCTCAATCTTTCCCAGCATCAGGGTTTTTCCAATGAATCAGCTCTTTGTATCAGGTGCCCAAAGTATTGGAGCTTCAGCATCAGCGTCAGCATCACTTCTTCCAATGAAGATTCAGGGTTGATTTCCTTTAGGATTGACTGATTTGATCTTGTTGTCTGAGGGACTCTCAAGAGTCTTCTCCAGCACCACAATTCAAAAGCATCAACTCTTTGGTGTTCAGCCTTCCTTATGGTCCAACTCTCACATCTGTACATGACTACTTGATAAACCATAGTTTCACTCTACAGACCTTTGTTGGCAAAGGGATATCTCTGCTTTTTAATACGCTGTCTAGGTTTATCGTGGCTTTCCTTCCAAGGAGCAAGCCTCATTAAATTTCATGGCTGCAGTCCCTGTTATTGCATTAGGGGATAAAAGCAGATTCATGGAAGGGCCATGCTATTTGTATTCTTTCCCTAGGGCTGCTGTGACAGATTACAAACTTGATGATTTAAAATAGTGGAAATTTGTTATCTTAAAGTTCTGGAGGCAAGAAGTCTGAAGTCAGTGTAGGCAGGGTTGTGGCCCTCTGAGACCTGTAGTATGGGATTCTTCCTGGCCTCCTCCAGTTTCTGGTAGCCCCAGAAGCTCCTTAGCTTGAGGCAGCATCACGCCAACCTCTGCCTCCATGTTCCCAAGGTCTTTTCCCCGTGTCTTCACACTGGCTGCTCTCTCTGTGTGTCTGTCTCTGTGTTCAAATTTCCTCCATTTTTTTATAAGGACAAAAGTTAGATGAGGGACCTCTCAATGAGTTCATTTGATCTTTGTAAGAAACTTATTTCCAAATGAGGTCCCATTCCAAGGCTCTGGGAATTAGGACTTCCTTGTGTTTCTTTGAGGGGACACAATTCAACCTATAACATTTTTCTTTTCTTTCTACTTCCTCACCAGCTTGGTTATGCTCAACCCTCCTTTCATTCTCCCTGGAAGAGATGAAGGGTCCCTCTGGTGATGGTGATCGTCCTTGGTTTCCAAGTTCTTCAGAATGGACAGACAAAGCAAACTTCCAGCAGATGCTCCATTGTTAAAAGCGATGCCAGTGGATGCTTTTAGATACTGCTGAGAGGGTTTTCCGTTCTCACTATAGAGAACAAAGTGTCTTCTTCCTTGGATGTTCTGTCCTCTATTTCTGTACACAGGAAGACTTTTTAACCCTGGTTTTCAAATAGCCAGAGGCTAGTTTTAGCCTCCACAAGTTAATCATACACTGGGCTTCCTCTTCCAAGTGCTATCCATGAAGAGTTTGCTGATTTCCCAAGACATGAAGGTGCTTGACTTTTAAATGAATTTCATAATTCCGTGTCTGTCATTTTGGGGCATTTCATGTCTCCTCCTGCAGAGGTTACTAAAATCCCTTCCTTCAACCAAGACATGCTTTTTGGAGGCGGCTCTGTAGCTATTGCCAGTTCACACGCTGTAGTATCCTGGTGGACACTCATGGTTTCATCATGCTGCTGAATCAAATAGTACCACATCTTTCAGGGAACAATGCTCTTATACCCTGTTATCTTGCCCAAAGCATCTCCTCCTCCAGCGCAGGAAACCTGAGACCCTCACTTGTCTTTTCCTGCTCCCTCATCACCAGTATCTAAGTATCACCCACCCCTGTCTTTACCACCCTTGAAATGGCTCTCAAGTCAGTTTCTTTGCTTTCATTCTAATCATTCCTCCCTTAACTCAGGCCACCATCCTCTCTTATCTGTGTCTTTGAAAAGTTTTACACTAGCTGTACCACCTCTAGTCTTTCTCCCTCCCACTCCATCACACTGTGCCCATGCTAAAATTCATCATATTAAAATCCAATTATATGATTTCCTCACTCAAAACCTTATCCTTCAAAATAAAGGTCACCTGTCCTAAAAATCAATGATTTAAGCTCTAGCTTCAAGAAACTAAAAAAAAAACTGAATTGAAAATGAATTATAAAGAACAATGAAATGGAAGAATCCATATATAACAATTTTGCTTCTGATAACAAACTTATCCTCCACAGACAACAGCTATATGCACTGGGTGGGGGTGGGAAACACATTAGATCAACTACTCAACTCTTTGGAGTGAACAAAGGCAAGGAAACATTTGAGGAGAGTTGAAACTCATAGGAAGCAGTGAGCAGGGGGAAATATCCCCATCTTTCCAGGCTTGCCTGAAGGAAAATTGCAATTGTGGTGTGTCATGGGTCAACTAAAATGCCAATGGAAAGTCAGCAAGTTTCTGGCTCAGAAGAAAAGGGAAGGTGCCCAGGGCAACCAGAGCTACCGGAGGGTGGGATCAATCCAAGAAAGGAAAGCGCGAATCCTAAGTCTGTACATAAACTCCAGAAAAGTCTGTGGGTGACCACTGAACCATACACATGTGGGGCAGACTGCAAAGTCTAAATTGAGAACACAGCTACTATATAACCACAGGTGAAATCAAGTTTGAATTTTAACTCTGACCAAGTTGGCTGCCTGTTCAAAGGAAAGAACACTAGCACACTGTGGAAGAAGAGAACGGAATTCAGATTATCTACAACATGACTTAGAAAATGTTTAGGATACAATTCCAAATTAAATGACAAAGGAAGACCCAATTAAATATGAGCGAGTCTCAAGAGAAAAGACAATTAACAGAGGCCAAACATGAGATGACAATTGCTAAAACTATGGTCAATGATGTAGAGAAAATACGATGATGAATGAAAAAAAAATAAAAATAAACCTTATTACAGGTGTATAACATATAAATAAAGACTGAGTAGAAATTTTAGAATTGAAAAATGAAATATCTGAAATTTAAAAATTCACTAGATAGGCTGAATAGGAGAATGGACATGAAAAGGAAAGGGTGAGGGAACTAGAATATGTATCAGTAGAGTTATCCAAACTAAAGAAGAAAAAGAAAAAAGACTTCAGAAAGGTAAAAAGTCCCAGGGATCTGCAGAATAATGTCAAATATCTAATGCACAGTTAAGCTGAGAAACAGCCATTCCATTCTTAGGAATTATCCAAGTGAAATGAAAACATATATCCACTCAAAGGCTTATTGTTAATTGTTCATGGAAGCTTGATTTGTAATAGCCAGAAAATCTGTGAAGAGCCAAAATGTTCATCAGTAGGTGAATGGAGAGAAAACGTGATCTACCCAATGTTTCTGACATTCAGTCACCCAGTCATGTCTGACTCTTTGCGACCCCATGGACTACAGCACGACAGGCCTCTCTGTCCCTCACATCTCCCGGAGTTTGCAAGTTCATGTCTATTGCGTCAGCGATACCACCCAGTAATTTCATCCTCAAATACCCTCTTATCCTGCCCTCAATCTTTTCCAGCATCAGGGACTTTTCCAATGAGTCAGCTGTTCGTATCAGGTGACCAAAATACTGGAGCTTCAGCTTCAGCATCAGTCCTTCCAATGAGTATTCAGGGTTGATTTCCTTTAAGATTGACTGGCTTAGCAAGGTGAAAAGACAGCCCTTGGGAGAAAACAATAGCAAGTGAAACAACGGACAAAGAGCTGATCTCCAAAACATACAAACAGCCCATGCAGCTCAATAACAGAGAAGCAAACAACCCAATCTACAAGTGGACAGAAGACCTACACAGACATTTCTCCAAGAAAGACATACAGATGGCTAAAAAGCGCATGGAAAGATGCTCAACATTGCTCATTATTAGAGAAACGCAAGTCAAAACTATAGTGAGGCGCCATCCAGCAGAGGTCAGAATGGCCATCATCAGAAAGTCCACAGGGAATAAATGCTAGGGAGGGCGTGAAGAGAGGGCAGTCCTTTCGCACTCTTGGTGGGGACAGACTGGTACAGCCACTATGGAGAACAGTATGGAGATTCCTTCAAAAACTAGGACGAAAACCACCATATGACACGGCAATGCTGCTGCTGCGCATATACCCTGAGGAAACCATGAGTGAAAAAGACACAGGTACCTCATGGCTCACTGCAGCAGCATTTACAATAGCTAGAACACGGGAGCGACCTAGATGTCCATCAACAGGTGAATGGATAAAGAAGCTGTGGTACATACACACAATGGAATGTTACTCGGCCATAAAAAGGAACGCATTTGAGTCACTGTTAATGAGGTAGATGAACCTAGATGCTACTAGACAAAGTGAAGTCAATCATAAAGAAAAGACAACTATTGTATATTAGCGTCTATATAGGGAAGCTAGCAAGATGGCACGGTTGAACCCACTTGCAGGACAGCAATGGAGATGCAGGCATAGAGAACAGACTTGTGGCCACAGGGCGGGAAGGAGAGGGTGGGATGAATTGAGAGACTGTCATGGAAACACATACACCACCACATGTGAGGTAGGTAGCCAGTGGGAATAAAACAAAAAGATTGACTGGCTCGATCTCCTCACTCTTCAAAGGACTCTCAAGAGTCTTCTCCAGGACCACAGTTGAAAGGCATCAGTTCCCTGGGGCTGTGTCTTCTTTTGGCCCGTCTCTCACAGCCGCACATGACCACTGGGAAGACCATTGCCTTGACACTATGCACCTTTGTCGGCAGAGTGGTGTCTCTGATTTTCAACACACTGTGTCTAGGTTTGTCATAGCTTTCCTTCCAAGAAGCAATCCCCTGATTTTATGGCTGCAGTCACCATCTGCAGTGATTTTAGAGCCCAAGAAGAGGAAATCTGTCACTACTTCCACCTTCTCCCTTTCTATTTACCATGAAGTGATGGAGCCAGATGCCATGATCTTAATTTTTTTAATATTGAGTTTTAAACCGGCTTTTTGACTCTCCTCCTTCACCCTCATCAAGAAGTTCTTTAAATCCCATATATATGCGTTAGTATACTGTATTGGTGTTTTTCTTTCTGGCTTACTTCACTCTGTATAATAGGCTCCAGTTTCATCCACCTCATTAGAACTGATTCAAATGCATTCTTTTTAATGGCTGAAAAATACTCCATTGTGTATATGTACCAAAACTTTCTTATCCATTCATCTGCAGATGGACATCTAGGTTGCTTCCATGTCCTGGCTATTATAAACAGTGCTGCAGTGAACATTGGAGTACATGTGTCTCTTTCAATTCTGGTTTCCTCGGTGTGTATGCCCAGGAGTGTGATTGCTGGATCATATGCCAGTTCTATTTCCAGTTTTTTGAGGAATCTCCACACTGTTCTCCATAGTGGTTGTACTAGTTTGCATTCCCACCAACAGTGTAAGAGGGTTCCCTTCTCTCCACACCCTCTCCAGCATTTATTGCTTGTAGACTTTTGGATAGCAGCCATTCTGACTGGTGTGAAATGGTATCTCATTGTGGTTTTGATTTGCATCTCTCTGATTATGAGGGATGTTGAGCATTTTTTCATGTGTTTGTTAGCCATGTTTATGTCTTCTTTGGAGAAATGTCTGTTTAGTTCTTTGGCCCATTTTTTGATTGGGTCATTTATTTTTCTGGAATTGAGCTGCAGGAGCTGCTTGTATATTTTGGAGATTAATCATTTATCAGTTGCTTCATTTGCTATTATTTTCTCCCATTCTGAAGGCTGTCTTTTCTGATAACCCTGTATACGAGACAGCAAAAGAGACACAGATGTATAGAACAGTCTTTGGGACTCTGTGGGAGAGGGTGAGGGTGGGATGATTTGGGAGAATGACATTGAAACACATATGTTGTCATATGTGAAACGAATCACTAGTTCAGGGTCAATGCATGTTATAGGATGCTCGGGGCTGGCATGCGGGGATGACCCAGAGGGAGGATAAAGGGAGGAGGGAGGTGGGAGGGGGTTTCAGGAGGGGGAACTTATGTAAACCCGGGGCGAATTCATGTCAATGTATGGCAAAACCAACCAATATAATATTGTAAAATAATTTGCCTCCAATAAAAAGTAAATTAATTACCAAAAAAAAAAAAGAAGTTCTTTAGTTCCTCTTCACTTTCTGCCGTTAGAGTGATATCATTCGCATATCTGAGGTTGTTGTTGTTTCTCCCACCTATCTTTCTTCCAGCTTGTAACTCATGCAGTGGGGCATTTCTCATGATGTGCTCAGTGTATACATTAAGCAAGCAGGGTGACAACAGACAGCAGATTTACACATATAATGGAATAAATAAAAATTAATGATATACTATTAGTTAATGAAGACAATGCAGGTGAATCTTAAAACAAACAAACAAAAAATATAACCAAAAGAAGCTAAATTAAAAGACTGCTTACTGCATGATTTCATTCATAGAAAATTCTAAAATATTTTAAATAATCTACAGTAACAGAAAACTAATCAGCAGTTCACTGGATTCAGGGATGGAAAGAGAAATGGACCACAAAAAGGCATGAGAAATCTCTTGAGAGTGATGGTTGCTGTTCTGTTGCTAAGTCATGTCCGACTCTTTGCAACCCCATGGAGTGCAGCATGCCAGGCTTTGCTGTCTTTTAGTATCTCCTGGAGTTTGCTCAAATTCATGTCCAGTGAGTTGGTGATGCCATCCAGCCACCTCATCCACTATCGCCCTCGTCTCCTCCTGTCCCCAATCTTTCCTAGAATCAAAGTGATTGGAGATTTTGTTAATTTTTATTATGATGATGGCTCATAGGTCTATATATCACAAAACTGAATTCTAGAGATCTGCTCTGTGATATGGGCTTCCCTGATAGCTCAGTTGGTAAAGAATGCACCTGCAATGCAGGAGACCCCTGGTTCAATTCCTGGGTCAGAAAGATCGACTGGAGAAGGGATAGGCTACCCACTCCAGTATTCTTGGGCTTCCCTTGTGGCTCAGCTGGTAAAGAATCCACCTGCAATGAAGAAGACCTGGGTAGCTATAGTTAACAATACAGTACAGTGCACTTTCAACTACATTAAGAGGATAAATCTCATGCCAGGGGGTCTTCCAAACATACCCCACACAATTACACAATAGAGCATAAGGATGTTTCTGGAAGTGATTGGTAATTTTAGTACTTGGTTGTGGTGATAGCATTATCAATGAGCACTTATCAAGATGTGTACATTAATGTGTGTGCAATTCTTGTGTATCAATTATGCCTCAATAAAGTATTTTAAAAAGCAGAGACATTACTTTGCCAACCAAGGTCCGTCTAGTCAAGGCTATGGTTTTTCCTGTGGTCATGTATGGATGTGAGAGTTGGACTGTGAAGAAGACTGATCGCCGAAGAATCGATGCTTTTGAACTGTGGTGTTGGAGAAGACTCTTGAGAGTCCCTTATACTGCAAGGAGATCCAACCAGTCCATTCTGGAGGAGATCAATCCTGGATGTTCATTGGAGGGACTGATGCTAAAGCTGAAGTTGCAATACTTTGGCCACCTCATGTGACGAGTTGACTCTGATGCTGGGAAAGGTTGGGGGCGGGAGGAGAAGGGGACGACAGAGAATGAGATGGCTGGATGGCATCACCGACTCTGTGGACATGAGTTTGAGTGAACTCCGGGAGTTGGTGATGGACAGGGAGGCCTGGCGTGCTGTGATTCATGGGGTTGTAAAGAGTCGGACACGACTGAGCGACTGAACTGAACTGAACTGAACTGAAGCTAAACACAAATCAAGCAGGATCATCTACACACACAGTTACTATTTCTTAATATAACATAATAAAATTGGTTTAAATAATTTATATAAGTGGTAATCACCAAGGAGCTAGTTAAAATTAAGGGTCTGATTCATTAAATTTGGGCTACCTCTTGAGATTCTGTATTTTGTACAAGCTTCCAGTGACACCCAAGAGATGGCCTAAGTTCCACATTTAAAGGAGCCTGAGACTAAACTGTTCAATCTAGATGAGATATAGCCGAAGAGCATTTTCTAAATTCTCTCTCCATGTGTGATTAGCATCACTGGTCTCATTCTTATAGAGCTGTGTCATGTCCTATAACTTCCTTTACAGCGTTATCCAGCCACGAGACTTCTAAGGATGATAACCATCACATCTGCTATTTATTAAACACACATGAGTGTTGGACATTGTTCTCACAGCTGTGTACGAATATATTCATTTAATCCTCAATGCAAAGGCAGGTAGTACTATTTATCCCTACTATTTTAGCAAACATTGAAAACCAAAGCACAGAAAATATAAAGGACTTGCCCGAGGTCATGATTGAAATCAAGAAGAGGCAGATTCAATCAATCCCAAGCATCACACACTTAACCACTGTGCTCTTTGGCTTCTCGTCGGAGCAATTGTCATGCTCCAAATGTGGCGGGTTCTGGCCCCGAATTCAGAACCACTAATCTGTGTCCAAGAATCTCCCAGCTTTGCTGTTCTTTCTGGAGGACTTGACTGTTTTAACACTCAATATGCATTCAGCACTTGCCGTGTCTCAGGCCTTGTCCATGAGACGGGCCAGCTCTTTGTATGTTCTGATCACATACCATTCTGTGTGCGTAGTCACTCAGTCGTGTCTGACTCTTTGTGACCCCACGGACTGTAGCCCACCAGGCTCCTCTGTCCATGGGGATTCTCCAGGCAAGAATTCCAAAGTGGGTTGCCATGCCTTCCTCCAGGGGATCTTCCAAAACCAGGGCTCGAACCCACGTCTCCCGCATTGCAGGCAGATTCTTTCCTGTCTGAGCCATCTGTCCCAGCATCCAAGCAGTGTCTGTTTACCAAGAATGCAGACTGGCGCTCCCTACACCCTTCTCTGTTCAAGGTGCCCTGTTCCAGCAGAACCAGCCCCACACTTTGCCCCGGTGTCTCCTCAAACCAGAGAGCTCCCACCATGAGCAATGCATGCCATGAGTCTCTGGAGACTTGGGCTGCCATTTCAATCTCTGGCTCCCAAAGGAAGGGAGTATTGTTCAGATATCCCGCAACTTGCAGAAATTCACTGAGACTCTTAAGTGTAGGGCAGAGATGACTCTGTCATTCCATCCTGCTGGCACGTCAAACATTCCCATCAGTCAGTCTCTGGGGAGACGGCTGGTACCCTGGGTTCAGCATCCATCCTCCGAGAGGACACTGACTGGTAGGGTAAAGTTTAAAACCTCCTGTTTCCCAGTGGCCTCAGCATCCGCATGAACAGGCTGTGAGCATCCTGTCCAGGTGACCAGGCGCACCAGTGTGATAAGGTTTGCCCCTGACACACACTCCCTCCTGGCCCTCCTCTGATAGTGACCTGCTGACATTCAAACACACCAGTGAAACCCCTTCATGCCTTTGGCTTGTGTATTCCACCTGACCCCATAAAGGCATTGGTCCAGGGGTCTTCACTCTCTCCCACCTGCCTGGTTGAGCCCACTCCCTGGGTGCTCTGCCCCTATGGCCCCTGCATGCCAAGCAGTGCCTCCCTCCTCTAGGACCTGTGAATATAATAAGTCATTTTCATTTCCATATGCTTCTCTGTGGTGTTATTCCTGCCCATACCAGATTGATCATTTAAAAAAAAACAAAACAGTAACATAATTGTTCCTTATAGTACATGATTCCTCTCCTAAGCTTAGGGTAAGAAACCTTCAGGACCCCTGGGGGAGCCTCTGGCAGAAAAGTTTGCCCAAGTTGGGAGATAAGGACAGAAAGCTGGTAAAAAGATATCCAAAAAATATGCATGTAAAAAGATGCTCAACATTGCAAATTGTTAGAGAAATGTACATTGTAAGTAAAAAGAGATACCACCTCATGCCAATCAGAATGGCCGTCATCAAAAATTTTCCAAGTAATAAATGCTAGAGAGGGTTCAGAGAAAAGGGAACCATACTATAGGGTTGGTAGAAATGTAAATTGGTACAGCCATTATGGAAAACAGTATGGAGGTTTCTTTAAAAACTAAAAATAGAGTTACCATTTGATCCAGCATTCCCACTCCTGGGCATATATTCAGAAAAGGCAAAAACTCTAATTCAAATAGATACATGCACCACAATGTTCACAGCAGCACTGTTCACAATAGCCAAGACATGGAGGCAAGCCAAATGTCCGTCCACAGATGAATGGATAAAGAAGGTGTACTGCATATGTACACAAAGGAGTATTACTCAGCCACAAAATAATAATGAAATAATGAAATTTTCAGCAATGTGGATGGAGCTAGAGATTATCATATTAAATAAAATAAGTCAGACAAAAAAAGACAAATATTGTATGATATCACTTCTATGAGGAATCTAAAAGAATAAAAACTATACAAGTGAACTTATAAAACAGAATAAGCTCATAGACATATAAAATAAGTCTATGGTTACCAAAGGGGAAGGGGTAAATTGGGAGTTTGGGATTAACAGATACATATCCCTATATATAAAATAGATAAACAAGGACCTGCAGTGTATGTATGTAGGTGTACATGTGTGCCATACTAAGTCACTTCAGTTGTGTCTGAGTCTTTGTGACCCCATGGACTGTAGCCTGCCAGACGCCTCTGCCCTTGGGATTCTCCAAGAAAGAATATTGAAGTGGGTTCCATGCCCTCCTCCAGGGGATCTTCCCGACCCAGGGATCAAACCCACATCTCTTATGTGTCTTGCATTGGCAGGTGGGCTCTTTACCACTAGCACCACCTGGGAAGCCGTGTGTGTGTGTGTGTGTGTGTGTGTGTGTGTGTGTGTGTCTGAATCACTTTGCTGTACACTTGAAACTAATGCAATATTGTGAATGAAGTGTACTTCAGTTTAAAAACAGATGTCCAAGGATCTCAGCACAGTATACGAGCCTTCCAGGGCAGCTGGAAGGAGGCACTTCCTGAAAGGAAGAGGTGTTGATGACAAGAGTGGATGAACAAAGAAAACAGCGCTAAACAGGATTAATCAGGGCTTCAACGCAGACCTGCCTCGAGGCAGGGACTGGACCACTGACCTTCAGAGCCTACGCATGTCTGTGAGCCTCCCTCAAGCAGTGTCTAGTCAGTCAGGACTCTGTGGGTTTCATGTGGAAGATCAACCGCCCATGAAGCTGATGGCCGTTGGCCAAGCCCACTTCCCAGCTGAGGACAACAAGGGCTGAAAGCAGCCTGGGCAGCTTCCTGGGCAGCCCATTGCTCTTACTGAATCGCATTTTGATGAGCTGAGTGTAAATGAATGAAAAACACATGGATTTAATTTCCCTTGAAATTAGGGATGGGTGAGCCCAGCCACAGTTTGGAATTGCGGAAAGTCTCCAACTCTATTTTTTTTTTCCAAGTGCTTTTGGTTCAGAAAATCCAAAACCAGGGTTCTGCGAAGCACATGTCCCCTCATTTGTATGAGGCTTCACATTCTTTAAAGGGAATTTGATCTGCCTATTTCAACTTCTTTACACCTCACTTATCAAGATGTTTAATGCAATTTCCTGGAAGGGTGAGAAATAATTTAAAACTTCTTTCAATCTTTTTCGTTTAGGGAAAGGAAACATTGGAGAAAGCTGAAAATTGTATATGCCAGAAAATGTGGGTTCTAGGGCCCAGAATTACATACATATGAAGTATGCAGTCAAAAATGTGCTAAAGGAGTGTATTTGAAAATCTCTTGAAAAGTGAGGGAAAGATGGGTCCTTTCAATAAGGATAGGCTCGGGGGAAATCTGGAAAATACAACATCGTTTTGAATACGTGGTCCAGATTTTCTCATCTCTCTCAGGCAGAGGAACTCTAGTAGCCACTAGAAGGTGGGGATGAATTATAGCATCCTAGCATCACCTGCGGAGAAGGCAACGGCAAGCCACTCCAGTACTCTCGCCTGGAAAATCCCACGGATGGAGGAGCCTGGTGGGCTGCAGTCCGTGGGGTCACTAAGGGTCGGACACGACTGAGCAACTTCACTTTCCCTTTTCACTTTCACACATTGGAGAAGGAAATGGCCACCCACTCCAGTGTTCTTGCCTGCAGAATCCCAGGGACAGGGGAGCCTGGTGGGCTTCCGTCTATGGGGGTCACACAGAGTCGGACACGACTGAAATGACTTAGCAGCAGCAGCAGCATCACCTGCCGGAGAAGGAAATGGCAACCCACACCAGTGTTCTTGCCTGGAGAATCCCAGGGATGGCGGAGCCTGGTGGGCTGCCATCTATGGGGTCGCACAGAGTCAGTCACGACTGAAGTGACTTCACAGCAGCAGCAGCAGCATCACCTGCCAGCATGGATCTCTGCGGTTTTCCATGTATCTCTACTTTTTATAAGATGTATGGTGAAGGGGCTGCTGTGGAATGCTTCATGATCAGAGAGGGTAGAAGACATGTGTTTCAGGAGGCGGGCATGTGTGGGGTGGGGGAACCCTCGGGTCCGTCTTTGTTTCAGAAGTGTGGCGCAGAGCACAGATTCATTCATGAGTTCCAGAGAACAGTTTTCACCTAAAGGTCATCCTGAGCTTCCAGGGGACAAAGTAAGACACAAACAGGAAGGCAGCAGTTGTTCCCAAACTTGGGACAGGCTGTTTGCCTTGTCCGGAAGCACAAAACTCATCAGCCCTAATGGCCCCACTTCTGTGCAGAGTGGGATGGGCAGTTAGTGGAGCAGTGGCCGCTGCCCAGCAGGAGAAAAGAAGGAAATGGTGGACTCTTTGGGAATCTGATCAAGTTTGTCTCAGGTGCCTAGGAGACATACCCTGGGAATTCCCAGGAAAACAATTTGTAGTGGGAAGTTTATGCAGGAAGCAATAACAGAATAGGGTTTATTATGCTTAGTATATTCTCCATTTTAATCCCCAGGCTGGTGTACAAACAGCAAACATAGGTTACGTATCTCTTTAGAACTACTGATTTAACTGTTAATTTTGATAAAAATTTCTGTCTTTGAAAGAAGAAGACTAAAGTAGGGCCATTGTAGGGACAGTGACGATAGCAATGATCAATATTCCTTGGACACCTGATGTTGCCCAGTCTCCTTGGCTGTTAGGCTGAGGACGTGTGATTGGTTCTGGCCAACAGAGTTCAAAGAAGAACTAAACCTCTGTTCTGTTAAGCAGCTGGAATTTGTGGGTGGAGGGAAGCTTGCTTATTACACTAGCTAGTGGTAACCAGCCCGATTAACACACACTGTAAACTTTGAGTTGCTGATTTAAAACACATTATTGTGATGCTCTGATAGTAATAAAACTGGTGATTTTAGGCTAGACTCTTAGAAGTTTTTGAGACTGTAATGGTGCCTTGTATTAATTATTGTTGCATAGAAAATGACCTTGAAAGGTGCTGGTTTATAGCAACAAGCATTTCTTATCTTAGTGTTTTGAAGGTCAGGAACGTACGAGTAGCTTAGTTAGGTGATTCTGACTCAGCATCTTTATGATACGCAAGCAAGGTGTTGGCAGGAGTTTTAGTCATTTGAAGGCTTGTTCGGGGCTGGAGGATCCATTGATAATAAGAAGACTTGATTTCTCACTGGTTATTGGCTGGAGTGTTCAGTCATCACCACATGGGCCTCTCCATAGTCATTCTCATGATATGAAAGCCAGAATCTTCCAGAGAGAGTGATCCAAAAGAGAAAGCAAGCAGGAATCCACTGTGCCTTCTCTTGCTTAGCCTCTGATGTTGCACTTTGTCACTTTTGCTTTATTTCCCCTGTTCATATTTATAAGTCACGAAATTCAAGAGAACGGGAATAGACCTTCAAGAGAGTGTCATAGAATTTGTGGATGCATTTCAAATCACACATACGCTATTATCCCAAAACAGGCTTGTAGGAAGCTGATGGGGACAGAATGATTGATTGCACCTAAGATTGGGAAAAGGGGTTTCAATGATCCATCATAGAGCTGGCTGATGGAATATGATGATACAATTGTTCTTACAATGCCTCCTGGTCTCATGAATGAATAAAAGGAGCCTAACCCATTCTATTCAAACTAAGTGGACCAGACCCCTGTCCTGAAGCTGCATACTGAGATGGCAAGGTAAGCATGAAAGCCTTCCTGCTTCCCTGGTCATTTACTGCGGTAAGTCAGAGGTGGCATTCTACATGATGCAGAAGAAACTTCTCCTCATGAAACAGGGGCCCTGGCTGTATAGGTGGAGGTGCAGCATCCTCCTCTGATGTAACTACTACCTGCTGACCTCCTGGTTTGCCCAGGTGGCACAGCATGCCAGTTGCTGGTGTACACTCTGGGCATTTGCATAGAAGAATGGGAGTTGGCCCATAAAGAAGGCTGAGCACCAAAGAATTGATGCTTTTGAACTGTGGTGCTGGAGAAGACTCTTCAGAGTCCCTTGGACTGCAAGGAGATCCAACTAGTCCATCCTACAAGAAATCAACCCTGAATATTCACTGGGAGGACTGATGCTGAAGCTGGAGCTTCGATTCTTTGGCCACCTGATGCGAAGAGCCAACTCAGTGGAAAAGACCTTGACCCCAGGCAAGACTGAGGGCTAGAGGAGAGAGGAGAAAGAGGGTGAGATGGTTAGACGGCGTCATTGACTCAATGGACATGAGCTTGAGCAGATTCCAGGAGATGGTGAAGGGCAGGGAAGCCTGGTGTGCTGCAGTCCCTGGGGCTGCAAAGAGTCAGACACAACTCAGCAACTAAACAGCAATAGGATAACAGGATAGAACAGAAAAGAGAGAAACTCTTCCCTCCATATAAGACACAGTGGGCAGATGAAGCAGATCTTGATTTAAGCCAAATTTCAGGAAACGGCAATAGCACCATAAATATTGGCTCTGTGGCCTGGGATTTTTGTTTCCATAGTGTCTATGAAAGTGTTGTATGCTTATACAATAAGCTCCTTGCTGAATAATTTTCTTTAATTTATTGGATGAGTCAGTACCATGGAAGTGAAGGTAGTGGAACTAGAGGGTGGTGGGAATTCTAGATCTGATTTTAGAAACTTCCATCCCTGCCATGGTGATGACAGGTTTGCACCCTGAGGAAATGGTTGTGTGAGTGTCTATAAAGGTCTATCAGGGTCCAGTCCAATTCACGGCTGAGTCCATGGTGGGACCTATGCCAAGAGGCAGAGCAATGGTCAGAGATGAAGGCTCAGTCGAGCCACATAGTCTCAGGCTGGTGAAGTTTCAGGAAGCAGACACCATACTTCTTGCTTCATCATCCATAGGAAGCAGCCACCAGAGATGGCTGGAGAGTGTGGTCAAGGTGAACATGTCACAGCAGCCTGCCAGAAGCATACAGGTAGGGAGCCAGGGGCGGGGTCAACTTCCTTCTCATCTGGGCGTGGCTTCTGGGTGAAGTAGGACATCCCCACCAAGTCACAGTTTTACTCTAACTTCAAAAGGACTTTTTTTTTTGTACACCAAGAGGAGAGAAACATACAGTGAATGTCACAGAAGCCAAGGTCAGGGTTAGCAAATGGAACTGAAAAAAAGGAAAAGAAAAGGAAAATGAGGACAAAATGTGCCCATCAAGTTCACTGTTACAGAATTTACTGAGGATCATGGGAGAACAGTGCTAATGAAGAAACTGATGTGTGGGGTGGGTTGAATAGAAAATTCAGGCTAGGAAAAGGAACTAATGATTATAGACAACGCTTTCAAGGAGTTATGCTGTAAAGAAGACCAGAGAGGGATCTGAGTAGCTGAAGGCTTTAACAGGTTGTCGAAAAAAGGTTTTGCTTTATTTATTCACCTATCCATCTATCCATTTGTCCATTCGCTTATAAATTCCATTTATTTTTGTTCTTAATATACATGTATATAAACAATTTGAATATGATTCAAAATTTCTGTGTCTGTTTTACATCAACTTCTTTTTATTTTTACTTTTTACCTTTCAGTCTTCTTCATCCATTTCTCTCATCTCCCCATTCCCACCTCTGGCAGCCATCAATCTCTTCTCTGTACCTATGAGCTTATTTTCTTGTTTGTTTGTTTTTTTTTAGATTCTACATGTAATAGAGATGATACAATATTTGTCTTTCTTTGTATGACTTATTTTAGTTAGCATATGTCCTTGAGGTGTATCCATGTTGTCACATGGAGAAATATGCACCTCCATGTTTATTGAAGTAACATATACAACAGCCAAGTTATGAAAATTATCTAAGTGTCCATCGACACATGGACAAAAATGATGATAAAAGATGAATCCTACCCTAGAGTTATGGGAATGGCCAAACACAGAAAATCCAACAACAGAAAAATGAGACCAACAGCAGTTTATCAAACATATACACTCATAGCCCAGGGGAGGAAGCTACGGCTTGAACTGGAGCACAGAAGGAACAAGCTGGCTTTGTAGTAACAAGGGGGTAGGGTAAGCCCTTGTTCCTATAGGCCTGAGGATGTGATCAGCTTGCTTGAATAATTCTGTAGGCTGGAAGGGAACTAAAGAAAACCCACTGCTCAGGGCTGAGCAAGAACTACACATGGTGTTTGATAAGGAGGGTTGCTTGGCTAGGGGGACCTTACCTGCAGCAGCAACATTCAAAAGGAACTAGAACCAAAGGCTAGGCCATTTGGGGCCCTTCTGATGAGAATGGATATAACTTGTTGTTGATCAGTCACTAAGCTGGACTCTTTACGACCCCATGGACTGCAGCACACCAGGCTCCCCTGTCCTTCATTATCTCCCAGAGTTTGCTCAAATTCTTGTCTATTGAGTCAGTGATGCTATCTAACCATCTCATCCTCTGTCATCCCCTTTTCCCTTTGCCTTCAATATTTCCCAGCATCAGGGTCTTTTCCAATGAGTTGGCTCTTCTCATTAGGTGGCCAAAGTGTTGGAGCTTCAGCTTCAGCATCAGTCCTTCCAATGAATATTCAGGGATGATTTCCTTCAGGATTGACTTGTTTGATCTCCTCGCAGTGCAAGGGGCTCTCAAGACTCTTCTCCAACACCACAGTTCAAAAGCATCAATTCTTTGATGCTCAGACTTCTTTATGGTCCAACTCTCACATCCATACATGACTACCGGAAAAACCATAGCTTTGATGATATGGACCTTTGTTGGCCAAGTGATATCTCTCCTTTTTAATACACTGTCTAGGTTTGTCATAGCTTCTTTCCAAGGAACAAACACCTTTGAATTTCATGGCTGCAATCAGCACCCACGGTGATTTTGGAGCCCAAGAAATAAAATTGGTCACTGATTCTACTTTTTCCTCTTCTATTTGCTGTGAAGTGATGGGACTGGATGCCATGATCTTAGCTTTTATAATGTTGAGTTTCAAGACAGTTTTTTCACTCTACTCTACCCTCATCAAGAGGCTCTTTAAGGAAGCACAAAATATTGAGTATTAATTTCAGGTCTAATTTATTACTTAATTTTAGTTAAATTAACTAAAATTTAAATTAGCTTCATCATCAAAACACTCTTATGAAATATTACCATACCATTTTACACATGGTGGATTCAAGGTTGAACGGGCTAGTATCTAGTCCAGTGTTGGCCAGGTAGTAAGTGACTGAGCTGGTATTTAAATCTGGGTTTGCTAATCCCAGAACTTAACTCCATAAACCATCGTTTCTGGGACAGATGTAACAATCCACCTTAGAAATGGACTAGGAGAGGAGAAGAGAAAGAAATTAAGGAGGTCAGCAAATACACCTCATCCCCATAGACAGAAACCTCAGTTAAACAAGCATGGTTACTTTCACTGTTTATCACTTGACTATCTGAGTTCCACTCAACCTTCTCCCAAGGCACACAGGTTAATAACACAGTCCCACTGACCACTAGCAGCCAGGCTCTGCCTCTGATGTCCAATCTTGTACTTTAATCCATGGTCCCTGAAATGTCTACAAGCTCAGCCAGTCCAGACATACTTCTAATTACACCCCATGTACTATACAGTCCATGGAATTCTCCAGGCCAGAATACTGGAGTGGGCAGCTGTTACCTTCTCCTGGAGATCTTCCCAACTGGGGATCGAACCCAAGTTTCCCACATTTCAGGCAGATTCTTTACCAGCTGAGCCACCAGAAAAGCCCTCTGATTACACAGTCCAGAGGAAAGAACCATCCAAGCAGATCATGTAGCTCCCAGGTACTTCAAAATCCCAAGCCCAGACAACCCCAAATTAGTCACCCTCCTGCACATGCATGCTGGATATGCCAATAGAGCCTGGGGTTCTAGAATAATTGCCTTTTCACTGAAGGACACCTTAGATATCATCCAATTCAACCCCCAGATTTCACAGTTAAAGAAACTAAAGCTAAATGGCATCCCCAAGGTCACAACACTGGTTGGAGCAGAGTTTACTTGAGTCCCTTCCTTACCCTTTACTGACCCTCCTCCCACACTCCCCTCTGCTCTAAAGGTCAAAGAAACCAGACACGCTCTTCTTCAATGCCTTTGCAGTTAAGGTGATTGTATGACCCATTTCCAGATGTTGTGCCATGAAGGACTCTGCCAGGGAGAATCTGGGAAAGACTTTTTCCTCCTGACAGAAGGAAGAGGAAAGCAAAGAAAGCTGTATTGTTTCCCCAGCCTATCTGTTATGGGCTGAATTGTGTCCCCCAAAATGTTGAAGTCTTAACCACCCCGTACTTTGGAATATGACTGTGCTTGGAAATTCAGCCTTTAAAGGGTTAATTAGGTTAAAATGAAATCCCCCGGGTGAGCCGAAGTCTAATATGACTGGTGTCTTTATAAGAGATTAGCATTCCATACACATGCATTAATACGTGATATTTTTCTCCTTCTGCCTTACTTCACTCTGTATGATCGACTCTAAGCCCATCCACTCTCTACAAATGGCCCAATTCATTCCTTTTTTATGGCTGAGTAATATTCCACTGTGTAGCTTTGACATGGATACACTACCTTGTGTAAAATGGGAAGTGGGAAGCTGCTGCATAGCACAGGGAGCTCAGCTCAGAGCGCTGTGATGATGCAGCGCGGTGGGGTGGAGGCATGGGAGGGAGGTCCAAGAGGGAGGGGATATGTGTACACTTAGAGCTGATTCATGCCGTTGTACACCACAAACAAATAAAACATTGTAAAGCAATTATACCCAGTTCAGTTCAGTTCAGTCACTCAGTCGTGTCCGACTCTTTGTGACCCCGTGAATCACAGCATGCCAGGCCTCCCTGTCCATCACCAACTCCCAGAGTTCACTCCAACTCATGTACACAGAGTCGGTGATGCCATCCAGCCATCTCATTCTCAGTCGTCCCCTTCTCCTCCCGCCCCCAACCTTTCCCAGCATCAGAGTCTTTTCCAGTGAGTCAACTCATCTCTTGAGGTGGCCAAAGTATTGGAGTTTCAGCTTTAGCATCAGTCCTTCCAGTGAACACCTAAGATTGATCTCCTTTAGAATGGACTGGTTGGATCTCCTTGCAGTCCAAGGGACTCTCAAGAGTCTTCTCCAACACCACAGTTCAAAAGCATCAATTCTTCAGCGATCAGCTTTCTTCACAGTCCAACTCTCACATCCATACATGACCACTGGAAAAACCACAGCCTTGACTAGATGGACCTCTGTTGGCAAAGTATTGTCTCTGCTTTTTAATATACTATCTAGGTTGGTCATAACTCTCCTTCCAAGGAGTAAGTGTCTTTTAATTTCATGGCTGCAATCAGCATCTGCAGTGATTTTGGAGCCCCGAAAAATAAAGTCTGATACTGTTTCCACTGTTTCCCCATCTATTTCCCATGAAGTGATGGGACCAGATGCCATCACTGGTAGGGAAAACCACTAGACCATCCAGATATGACCTAAATCAAATCCCTTATGATTATACAGTGGAAGTGAGAAATAGATTTAAGGGACTAGATCTGATAGATAGAGTGCCTGATGAACTCTGGATGAAGGTTCGTGACACTGTACAGGAGACAGGGACCAAGACCATCCCCATGGAAAAGAAATGCAAGAAAGCAAAATGGTTGTCTGAGGAGGCCTTACAAATAGCTATGAAAAGAAGAGAAGCAAAAAAGCAAAGGAGAAAAGAAAAGATATAAGCATCTGAATGCAGAGTTCCAAAGAATAGCAAGGAGAGACAAGAAAGCCTTCTTCAGCGATCAATACAAAGAAATAGAGGAAAACAATAGAATGGGAAAGACAAGAGATCTCTTCAAGAAAATTAGATATACCAAGGGAACATTTCATGCAAAGATGGGCTCGATAAAGGACAGAAATGGTATGGACCTAACAGAAGCAGAAGATATTAAGAAGCGATGGCAAGAATACACAGAAGAACTGTACAAAAAAGATCTTCACGACCAAGATAATCACAATGGCATGATCACTGACCTAGAGCCAGACATCTTGGAATGTGAAGTCAAGTGGGCCTTAGAAAGCATCACTACGAACAAAGCTAGTGGAAGTGATGGAATTCCAGTTGAGCTATTTCAAATCCTGAAAGATGATGCTGTGAAAGTGCTGCACTCAATATGCCAGCAAACTTGGAAAACTCAGCAGTGGCCACAGGACTGTAAAGGTCAGTGTTCATTCCAATCCCAAAGAAAGGCAATGCCAAAGAATGTTCAAACTACCGCACAATTGCACTCATCTCACACGCTAGTCAGAGAAGGCAATGGCAAGCCACTCCAGTACTCTTGCCTAGAAAATCGCATGGACAGAGAAGCCTGGTGGGGTGCAGTCCATGGGGTCGCTACTAGTCAGACACGACTGAGCGACTTCACTTTCACTTTTCACTTTCACATATTGGAGAAGGAAATGGCAACCCACTCCAGTGTTCTTGCCTGGAGAATCCCAGGGACGGCGGAGCCTAGTCGGCTGCCGTCTATGGGGTCGCACAGAGTCGAACACGACTGAAGCGACTTAGCAGCAGCAGTAGCAGCACACGCTAGTAAAGTCATGCTCAAAATTCTCCAAGCCAGGCTTCAGCAATACGTGAACCGTGAACTTCCAGACATTAAAGCAGGTTTTAGAAAAGGCAGAGGCACCAGAGATCAAATTGCCAACATCCACTGGATCATGGAGAAAGCAAGAGAGTTCCAGAGAAATATCTATTTCTGCTTCTTTGACTATGCCAAAGCCTTTGACTTGTGGATCACAATAAACTGTGGAAAATTCTGAAAGAGATGGGAATACCAGACCACCTGACCTGCCTCTTGAGAAACCTATATGCAGGTCAGGAAGCAACAGTTAGAACTGGACATGGAATAACAGACTGGTTCCAAATAGGAAAAGGAGTACATCAGGTTGTATATTGTCACCCTGCTTATTTAACTTATATGCAGAGTACATCATGAGGAACGCTGGGCTGGATGAAGCACAGGCTGGAATCAAGATTGCCAGGAGAAATATCAATAACCTCAGATATGTAGATGACACCACCCTTATGGCTGAAAGTGAAGAGGAACTCAAAAGCCTCTTGATGAAAGTGAAAGAGGAGAGTGAAAAGGTTGGCTTGAAGCTCTACATTCAGAAAACTATTATACCCAAATAAAAATAAATAAGAGGAGATTAGGACACAGACACGCAGAGACAGAAGTCTACAGGAGGACACACAGAAAAGATGGTCATGTACCAGTCAAGGGCACACAAATAAGATGTGTACCCTGCCCACATCTTATTTCTTGGACTTGCACCCTCCAGAGTTGTGAGACCATTCATTTCTGTGTTTAGGCCCCTGATCTGTGCTCCTTTGTCATGGCAGTTGATAGGATGGATATATACCATCTCCTGATCCCTGGGTTCTATCATGGCCTGGGAGAACATGAATCTTGAAACCAGAGAAGATGTCTTTCCACCATAAGAGGAACCCCAGAGCTGTTGACACAGCCATGAGGCCTGAGCCTCTGCATTTCTGAAAGCTCCCAGGGGATCCCCAGGCTGCTGGTGGTGCACAGACCGTACTTTGAGGAGGAGCCCATAACTTCTCTGTGTGTTCCTGCCTGTCCACTTTCCAGCAAGTAGATCTGCACTGACATCACACCCAGACCTTCACTCTGTACTCATGAAGTGTCATTCCTGACATCCCAGTAGCATGGCCATCAGACCTCTACTTCTGCTTCAAGTCCTCAACCCACACCTGCTCCCCAGGTTCCAGAGATGTTTACAATCCCAAGGCCACCCTCAATGTTTTGTGGTTCAATCAAGTCACACAGAGTTTGGTTTGCAATAAGACAGGAATTAGGAGGAAACAAGAGGGTCTATGGAGGCTGAGTTAAACACAAAATACAGGGATTCATGCACTCCAGGGTTTCTGGAGCCACTTGGGGGCTCTCCGCTGGACCTTGATCCAATAGTCCATGGACCAGAATCAATCAGTCCCTTTGTTCCAGCACTGCCCAGCCCAGTCACCTTCTCAAAGCCTGTCCTGACCCCATTCACCAGCCTGCCTGCACACCTGTCACCTGCCTATGCCAACCACCCTACGACCATCCCTCCCATCCATGGAGAAACTGGGTGCCGAGCACCCTGACAAGGTGCTACCTACACACATTGAATTAATTTTCTTGAAGCTATTATTGCTGCTGCTGTTTAGTCACTAAATAATGTACGACTCTTTGTGACCCCAGGGACTGCAGCACGCCAGGCCTCCCTGTCCATCACCAACTGCCGGAATTTACTCAAACTCATGCCCACTGAGTCGGTGATGCCACCCAACCATCTCATCCTCTGCTGTCCCCTTCTCTTCCTGCCTTCAATCTTTCCAAAGAGTCAGTTCTTTACATCAGGTGGCCAAAGGATTGGAGCTTCAGTTTCATTCCATCCAGTGAATACTCAGGACTGATCTCCTTTAAGATGGACTGGCTGGATATCCTTGCAGTCCAAGGGACTCTCAAGAGTCTTCTCAATCACCACAATTCAAAACATCAATTCTTCAGTGATCAGCCTTCTTCATAGTCCAACTCTCACATCTGTACATCACTACTGCGAAAACCATAGCTTTGACTATACTGCTATTATTACTGTTTGTAGTCTTGCAATCCATACTTTAAAGAGGCAGTAACAGGGGCTTAGGGTGGTTAATGGGAATATTGCCCAAGGCTGCACAGCCAGGAACCTGAGAAGCCAGAATCTCAGCTTCTTTTTACTTCTAGTAAGAGGGCTCATAAAGTATCAGCCGGATCTTTGTTTTTTCGTGCCTTCTCCATCTCACTGACATACAGAGTGTGTGAAGATAGGAGTTTCTGGTTAAAAGAGTGGACAACTGAAACCTTTGCCCTCAGTCTGCCCCTACCCTCTCTCCGCCAAACTGTGTGCTTGTGCACCGAGAGCCCTGAGTCAATACCAGCCTTTAGTGGTCCTGGGATGTTAAATCTATTCAGCAGGCAGCACCCAGGGTATGGTTTCCAACACTTGGAGATATCTACATATGCAAATCTCATGCAGTATCATCTCTTAAGGCAGTGTGTGATTGGGAATAGATTTTAGATGATGTGTTTGGTACGCATGCATGCGTGCTCAGTCGCTTCAGTCATGTCTGACTCTTTGCAGCTCTATGGACTATAGCCCACCAAGATCGTCACTCCACATGCTGTCTAGGTTTGTCATAGCCTTTCTTCCAAGGAGCAAGCAACTCTAGAAGTTCCTAGTTCCCAGAGTGGAGAAGTGCTGCTTCTGGGGGGGAAGATCGAGTCTCATTGGAATTTATGCAACGGCTATCTTCCAGTAACTTCAGGCTCTTTATGCCCAAAAGACTTGTGGGTGAGGAAAGGGATGGCCATGCTGTCAGTGGTGAGTGACTTGATCTTTGGAAGGTGGTCAAGCTGCTGTTACACCAAGGACACCGGAGAATATGTTTGACACTTGGGAAAAGGCTCGGGCAACTCTTCATGTTCTCATGCCCAAATCAAACAATGAAAATAAGCATAGCTTAAAATGGTGTTGGAAACAGGGATTCAGACTCCTCATAGATAAGAGTTTGCATCAGCCTATCAGACTGACTGCCCCTACCTGCAGAGATGGGCCGAGGATAAGGTAATCAATACAGGATAGTTGATATGGGGAATGAGAAGTATGAGTTCAAGACCAACTGAAGCAGCAGAAGTGCTAATGGTTCTAAAAGTGCTTCTCATGTAATTGCCCAGAAGACAGGAACACACAGAAGCCTGTGAGAGTTCTTTCCACACTGGGCAAACCTACTGTAAGAAGAAAGTAGATCTGGACAGCACAGGGGTAATGACGGTCTTAGTCCATTTGAGGTATGACAAATGGTATTAAAAATGTAAAAATTTAAAAATGGTATTAAAAAGACAGTGTACTAAAAAACAGAGACATCATTTTGTTGACAAAGGACCATAGTGTCAAAGCTATGGTTTTTTCAGTAGTCACGTACAGATGCGAGAGCTGGACCATAAAGAAGCCTAAACACCAAAGAATTGATGCTTTTGAACTGTGATGCTGGCGAAGACTCTGGAGAGTCCCTTGGACTGCAAGGAGATCAAACCAGTACATCCTAAAGGAAATCAACCCTGAATACGCATAGGAAGAACGGATGCTGAAGCTCAATACTTTGGCCACCTGATGAGAAGATACGACTCACTGGAAAAGATCCTGATGCTGGGAAAGACTGAGGGCAGGAGGAGAAGGGGACGACAGAGGATGAGATGGTTGGATGGCATCACTGACTCGATGGACGTGAGTTAGAGCAAACTCCGGCAGATGGTGAAGGACAGAGAAGAGTAGTGTGTTGCAGTCCATGAGGTCTCAGAGAGGCAGACATGAGTGAGTAACTGGACAGCAACAATCACAGGAAACCTTAGACGAGGTGGCTTATAAACAATAGAGATTAATTTCGCACACTTATGGAGGCTGAAAGTCCAAGACAAGTTTGCCAGATGGTCGGGGTCTGATGAGTCCTCTTCCAGGTTGCAGATGGCCAATACCTTCTCACTGCGCCCCCACATGGTGGAGAAGTGCTGAGAGCAACATGAGGTCTCTGTTACAAGGGCACTAATTCCATTCACGAAGGCTACACCCTAATGACCTAATTACCTACCTCCTCTGTCTCTCTCTCTATACACACACACACACATTCACACACACACACAAATAAATATATATGTTAGTCACTCAGTCATGTCCAACTCTTTGTGACCCCATAGACTGTACCCCTCCAGGCTCCTCTGTCCATGGGATTCTCCAGGCAAGAGTACTGGAGTGGGTTGTCATTTTCTTGTCCAGGGGATCTTCCCAACCCAAGGATCGAACCCAGGTCTCCCGCATTGCACAGAAAGCCTATTTCTTTGGTTAAACAGAGGCATTGAACCATAGGCTTCCTGTCTTTCCCTATCTTATAGAATTTCCTGTTACCTGATGAATCTTGGTATTAGAAATAGTGTATCTGGACCTATAATGTGATATTTTGGATATAGAAGAGTCGAAGTAGTTTAGGTCCTTGTTACTTGTTCTTATAAATGTAAACGGAATGCTTGGTGATTATTGAATTCCTCAAGATACAGTATACAAAGTGTGCATATAAAATTTTTATGCGATTCCTTTTAGAGTTTGTTTTACTCAATAAAACAGTTAACACTTATCAAGTCACATCACATTTATTCTAATCACCATCCATCAACACAATTTCATCATATAGAATATTGTATATTTGTATTATTTATTACCAAGAAATAGAATTTTTCAAGTTTATGATGACAACGTTTAGATGCTAACTTATAAAACACATACATGGAGTAGAAAGATTTCTCATCCTTTTTTAAAGATGTATATGAACAATATAAAGTGTAACTATCAATAAAAAAAATAATGCCACTCATCGGTTCCCACATTCTCAAGCCTTTAGTAAATAAAGACAAATATGAGGTAAAACTGTGTAATGAATATCCCTCCACATGGGGGCAGAGAAGAAGCATCACCTCCCCTCAGACGTGATAGCCACATAATTTAGATTTCCTGGGTAGACTCCAGATCCCAATACTCTGATCTGTTATCCTTAGATTAGTGTGTCGGGCTGTCAGATAATTTGTCCTCTTTGGGGGAGAAACTTGGAAACACTCACCTTCTTGCACAACCTAGAGCCTTGAAGCACAGAGGCTGCAGCGTCTTTGACTTCCTGGCCAGGTGCTCCCGGCTGGCCCTTTCCCTGGCAGTTCCCAGCAGACCTGTTCCTGGCAGTCACGCCTTCGCTTTCCTTTCAGGTCTATTTTTGCCCAGAGTTGCAGATTCCCTACCACAAGTCTCCATTCTTTTTCCCCAAGGACCCTATCGGTTTTCATAAAGGAGGGTTTTCCTGGTCCACTCCTGGAGCCTCTGAGTCACAACCAGCATCCTTGTCTGTGGGCCATCAGCCCACTTTCTTAACTAACCAACAACCCTGTTTTTGCCTCTGAGAAAGGTCCCTCATGTGATCATCAGAACTTCAGCCAGAGGACACATGTGGGCAGAGCCTAGACCAAGGGCCAAGACAACAAGCCCCAGGCAAAAACAGAGATGTGAAGTCATCTCCAGTGACTGCTGCGGCTCCAGACACACCCCTGTAGAGCCTGTGCTCTCCCTGGGGTCACCAAGAGTTCTCACTCCCTTCATACAGCGAAGTCAAGTGTCTTGGCCTTGGAGAAGTCAGGAGGCTTAAATGGACATTTTCTCTGTTGAGTCTTCATCCGTGTATCTTGATCCTTGAGGTTATGCAAATAGTGAAGTGTGAGATGTTTCATGCTGAGATCTCATATGTTCTACATCAAAACGTATGAAGCCTGATAGAGTTCTGGGAAAATGCATACCATTGTCTGTGGTAGCCATGTCTTCAATTAATTTCTGCCATGTTGTTCTAGGGAATAGCATTTTAATTCAGTGAGGGCAAGGACATTCCTGTTTTATCACTGATGCATAGATCACACTGCTGATACCTAAACAAATACTGATGGAATGAATAATCAGTCTGATTTGAAAGGGCATTTATCAAGCTTTTACTCCATCAAACACAAGAAATCATTGATGATGACCCCTTTTGCTCTAACTTTTCAGTTTGCAGAGATTTCTTTGCAGGACTTCATCACCACCCCAACAGGATAAAGGGGTCACCTCCATCCATTTCACCTATATTACCTTTCATCCCAGGGACTTGCACTCTCCAGTGCTTCTAAGAGAAGACTATTTTCAAGGTCAGGTAGACCAGAAGGATTAGAAAATCCCACACCCCGCTAGGTGAACCTATTTCTACTAGGTTCATGAGAGGATGAACTTATACTCATCCTTTGAACTGTGGTGTTGGAGAAGACTCTTGAGAGTCCCTTGGACTGCAAGGAGATACAACCAGTCCATCCTAAAGGAGATCAGTCCTGTATATTCATTGGAAGGACTGATGCTGAAGCTCCAATAGTTTTGGCCACCTGATGGGAAGAACTGACTCATTGGAAAAGAGCCTGATGCTGGGAAAGATTGAAGGTGGGAGGAGAAGGGCATGACAGAGGATGAGATGGTTGGGTGGCAACACTGACTCAATGGACATGAGTTTGAGTGAACTCTGGGAGTTGGTGATGGACAGGGAGGCCTGGCATGCTGCAGTCCATGGGGTCTCAAAGAGTCGGACACGACTGAGTGAATGAACCGAAATTTTTCTTTCTAACTGCCCCCTGTGTTCTGACAGGCCAGCCTCAGAATATCTCCAAGAGCAAATGGTGCCAGGTCTTCACCTAAGGAGAAAACTTCAACTCATTAACCAACTCACCCTCTCATATCCACTTGTAGCACATGGTGGGAGCTTTTCTAGTATCTTCGCCAGTCCATCTCCAAGTGTGAGCAGGAATATGGGGGGAGGTTCAGCCCTGGAACCTCCAAGCTGGTAAGGAGAGAAAATCATCCTCCGTAACCATCTGCTCAAATTCCTTTTCATCCCTCTCCCTTCAACCTACTCACTTCCCTGAAACAATTGTAGAAAAGAACCATAACTGAGGATTAAAAGGGCTCTGCAGAAACTAACGCAACATTGTAAGCACTATGCATGTACTTAATCGCTAAGTGGGGGGTCAGCTCTGTGACCCTTGAACTATAGCCCTCCAGGCTCCTCTGACAATGGGATTTTCACTTCCTTCTCCAGGGGATCTCAACTGGTGAAGCTTTAAATTGGCACTTGTTTTTCCTCCACTCCTGTCTGCTTTCCTGGGCTCCCCATCTGAAATGCTGAGTATATATCCATGCCCCAGTCCATGGTTTTCAGACAGTCAGAGGATTATGTCAGCTGGACTTGAGACTGATCTTCATTATCCGCAAATAAACACAGCTCCCATCAGCTGGGCACCCGGGCAGCCTCTGTGAGTCTGGCTGTTCTCTGAGTCTCGGTTTTCCTGCCAGCAGGCTCCTAATCTCTCCTGAAATCAGCGTTCAGTCTCTTGCTGGGGGACCCGCACCAGTGGACACCACTCAACCATCGTGACCCTGAGACAGGTCTACTTTGGTGAAGCCAAATTAAAGCTTCACCCAGTGGGTTGCCACTTCCTTCTCCAGGGGATCTTCCTGACCCAGGGATCAAACCTGCATCTTCAGTGACTCTTGCATTATAGGCAGATTTTTCACCCACTGAGCCATCGGGGAAGCCCAAAGAAGCTATAGCCCAATTTTTTAAAAAAAAAATAAGGTCTCTGAAGCACCCAGACTGTCAACATAACATATTCATAATCATATGTATAACTATGGAGTTTTGATCTTGCATTTTCTTCAGAGATGTTGACCATTCAAATGCCCCCAAAGCCTTACAGTAGACTAGAGAGAAGTAGGTCTTCTGAGAATGGCAGGGATGGTGTGAAGTTGAAAGAAGCAGTCCCTTTCATCTGATGGCCTCAATAACTGGGACTGTGAGACAATCGTTTTGTTCAGGCTTTCCTACTTCATAACAATCAAATAGTCCTCAGCCTCCATGAAGTCAAACTCAACAGCTTCACAGGAGGCAAAGGCTGCCGTTGACTCAGGTGAGCAATGCCTTGTCCTATTGTCTGTGCAGGCAAACCCAGGAGCAAACTGGAAACCTCCCACCCCTGATGCTAGAGCAGTGATTTCTGCTGACACTGCAGTGGCCCTCTCTCCCCAGCACACTTCCTCTGCTGTGTTATCAAGTAGAGCGAAGCCAGGAAAAAGTCCGTGAATCAAGTGTTTACTTGGCTGGTGAGTGTTGATAAGCTGTTGGCCTCTGTGTAGTTCTGGACCCGGCACACACTCCACAACCCCTCCAGCTCGGGGCTACAGAGTGTGCTGAAGAGCAGGTGACGGTTCTGAAACAATACCCACTTCCGGTTTTCAGCCCAGCCTCGGCTCACTTCTCCCAAGAGCTGGACTCACCCCTGTTTATGCTAAGTCCGTCTCGGGGTCACTGTGGTTGAGTGGTGTCCACTGGTGCGGGTCCCCCAGCAAGAGACTGAACCCTGATTATAGAAGAGATTAGGAGCCTGCTGGCAGGAAAGCTGAGACTCAGAGAACAGCCAGACTCACAGAGGCTGCCCAGCTGATGGGAGCTGCGTCTATTGGCAAAAATGAAAATCTTTTCGAGTCTACTCTCAATTCCAGTTGACATAATCCTCTGACTGTCTGAAAACCATGGACTGGGGTGTGGAGATATACTCAACCTTTCAGATGGGGATCCCAGGAGAGCAGGGAGGAGTAGAGTAAAAACAAGACCCAATTTAAATCTCCACCCAGTTGAGACTCTAGTTGTTGCTGTTGCTTGCTGTTTAGTCACTCGTCATATCCAACTCTTGTGACCCCATGGACTGTAGCCCCACAAGGCTCCTCTGTCCATGGAATTTTCCAGGCAAGAATGCTGGGTTTTGTTGCCATTTCCTCCTCCAGGGATCTTCCTGACTCAGGGATCGAACCTGGGTCTCCTGCATTGGCAAGCAGA
Source organism: Moschus berezovskii (assembly GCF_049115385.1). Lineage (NCBI taxonomy): Eukaryota > Metazoa > Chordata > Mammalia > Artiodactyla > Moschidae > Moschus > Moschus berezovskii. The sequence continues at coordinate 8,783,231 of NC_142460.1, forward strand.
TTCTTTACCACTAAGCCACCCAGGAAGTCCCTGTTAAGACAAGAGCCCATCTTTCTAGAGCAGCAAATAATAATAATGGTGATCGTGATCATCATTATTGTTATTATTATAATGACAGTACATTAAATGAACATCCACTGAGCTGTTTGCTCACTTCTGATGGTGCTGATACTTCCTTGTGGTTCACAAGAGCGATATGGCAAAAATAGATTTTTGCCCCTTCTGACCCCAGAAAGAAAGCAAATCATCTCAAGTTTTACAGCCTGAATAATCTGATTGGACCGTGAAGAGAATTTAGATATATGCACCAAAATTAAGCCATCACACCAAAGGAGATTCTCCTTGAATGACGGACCCTCTTAAAAACCAGAGGAGTGAAAAGACCTGGGTGTTGAGAAGCCCGTGTTTTCCTCCGGCTCTGTGCTGAGTTGGCACCATGGCCTTGAGCATGGTGCTGACCTCTGTGCTTCCTCTTTGGTCCAGGAAGGTGTTGCTACCTGCTGAGCCCGCCCTGATAGGAGAGCTCAAGCAGGTGTGGAAGTCCTCTGGGAAGGACAAGGTGCAGAAGAGAAGCCAGGTCCCTGGGGGTGTGGTTCCTGCCACTGCTGGGTCTTTTGTGAGGATTTGCATTATGTAGTTATTCAGCTGTGTGAAAATGAGACTTAATGGAATAGGAACTGTAGGTTGGAAGAAGAACGATTCTAGTGGAAAAGGCTGAGGCAATTCTTTTGACCTTTGCTTTTGATTTTTAATTACTTAGGCCCCACAATCACTCTACTGCCAAAAGGTTACCACGGATGAAGAATTCCACCCCCTCAAATGCACAGTTCTTCTGGATCATTTGGCTACAGAATACTAGAGACCCATTTGGGAAAAGTCTTTCCTGACTGCTCAGTGATCTAGGTGGCTTGGTGGTAAAGAATCCACCTGCCAAGGCAGGAGATGCAGGAGACGTGGATTCCATCCCCGAATCGGGAGGATCCCCTGGAGGAGGAAATGGCAACGCACTCTAGTATTCTTGCCTGGGAAATCACACAGATGGAAGAGCCTGGTGGGCTACTGTTCATGGGGTCACAAAAGAGTCGGACACGACTGAGTGACTAAGCCCCGTGATCTAATAATCAGGGAAGAGGTAGGCGCAAAGGAGGAGCCATCATCAGCTAGGCAAGGAAAGCAGGAGGCCCAGAGAAGATAGGTAGACATAGTGCTGCCTGCCCGCATGGCTCCTAATGAAGGACCCTTTGCCCCCGCTGCCAGGATGGCCACCAGCCCCTTCTCAGGTGGCCTCAGATGCAGAGAGAGGCCTGACCATGGTGCCCACTGCCAGTGACAGGTGGAGGAGGAAGTATGGAAGCCCAGCGTTTGGCCATTTTAACCCCCAGCGTCCCCATAGGGTCAACTGATGTTGTCTCCCGTCATCCCACGCAAGCTTTTCTTCTCCCTTGACAGGTGTCAATCTCAAGGGCATTCGTTAATAAACTCCCTACACTTTAAACTCCGTTTCAGAGTCTGCCCCCTGGGGATCCAACGTGTAGCAGCTAGGAAATAGAGCAGATGAAATTCCCCAAGACAAACAGTGAGAATGAGAAGACAAAAGACCGATGCGCCTTCTCTCGTACTGCAGTCACTTTTCCTGGTCTGGGTTTCTGCTGGGACAAGATGCCAAGGCAGGGAGGAAAGGATACAGGAGTTAGGTTCCTAGGGCCTCCTTCTCATCTGAGCTCAGCCAGTCACTACTTGCATGATCGTAGATAAATCAACCTGCCAGGGGCCCTGTTTGCTGTTTGACAAATGGGGAGCCCGGTGTTGCTACCTGAGAGCTGATTCATCGTGAGGTCTACTCAGATAATGGATGTGAACAGGAAGCCATAAAATGCCATCTGCTACTGATCACTTCTCTCTCCTCCAACCAAAGCTTGGAGAGCCAGTGGTAGCTTGAAAACAGCAGCCTGAAAGGAAGAGTTTCTACTTGACTCCTCTATCTGCAGGCTGATGGAGAGATCGCAGGGAAGAGTTAAGAGCCAGAAGTGATGGAAGGCAGAACATGTCTCGTAAACCCTCATACAGCAGGTAACACTGAATGCCTGATACACAACGAGAATCATGACAGTCCCTGTCTTCAGGGGGCTCACAATAGCAGGCGGGTCATGCACACTGACTAAAAAATATCCCTAAAAACATCCCACACGGGAGTAAAACCTGCCACAGGGAAATGAGCCAAGTAAGAGCTGTCAGAGAAGGCCTCCCCAAGGAAGTGATGCTTGAATTGAGAAATTCATGATGGGTAGGAGTTACGTCAATAAAGAGGAAGGAAAGGTGATTCCGAAATCTGAGAAAATGCAAGTGCAAAGAGGCCCCTGTGCTCACTCGTGATCAGCGGACACAAGGCCGGGAAGCTTGGCGGTGACACCTGGAGAGTCAGGGGAGTGGGGGTTGGAGAGGGTTACAGAGCGGGCGAGGGCCACAGTGATCAATTCCCGGCAGATCGATTAAAGGCCATCGTCTTTATCTCAAGCGCAATAGGGAGCCATGGATGGGCTCTAAGTAGAGCAATCAGAGGATTACTCAGGCTGCAGAGGGAACGAAAGGTGGAAGGGAGGAAGGAAAAATACTATTAATGACAGCTTGTACTGATTGAGTTACTGTGTGCCTGGCACATAGTTTCCTGTTTAAATGAAGTACAGACACCCGGTAAGACAGGTACTCTGGTGATCCTCATTTTAACTAGGAAGAAACTAAAGCCCCCCAAAAAAAATAACCAGGATCCCAACCAAGCTGTGTAGCTGAAAAACCGTACACTTAATAACTACACAATACTATACTAGGGGTAGACCAGATGGTTGGTTATTTCAGTAAATGGCAAACCACTCTAGTACTCTTGCCTAGAAAATCCCATGGACGGAGGAAGGCTGCAGTCCATGGGGTCGCTACAAGTCAGACATGACTGAGCGACTTCACTTTCACTTTTCACTTTCACACGTTGGAGAAGGAAATGGCAACCCACTCCAGTGTTCTTGCCTGGAGAATCCCAGGGACAGGGGAGCCTGGTGGGTTGCCATCTATGGGGTCGCACAGAGTCGGACACGACTGAAGTGACTTAGCAGCAGCAGCAATTTAGGTTATAGCAGTGAAGCTGGGAAGGAATGGATGCATTTCTGAAGATAAGTAAGAAATTAAAAGACAAGGCAGAATCCACTCTAAATTGGTCATTGAATGTGGGGGAGATGGCCTCAGGGATGGTGGGAGCAAGAAATGGGCACCGCTTACTGAGATGTGGGCACTGGAAGAGAACTAGGGTTACGTGTTTCCTGGCTGGGGCAGGAGGCTGCAGACAGCACGAGTCCACCTGGATCTGGAGAGTACCGAGATGCCTTGGTGACATATTGGGTTGCATTGAATTCTTGGAAGGAGACATTGCTCTGTCCTCCCAGGAGACTGCAGCTCTTTCTACTTGGTTCTGATCCATCTGATACATGCACTTGTTAACACAATATACCTCGTGAGCACACAGAGGGAAGGGCCACTACCTCCCATAAAGTCTCTTTCCAGAGGCCAGCAAGTTCCCCATCCCTCCCTCCTCAGTCCTGGAAATCAGCACCAAATTGTCCTCTAAAGCAAAAAGCGTCCACCGTGAGGACAAGCAAGTATGAGGGATGGTGAAGAGCATAGATTGTCATCCGTGTGGCTTTGAAAGGTGAAAGTGAAAGTCTCTCAGTCATGGCTGACTCTTAAAGTCCATGAAGTTCTCCAGGCCAGAATACTGGAGTGGGTAGCCTGATCCCTTCTCCAGGGCATCTTCTTAACCCAGGGACTGAACCCAGGTCTCCCGAATTTCAGGCAGATTCTTTACCAACTGAGGCACCAGGGAAACCCTTTAATTAAGTTTATTTATTAAAAAAAACAACAACTATTTCTTTTCAGGAGCATAGACTTTAAGTCAGATGCTGTAATAACTGTCTGCTTAGCCAGCCATGCATGTGTGCATGCTCAGTCACTCAGTCATGTCTGACTCTTTGCAACCCATGAAGTGCAACTCTCCTTGCTATTCTTTGAAACTGCTTTCAAATGGGTATGTCTCTCCTTTCCTCCTTTGCCTTTCACTTCTCTTCTTGTCTCAGCTATTTCTAAGGCCTCCTCAAACAATCATTTTGCCTTTTTGCATTTCTTTCTCTTGGGGATGATCTCGATCACTGCCTCCTGTCCAGTTTCACGAAACTCCATCCAACCTGAGTGCTGAAGAATTGATGCTTTTGAACTGTGGTGTTGGAGAAGACTCTGGAGAGTCCCATGAAACACAAGGAGATCAAACCAGTCCATTCTTAAGGAAATCAGTCCTGAATATTCATTGAAAGGACTGATGCTAAAGCTGAAACTCCAATCCTTTGGCCACCTGATGAAAGAGCTGACTCATTGGAAAAGACCCTGATGCTGGGAAAGACTGAAGGTGGGAGGATAAGGGGACGACAGAGGATGAGATGGTTGGATGGCATTACCAACTTGATGGACATGAGTTTGAACAAGCTCTGGGAGTTGGTGATGGACAGGGAAGCCTGGCGTGCTGCATCTATGGGGTCGCAAAGATCAGGACATAGCTGAGTGACAACCGACTGACTGGCTGACTGAACTGCAACTCACCAGGCGCCTCCGTCCATGGGATTTTCCAGGCAAGAAAACTGGAGTGGGGTGCCATCTTCTGCTCCAGAGGATCTTCCCTACTCAGGGATTGAACCAGAGTCTCCTACTGGCAGGTGGATTCTTTACCACTGTGACTCCTGGGAAGCCCTCATCCAGCCAAGACAAAATACGAGAGACCAGGTGGCTTAAACCATAAATATTTGCTTTCTGACAGTGTTAGAAGCTAGCAGCCCAAGACCAGGGTGACTTTGTGGTCAGTTTCTGGGGAGGCCTCTCTTTCTGGCTCGTGGATGGCTGTCTTCTCATCGTGTCCTCATGTGGACTTTTCTCTGTGTGCATCATGGACAGAAGAAAATCTCTACTGTCTTCTCCTCTCTTTATAAGGACACAAGCCCTATCAGATTAGGGCTTTTCCCTTAGGTCTCATTCAACCTTAATCACCTCCCCAAAGGCCATACGTCTGCAGACAGTCACTGTGGGGACTTAGGGCTTTAACATATATTCTAGGTTCTATCATTCATGGGCTCGAGATTATGTCTTTGCACAATTCATTAACCTCTCTAAAGCTCAGTTCTTCTATCTGTAAGATATGGTTACTGGGGGAATGCAATGAGGAAACATATGTAAGATATATACAGAGAGAATTGATGCCTTCAAATTGGGTGCTGAAGAAGACTCTTCAGAGACCCTTGGAGAGCAAGGAGATTAAATCATTCAATCCTAAAGGAAATCAACCCTGAATATTCATTGGAAGGACTGATGCTGAAGCTGAAGCTCCAATACTTTGGCCACCTGATGGGAAGAACTGATTCATTTGAAAAGCCCCCAATGCTGGGAAAGATTGAAGGCAGGGGGGAGAAGGGGACGACAGGGGATGAGATGGTTGGATGGCATCACCAACTCAATAGACATGCATTTGAGCAAACTCCTGGAGACGGTGAAGGACAGGGAAGTCTACCGTGCTGCAGTCCAAGAAGTCGCAGAGTCGGACACAGCTGAATGACTGAACAACAAAACAGAGAGACCAGAAGCTGGCATGCAGCAGCCAAGTAGTGGTGACAATTATGATCTCTGGCGGCAGTCACAGTGGATGGTCACTCAACAGAGCTTGGATCCTGGAACCAGAGGAATCCCCCCAAGTTACTCCCATCCTTATTCTTTTCATCCTGAGGCCTGTCTTGCGTGGAGCGTGGTTATGAATTATGAGGGCAGTGCCGAAACATCTTCTCATGCATCTCAAAGACGTTTTGTTCCTGTTCAGCTGCAGCAATGTTTGCCATTTGTTTCCTGGCACGAGAAGGAAGCCCCACCTATGAAGTCTGCTTAGTGAGAGCAAGAGGGAGGGGACGGGAAAAGGAGCTTATCTGAAGACTTGGAAACCTAAAGGTAGGGTTTTTACACATGAGTGATGGATGGAGCAATCCTCTTTGTAATAAATCCTTCTCTTTTTCTCATGGTTGGTTTCAAGGAAAATAAAATGCCTGCACTCTCTGTGACCCTTGACGAGCCTCTTCTTGAGATACAGGCAGAAGTGGTGGCTTGTCTCCACTTGGGAGCTTTCTTCACCGAGGCCTCCCAAAACACAACCTGACTCCGAAGGTGGTGGGTCCCAGGTGCCGCGGCCTCTCATGGGGTGATTGCAAAACAGGCAACTCAGCTACACATTCTATAGCCACTCAGGATATGGACCAGCCCTCACCCCAAGGGTAGGACAGGACATGGGGCAGCTAAGTTTCAATAGTTTGGTCACTTCATGCAAAGAGCTGATTCACTGGAGATGACCCTGATGCTGGGAAAGATTGAAGGCGGGAGGAGAAGGGGACGACAGAGGATAAGACGGTTGGATGGCATCACTGACTCAATGGACATGAGTCTGAGTGAACTCCGGGAGATGGTGATAGATGAGGAGGCCTGGTGTGCTGCAGTGAACGGGGTTGCGAAGAGTCAAACATGACTTAGTGACTGAACAGCAAAAGCCCTTTAGACCTTGAATTCACAGTCTGATGTTTGGAGGAAATAGAGTTCCCAGGTACTGCAGATCCTGAGGGGGAAAGGTCTCTGTGTATGAACACTTGTGGGGCACAGTCATGCCTGATTTGGAGACAGGATTTCTTCTGGAAAGGGTGACTTCTACGGACAGGTCTTGCCTTCTTCTCTGCAGCCCGTGGCACCAGCAACCCACAGGGAAAGCATGCGGTGTCTTGGCTAAGATGCCTTGAGATTCTGTCACTGTTTGTGTTAGAAATAAGTAGCTAAGTTTCCCAGCAATTATTGCCATTGACACTAAAAGAGAGGAAAAACTCATGTGAGCACAGCTTTATTTTTTCAATAGAAGACAATAGTTTTCTTAAGAGAAAAGAAAAACAAGCAAAAAAGACTAAACTCAAACTTCCGTGTGTTCTAAGAAGAGAAAACAGAAGAAGAAGAGAAAGAGGAAGAAAGCAGAGGAAGAGGCGGGGAAGGAGAAGGATAAAGGTGCCCCTGACCCCTAGGCACCCTTCCCCAGGGTGGGAGGGTCATGTCTGGAATCTCAAAGGCTGGGGCTTCAGAAGGCACCCCCGCGTCCTTGTTTCCTGGAATCTACTAAAAGAAAATGGCAAACCAGCCAAGATATTCGACTGAGGTTTGTTAAGAAAACACATCCTCGGTTTGGGTTGTTTTCTGAGAGGAGGGTCGGAGAGATGTGGTTTAAGTACGAAAATTGCTCATGGACAGTTATGGAAATAATGATTCTCTCCACGGCCCTGCACACCACTGGTTGTAGGAAGCAACAGGAGACAGTGGGTGAAAATCACCTGGGGACTTGAGCGGGATGGGCCACTGAGGGAGGTGGGACCCAGGAAAGCATCTTCTGTGTCAGTTACCCAGAAAATTCTGCAGCCAGAACATGTGTTTGCTTATTTAAGTGGAGGGCAAGAAGCTTCTGATTTCTGGAGCCTGCTCCAGAAATGGAATAAGAAAATCTGCTTCATGTGATTTGTGGTCCACACTCCCCAGAGAAGGCGCAGCTCAGGTCTCTTGACGTCTCCCTTTCAGGAACCTCAAAGGACCCATTTTCATGGCCTTTTAATGTCAGTTTATGACACATTAACCAAAGTCTAAACTGTTTGACTTGACCTTAAAGATAGTTTTAGACAATTACAGCCCACAATATAAATGCACAAATGTTACCCAAAAGCTGGGCTAACCTCTTGGTGGGTGTCAAGCCAACAGACATAACCAAGCCAGAGATGAGAAGAAGGAAGGAGAAGGACTTGGTGTTGTTTGCAGCAAGTAGAGAGAATACTAAGGATCTTTCCCAAAGCAGCGTGTACCCAGCACCACAACTGCGGACGTTTTAAGATCAGACTACATGCCTATTCATGAAGGGCTTGAGCAGAGGGGAATTCAAGTTGAATTGGGGAAAAGTTGACAGAGTCCAAGCTATAGCTGATTGATGTCAAGAGGGTAAACATTCTACCACCCTCCACCCGGGTGGGAGCCTTAGTTCCTGCAGAACTCAAAGACATGTGCTTGAGTCGCTAAGGTGTGTCCAACTCTTTGTGACCCCATGGACTGTAGACCACCGGGCTCCTCTGTCCCTGGGATTTCCCTGGCAAGAACACTGGAATGGGTTGCCATGCCCTCCTCCAGGAGATCTTCCAGACCCAGGGATTGAACCCACATCTCCTGTGTCTCCTGCATTGGATTCTTTATCACTGAGCCACCCAGGAAGACTCTCAAAGACATACTATTATGCATATACTAAATTCCTTGAGTTTAGGATATTAAACTCATATACTAAATACCTTGAGGAGGAACTAGGACTCGGCTTTTTCATTGTACTGCTGTTTGCCTGCCTTTTCTCTCTTCCCGCTTACTTTGTTCCCTTAATATCATTAACTCCTGAGACCTGTTCAAGGGCAAGCACCGTGGCCAGGCTGAGATAAAACAGCTTAAGCCAAAAATGGCTTCTTTTATATCAAGAAAGCCATGCCCGGTTCTCTTTCTTCAGGAATCCTCTACCTTTATCTGCTTACATGAACAGCTTCCATTGCTCTGAATCAACCCAATCAGTTCAGTTCAGTTCAGTTCAGTCGCTCAGTCATGTCCGACTCTCCACGACACCATGAATCACAGCACGCCAGGCCTCCCTGTCCATCACCAACTCCCGGAGTTCACTCAAACTCATGTCCACAGAGTCGGTGATGCCATCCAGCCATCTCATCCTCTGTCGTCGCCTTCTCCTCCCGCCCCCAATCTCTCCCAGCATCAGAGTCTTTTCCAGTGAGTCAACTCGTCGCATGAGGTGGCCAAAGTATTGCAGTTTCAGCTTTAGCATCTGGATGTGAGAGTTGGACTGTGAAGAAGGCTGATCGCCGAAGAATCGATGCTTTTGAACTGTGGTGCTGGAGAAGACTCTTGAGAGTCCCTTGTACTGCAAGGAGATCCAACCAGTCCATTCTAAGGGAGATTGATCCTGGGTGTTCATTGGAGGGACTGATGCTGAATCAACCCAATAAATAATAATAATTCTAGAAAGCAGATGATTTTGGTTGCTTGACCGTCAGAATTAGTTCTCTGTCTTCAGTGTATCTCTGTGGTTACCCTTTATGGTGTCATGTGTCTGCTCCTGCTGCTGCTGCTAAGTCTCTTCAGTCGTGTCTGACTCTGTGTGACCCTATAGACAGCAGCCCAGCAGGCTCTCCCTTCACTGGGATTCTCCAGGCAAGAACACTGGAGTGGGTTGTCATTTCCTTCTCCAATGCAGGAAAGTGAAAGTGAAGTCGCTCAGTCGTGTCTGACTTCTAGGGACCCCATGGACGGCAGCCCACCAGGCTCCTCCGTCCATGGGATTTTCCGGGCCAGGGAAAGATAAACTAAAGTTGTGTTACACTTGACTGTACATTTGGAGTTAAGGATTCAAAAATTCTACCTAACTATCTTCAGTAATCAGTGAAAAGTGAAAGTGAAGTCGCTCAATCATGTCCGACTCTTTGCAACCCCATGGACTCAAGCCTACAAGGCTTCTCCATCCATCGAATTTTCCAGGCAAGAATACTGGAGTGGGTTGCCATTTCCTTCTCCAGGGGATCTTCCCAACCCAGGGATCAAATCCGGGTCTCTCGCATTGCAAGCAGATGTTTTTACCGCCTGAGCTTCCCTGGAAAGGGTCCAAAATTTCTAGATCATGATGCTCAAATGCCAGCTCAGTCATTTATATGTGGTCAGTTGTTCAAGAATTCATCCATTCCCTCAGCCTATCAATACTTGGTCTGTACCAGCAGAATCCTGACCCCACCATGAATACAAAGAACTTTCCAGGGACACGGCAACATGCTAACACCATGGGAAGCCAGGGGAGGGCATAGTTACTTCTCAGGGATATCCCCAGAGAGGGAGAGTGTCGCTGTTGGTCTACAAGGATGAGAAGGATTTGGTCAGGGAGAAAGAAAGGGCTCTTAAGAGGCTGTAGGTAGATGATTTCCCAAGTTTGAGCAAACTAAGGAAGGAAGAAATGAGAAAAACTCAGTGATCAAAATGCTGGTTGTCAGTGTCGACTGAAAAAAAAAATTACTACCTAAAACTTGAGAATGTTTTATTTGGCCAACTTAATAAGGACTTAAGCCCAGGAGTTGGCCTCTCAGATGGCGCTGATGGACTGCTTCTGAAAACATCAGGGAGAAGCCAGGATACACAGGAGTTTTAACAACAAAAACCAGGTCATTGAAACACCAAAGTACAGTCGCTCAGTCGTGTCCGACTCTTTGCGACCCAGTGGACGGTAGCCTACCAGGCTTCTCCGTCCATGGGATTCTCCAGGCAAGAATACTGGAGTGGGACCATTTCCTTCTCCATAACACCAAAAGATTGCTGTTAATTAAAGAAATGCAGACATCATCTCAAGGTGGAGAATTTAGTGCTCTTCTATATATGGGAAGGGGCAAGATTCTGGGCCCACTGCAACTCTTCCTCTGATGTACATCCTAACTCTCTGGGGCCAGGATCCTTTTTTCGCCCTCCTGAGTCCCTGCAGGGTACACAGCTGGGGTGGTTTCATCGGCCGATGGCTTGATGGCTTCAACATTCCTTGTTTACTGATAAAGTAGGTGACATTCTTCATCCACACCTGAAGATGCCAGATGAAGCGGCAGATGAAGATGGTGACAAATGAGTGGATGGAGTAGATTGGAGTTTGGGTTTGTTTTGTTTTTTGGTAGTAGCTGGGAACCACAGAAAATGTGTGAGTAGGAGCAGGAAGATTAAGGGTCTGGGGAGAAAGTGCAGTCTGCCGTCAGTTCAAAGGATGAAAGAGGTGGGTGAGAAATGCAGGGACGAGAGACGGGCCAGAGCAGGAGTCCCAGAGAGAAGCAGTGAGGGGCCAGGGGAGCACCATGGGCTGAGGGAAAGAAGAGGTGGCTCTGAGTATGCGTGAGGGGCGCTTTAGACCAGGGATGCACACTCCTGTGCTTAGTCCTGGCTCTGCCCTTGGCAGCGGGGCCACCAAGATGCAACGTATCCAGCCATCAGTTCCTCCAAAGTGAAGGCAAGAGATGGGAGGATTCCCAGTCTTCTGTACAGAAGCCTCTCCTGGAGACACTGTAGAGTGGAGAGCTTGACTGGTTGGAAAGAGAAACTTTCATCGCCAGGGGTGACCTTGGTGATGCTGGTTCTCAAACTTGAGTGCAGTTCAGAATCACCTGGGTGATGCGTTAAGAGATCAATCAGCCATCCCTGGAAGGAAAACTGAAAAACCTGGACAGTGTATTAAAAAAAGCAGAGATACCACTTTGTATAGTCACAGCAAAGGTCTGCACAGTCAAAGAGATGGTTTTTCCAGTAGTCATGTACAGATGTGAGTTGGACCAAAAAGAAAGCTGAGCACCCAAGAACTGATGCTTTCAAATTTTGGTGCTGGAGAAGACTCTTGAGACTCCCTTGACCTGCAAGGAGATCCAACCAGTCCATGCTAAAGGAGATCAACCCTGAACATTCACTGGAAGGACTGAAGCTCAATCCTTTAGCCACCTGATGGAAAGAGTCGACTCATTGGAAAAGCCCCTGATGCTGAGAAAGATTGAAGGCAGGAGGAGAAGGGGACGACAGAGGATGAGATGGTTGGATGGCATCATGGACTCAGTGGACATGAGTTTGGGCAAACTCCGGGAGATGGTGAAGGACAGGGAGGCCTGGCGTGCTGCAGTCCATGGGGTCACAAAGAGTCGGACACAACCGAGCGACTGAATGACAACATCATTTTGAAGTTCCTTTCCCACTGTGCAACACTTGGTGAAACTCTCATCTCACAACTGGAGTTTTGGGAGAAATCTGAAGCCCAGAGGGGCTAAGTTGGTGTCCAGCCTCAAAGGGGCACACTCCCCACTCTCTAGAGAGGGGACCCTCTCCAAGAGGCCACAACTTCTAGGGCTCTCTTTTCCACCTAGTCCATCTCCCCAGGATGGGAGGAGAGCCTGTTGAGCTCAGAAGATCACAAGAGCCCAAACAAGAAGCTACAGATTTCAGAGCAGCTGGACTGAGATGGCCCAGGGGCTGCTGTTCAGCTGCTACCAACTGCTTCACACTTGTCAGACCCCATCACCCTCAGTCAGCAGCCCTCACTGGGCCTTCATCAGAGATTTGAGACTTGGCAAGGGCACTGGCATGTTAAATTTTGACACCTCCTCATGCCTCTGTCCAGAACATCATTCAGCAGAGGCTTCTGAGCTTCCCTGGTGGCTCAGATGGTAAAGCGTTTGCCTCCCATGCGGGAAACAAAGGTTCAACCCCTGGGTTGGGAAGATCCCCTGGAGAAGGAAATGGCAACCCACTCCACTACTCACGCCTGAAAAATTCCATGGACAGAGGAGCCTGGTGGGCTATAGGCCACGGGGTCGCAGAGTTGGACATGACTGTGTGACTTCACATTCACCCACACTCACGCTGAGATCCTATTGGAAATGGACAATCTCGGGCTCACCCTCGACCCAGGACTCGGAGTCTGTACTTTCACAAGATCCTGAAGTGATGTATCTGTGCTGTGTGCATATCAGAGTTTGAGAAGCTCTGGTTTCTGCCTGTACATTCCTCTCCCCCAGCCCCTACCTAAGATAAAGCAAGAAGAGAAAGAGAAGGGAGGGGACAGGGAGGGGAAGGAGAGAGAAAAGGACGGAACGGAGGGGAGGGAGGGAGGAGGCTGGTTGGGAGGGATGAATAGAGAAAGGGGGCACAAAGGCAGGGAGAGAGAGGTGTAGAACCATTTGGTGCTGCTCAGTCACTAATTTGTGTCCAACTCTTTGTGACCTCATGGACCGCAGCACGCCAGGCCTCCCTGTCCATCACCAACCCCTGGAGCTTGCTCCAACTCGTCTCCATTGAGTCAGTGATGCCATCCAATGATCTCATCCTCTGTCGTCCCCTTCTCCTCCTGCCCTCAATCTTCCCCAGCATCAGGGTCTTTTCAAATGAGTCGGCTCTTCGCATCAGGTGGCCGAAGTATTGGAGTTTGAGCTTCAGCATCAGTCCTTCCCATGAACACCCAGGACTGATCTCCTTTAGGATGGATTAGTTTGGTCTCCCTGCAGTCCAGGGGACTCTCAAGTGTCTTAACCAGAACTGCAGCTCAAAAGCATCAATTCCTCATCACTCAGTCTTCTTTTTGGGTCAACACTCGTATCCATTGGGCTTCCCTGTGGCTCAGCTGGTAAAGAATCCACCCATAATGTGGTAGACCTGAGTTTGCTCCCTGGGTTTGGAAGATCCCCTGGAAAAGGGAAAGGCTACCCACTCCAGTATTCTGGCCTGGAGAGTTTCATGGACTATATTCCATGGGGTCGCAAAGAGTGGGACACAACTAAGCAACTTTCACTCCTTACATCCGTACATGATTAACTACTGGAAAAAACCATAGCTTTGACTCCAGGAGCCCTTGAGTCAGTGATATCATTAGAGCCAGCCTCTAAACATCAGTCCAGCTGCAGACACACCTTTATTTTTCCTCATGTGCGCTTTGTTGGTGCTGAGTAGGACCAGACGGTGAGGATTTTAAGAACGCTGAAATCAAAGACCTTGTGTGTTTGCCTTCCACTCCTAACAAGGGAGGCCTTGGTCCCCATTCCTGTAAGAGATATTAAACCACGTGGATTATGGCTGATTCATCACACAGCCATTTGGAGCAGGAAGTACATTAAACCCAGAGCTTGTCTGCACATAGCTAATTGAAACCCTCAATTAATCGGATTAGCTTCCACCTTTAAGAGAAAAGCAAATACTGAGAAAACAAAGCGGCACCTGGTAATCTTCCCTTCTTGTAATACTCCGAGTGGTAGTTCTCTGCACAGGCAGGCACCACCCGCACCGGTCATCCTCTAAGATGGGGTGGTTGGGAGGGAGTTGGCAGTGAAGCAGGGTTGGCATCCCGGCACCACTCTGCACAGGCTGTCAGCTTGGCGAGTTAGCTCAGCTCCCCAAGGCTCGGGTTCGTGGCCTGTGCTTTGGGGATTAAAAATTTTAAAAACCTATTCAGTGGGGTCATTGTCCAGGGGGTTAGGAGCTTGTGGGACTGCTTACATGTAAGCTCTTCAGTAGGAAAAGGTTCTATCTTTTTTTAAGTGTGTGTGTGTGGTTGAGTCCCATTTGATTCTTTGTGACCCCATGGACTGTAGCCTGCCAGGCGCCTCTGTCCATGGGATTTCCCGGGTAAGAAGATAGCTGGTGGGAATTTGCTGTAATGACTCAGGGAGCCCAAACTGGGGCTCTGTGACAACCTAGAGGGGTGGATGGGGTGGGAGGGGGGAGGGAGGCTCAAGAGGAGGGGACACATGCACACCTCTGGCTGATTCATGATAATGTATGGCGGAAACCAGCGCAATATTGTAAAGCAATTATCCTCCAATAAAAAATTTAAAACAAAAAAGAATACTGGAGTAGACTGCCATTTCCTCTTCCATGGGATCTTCCCGACACAGGGATCATTGAGCCCGAGTCTCCCTCATTGCAGGCAGATTCTTTATTGCATGCTTCCCAGCTGGTGCGAGTGGTAAAGAACGCGCCTCCCAATGCAGGAGATGCAAGAGACACGGGTTCCATCCCTGGGGCAGGAAGATCCCCTAGAGGGGCATGGCAGCCCACTCTAGTATTCTGGTCTGGAGAATCCCATGGACAGAAGAGCTTGGCAGACTACAGCCCATAGGGTCACAAAGAGTCAGACACGACTAAAGCAACTTCAGTTCAGTTCAGTTCAGTTCAGTCGCTCAGTCGTGTCCAACTCTCCACGACCCCATGAATCACAACACGCCAGGCCTCCCTGTCCATCACCAACTCCCGGAGTTCACTCAAACTCATGTTCATCAAGTCAGTGATGCCATCCAGCCAGCTCATCCTCTGTCGTCCCCTTCTCCTCCCTCCCCCAATCCCTCCCAGCATCAGAGCCTTTTCCAGTGAGTCAACTCTTCCCATGAGGTGGCCAAAGTATTGGAGTTTCAGCTTTAGCATCAGTCATTCCAATGAACACCCAGGACTGACCTCCTTTAGAATGGACTGGTTGAATCTCCTTGCAGTCCAAGGGACTCTCAAGAGTCTTCTCCAACACCACAGTTCAAAAGCATCAATTCTTCAGCACTCAGCTTTCTTCACAGTCCAACTCTCACATCCATACATGACCACTGGAAAAACCATAGCCTTGGCTAGACGGACCTTTGTTGGCAAAGTAATGTCTCTGCTTTTTAATATGCTATCTAGGTTGGTCATAACTTTCCTTCCAAGGAGTAAGCGTCTTTTAATTTCATGGCTGCAATCAGCATCCGCAGTGATTTTGGAGCCCAAAAGAATAGTCTGACACTGTTTCCCCATCTATTTCCCATGAAGTGGTGGGACCAGATGCCATGATCTTCGTTTTCTAGACGTTGAACTTCAAGCCAACTTTTTCACTCTCCTCCTTCACTTTCATCAAGAGGCTTTTGAGTTCCTCTTCACTTTCTGCCATAAGGGTGGTGTCATCTGCATATCTGAGGTTATTGATATTTCTCCCGGCAATCTTGATTCCAGCCCAGCATTCCTCATGATGTACTCTGCATATAAGTTAAATAAGCAGGGTGACAATATACAGCCTTGACGTACTCCTTTTCCTATTTGGAACCAGTCTGTTGTTCCATGTCCAGTTCTAACTGTTGCTTCCTGACCTGCATACAGGTTTCTCAAGAGGCAGGTCAGGTGGTCTGGTATTCCCATCTCTTTCAGAATTTTCCACAGTTCATTGTGATGCACAAAGTCAAAAAATTAGAAACAGTATACATCAACTACATGTGTAAAACAAGCCACGTTTCAAATTTAAGCTGAACAACCAAACTGTGAAAATTCAGTTCAGTTCAGTCGCTCTGTCGTGTCCGACTCTTTGTGACCCCATGAATTGCAGCACATCAGGCCTCCCTGTCCATCACCAACTCCCGGAGTTTACCCAAACTCATGTCCATTGAGTTGGTGATGCCATCCAACCATCTCATCCTCCGGCGTCCCCTTCTCCTCCTGCCCTCAATTTTTCCCAGCATCAGGGCTTTTTCATGAAAATCACCTCACTAATATTTGCTGTTATTGAGAGCACTGTACATACTGTCGACACTTTAAAAGTAGATATCTATTCTTCACACCCTTCATCCCCTCCCCGTCAGGACTGGGTTCCCTGCCTTCATCCCTGCACAGAGCAGCCTTTGTCCAACACAAAGGGGAGCCCTGGGCTGGCCCCGCGGACTCACAGTCCTGCACTAAGCTAAGAAAGCTTTGATTGGGACCTGCTGGCTGTGGTCTGGCTAACACCAGCGGAGCCGCAGAGCCGGGCGCTTCCCACCATGGGGAATCCCAGTCGAGGTCTCCCCTGTTTTGAAGCAATAAGACAAACAAAAGAAGAGCCTGCAGACAGGAGGGGGAGCTTTGCATGGAAAGCAGAGATGAGATGCGCTGGGTCTCTTTTACGAAGCACCCGCGCCATCTGCTGGCCGACGGCGGGATTGGCGCGAGTCCCTGGTGGGTTTCAGTTCAGTTCCGTTCAGTCGCTCAGCAGTGTCCAACTCTTTGCGACCCCATGGACTGCAGCACGTCAGGCCTCCCTGTCCATAACCAACTCCCAGAGCTCACTCAAACTCATGTCCATTGAGTCGGTGATGCCATCCAACCATCTCATCCGCTGTCGTCCCCTTCTCCTTCCACCTTCAATCTTTCCCAGCATCAGGGTCTTTTCAAATGAGTCAGTTCTTCGCATGAGGTGGCCAAAGTACTGGAGCTTCAGTTTCAGCATCAGTCCTTCCAATGAACACTCAGGACTGATTTCCTTTAGGAGGGACTGGTTGGATCTCCTTGCAGTTCAAGGGATTCTCAAGAATCTTCTGGGTTTGGCGAGTCATTTTCATTCCCTCAGCTTTGGTTTCTAATTAGAACCCCAGGGCTTCTTCCCAGAGACAGGTTCTCCATTATTTCTTAGGAAGAATCTTGCATATCTTTGTTCTCCTCTCCTCCATCCCAACATTCCTTT
The DNA here is from genome assembly GCF_049115385.1 of Moschus berezovskii. NCBI lineage: Eukaryota > Metazoa > Chordata > Mammalia > Artiodactyla > Moschidae > Moschus > Moschus berezovskii. The sequence continues at coordinate 8,800,365 of NC_142460.1, forward strand.
TGCTCTCGTTTCACTGGACCTTTGACCGGAATCTCCAAGCTGCCATCCTAGTTCCTAAATTTATACATCAGTTCAAACCGTCAAAGAACGAATTCTCTAAGAGGATTAGGTTTATCCTCTCAACACAGAGAGCCTTCCTGCTTACAGAGGCATTGCAGTTCCCATCCCAGGCTCTGCCGCTGGACTGCCAGCGTTAGGCAGCGTTAGACCCCCCACCCCAGCTCAGCCCTCTATCCTTTGACCTTGGGCCACTCACTGACCCTCTTCGTGCCTTTGACCCTCGTGTGGAACGTGAGGCGGATTGCAGAAACCACCTGGAATGCCTCTTCTAGCATTTCATGCATGCCTACATGCATGCTAAGTCGCTTCAGTCGTGTCCGACTCTGTGCGACCCCACAGATGGCAGCCCACCAGGCTCCCCCGTCCCTGGGATTCTCCAGGCAAGAATACTGGAGTGGGTTGCCATTTCCTTCTCCAACGCATGAAAGTGAAAAGTGAAAGTGAAGTTGCTCAGTCATGTCCGACTCTTAGCGACCCCATGGACTGCAGCCTACCAGGCTCCTCCGCCCATGGGATTTTCCAGACAAGAGTACTAGAGTGGGTTGCCATTGCCTTCTCCGCTTCTAGCATTACGTGAGTTAAAACCCAAAGCGCTACTCTAGGACTGGTCCTTGATGGTAAGGAGCTCGGCGTTCGCCAACCTTAGTTTCAGGGCTATTCGTGCCGTATTTACCACACTGGGATGTGGATTCACCACCAGGCCAGTGTTTCTGCAGTGCGTGTGTGCAAGCAGATTACGTCTGGGCCAGACATCGTCAGCACGCAGACAGGGGATACCTGCGCAGGTGGTCTGCCAGGAGCACTCACCTGAGCCGCAGGCAGTGACCCCTCCATCATCGGCCTCCCCGCCCCCGGCCCGCCCCCCACCTGTGTAGAGTGCACACCTGGCCCCTCGGAAGCGCTCTGCCCTCGGCGGCTTCCTCTTCCATCTCTTCTGCTAACTGGTTTTGGAATGAACAGATGCCAGACCGACTATTCTGTAAGTTGAAACAACAGAACATATCAGAGCCCTTGAGAGTCTGAGTTCGCCCTTTGTGTTCACTCAGAACACACACAAGGGGGCTTCCCTGACGGTTCAGTGGTTAGGATTCCCCCACTTACCCTGCACGTGGGCAAGGGTTCAATCCCTGGTCTGGGAACTAAGATCCCACATGCTGCACAGCCAAAATAAGTAAACAAAATACATTTTAAAATAAATATTTAAAAAATAGAACACTTGTGAACACATGCTCCCTCTGAGATCTGAGCTGTTTTTATGAACATTATCTGGAAAGTAGGTGAAATAATAATCGAGTCTCTCAGGACACAAATATGTAAAAACAGATTATTACTGGTGAGAATGGCAGGGCTTCTGGTTCAGAATTTAATGATGCTTTTCTACAAAGGGATGCTCTTTCCCTGGCGCATGAACCACCAAACACATCTTTAAACTTCAGGACATCAGACAGAGAGGAGGAAACATCAAAGCCTCGCTTCCGGGTGTGTGTTGCTGAGTTGCAAACACCTCGCATTTTGTGAAGGACTTGCAAGCAGTTACAGTGGGGGCGGGGAGCGGAGCGTGCCTGTGCTCTTACCAAAGATTCACAGAGGGGAAGACTGCTCTGTTCTCATTCGAGAACAGGACTGCAGCCCTCACCCCGCACCCCTGGCCCGGCTGGCTCTTCCCTTGGCAGCTGACCCCTCGCCCTGAGATGCTGTGGAACAGGGGTGCCTGAAGGGGTTCAGAGGCTCCCAAGAGGGCCATGCCGCGGTTTTGAAAGTCAGAGCCAGGCCAGTCTGCGGGAGGCCCCAGGGGAGGTTGGCTCTGATGTTCCCTCACCCGAGGGTCCTCAGTAGCTCTGCTGACCCGAACCTGCCAGCGCTGGCTCTTCTCTGGGGGACCGACTGCAGCATTCTCCCCATCGGGAGGCACTGATGAAATGAGCACACGTGGCAAGAGCTCTGAGTGTGCAGCCCGCAGGACACACGCACACGCGCACACACAAACATACACGCGCGCGCGCACACACACGCACAAGCACGCACGAGGACTTTTAAAAGGGGAAATATGTGCTGACTTGATTCGATCTCCAGATCTCTCCCCGAGTCCCGCCCGGGCTCGCAGGGGAGAACCGGCTGGAAGCACGACGGAGGTGAGCGCACAGCTGACCTCCGCGTCCCTCCACGCCAGCACCGAGGAGCCGGGCCCCGGGCGGGCCTGGGTCTCGCGTCCCGGGCACAGGGCGCCACCTCGTGGCCGCACGGGGCACTCCCGGCGCTTCCGCCGACCCGCCCCGACTCCCGCCGGCCCGACGCCCTCGGCCCGGGCTCCCCAGGCGCGGACACCCGGCGTGTTCCCGATGCTTCCGACACCGCGTCTCCTTCCGGGCCCTCCATCAAGAGGGGAGCGACTGCAGACTCCACGTCGCGGGGACGCACAGAAAAGAGGGCTCAGGGATCGGGGCTCGGAGACGGCAGCGTGCAGACCACACACAGGTAAGGGTACACAGGGACACACACAGGGGCACACACACACAGAGGGACACACACAGAGACACACACACAGGGACACATACACAGAGACACACACACACACAGGGACACACACACACAGGGACACACACACACAGGGACACACAGGGACACACACACACAGAGACACACACACAGACAGGGGGACCCACACACACAGGGACACACAGGGACACACACAGGGACACACACAGACAGGGGGACCCACACACACAGGGACACACACAGGGACACACACAGGGACACACACAGAAAGAGGGACACACACACACAGGGACACACACACACAGGGGGACACACATAGAGACACACACACAGAGGGACACACACACACACAGGGACCCACACACACAGAGACACACACACAGACAGGGGGACCCACACACACAGGGACACACACAGGGACACACACAGAGGGACACACACAGACAGGGGGACCCACACACACAGGGACACACACAGACAGAGGGACCCACACACATAGGGACACACACAGGGACACACACAGACAGGGGGACCCACACACACAGGGACACACACAGAGGGACCCACACACACAGGGGGACCCACACACACAGGGACACACACAGGGACACACACACACACAGGGACACACACACAGAGACACACACACACAGGGACACACACAGAGACACACACAGACAGGGACACACACAGAAAGAGGGACACACACACACAGGGACACACACACACAGGGGGACACACATAGAGACACACACACAGAGGGACACACACACACACAGGGACCCACACACACAGAGACACACACACAGACAGGGGGACCCACACACACAGGGACACACACAGGGACACACACAGAGGGACACACACAGACAGGGGGACCCACACACACAGGGACACACACAGACAGAGGGACCCACACACACAGGGGGACCCACACACACAGGGACACACACAGAGACACACACAGGGACACACACAGAGACACACACACACAGGGACACACACACAGACACACACACACAGGGACACACACACAGACAGAGGGGCACACACAGGGACACACACAGGGACACACACACACAGGGACACACAGAGATAGAGGGATACACACAGAGATACACAGACACAGGGACACACACACACACACAGGGACACACACAGACACGGACACACAGACACGCAGGGACACACACACAGGGACACACAGACACAGGGACACACACAGAGACACAGACACAGGGACACACACACACATGGGGACACACACACACAGGGACACACAGAGGGACACACAGAGGGACACACACAGAGACAGACACAGGGACACACAGACACAGACACATACACACAGGGACACACAAATACACACGGACACACAAAGAGGCACATGCAGACATACACATGGAGAAACACACACACATGTGGATACAGACATACACACAGGGGTACACACGCCTACACACACAGTCACACAAATACAGGGACACACAAACACACACAGGGACGCGCACAGGCACGGACGTTCGAAAGGAGCGTGTGCTCACAGCTTCAGGGCCCCCACGTTTCTGCAGCCCCGCCCACCTTCAGCACAGCGCCTCCTCGGATCCCACTCCATCCCAGTGCAAGGAGGCACCGTCCAACCCCGTGACCCCTGGTGGCCAAAGCTGCCTAATCAAGGTCCTGCCCCTGTTGTGTGTGAGTTTTTTTTTAAGTCTCACTTTCTGCCAAGCCCAGATAAGAACGCAGGTCTGGGCCTCTCAGGGAACAATGGAATAAGCCAGGAATCCTGGGGTGGGGGCGAGGCAATGATGGTTTACCCTCTACACGCCCTGATCGCTGGCCCTCACCAGGATGACTGATGGCCCAGGGCTCGGGTCATCCACCACCCGCCCTCTGTCCAGGGCTGTGGGCCCGCCAGGTGGTGGAGACTTTCCTGGGGAGGGTTGGTGAATCAGGAGCTGATAACACAACTCAGAGGTTCCCAGCACCTTCCCTGGGGAGAAAAAGAGAAAGTCAGTGATGATCTGCGCTCCAGGAGACACAAGGGCTACCCTGCAGGAGCCAATGTAAAGTTAAGTTTTAAGCTGCCAGGGAAAGAGGATTTAGAGACGAGGAAGGAAAACAAACAAACAGGCAGAAAGAGCCAAATGTCTGGAGTCCTGGCAGCTGCAGGGGAGGAAACCGGGCTCCCTCCTGGCAGGAAACCTCAGCTCTCCAGCCAGGGGTGTGAATCTCAGGACTTCTGAGCTGTGTGACCTTGGGCAGAACCACTTAACCTCTCTGAGCCACAGCTTCCTCAACCGTAAAGTGAAGATTCTGACAGCGTGCGCCTCAGGATGGAGACCCAATGAGTCAACAGTAGGTGTTTACTTGAAGAAGAGCGGCTTCTCCTTTTAGAGTGGTCCTTCATGGTGATCCATCAAAAAGACCCTGAGTTGAACCCACGCTCTTTGAAAATTCATGTGTGGGTCTTTATTGATTGTCATTAGAAGGGAGGTGGGGAGGCAGAGCCACAGAAAATGCAACACAGCTGAAATTACTAAAACAAACCGAGCGACCAAGCTTGACTCACTTACCTTGCTGAAGTCCCGGGCAGTAGGCAGCTGTCCCAAACCCCTCCTCTCTCTTCAGCCTCGTTTCTGTCCCCAAAAAACGCCTCCAAAATTATTGCCCTTTCTAAGCATTCTCCACTCACACTCATGGTTCCCACTCCTGGCTGCCTGTTCAGTTCAGTTCAGTTGCTCAGTTGTGTCCGACTCTCCGCGACCCCATGAATCACAGTACGCCAGGCCTCCCTGTCCATCACCAACTCCCGGAGTTCACTCAAACTCATGTCCACAGAGTCGGTGATGTCATCCAGCCATCTCATCCTCTGTCTTCCCCTTCTCCTCCTGCCCCCAATCCCTCCTAGCATCAGACTCTTTTCCAGTGAGTCAACTCGTCACATGAGGTGGCCAAAGTATTGGAGTTTCAGCTTTAGCACCAGTCCTTCCAATGAACACCCAGGACTGATTTCCTTTAGGATGGACTGGTTGGATCTCCTTGCAGTCCAAGGGACTCTCAAGAGTCTTCTCCATCCAGCACCACAGTTCAAAAGCATCAATTCTTCGGCGCTCAGCTTTTTTCACAGTCCAACTCTCACATCCATACATGACCACTAAAAAAGCCATAGCCTTGACTAGACGGACTTTGGTTGGCAAAGTAACGTCTCTGCTTTTTAATATGCTATCTAGGTTGGTCATTACTTTCCTTCCTAGGAGTAAGCGTCTTTTAATTTCCTGGCTGCAATCAGCATCTGCAGTGATTTTGGAGCCCCAAAAAATAAAGTCTGACACTGTTTCCACTGTTTCCCCATCTATTTCCCATGAAGTGATGGGACCAGATGCCATGATCTTTGTTTTCTGAATGTTGAGCTTCAAGCCAACATTTTCACTCTCCTCTTTCACTTTCATCAAGAGGCTTTTGAGTTCCTCTTCACTTCCTGCCATAAGGGTGCTGTCATCTGCTTCTCTGAGGTTATTGATATTTCTCCCAGAAATCTTGATTCCAGCTTGTGCTTCTTCCAGCCCAGCGTTCCTCATGATGTACAGGGAACAAGTCAAATATAAATGGCACATCTACGCAACAGAAACCACCACGCAGCTATAAGAAATGAACCAGGAAGTTTTCCCTGAAAGGATGTGGAAAGTCTCCGGGGTACATTTTTAAGTGAAAAAAAAGCAAGGTACACAGCAGTGTGCAGGGGACATACCCTGCCATCATTCCCATTGAAAGGGAAGAAGGTAGGTGTTTCTATTCATGTTGTCTTACATATGCATTTTTAAAACTGTAGAAAGATACACAATTGAACAATAGTCGTTATATGTTGAGGGGAGGCTAGGAAGGAGGAGACCAGAGGGAGAAATATTGTGTGCTATTTGGTATTTTCAAATGCCAAACATGAGATCGTCTTACTTACGCAAACGTTCAGACAAAATGAATTAAACGAGAAGAAATCAAGGGAGGGGGTAACTTCTAAAACTTGCTCTGGGCCTCCCATCAGGTGGGGATTGCAAGCAAGAGAGTCTCTTCCCTGGATGCGCTTCCCTTCTGGTGAGGGAGACACGGTGAACACGCAGACAAGTAACTATAGTGAAGGTGACGTGTGCGATGGACGGAGCAACGAAGCAGGTTGTGGGGACAGGGGTCATGGTTGGGGGGGTGCCGGTTTTAGCAAGGGGCACCTGAAGGAGTTGGTATTTGAGGAGCGCCCTGAGGGAGGAAGGGACTGGAGCTTTGAAGATACGCAGGCAGAGAGAACAGCACGTTCAAAGGTCCTGAGGTGAGGGTGGGTTCTGAGGATTGGCGGGGTGGTCAGTTTCCCTGGAGTGGAGTGAATGACGGGATGGTGGGTGAGGAAGTCTCGGAAGTGATCAGAGACTGGCGGTCAGGTTCTCCAGGGCCCTGCTGGTCACTATGAGGAGGCTGGTTTTCACTTTTATTCCAAAAGGACCAGGCAGCATTGGGAGATTCAAACAGAAGAGCGATATGATTGGATGAAGGTTTTAAAAGGACTTTTCTAGCCACCGAGTTAAGAATGGAATTGCAGAGAGGTGGGGAGATGGGTTTGGAGAGGTGGTAGATTGTGTTACTGCCCCTTTACTGTCCTGAGAGTTTCCTTTCTGGGCTTGCCTGCCTCCCACGTGCAGAGTAAATTCCCCCCACCCTGTTGACATTGCACTTGACCATGTGACTTGCTTTGGCTCAAGGGCCATGGGTACATTCTAATTCTGTTTTCTGGTAGACTCCTGACTGATTGACAGCCCAAGTCCAATGTTGCTTTGCAGTGAATATTCTGGAGGTAGAGCATCTCCCTTTGACCAGAATAAACACACATCGTGGAACCACGTGAGACAAGGATGCTGGATTTCCTGATACCATGTATGCCACACCGGCCCCAGGCTGTCTCCCCACCTTTGGAGTTTGACACGGAGGAGACACAAACTCCTCCTTTGGTTAAACCACTGTTTTTCTTCTCCTGTAGTCCAGCTTAAGTGACTTTTAGCTAACCGACAGAGAAGGAAAGACAACTCCTGAGACGCTAAATTCTATAACCAAGTTCAAACAGCCAGGAAACTCAGTGTATGCCCAGGGAGCTGGAAACCCACACTATTTCAACTACAATCTGCAAAGCCCAGACTTTTAAGATTCTGGGTGCTAAGCTATGGTTTTTCCAGTAGCCATGTACAGATGTGAGAGTTGGGCCATACAAAAGAAGGATAGAGGGGAAAGGGGCAACAGAGGATGAGATGGTTGCATGGCATCACCAACTCAGTGGACAGAAGTTTGAGCAAACTCAGGGAGATAGTGAAGGACAGGGGAGCCTGCCGTGCTGCCGTCCGTAGGGTCACAAAGAGTTGGACATGACTGAGTGGCTGAACAGCAACAAATTTCCCTTTTATATCTGTGGGAAAGTATTTCTTTAAGTGATATTATTTAGTCCAGAAAGCCTAAGAGGGGACCCATAATTTGTCAACAGAATGACAGGAGAACCAGCCAAAGATATTTCAGAAGCAGAGGGGTCACTAGATCTGAGGTCAGCTTGGACTAAATCAGCTCAGCCATTCTCACAGTCTAAGGCGATATGGTAGGTCAGACAGACTCCACAGGCAGCAGTGTTGAGAAAGTCAAAGTGTTCGTTGCTCAGTCGTGTCTCTTTGCGACCCCATGGACAGTAGCCCACCAGGATCCTCTGTCCATGGGATTCTCCAGGCAAGATTGCTGGAGTGGGTTGCCATGCCCTTCTCCAGGGGATCTTCCTGACACAGAGATCAAATCCAGGTCTCCTGTGTTGCAGGCAGGCTCTTTACCATCTGAACCGCAAGTTGTATTCATTACCTATTGCAGTATAATCAATTTCCCTGAAACATAGTGGCTTAGAACAACACACATTTTTTAGTGTGGGTTTCCAGCTCCCTGCACAGTTTCTGTGGGCCAGGAATTCAGAAGCAGCTTAGCTGGGTGGTTCTGAGACAGGGTCTCTCATGAGATGTGAGACAAAATGTTGACCGGGAATGAGCTCATTCGATGGCTTGTTTGAGGCTGGAGGATTGGCTGTGGGTGGGAGTTCTCAATTCCTCACCCCACGGCCCTACCATTGGGTCATTTGAGTGTCTTCCTGGCACACAGTTGGCTTTCCCTGGATTGAGTTATTCCAGGTAGAAGACAAGGAGAAGGTCACCAGGCCTTTTACCACCTGGTCTCAGAAATCACACATTGTCACCTCCACAACTTCCTACTGATTCACTGAGTTCAGCCTTACACTCAGAGGGTGGAAAATTAAATGCTCTCTCTTGAAAAGAGAGGGCCCACAGGAGACTCGTGTGAGTGACAGGCAGAAGGATGCAGAGACATTCAACAATAACTAACCAACAGAGAGCCTTTGGCAGAGGAAATCAAACCTGGGGAATACCGAAACCCGCTAGACCTAAAGTAAACTCTCAGAGCCCCCGCAAGAGGAAACAGAGCATCCTCTACAGAGAACAGTCGGAGGGCAGCACGTTTTGCAACGCTGCTCCCACAGCATGCTCCTGGCAGGCGGGGAACCATGGCCTCCTATGTGTTCATCCATAGCCCTTAAAAGACATTTGCATTGGAAGATACAGCATAGGTACAGAGGAGTGTGTGACATGAACATACAGAGCAAGGAAAGAAATAGCTCCCACAATGGAAAAAAAGAACGTGTCCTTCAGACACCTGAGCATCCCTCCTTGACCCCACTGAGAGGTAATCACTCTCTTGGTTCTGAAGTAATCAGCCCCTTGCTTTTGTTCCTGCTTGGGAACACTTTTGCATGACCTCTGAACAATATATTGTTTGTCCTTGCCTGCTTTCGAAATCTAAATAAATGAAACCACATTGTATATGTTTTCCTGATATTTATTTCTTTGGCTCAATATTAAATGTATGCGTTTCATTCACAGTCGTCTGTATTTCCATGATGTGGATGTACTAAAATTGGCTTATCTACCCTAATGTGGATGGATTTCTGGGTTGTTTCCAGTTGTTATTATTACAAGCATATTTGTAGGGACATTGTGGTTCATGTATTCCGGGGGACTTGTGGAGGGCTCCCGGTTTCCTTTGGAATTTCCCTAGCAGGGTTTTGGGCATACACTTTATCTGTTCTACCGTGAATGCCAAAGAATGCCAAACTGTTTTCCAATGAAACTGTACCAACCTCTGCTCCTACCAAGAGTGCATGAGAGCTCCATTTGTTTTATGTCATAACCATTATGTTCTTGATTGGACTTTTTAATGTTGGCCAATATGGTTGGTAGAAAATCATTTTGGTTTTAATTTGTATGTCCTTGATTACCATGCGCTTCATCACTGTCCATACATTTATTGTTCATCAAATTTCCACTCTTAAGAAGTGAGCTATTCAATCTTTTTACATATTATTCTATTGCTTTTACCGTCTGAGCCACCAGGGAAGCCTATTCTATTGCTTTTTTCTTATTGATTTACAATTGTTATACAATCTAGATACTAATCATTTGCAGGTGATGTGGCTTACAGATGTCTTCTTCCAGAGTGTAGTTTGTCTTTTCACTTTCTTTAAGCTGTCTATTACGAAAAGTTCTTAATACAAAAAACAGTATCAATATTTCTTTAGCTCTTGTAGTTTTTTTGTTGTTGTCGTTGCATTTAAAAATTGTTTTGTACCTCAAGATCACGAAGATATTTTCCTGGAGGATCTCTGAAAATCTTTATACTTTTGCATTTTAAATCTTCAGTTCAGTTCAGTTCTGTTCAGTCGCTCAGTCGTGTCCGATTCTTTGCGACCCCATGAATCACAGCACACCAGGCCTCCCTGTCCATCACCAACTCCCGGAGTTCACTCAAACTCATGTCCATCGAGTTGGTGATGCCATCCAGCCATCTCATTCTCTGTCGTCCCCTTCTCCTCCTGCCCCCAATCCCTCCCAACATCAGGGTCTTTTCCAATGAGTCAGTTCTTCACATCAGGTGGTCAAAGGATTGGAATTTCAGCTTCAGCATCAGTCCTTCCAATGAACACCTAGGACTGATTTCCTTTAGGATGGACTGGTTGGATCTCCTTGTAGACATGTTGTAGCTTCAATCATAATTTCTTTATTTGAAAATGCTAGTATGTTTCTTGAATACAATTTTTTTGCTTTGAGTTCTAGTGTTGCATTGGGTCAGAGAAGGGACTGCATCATTGTAGTCCTTTACATGTGCTGAGATTTGCCTAATTAGCCTATGAACGAAGACTTTCAAACAAATGACTCATACGTGCTTGCCTCCAGCAATCACTAGTCCAGTCTCTTGCTGACATCCCCCCCCACACGCACAACTGGGCATCGCATGCTAACATTCAGTTCAGCGTTTTTCCAACTGTCTTCCCCTCCTACTAGTTTCCTCCTGCCTCCCCCATAATCTTGCCATTATATGAATAATCATTTACTTACCCATCCTATGGTCTTATTCTTAATTCAGCTTTCTCCAAGAGGTAGAACAGCATAGTGGCTAGACATAGAAACTTTGGAGTTCGACTCTGATTCAAATCCTGTCCCTGCCACTTAAACAGCAATGTGAACTTGGATAAAATGACCTTAACAAGTGTCCAGTCTTCACTGAGTGAATGATACAGAATGTCTGTTAGCGTTTCCTTCTTAATTGGAATAAGGCTGCTATACTGAGCATGGACCAGACAGTGTGGGTTTGAAACTCAATGACCTTTGCATAATCCCACTTCAAAATATGCCGTATAATTGTGAATAGAAGGAACACAGTTGGATGCAAAATATGTTGGTTAAAAAAAACGATGAGAGCAAGGATTTCGTGTAAGAATCGCCATATTGACCAATCTGAGACAAGTCCCATTGTTAGGGAGGAACCATTATTCCCCACTACCTGTTTCCAGGTGAGGGCCTTCCCCAAAGTTAGTCTCGCTCTCTCCCCACCCCTCCCAGTCTCTCCCACAAGAAGAGGTGGGACTTACCCTGCTGGAAAATGATTCATATTGGTCTTTCCCTGGGTATCACCTTTTGTGAAGAAGGCAGGTTGCTTTGTTCTCTGCTTACTTTCTGCCAACTTGCTGGAATATCCTGGCCTTCTAAACAAGAGCCCTCACCAGATGACTTCCTAACTCCCAGCCCAGACTCCTTCTTACATGGTGGTGGTGGTTCATTCACTCAGTCGAGTCCGATTCTGCGACCCCGTGGACTGCAGCTCGCCAGGCTTCCCTGTCCTTCACCAGCTCCCGGAGCTCGCTCAAACTCATGTCCGTTGAGTCAGTGATGCCATCCAACCATCTCATCCTCTGCCGCCCCCTTTTCCTCATGCCCTCAATCTCCTCGTACCTTTCTTTCATATTTAACCTCTGCTCCCATCCCTCCTTAGCATCTCAAGTGGAAAGCCAGCCTTCTCCCAGCCTCTGATGCCTGCTGGGAGGTGGAAACGGTCTTAGTCTGGAGCTGGGTAGGGGTGAGGCTCACTGGGGCTTCCCTATACTCTTTCAGCTGAGCCATGACTAATGCTGAGCAGGCTGTGACCAACAGCCTCCAGGATGCATGCCTTTATGGAAGAGTGTTGCAGTGGGGTGGTCTTCCTCTTAAGTGAGAAAATGTGGAGGGAACTTCAGTGGTCCCCCCCAGCCAGCTGCCTCTTCCCAGTCCCTAGAACCCAGCAGTGTGGAACAGACATGATGCATTTTAACCTCCAGGCAAAGTGGGCTCAAGTCAATCTGGAGATCAAAGACACAGGACAAGCCAATTTGGGGGGATTCTAGTGTCTACATATTTAATCCCCAAATGAGCTCCTACCCTTGGGACTGAGTGATACTGATCAAAAGTGAGGCTTTCAAGCCATCTGTGCATTTCAGATCCTTTTGCTTGATCTTCTAGGTACATCTGTATGACATTTCATCATTTTGCAAAACCCAGATTGCAAAGAACTGGAAAAAGATCTAAATAGCTAAGTAGACGACCTACTGACTGCTGCTAAATATCTGGAGAATAATCACATGGTCTATACCTGAGCACCCAACATCCAGCAACTGCTCGGCAAAGGATTGGTCATTCCATACAGAGTGCCTCTGTTAGAGAGTTCCTCACTGAGTCTGGCCAATGGGCATCCATACTGAGTCCACTTTTAGTCCAAACAGTTATCTTTTTGGATGTTTATTCATACTTACAAGTTTCCTAGGTGGCTCAGGGGTAAGGAATCTGCTTGCCAATTCAGGAGCCCCAGGGGACATGGGTTCGATCCCCTGGAGAAGGAAATGGCAGCCCACTCCAGTATTCTTGACTAGAGACTCCCATGGACAGAGGAGCCTGGCGGGCTACAGTCCATGGGGTCGCAGAGTCGGACACGATGGAAGCAGCTTAACACGCATGCACACATTCATCCTCGCAGCTGAAGACATTTACTGACAGCTGAATGCTGCCATTCACCACGTTGGGTGCTCAATTGACAGTGAATGTGATCCTGCTTCCAGCAGAAACACTGGACAGTCCCTTCAGCTATTCTTCCATGCCATGATCTTGGGTTCCTTCGTTCCCCTCATCTCTATTAGGTTAGCTCTAGCTGGCCTATTTACCTCTGCAAGATTAGATCCAGAATTGATGCTGAAATCAGTTCAGAACAGTATAAATAAGTTATCTCTCACAATCTTTTTGAAAAAAGCAACTTACATTTGGATAGTCATGTGTCTTTCCCATGGCCCATCAATATGGACAACATATCTTATCATTAATAGAGGTTTGAGAGTCGGTACTGGGACAAGCATCAGTTCACACACTCACCTTGGGTAAGCTGGATAAATTGCTTAATCTCAGTGTCAGGATTTTTAATTGTTATCATGAGGACAACTGGAAGGGGTGATGAGACAATGATTTTGAAGTGCTCGGTGCAGTGTTTGCCCCTGCCGCTTAGCTTGTTATATATTGTATATTCCACACATCATTGTCATCAGCTTCAAAACCCGGATGTTTCTCACATGTGCTTTTGTTCAGTCCAACTCTCAGGTGTTTTGAATGATGCAGCTCCTAGTATCATTAAGCTCCAGTAAGTCTATTAAGGGCTTCCCTGGTGGCCCAATGGTAAAGAATCTGCCTGCCAATGCATGAGACGTGGGCTTAATCCCTGGGTCAGGAAGATCCCCCAGAGGAGGAAATGACAACCCACTCCAGTATTCTTGCCAGGAAAACCCCATGGACAGAGGAGCCTGGTGGGCCACAGTTCATGGGGTCGTGAAGAGTTGGACATGACTGAGCATACACACATACGAATCTGTTAAACTTGGCCAATCCCTTCAGGCAGCTCTTTTGGATCCTGAAATTGTCATGAGACCTATTTTCCTTTTGGCCCATGGCATTTGGAGTTTCCTTGGTGTACCTCCTATGTCTTCACCTTAGTAAGGTGTGAATAAGGTCAAGGGCAGAGGCCTGGAGCCTGTCCCCATGACCTATCCTCCAGATGGGTATTGATCTTTCAATCAATACTCTTTGACTGTGCTCAACCAGTCATGACCTTGTAAAACCTCAAAACTGTTTTATGAAGTCCTCCCCTAATGAAATCCTAGCTACCATTTTTATATTATTTTCTTCAGGCAACATGCTGTGTGTATCTATCCAAGAGTCATGAAAAACTCCTATTTCTTTTTCCATAAAGTTCTTACATTTAACATGCTTCCTGCATGTAAGTCTTTTAATTCAACAAGTTCTGACACAAATGATAATCAATTAATATTAGGACCTGCTTTAAAAGCATAATACTTGTTAAAGTCTTTTATAAGAAAACAGATGAAGCCATTTCATTTTACAAAATTAAGATAAAAATTATAAGTTAGGAGAGTTTGCACAGTGATTTCCATACAGGATAGTATTGGGCTGCTTTTTCAATAGAATCAAAAGAATATGTAAATACTATGAAAAAGTTAGCATATGCCCCTACATTTTCAACATAAATGTTTTCAGACTGGCCAGATTAAGATCCACAGACTTATTCTAAGAAGTCTGTATTGCCAGTGAGAGAAGCTGCCATGGTGCCCATGGCTCCAGGCACATAGTGCTGCTGAGAGGGGGCTGGCCTTTTGAGCAATGTGTGTTTTTGAGAGGTTTGATTGGCCAAAGGGTTTTAGAAAATGCTAGAAGATAGGCAGAATATCTGTGGTTTTAAGCAGAATTCTAAGACCGCTCCTGAGATTCCCAGCTCCTGGTATACATGCCTTGCAGAGGCCACTCCACCGTGAACAGGACCTGTGAACATGATCAGATATCACTCCCCTGATTGGGTTACAGTCTATGGCAAAAGGAATTTTGCAGATATAACAAAGACCCCTAATCAGCAGACTTCGAGTTAATAAAAAAGGAGATTCTCCTGGGTGGGCCCGATCAAGACAAGGTGAACACTTAAAAGCCAGAGAGCTTTGAGGTGAGAGAGTTCTCCTGCTGGCCTTGAAGAAGCAACTACCTTGCGGAGAGGGCAAGGACCTCAAGTGGTCTCTAAGACTTAAGTGTGGTCCCTGGTGATGGCCAGTAAGGAAACTGGACTTCAGTACTACAAACACAAGAAGCTAAATTCTGCTAGCAACCAGTAAGCTTGGAAAAGGACCCCATCTCCAGAGAAGATCACAGTCCTGGCTGACTCCTTGATTTTAACCCGTTGAGAGCCTGAGCTGAAGACCCAGCTAGGCTATGCTTGCATGCCTGACCCATCGAAACTGTGAAGATAATAGACGTGTGTTGTTTCAAACTGCTGAGCTGGAGGTAATTTGTGAACTCAGCAGTAGATAACTAATACACATGGGCGAGGTAACAGTAGGGAGGAGAGTTTTTCAGGGGGTGTGACTCTGGAGGACACTTCCAGAGTACACTGGTTTCCCTGATGGCTGCTTTTCATGTGGCCATAGGAAAAACAAACAAACAGTTATGGCATTGAAATTTCACACTGACCATCCCACACATAAACACAGAGTATCTTTTTGTTGCAGTGACTCCCAAACTTCAACATGCTTCCACATCACCTGTAAGGTGTGTGAGACCCGATGGCTTAGCCCCACCGCCAGTTTCCAGTCCAGCATGTCTGCAGTGGGGCCTGAAAATTTGCTTTTTTAACAAGTTCCAGGTGAGGCTCCTGCAGCCCCCTGGGGCCCCACTTAGAGCACCACTGCTCTATGCTAAGATGAAGACATTCTAGTTATTTTTAATACTAGATTTCTATAGCCAACCATTTCCCCGATTTGACATGAAGACATTTCACCAACATTTTTTAAAACCAGGTTAAGATAAAAAGAAGGAATGGAAATGTGATATACCTTTGAGTAATCCAAAGCGCTTTTCCCTCTCCGAGTAGCCATCTCAGAACCTGTATTTGGGTGGCATGGTGGAAGACAGGCAAAAATGCTGCTGCTGCTGCCTTTAAACACAGGTTACAGGTCAATGCAGTGGCCCGTGGGACCTGCATGTTTTCCCTATCTGCAATCACCGCCCACGTCCCAGGTGTTAGCAGTCCCTGCAGCATCGTCCATCCATGGGACGCCACTCCAGACCCTTGGACCCAGGTGGCAGAAGCTCTAGCAGTGCTGAGGAGCTTTGAAGGAGCGGAAAGTGCTCTACCTGGACCAGTCCCGACAAATCGCTTCATCATGAACCCTTCTGACACACAGCAAGGACATCCAACTGGGAGCAAAAATGAAGTCTTGACTGAGATTTGGGAATCCGCGGAGATTCCATCATACACACATCCCCAAAGACTGACATTTAAAACAGGAAACAAGGGTCCCATCCTTGCCAACAGAAGCGAAATTCTGCAGGAATCGTGTGTGTACCTCAGAGCAAATTGAGAGATGGGGTCAGCAGAGGGAAAACACTCTTGATGTCATCATGAATACCAACTGGAGGCTGCTTTGGATTTCAGTTCTACAGGAGCAGACTGAATGTTATTTTAGGATATCATTGAGGAATTATTCGGGAGAACTCAGCATTATCATGTTATCTAAAATGATCCCAGTTGCTCATGCTGGTCATAAAGTTTGCTAGTAATCTGGACGGGGGGGCGGGTGGGAGAGGGCGGTGGGGGAACCATAACTGCGGACATCTGTTAAAATTGAGTATGAGAAGACTGCCTTGTCTTTATTATTTTGCTCATGACACAATCCTGAAAGAGGGGAACGGAGCGGTTATCGGAGTAAATGGCTATTTATATGCAGAACGTAGGTGTGCTTCGACTTTGCATTCAAAAATAAAAATGAGTGATCTTTTCCATTAAAACAGTGTGGGTCACCCCCGGCTGCCAGCTTTTATGCTTTTACTTATTTATTTATCTTCCCCAAGGAGGCGCAGGCACTTTGCAGGCCTTTCCCAAGCTGCCGTAATTGATGGATAGTTGGATTTCTTTTAATTCAAGTAATGCCGAGTGTCTGCAGTTTTGGTAATCGGATCCTACCAGCTTTAGAGACCACTGCCAAAATATTCAGAGCACAGAGGTTTGGCAACGTCATTTAATCATCGCAAAAGGATTACAGAGTGCAAAATAAGCCCCCAGACAGCTCGGAGATGGGCCAATTCAGAAACCTAGTCGGGCTGGGGAGCTGCTGAGGCTTGCTCCCTCTCCAGGGCCCTGCATCCCTGCTCTCCTTTACCTCAGCTAAGGCTTTACCTAACCACCTTCACCCTGGCTGAGGCTCCATCCTCAGGAGAGAAAAGATGTCAAGGTGGATGGACTTCGGATCAGAGAAATAAACAGTGTCTGATCACACGTCAGGCTCTGGACTGGTCAATCCCAGACCAGGGTACCCAGATAATCCTGGTGTCGGAAGGGCAAGGCCACAGGCTGCCCGCTGAGAGCCTCTGATGGAGAAGCCAGATGGTGAATTTAGAAGCCATCCCTGGTCTCGTTCAAGGGAGACGCTGATGCTGTCTGTGATGTTTATTTACCAACAATAACACAGTCTGCGCCGGGAACAAACGTGTGTTCACCATGCAATAGACGCTTTAATGCAGGAAGGAAGGGTGATTTGTGACTGGATGGGGATCTGGAATCTATCAATGGCCACCCCAGCTTCAGAGGCCTCTTTCCATTCTGGGCCTGAGTCTGGAGGCTCCCAGGCTAAACCTTTGGTCCTCCTGCCCTAGATGGGGCGAGTTGGCAAGAAGCCCCCGAGAGGCCCACACCATTCAGAGGCCAAATGTGCTAAGTCCTTGGAACTCCCTCGCACGAGTTCCCGGACAAAGGAAACCTCTAACGCCAAACCCACCCCCACGCAGCACAAGTTTCTATTAAACAATCTGAGTCACTTTAACATAAAAAAGTGCAAAGGCAGACTCCTGTGTAAATCTGATTTGCCATGCTAGGCCAAGCTTATTTTATTACATACATTCTGCATTCTAAGAACTAGTAACTTCATATTGTAAACATTAAGCATACAGAGTTAAAGTTCAAGGCCACATTAGATCATTGATTGTCTCTTGTGTCGTGTATCTTTGGCTGGCCGAGATCAACTCGTAGTGTATAAATGCATAAGTTATATAATTATTATATAAAAAGGAAAAAAAAAACAAAAAAACAAACCACTGACTTGCATACTTCATTCTGACAAACGCACAGCGTTCGCGACTCAAAAGGAAAACTGGAGGCTGCCTCACCCCGACACCCAGGCAATTTCAGACTGGGGTAGCCGAGAAGGCTAGCGCTTACCTGACCCTGTGGAGAGCAGAGCCCCCCACCTAAGGATGAGGTCCTGAATGTTTCTTTTTAAATATCAGATAATTCCAGTTATGGTTTTTCTTTTGATAAACAAAACAAGACAAAAAGAGATGCATGATTTTGTTCCTGCGTTCTCCTACTGTACGTGCCCTGCCCCCACCACGCTGTGTCCTTCCTAACACTGGGTTTGGTACAACACTGACTGCACGAAGCCTCATGTCTCCACGACTCAGTTCTCCGTAGAACCGACACCATCCCAAGTCCAGTCTTCACGGCTCGAGAAGCTCCCTTCCCAGTCCGCCCCTCCTGCTTCCCGCCTCTTCCTCTGCTCCTCTGCCATCCACACCCACGCTCCCTCTCTCCACACACATGCTCAGCCCCACCCTGCGGCTCAGAGTTCCCGTCTTATCGTCAAGGAGTTGGAAGCCTCGGGTTGTTCTTCACATCCAATGGCAAGACTCTGGTTTCACCCAAGACAGCAGATGCCGATGAGTTCCGTTAACAGTGTCTATTGATGGGCCACCATAGTCTCCCTCTCCTCTTTTCTGTGTTTGATCTGTTTCTCTTTTTAAATACAGGTAGTTTTCCTTCCAATGACGTTAGAAATGGCATGTTAGGTCCAGACTGTGTGGTATCTATTGCTTGAGTTTAATCCCCCGCTTAATGCACTAGCAGGATTCCCACAGACTACTCTAAAGGCATATACACGTCTTCAGAACGTTTTCTTTGGCACTTGGCCCTTATGACGTCACGCTTCTACTTACAATGTCTTTACGAGGTCGGGCCACAGGCGCCTGCCGCGTACACCGGTAGCATCCTCTTTACCTCTGTAGTCACGGTTTAGAAAGTCCCTCCCGCTCAGTTTCTGGACCTCTCCCCCTGCCCCAGTCGAGCGTTCGCGTTTCCCTTGAGGCACTTCTGATTCGTGGTCTCGGATAAGAGTTTGTAGCAATGGATGGGTGTCTACACAGGTGCTGGGAAAGGCCTCTCCCGGGGGCTTTAGTAGTAAGTGCCCAGATGCGAAGGCATATGGCTGGCTGGGAGCCTCGCGCTGGGGTAGATCCCCCCCGTGGGTGAATTCCAGTATGGGTTCGGGGCAGCAAAAAAACTGGATGATGTCACGGGGAGGGCCGGAGGGTGGGGGGCCACAAAGTTCATCTTCTGCGGGTGGGCGTGATAGGAGCCCATGTAGGGGAGGTCCGAGGGGTACTTGTACAGGGAGGACTCCGGGGGGTGGGGCTGCAGGGCCTGGGCGATCCCGTGGAAGTCGAACTTGTAGGCGTAGCGCTTGCCGTGGACCTTGGTCATGATATTCTTGTCATAGTAGTAGCGGAGCGCCCGGCTGAGCTTGTCATAGTTCATGTTGGGCTTGCTCTTCCGCTCCCCCCAACGCCGTGCCACCTCGTCCGGGTCGGTCATCTTGAACTCCCCGTTGGTGCCCTCCCAGGTGATGCAGTTGGAATTCGAGCTGTCAGACAGAAGCTCCAGCAGGAACTGCCACAGCTGGATCTGCCCGCTCCCTGAGGAGGTGAGGAAAGGAAAGGAACATCCGTGAGAACACCGGTGTGCAAAGCTGTGTCCGACTCTCTGTGGGCCCGTGGACTGCAGCCCGCCAGGCCCCTCTGTCCATGGGGTTCTCCAGGCAAGAATACTGGAGTGGGGTTGCCATGCCCTCCTCCTCCAGAGCATCTTCCCAAACCAGAGTTCTGAACCTAGGTCTCCCACATTGCAGGCAGACTCTTTAGACCTGAGCCACCGGGAAAGCCCAAGAATACTGGAGCGGGTAGCCTATCCCTTCTGCAGGGGATCTTCCCGACCCAGGGGTCGAACCAGAATCCCTTGTGTCTCCTGCACTGGTAGGTGGATTCTTTACCACTAGCGCCACCTGGAAGGCCCCTCCCCAGAGTTCCTGTGTGTCCGTCCCTCTGGGTTGGGGTCACTGGCTGCTCTTGTCCCCCAGCACCATCCCCCTTTCTACATAGAATTGCCCTTGGCCGAATTGGAGCTGCCTCAACCCCCTCTCCGACCAGGTAGCCCAGGACCTGATGGACTGACAAAGAAATCCAGAGGTGAGCCCCCTGGCCTGAAAGAGGAACCAATTCTGTGATGCTGGTCCTGCCTGGGACTTAGCATGGATGGGGTCAGAGTGAAGCAAGGTTCCAGCTAAGGTCACATGTATGCACACACAGTTGCGCCTGACTCTCTGTGACCCCATGGACTGCAGCCCGCCAGGCTCCTCTGTCCAGGGGCTTCTCCAGGCGAGAATGCTGGAGTGGACTGCCATGCTCTCCTCCAGGGGATCTTCCCGATCCAGGGATCAAATCCACGTCTCTTATGTCTCCTCCACTGGCAGGTGGGCTCTTTACCACTAGCGCCACCTGGGAAGCCCAGCTAAGGCCACAAGTTTCCTTAATCTCTCCCCTGCCGGCTCCGGCATCCTCTCCCTCGAGAAGTACCCTTCGTGAATCGCTTGCCCAAGTATGCCCAGCCCAAGCTCTGCATCTAAGGAACCTGGCCTAAGATGATGATCCTTGGTGACGACCAGGCAGATCTAGAGGCTGATCCAAATCCTTTCGGGAATGCAAAGAAATCCCAGGGGGCAGAGTTCAAGTCGATTTCCTTCATTTCTGACTTCCTTAGAAGAGCAGCCAGGTCAACTTTGTGTTTTGGGGGTGAGAAGACTTAATTTTCCTCTTTTGTGAGACAGAAAGTGCCACTATGTGACTGGCAATAATGACTTAGTACCATTTATGTTGGCTAGGTCAGGTCGAATAATAAAAGTCAGATTTAGGAAATGAACGTCGAAAAGCTTATGGAAAACATAGAGACTGGAAGTAAACACCGTTATTTCTAACATAACATGGGGCTGGCACGCAGAGAGCCACTCTGTCAAAGCTTTTCCTAGAACGGAATCAACCCACTCAAAATGAGGAAGTTTAGAAAAAGAGTTGGCCATGTCTCAAACCAGATCACCCATTTCCAGTATTTAGGCAAATACATCATAACGGAAATCCATGTGTTGCCCCTGCCCTGCAACGCCAGTTGGGTTAAGCAGAGTTTTCAGATGAAAACACTGCAACCAACAAGTCCTCTTGGGAGCTCCAACTGAGTCAATAAGACCTCATTTGATACGGTGTCCACACAGCTCTCGTGATCCCACTGGGGGTCTAGTGATGCAGCTTTTAGGTTTTATTAAATTCAGAGAAACATCCAGGCACATCATTGTAACCTCTACACTACAATATTTAAGGATGATTGATGGCTCTCTTAGAGACAGAAGCATGCAAATACCAACATTCAGACTGTGACCAGGAGAAGCTAAGATGCTTTAAGCAGGTTTTAGAAGCTTTGAAAACAGGTAAGAGGCAGGTCTTTCCTCCCCAATTCCCAGATACCACCTTGGGCTTGTTACCAAAGAGATGCCCTTTTGTTACACTATGAGTAAATACCAACAGATACGATAAAATGATTAAAGGAACTCTGCCAACTCTTCAGGGAATTGATGAAACATAAAAATCAATTATAAATGTTTTCTCTAAATCCTGTCCACAAGCTCCCATATAAACGGCCCAGCTCATAAATCTTTGTTTCCACATTGGCTGTATGCAGTGGATATGTTTGTGAATCTATCCATACGATAGCATCGTGAGAAAGGTCAGTCTTTTCTGAATACATTCTGGAAAATCAGCATTTTTTCACTCTAGCAACACATTTGAAATGTATTAACAGCTTGTAGTTCATCGCAATGTAAAGTCTTCGCTTTTTGGGGGCCACATAGTCAAACTGTTCTCAATCAACTTTTGCTGCCCCCAACATTTCATTAATATGGATTTTTAAAAATACAAAGAGCAGTTTGAGAAAACCATATGGTTTTAGTATATATATTGTAACGAAAGGATTACTACTTGAAAAAAAATTTCCATATATGACTTGGGAATAGGGAAAAACATGGATTTTTGATTTAAACAATCTAACATATGTTTCAATATAAACACACAGAGTTGTTTGAAAATAGATATTCACTGTCAACCTCCTCCCATAGAGAGCAATCCCACAGATTTTGTATAAAATACACAGATTTTCCTAAACAGTCAAAATTATACTTGTCATCTCTTCAAACCTTGGCACTGTCTCTTGGGAACCTGTCCCTCTCACTTCTTTTATAAAAGTGTGTCAGAGAAAAAAGGCAGAGAAGAGTGTTTTCTCATTTCTCCTGTTTCTAAAGAACTAGTTAGTCGGGGGCTAAAGTTCATGGTTAGAGACTGAAAGGTCAGAGGATGGATGAGGAATCTCTCCTTTGACTATTTTACCCATCAGCCCTTAAGACACAGGGGTTTGGACCTCTGAGCCTTTCAAGGGTATATGGGAGTAAGACATCTGTAAAACAAAATTCATCTGCTTTCTTACCAAAAAATAAAAGCCATAAACGTAAATCAATTAATGTTTAAATTGTTGTTAAGTCACTAAGTCTTGCCTGGCTTTTTGCAACCTCATGGACTGGAGCCCTCCAGGCTGCTCTATCCAAGAGATTTCCCAGGCAAGAACACTGGAGTGGGTTGCCATTTCCTTCTCCAGGGATCTTCCTGGACCAGGGTTCGAGTCCCCATCTCCTGAATTGGCAGGGGGATTCTTTACCTCTGAGCCACAAGGGAGCCCTACTGTTTAAGCAGACGTTATCGAACTCATCATTATGTCAAGCTCATTAACTCTTCAACCTGATGTAACAATACCCACTGCCTTCACAGTCTAGAGCAGATCTTCTTGCTCTGCTCGAATTCTCAAGGAGGCACAATATTTGCTGAGGAGTTACAGTCGATGGTAAATTAAATGAGTTATTCATGGCTATAGAATTTCAAAAGCCATTTATTAAATTTTTCTTTTACCGTGAAAACAGTAACACTGTGCGCTAAAGGTGTGTATTGCTGCTGCTGCTGCTAAGTCGCTTCGTCATGTCGGACTCTGTGCGACCCCATAGATGGCAGCCAACCAGGCTCCCCCGTCCCTGGGATTCTCCAGGCAAGAATACTGGAGTGGATTGCCATTGCCTTCTCCGAAGGTGTGTATTAGAAGATAGAACAGAGATTCCAAAACACGAATACCTAAGATTTAGGTCGTCTACCTTGATAGTATATTAAAAAGCAGAGACATTACTTTGCCGACCAAGGTCCGTCTAGTCAAGGCAATGGTTTTTCCCGTGGTCATGTATGGATGTGAGAGTTGGACTGTGAAGAAAGCTGATCGCCGAAGAATTGATGCTTTTGAAATGTGGTGGTGGAGAAGACTCTTGAGAGTCCCTTATACTGCAAGGAGATCCAACCAGTCCATTCTAAAGGAGATCAATCCTGGATGTTCATTGGAGGGACTGATGCTAAAGCTGAAACTCCAATACTTTGGCCACCTCATGCGACGAGTTGACTCACTGGAAAAGACTCTGATGCTGGGAAAGGTTGGGGGCGGGAGGAGAAGGGGACGACGGAGAATGAGATGGCTGGATGGCATCACCGACTCTGTGGACATGAGTTTGAGTGTACTCCGGGAGTTGGTGATGGACAGGGAGGCCTGGCGTGCTGTGATTCATGGGGTCGCGGAGAGTCAGACACGACTGAGCGACTGAACTGAACTGAACTGAACTGAACTGAAGAGTGGGTATCTCACCAGCCAAACCAACAAGTAAAAGCAGAAGCTCTTTTCAGACCAACTGTCCATCCAACAGCCTCATCACCTGCACCTCAAGAATCACCTTTGTTGGGAAAAAAAAAGGAACTCTTTACATCTCTTTTCTCCTCTATCCTGATAACCTTCTTTGAAACATCAGTAAAGAGTAGCTACTTCTGTCCTAGGTTTGTCCAGCGTAATTAAAAAGGCAAGATTGGGGAGAGGGGGAATCCAAGCCTGCTGGCTGCCCACTTACAGGAAGGCCCAGTGGGATGAGGGGTCTGGGGCGTGGCTTCGAAGAAGACAAAAGGCAAGCCTTTAACTCTGGGAGAGGACTGTTGTCTCCGATTCAAAGAAAAGACGACGGAGGCTAAAAAGGGAGGGGATATATATATATATACCTATGGCTGATTCATGCTGAGGAGGGGATACATGTACACCTATGGCTGATTCATGCTGAGGTTTGGCAGAAAACAACAAAATTCTGCAAAGCAGCTATCCTTCAATAAACAAATGAAAAGAAGAGAAACACCGTGGCGCAGAGGTATGAACTGGGCAACAGAAAAGGGCAAAACATCTGAACGGTTTATAAACCACAGAGAAAAGCACAGCTGGGAGTGACTCAGCAGCCGCGGGGCAAGCAGGAGGGGCGGTCCCAAGGAGGGCCCTCAGCCCCCAGCTGATGGAGGGAGAGAGCCGGAAATAAAAGCAGGGGGGCCCAGCAGGCACCGTGGGGGCCGACCTTCGGGCTTTCTGCAGTAGCTGGAGGTGCTGCAGAAAAACCCAAGTGCACAGCCTGGACCCCCCCCCGCCCCCGCACCACATCAAGATGAGGGCGGCAGGCGTGTGTCCCAGATGGAAGACTTTGTCAGGGCTCAGGGTGGCTCAGACAGGACTGGTAGCAGGTGGGTGGGTGGGGGGAGAGGAAAGCATGGGGGGCTGGCTGGAAGCACCCCTTTGGAATCGGCACCGTTGCAGCTGAATCCTGGCTCTGCCTCTTAACGGGACTTGGGGAGGCTTGCCCGGCTGTCTGTGCCTCAGTGTCCCTGTCTGCAGAATGGGGTGATGCAGTACTATCAACATGGTGGTGTTATAATACTGCCTTGCAGGATCACCATGAAGATAAACTCAGTGCATGAGTGCTCGGATCATGATCTGTCTGAGCTGGAAACCAGGGTTGAACGCAAGGTACCTCCCTTGCCTACAAACAGGAGACACCAAAGGAAACCAACCACCCTCCTTCCTCCCAAAAAATTGCAGGCTGGTGGGACAGAAGCTGGGAATGGTGGCGTTCCTACAGCTGGCCAGTGTCACTGGAAGCTGACTAGTACAGGCATCATTCTGAAGACTTTGCATGTGTTTAGTTAATCCCTCGCTTCCCAGAACTGTAAGACAGCTCACGGCACGGAAGAGGAATCAGAGCCCCAGAGGCACAGTGACTGATCTTGCCAGAGGTCAGCAAGGGCTGGAACCCGGACTCCAGGCTTGCTTTCAGGCCTGTGTTCTACACACACCGCTACAGGCCCTTCGGGTCCTTTGTCCCCTCCCTAGACCTGCGGTTGGTAAGTCTCAGTAGAAGACTGGACACTCCCACCTCCTGCTGCTGCTGCTGCTGCTGCTAAGTCGCTTCAGTCGTGTCCGACTCTGTGCGACCCCATAGACGGCAGCCCACCAGGCTCCGCCGTCCCTGGGATTCTCCAGGCAAGAACACTGGAGTGGCTTGCCATTGCTCCCACCTCCCATCCAATGCCAAAACAGCCCTAACACTGGTCTCTGGCCCTGCCTGGAACAGGTTCCACTTTCACGCTCACCATTAAAGACTCCCCAGTGAGCCCCAAGGGAGCCAGTGAACTCCTGTTCTCAAGAAAGCACTTTCCGGACAGGCAATTTCTGTTTATCACAGGAGCCACAGTAAACACTCAGCCACCCTGATGGGATGTAAAGGGGGTGGTGTCGCTAATATCTGATCCAGGACTTCATAATGCAAGGAAACACTCGTCTAAGCAGGAGAAATGTGGTCCACGCTGCACACCAAATGCATATTTGGGAGGGAGATGCGGGGAGGCTGTTATCATTTTGGGCGTTCACATCATATGAGGTCATCTTTTCATTTAAAATGGTTTCTAAAGTTTGCATTGTGTGGAGAGCAGAGGCAGCAGTCTCAAGTGGTGAAGGATTTATTTTTCAGAGACTGGGCAACCAGAAC
Organism: Moschus berezovskii; assembly: GCF_049115385.1. Taxonomy (NCBI): domain Eukaryota; kingdom Metazoa; phylum Chordata; class Mammalia; order Artiodactyla; family Moschidae; genus Moschus; species Moschus berezovskii. The sequence goes on from NC_142460.1 coordinate 8,826,496, forward strand.
CAAAGAGGAAGAAGTGTTCTCATTAACAGGAGGATAAAAGACATTCTCCTTCTAGGAGGGGGGACGCCTCATGAATGTAACTGACACACAGCCTAGGGCGAGACAGAGAAAGTGAAAGTGTTAGTGGCTCATTTGTGTCCGACTCTTTGAGACCCCATGGACTGAAGCCGCCAGGCTCCTCTGCCATGGGATTTCCTAGGCAAGAATATTGCAGTTGGGTGCCATTCCCTTCTCCATGGGATCTTCACCACCCAGGGATCAAACCTGGGTTTCCTGCAAGTCACCTGCACTGCAGGATGATTCTTTATCATCTGAGCCACCAGGGAAGCCCAATTCATTATAAACTAAGTAAGAGAAGTCTTTATCTTCAAGTCAGAAGTTGGATGTTGGGATTTCCCTAGCAGTCTGGTGGTTAAGAGTTTGCCTTCTAATGCAGGGAGAGTGTAGGTTCAATCCCTGGTCAGGGAGCTAAGACTCCACCTGCCAAAAAAACCCCACCCCAAAACATAAAACAGAAGCAATGTTGTAACAAATTCAAAGAAGACTTTACAATGGCCCACATTAAAAAAAAAAATCTTAAAAAAAAAAAAGTTGGATGTTGCCACTTTCCCCGGACCCAGCGGACACAGTCTTAGTGGAATAAAGTGCAGCCTTGGCTCACGATGCCAGCGCTGCTATTAGGTACCAAGACATCTTCCATTTCCCCAGGCCAGTGAGTGCTCCTTGCTCTGCCTGCAAGTCTCTATACCCACGGTGGGCATCCGCAGGTACTAAGCCCTCTGCGAAGGGGCCACAGCTCTCTTTGGCCCCAAGTCACCAACCAGCGCCACCTTTATGTGTGACACCATGGGCACAGACCTATATATATTTCCCCTAACCCGTCTGGGTGGGTGAAAGGGCCGCTCCAGTTTTGTTTAGTGCCGCTGGGCAGGCTCCTGCCCTCTGTCCTTGACTGCAGCCGCATCCCAAGCACCGCAGCTGTTCGAATGGCAGTCCTTCCTTCCTGTTCTCTGGGTCCTCATTCTCCAAGAGCTCCCTCTTCCACACTCGCCCAGTGGCAGCGGAGGGGCCGGAAAACATTAAAGCAGGTTTTGGAGGCAGAGTCGGGGTTCAAATCTGGCCTCTCTTGTGGTGGGCTGCGTGACCCAGGATTAGTTAGCTCATTCATCAGCACCTCCGATTCCCCTTCTGTAGGAGGAAGACCATGGTGATCCGAGACAAGCATTTGCCCAGGCGTGATATGGCTGGGGCGGGAGGGGAGCTATTGGACTGTTATTTCACATTATTGTATGAACGTTCCCAGAGCTTTCCAGCTTCCGCCCTTTCCCCCTTTCTAATCTCTCCTGAATGCTCCTGCCAGATTAGTCTTCCTGAAGCCTGACTGATAATCATCATCTCAAAACACAGTAATGGTTTTTATGTGACTGGTTATGGATGAAGGTGGAAGAGGAGAGTGAAACAGCTGGCTTAAAATGCAACACTCAAAAAGCTAAGATCACGGCATCCAGTCCCATCACTTCATGGCAAATAGATGGGGAAAAAATGGAAACAGTGGACTTTTTTTTCTTGGGCTCCAAAATCACTGCAGATGGTGACTGAAGCTATGAAATTAAAAGATGCTTTCTTCTTGGAAGAAAAGCTATGATAAACCTAGACAGCGTATTAAAAAGCAGAGACATTACTTTGCCAACAAAGGTCCGTCTAATCAAGGCTATGGTTTTTCCAGTGGTCATGTATGGATGTGAGAGTTGGACTGTGAAGAAAGCTGATCACCGAAGAATTGATGTTTTCAAACTGTGGTGCTGGAGAAGACTATTGAGAGTCCCTTGGACTGCAAGGAGATCCAACCAGTCCATCCTATAGGAAATCAACCCTGAATATCCACTGGAAGGACTGATGCTCAAGCTGAAGCTCCAATCCTTTGGCCACTTGATGCGAAGAACTGACCCACTGGAAAAGATCCTGATGCTGGGAAAGATTGAAGGTGGGAGGAGAAGGGGACAACAGAGGATGAGATGGTTGGATGGCATCATCAGCTTAATGGACATGAGTTTGAGTAAGCTCCGGGAGACAGTGAAGAACAAGGAAGCCTGGTGTGCTGCAGTCCATGGGGTCACAGAGTCAGATAAGACTGAGCGACTAAACAACAATGGAGGCAGCGTTAATGGAAGCTGAGCACATGTGTAAGAACAGACACAGTCACCAGGTGGATGCTGAGGAAACCTGCGTCCGTGGAAGCTCCTTGAGAGTCAAGGAGAGTATCTTGTTACTCCTTGCAGTCATTTATTTGGCAAATAATTTTTGAGCACCTGGTCTATGCCTGGATTTAATGCAATAAACAAAACAGACCCTTTCAATTCTCAGCTGTTTTAAAAAATATGTACTGCACTAGTTACCATTAACTAAACTTCAGCGTCAAAGACACAGAACTCCCAATAATGATATTTTACGTTTTCCAAAGCAGAGATTCCCTTGTGGGGATCTACACAGAATCTACATTTTCCCGTTTCTAACACCATTTTGGCCTCAACGTTTAGGAAATACACATTCCAGCTGGGATTTCCAACATGCCTGTGACATCTTGGCATCTGAAGTTGCTGTTGAGAATATGCAGCATATGCTGTGCATTTCTGAAGTGGATGCCAGCACAGCTGGTTCTGACCCGAACACAAACAAATCAAACAATCTGGCTGGCACCGAAGCATGGTGACAGGTGACAGTTCTTGGCAAGGGACGGGTTACAAATGGGTCGATTAAGAATCTGTGCTTTCTTCTGGCATCTGAGTTCAGACACAGGCCATTTGTTGACGACGAGCCTAAGTTTGAAGTCTTATGGTTGTCATTAGGTTCTTTTTTTTTTTTAAGATATTATTTTATCTGCTGTGTGATGGGCTGAAGAGTGGTTCTCCTCCCCGCTAACTCATATGTTGGGTTTGTTCAGTACGTTGGAATGTGACATCATTGGGAATAGGATCTTTAGAGGGGTAATCAAGTTAAAGTAATGTCATTTGCCCGGCGCTAATCCAGTTTGACTGGGGTCCTGGCAGAAATGGGAGTTTGGGCACAGAGATACAATACAGACGTAAGGAGATGCAGGCAAAGACGGCCATCGGCAGGCCAAGGAGAGGTCCTGGACAGATTCTTCTCCATGGCCCACAGAGGGAAAGAACCCTGTCAACTTGATTTTGGACTTCAGGTCTCTAGTACTTCCCGGGTGGTGCTAGTGGTAAGGAACCTGCCTGCAGATGCGGAGACTTGGGTTCGATCCCTGGGTTGAGAAGATCCCCTGAAGGAGGGCATGGCAACCCACTCCAGTATTCTTGCCTGGAGAATCCCCATGGACAGAAGAGCCTGGTGGGTCGCAAAGAGTCAGACATAACTAAAGGGACTCAGCACACACGCATGCCTCTAGAACCAGGAGACAATAAATGTCTGATGTCTAAGCCCCCAGCCTGTAGAACTTGGTCAGAGCAGCCCTAGGAAGCCGAGACAACTTGGATTAGTAAGGATGCTCTTCGCTGAAGCTAAATCTTAAGTTTATAACCCAACCCTTTTATTTGCCATTTAGGCAAGTACTCCAGTGAAACCTACAACTTAAATTTGTTCAGTGGAAGGGATTTCTTTGCCTATACAAGTTCAACGTTCAAAATAGCTCCTGCCCAAAAGATAACTTTGTAAGAGCAAAACCATCAGCGGTGTCTCACCTGGATTTGCAAGGCGGCTACTTGTGGGTCCAAGAATCTGGTAAGGATCTGCAGCAGAAAGAAAAGACATGGTTGGGAGCAGGTGGGATGCAACTGCAGGAATGATGCTGATCTGCTGGTGTTTTCAGATTTGAGAGCTGAAAATGCCTCACCAAAGTCCCCCAGCACCACTTCCTATACTAGAGACAATGTCATATGGGTCTGAGACAGGCTTCAAAGTAAAGATCTCCAAGCTGGTGGCTGAGCTCAGATTTGGTCTGGGGTTCCTGACATCCAGTCCAGGCCTCTCTCCATCCCAGAACATAAACAGGGCAAATGTCCTCAGTCCCCCACGGTCCCCAGGACAATACTGGCTGCGTTGCTCAGCACGCTGGCAGCAGAAACATTCCACTGCATTTCTGGGCTGAGGTTGTTGTATGTGGCCTGGAAGGTAAAGTCATAATTCCCAGGACACAAAGAAGCTGGGTGCAGATGGAATGTGTTTTCCATATTTACTGCATAGATTTTGTAAATGGATTAGCAGAAACTCAATCATTTCCAATTGAGCAGACTGGTAGTTTGGTGCCCGTTTTAAATATGCAACAGTCCTAAAGAAGACAAAGGAACATGACTTTCACTTAGAAAGTGACACGTTTTAGAAAGGTGCTGCCAGACCCTTTTCTTCTTTTATGACCATCAAGAGGTGCCCTGAAACATACCGAGCTGCGGACGCTGGTCTTCAGTTTTGGGTACTGTGGAAGGAGATGGCTGAGCAGCTGAAAATCCAAAAATGAAAGAGACAATTAGCCGTACCTTGTGTGGACTACTAGATTTTGGTGCCGCTGTTCATCATTCCACCAATTATCTCAGTTATGAATACAGGAGTCCTACTCTTATGATAAGAAGCATCTTAGGGTAAGGAAAATTTTTCCTTTTCAACAAAATCAAATGCAGACACAGTAGCAAAACAAAGGCCCTCTAACTTCTTTTAAACATTTATTTGTGCCCCATTTTTTCCAAAACTTAAAAGAAAATTTGAGATGGTTTACAAAACAAATTAAAATGAATCGCCCTCTAAAATAAATAGATAAAGGGAAATTACTAGGAAAATAAAATAAAGCAAGGAATACTTTAAACATGGCCAAGATTGGGAAATGACCTGGCATTTAATCCATACTCAAAGCATCCCATGACACATGTATTTCTTCATGTGGAAATACATCACCTTGTTCACTTCTTTCTGTTAGAGAAATATGTCTAACCCCCAAAGGGAATGAATCATTGCATTTAAAGATCAGTTGCACTTTGGGGCCAAAGGGACACACATGTTGTATGTTGAAAAAGCACAAACTGGCTAAAGAAATGATCATTTCCTCCATCAAGAGTTACCCACTGCCTGGTGATGAGAGGGTTCAAGGCAGCAGGAATTGACACCGTACCTTTCGACTGGGGGGCAGGGTGGCCGTGGCTGGTCCAGGCAGATCTCCTGGGTGGTTCGTAAGGTAAATCTGTAAAGACAAATAAAATGACTAAAAGATCAATGATGTGGCTTGATAACAGCTATTTTGTATGCCGTTTGAAGTTTGTGTTTATTACAATATGTGAGAAAACCCAGTGATCCAAAGAAACATTCAACCTGGGTTTCACGAGATTTATGTTTTATTTACAAAAGATAACTTCTGTATCTTTTATCGATCTAACCCATTTTCAACCGTTCACCTGAAAACTCCCATGGACAGATTGTCTCAGAGCTGGTGGACTCCCCTAAAATAATTCACTGCAATCATAGTCAAGGCCGCACCGGGTTTCCTGCAATGTATTTGTCTGGCTTCCAGCTTGAGCTGACGACCCCGTTATGACGCGCACGGCCTGTCTGAAACACAGCCTGCGGGACTGATGAATGAACCGATACCTGCTTGAGGCCTGACCCTAAATCCACCAAACGGCATCCGTGTTCCTTCCCCTTCTTCCTTGGAAAAGAGTACTGCCTTCTTTATGTGCCACCTGCCTCTCTCAGCCACCCCTCCTTCCCCCTCACCCACTTTTATTAAATCAGTCTTAATGGACTAGCTCTTTTTCTGTGCAAATGTCTACTTTTTCTCTGGCTGCAAATGAATTTAGGATTTCCCTAAAAGGAATCGCATGAAGTCGTCGGTGAGAATGAAATAGTATTGCCCCCGAAACATATTAGCAGTGATCATAGAACTGAAGTATATGCCAATGATTTTTTTTTGTATTTATAATGTATTGTCGCTTGTCCCATAAACCTTCATCACACTTTGCATATGCAAATTGAATATTTTGGCACCCTCAGTGCAAGCTCGATGATGATTATGACTCTAGGTCGTTTCAAGCTTCCTTAAAAATATATTCCAGAAACGTTATTACGTGTGCTCTTCCCGACTGTGCCAAGGGAAAGCTAGTGTACATGCAGTCTTGTGACAGAGCCGCTTCACATCTGCGTCTTCTTGGATTGGTAGGTCTCGGTTCAATGCCACGTGTCACTGGGCCAGCTGAAAGCCATACCCAGGTCCTGCAGCAGGTATCCTGCTGCCAGACACCTGGAGAGGACTATAAACTCTCACGTGGAGAGATTTTAAACTTGGTTTAAAATTGGCCATTTGGTGGGTCTGTCTTCAAAAAGCTTGACTATGTTGCAAAAGACATGTCTCTCTCCATTTTCCTATCCCAGAGAGACAAGCATTGAAATGCAACGTGAAATCCAACACAGAATTGCCCTAATTTATTTGGTCTGTTTGGCTACGACCATCTTTCGACTGGTGTGGTCTGTGAAATCCTACTCTCCAGAGCTTTGGTTGAGCTCGATCACTTTCTCTGCTGCTGCGTACCACTCCCTCGCCACTGGCGTTTTTGTATTTGGGGACTGGAAGCGTTTCCCACCCAGTCCCTCAGATTCTCATTTTTCTGATGTTGGGATTACACAGGGGAATTAAATCTGCAGCTGCTATCAATTTACCACTAAATTTCAACTTACGTCGCTGGGGGCATTTGCACACGGATTCTCATCTAGTTGCATTTCGTCTAGAAAATGGTTAGCCAGAGTTTCAATTTGAGAGCTGTCTCAGAAAGAAAAATCTAGGAGGGCAATTGTAACAGTGTCTTAGCCCACTATAGGAGCAGACAGTCACACCAACAGGAGGGCTTCTATCTACAGAGTGAAAAAGCAAGAGAATCCAGAAATAGGTTCCAGGTCTTCGTTTCTCCATAGACCAGGAACACTGGTAACGTCTGGGAGCTTGTTATAAATGCAGAATCTCACTCTAGATCTACTGAATTAGAACCTTCATTTTACCAGATTCTTGTAAAAAAAAAAAATAGAGGTACCATATGATCCTGTAATCCCACTCCTGGGGATATGTCGGGAGAAAACTATAATTTAAAAAGAACACCCCACTGTTCATAGCAGCACTATTCACAACAGCCAAGACACGGAAGCAGCCTAAATGTCCAGTGACGAACAAACGGATAAAGAAGACGCGGTACACACGTGCAGTGGAATACTGATGCTGTTAGTTGCTAAGTCGTGTCTGACTGTTTTGCAACCCTGTGGACCACAGCCCGCCAGGCTCCTCTGTCCATGGGATTTCCCAGGCAAGAATACTGGAGTGGGTTTCCATTTTCTTCTCCAGGGGATCTTTCTGACCCAGGGATCAAACCTGCGTCTCCTGCATTGGCAGGTGGATTCTGTACCTGAGCCACCAGGGAGACCACACAATGGAATATTACTCAGCCAGAAAAAAGAGTCAAATTATGCCATCTGCAGTAACATAGATGGACCTAGGGATTATCACTCTATTCAAGTAAGCCAGACAGAGAATCCCAGGGAAAGAGGAGCCTGGTGGGCTGCCGTCTATGGGGTCACACCAGAGTTGGACACGACCGAAGCGACTTAGCAGCAGACAGAGAAAGACAAATATACGATATCACTTACATGTGGAATCTAAAAAAAAGATGATACAAAGAAGCTTATATACAAAATAGAAATAGACCACAGACATAGAAAACAAGCTTATGGTTTCCTAAGGTGGGGGAGGGATAAATTGGGAGATTAACATATACACACTACTCAAAATAAAACAGAGAACCAACAAGGGCCTACTGATTAGCACAGGGAACTGTACTCAGTATTTCGTAAAAACCTATAGGAGAAAAGAATCAGAAAAAGAATATGTGTGTAGGTATATATATGTATATACACACACACACATATATATATATATATATAAAACTGAATCACTTTTCTGTACACCAGAAAATATCATGACATTGTAAACCAACTACTTCAATTTGAAAACAAGATCTCACTTGACTTGGCTGTATGCTGAAGTTTGAGAAAGACTTTTCTAGGCAAGTTCCATTTTTCTTCTCTACAAACCCGTGTTTCTACAGATAATTATTTCAGATACGCCATCTGAGTCTGTGAATGCCAATACATGAGGACAGAGTTCCAGATCGCATGCTTTTGCCTGAAACATGACAACACAAATGGGCTCAATAGCCAGCGTCAGTCGGTGAGTCTGCTACCGTCTTAAACACAAGAAGACTGCCCGTGAAATGTACCTGAAAGAGAGCAAGCACCAAGCCAGGAATAGAAAAATAGCTTGAAACTCTTTCTTCATGAAGTCCTTCTTAGAGTGCACAACCGTGTCCCATCCTGCCTCGAAAATCAGTCAGGACCTGAACAACTCCAAGCCTGATTCTTAGCCAAGAAACCTGAGATGTTTACATGAACGATGATTAATGTGCTCATGAGCATATTGCCATGGAAGATAAGTGGAGTTTTGTTTTTGTTCATGAAATTCTGCCCCGGGGCTGTCTTATCAGCTACTGATCATGTGCTGTGGGGGCCCTGAGTCCCCTCCTGTGGGATGTGACACTGGGGAATGTTGAACCAAGCCTCGCTGAGACGAGAGACGACCATTTCAGTGACCTCGCCAGCAGCTACACCACCTCTAAGCAGAGCCAGTTTCGAGCAGTTCTGCTCCTTGGCCACTTGAAAAATTATGACACCGTGCACATTAGCTATTTGCCCCTGATGGATTAGTAGATCATAAGACTTCGAATAAAAACACAGTTTACATGTCACTTTTGGTGGTCATTTCAACTCACCCTTCATTTTTCTTCCATTTTGATCTTCAAGGCCATTAGCTCATACACTTGGCAGAAGGTCTGTGCCAGAGAAGGCTGCTTTCCGGCATGGCTTCTGCTCTTTTTATTTCTTTAACAGACTGTGTTTTAAAACTGAGGTTTATAAGACCCATTCCAGAGGCAGCTGAAGGTACCAAAGAAGTATGTTCTCTGCCATGATTTAGACCAAAAACCATGAAGCTACAAAGAAGGAGTGTGACTGGTGCTGGCTCCCTCACCCCAGCACCTTTGCTTATGTCCTGGGAATTAAGATAACTGTGAGGCTGGAGCAGACTCTTCAGAGTCCCGTGCACTGCAAGGAGATCAAACCAGTCAATGCTAAAGGAAATCAACCCTGAACATTCATTGGAAAGACTGATGCTGAAGCTTAAGCTCCAATACTTTGGCAACCTGATGCAAAGAGCTGACTGATTGGAAAAGACCCTGATGCTGGGAGGGATTGAGGGCGGGAGGAGAAGGGGACGACAGAGGATGAGATGGCTGGATAGCATCACCGACTCAAAGGACATGAGTTTGAGCAAACTCCGGGAGAAAGTGGAGGACAGAAGAGCCTGGTGTGCGGCAGTCCATGGGGTTGCAACGAGTCGGACATGACTTAGTGACTGAAGAGCAACGACAAGATCAGTTCCTGATTCTGAATGAGACTCCTCCCCACCGTTGCTCCCTCCTCTAGACATCAGTGATGTAGGGCAGCATCCTTGCTGTCCCTCTTGCAAGATTAGGTTCACCAAGTTTTATGCTCTCTTTTCATCAGGTTCACTGAACAGCCCCGCTAGCCCTCTTCAAGTCCAGCCTCCACTTTAAAGGACCAGAACTTGGATCGTGAGAGGGCTTACCCTCCCTCTGCAGGATCCATGCCACATGTACGAAGCAACTCTGGAGGTCCCTGGCTGTGGTGGATGTGAAAGGATGGATTCCGCCTGCTCTCAATGAGCTTGGATGCTAACGGCAAAGACACCAAGACCAAGAGATATGGCCCCAAACCAGTCTCTGAACTCCCACTCAATGCGCGGGACTTTAGAGTAAAGCTTGCTACCCTCTGCCGTTCTCCTCCAGCTCTCCCTACAGTCTTCTAAACTCCTCTGTCAAAGGCATGGAGATCTGGGGGTGGGGGGGGGAGGCGCGTTTCGCCTTCCCTTCTCAACCAGCTTTGCAGGTCTGTGGTTATAGCAGAGTCAGGGCAAAGGCAAGAATGCATTTTCAGCCATGTGCTGTGATGCAGGCTTCTCTGAGGAGACAGAGCATCAGCTGTGTGGTCTTGCTGTGGCTGGAGATGCTGACTGGCACTGAGCTGCAAGCCCTGAGGGAGGAATCAGATTCCAAGAAACGCCTGCGGAGCACCAGCTGCAAAGCCACAGTCAAGACTTCACTTGCAGACCCAAGATCCAGTCTCTTCCAACAGCATCCTAGATGCGTATCATGGTGCACGGGTGGCCATGGCGATGGAGGAGCGGGTAGGGTTACAGATCGTCCTGGGCTCACACCAGAGCTTTCACATACACTGCTCCCAAGATATCAGGCAGGGCTTACACCGCGAGGTCAAAAACCAGCCTGCAAGGTTCCCCAAGTCAGACTTGTCTCTATGCCCCTTGAGGCCTCAAGGGGCCATCATCCCCAAAAGGCATGCACTCAGCAGAAAAGGAGGGTGCCTCTGGGGAAGACGGGGAAAGGACTTCTGGTAATAATAACTGACTCCCAGAGAAACACATGTGATACTACGAAATGCAATCACAAAATAAGAATGTAAACGATCTGCCCATGTGCTACCATTTTCTGAGAGGAGTGGACAGACTCATCTATATGCTAATTCAACGGAGGGTTCATGAAAGAGCGTGCATTCTGAATCACGGCAGTTTGGAAAATAATAAATAGGAACGAGCACGGAAAGGGAGGGGGCTGAGGCACGAACAAAGGAGTATGGTGTCCATCGTGCGTGATCTTGTAAGGTCACCGGGCAGTCCCGGCTGATGGTGGGTGAACCGGAAAGGATGAAGCCACTGGACAGGGCAGGCCATAAAGGAATCCAGGATCGAATCGGGGAGACGGGCCGTGATAAGAGGAAAGAGAGGATGGGGTAGGCAGCCCAGGACTGGATGCTGGAGAAGGGAGGAAAGGGAGGAGGTGGGGACGGAGCACCAGGACGCTGGACGCGGCAGGACAGATGGATGGGAGGACGGAGCCCTCTGTCTCCGTGGGTGTGAGATCAGAGACATGGATGGATGCTGCAAACCAAGGGCGCCGGGGAACAGGAATTCAGGCCTCTATCCCCAAGGACCTCTCCCCAGGAAAGAGTCAGCAACCACCTCTTCTGAAAGAAACCCACTGACCACAGGTACACGGTCAGATTCCCAGGGACCCGCTCTCCCAATGACCCCTGCACCACCCATCTGCCCTCCCTGCCCCCTCCCAAGCCATCGTGAACTTCTCCAACTGTACCACTACACGGCCACCCCTGCAAGGCTGAGCACAGGTCCACCCCAAGTGTACAAACAAGTGTACTTTCCCCAGGTTCAAATCTCTCAGTCTGGCTGACAGCAAACAGCTCTCTGGCTCGTTCACTCTGATTTAAATTCTTCATAGATATCTCAAGACACCAATATTTACATCTCCTTTCAGAATCACAGTGGCAATCCTCAAAACAGGCATTTTGGTACAAATTGAGTCTCTTCCGAGTCATGCGTGGATGACAGATGGAAGGAAAGTGCGTGACCAGGGTTTCGCCAGGTGCGTGAGCGTTGGCTACCCTTGTGTCTCCCTGGGGTGGCCCAGCCATCCTCCCAGCCACTCTCCTGTCTGACACCTGGACACTCCAGATGGCGCTGATGAACCTACACGCCCAGCAGCAGTGGAGACTCAGACACAGAGAAGAGACGTGTGGACACAGTTGGGGAAGGAGAGGGTGGGACGGACCGAGGCCGCGGGGCTGCAACAGACGCGTCACCGTGGGTGACCCAGGCAGCCAGTGGGGAGTTGCTGCACAGTGCGGGGAGTCAGAACCTGGGCTCTGTGACGGCCTAGAGGGGCGGGATGGGGTGGGCGGTGGGACAGAGGTTCAGGAGGGAGGGGACATATCTGCACCCGTGGCTGACGCATGCCAGAAACCAGCATATCGGTGCAAAGCGACTGTCCTCCAATTAAAAACAAATTGAAAAAGAGGATATAAAAATATGAACTCTTACACTGTTGGTGGGAATGCAAACTAGTACAGCCACTATGGAGAACAGTGTGGAGATTCCTCAGAAAACTGGAAATAGAACTGCCATATGATCCAGCGATCGCACTCCTGGGCATACACACCGAGGAAACCAGAATTGAAAGAGACACATGTACTCCAATGTTCATTGCAGCACTGTTTATAACAGCCAGGACATGGAAGCAACCTAGATGTCCATCTGCAGATGAATGGATAAGAAAGCTTTGGTACATATACACAATGGAGTATTTCTCAGCCATCAAAAAGAATGCATTTAAGTCAGTTTTAATGAGGTGGATGAAATTGGAGCCAATTATACAGAGTGAAGTAAGCCAGAAAGAAGAACATCAATACCGTATATTAACGCATCTATATGGAATTTAGAAAAATGGTAACCTGAACCCTGTATAAGAGACTGCAAAGGAGACATAGGCATTTAGAACAGTCTTTGGGACTCTGTGGGAGAGGGTGAAGGTGGAATGATTGGGGAGAATGGAATTGTAGCATGTATATTATCATAAGTGACCAGTCCAGGTTCGACGCATAAATTTTCCTCTGTTCATTTCTTTGCAAAAAAAAAAGAATAAAACTTTATAATATTAAGAAAAGGACCTCTTCCAAATCCACCACACCCTCACATAGGGAAAAAAGGAGTCCTAGGGCCCACTGTTTTTTCTTTTGCAGTCAAGTGGCACATGGGGTCTTAGCTCCCCAATCAGGGATCAGACCCTTGCCCCCTGCACTGGAAGCGCAGAGTCTGACCACCAGACCCCCAGGGAAGTCAAAAGACCTACTGTTCTGTCTGTGAAGCAACATGTAGTCCTGACCATCACACTAAACCAACTCATGTGGCCCCACGACCCCAACACCAGCTCACAATCCTCAGCTTTTGCGACTCAGACACATCCATGAAATCTCTGCAGACAAACAAATGAGCAACCCTTGGCCAAAGGTTTACAGGCAGCTTCTGCTTCTGTGAGTATGGGTGGGAATTTCTTTAAATCACTTACAAAATCAGTATGATTTTCCTGTACTTCCCGTGACCTCCCAAAGGTGCATTTACTGGCAGTCAGCTCAGGCACGCCTAGACCCTGACACGTGCACTGTGATGCTCCTTTTCCAGTACAGGCTGTGAGGTCCTTTGGAGCCAGCCTAGATCACTGCAGACCCTGAGTCTTGTCCACGATTACGTGGTCTGTGTCAGAGATGACAAAGCACGTTGGCTGAGCTTTTCCACTGTGCTTTTCAGGAGGGACAGGGGAGAAAACTTGATGAGGGCAGAGGACAGAAAATCACCGGCTCTGTTGCAGTACCAGAGCGGTCCTCACCTGGAGAAGCATCTTTCCCTGTGCTAGTCAGCTCACTGGTCCCCCATCTTTTTCAATGGGGAGAAACAGTAACCCCAAGCTTGGTGCCTGGGACCAGCACAAACAGGGACTCGGGCAGCCTGGACAGATGCTAGAAGCTGAAGAGCGACAGCCTGGGTCTAGGAAGGAAGATGGGAGGAGTCCTACATCCACGTGCGAACAGGCAGAAACCATCCCACAGCCCTGAGTCACGATTCCTCAGCTATGAGGCTCACTCACGTCATCCAGCTCCTGGGGTTGTACATCCCAGTGAGGGCTTAGAAGATGGGACCAGGCTTGCCCAAGGCCACCCCCCTGCACTTCTCTACCTGGCAACACTCCATCCTCCTCTGGTACATGGCCCTTCCATTGCAGCGCACATAGCCCATCCCTTTCCTGGAGGGAGGAATTTAGTGAGGAATTCTTCTCCCTTCCTGCTCCCACAGCCGCTATCGTCAGAGGTGGAGCTTCTACTGCAAAATCAGTGCTTTAGGTTAAACATTCATTTCTGTCCCTCCAGCTCCAGGCACCTCACTCGTAAGGTTAAATATTACGCGTGTGAGTCTGTTCTAGCTCTAGGTGGCTTTACTGAAACATCTAGAGCTTTAGGCTGTGTGCCGTGGCTGGCACTCAGGAGGGTGGGTAGGTACCTGGGGAATGGCCAGGTTAGCTTTCTGAAGGCAGGGAGCTCTCTGAAGTCTGGCTGATCTTTAGATTCCCCAGCCTCTAACATCGTGCTTGGCATGAATAGGAACTTTGATAACTACTGATAGATTTTTTTTCATGAATGACACATAAATTAATAAGCTAATTGAGTCAACGGGAAAGACATAAAGATTCAGGTGTAAATATGATCGATTACACGCTTCTGCTCTGAAAGGCTGGCTCTCGTGACAGCTGAGAACTGGCCACTTGTGTTAGCCACTGGTTCCGGGCTATGGGATTAGGATGGACGGATGACACTATGTCCTTTCGTAAACTCGAAATCAGACGGGCGTCAGGAAAGACTTCTTGGCCCGTCTGTGTCTGAGAGCAGCTGGTGAATGGGCTGGCCTGCTTTTCAGCCTGCAGTTCAGGGAGGGACTGTCCCTGTGATCTCTGAGCGGAGAGGTCTGACTGATTCTAGGCTCCAGGTCCACAGAGGCAGAGTCAGACTGTTTAGGGCTCCCATCCAAGATCAGCTGGGTCACGTGACATAGGTCACGCATCTCACGGGACATCCGGGGATGTCTCTCAAAAAAAAAAAAAAAAGATGACACAGGGCTGTTTCCGTACCTGGCCTAGTTGTAATTCTTTGCGTGGCTTCGGGATATACTGAAGTATTTGGGAAAATAAAAGCTGCACCCCCTGCAGACAAAAGGAGAGACAGAACACGTGAAGGTCTTGCTGCCGTGATTGTCCCTCTCAGCAACAGTGCCTAGCCTGCTTTCCCCCTGACAACCGAGGGAGGCGGCCTCCTGGAACCAGCCACACCTGACCTGGGAACAAGGACGCGGGTCAGAAACCAGTGCTGAAGCTGGAAGGGATGCTCCACTTGGCATATAGGGTCTTGGGTTTGGATTATTCAGCTTCCTCCTGAAGCCCCTTCCTGTGTTTTCCATCCTCCCACAGCTTGCTTTATTAGAACAATTCTATGCTGGGTGTTTTCATTTTCAAATTGTATGAAAATCCATAAAACATTTTTACAGAGCCCTTGGAAAGTAGTACCAAAGAATTATAACTATTTTGCAAAGAATATATGGATCTAATTAAACATGAATTCACATCTCTGTTCACATGCCTGTCTTCCCTTTCTCTCTCTCAATCAACGCTCAACTTGTTAACGGACAAAATTCCCTGTTTTCCAGCTCAGTCCATTTGGAATGCGCTACCCTGCTTTTCGATTGCTTCTATGTTTAGCAAGGACAAAAATAATGAAATCAGAGCTTCCTTGACACTTTCATTCCCTGCTAAAAAGAATTTTTAAATGACTATGAAGTTATCTGGAAGTGTGTATTTTCAAAGCATTTCCTATGGGAGGGGAATTACTTTGTCTAAGGTGCTTGCTATTTCTGGCCACAAGGTTATGAAAAAGCTGATTGTGTAACCTACATCAGAAAAGTGTATGGTTAATTCAAAGCAATTTTTTAACTTCAGATTAAATACATAACGTTCTGAACATTGAGGGCCAGCTCAAGAGATCAACTAGCAATCCCTGCAATACTCAAGCTTGGACTCACTCATATTATATGTTTAAAAATAATACAGCAAATATTTGGGAAACGGCTGCATTTCTCTGTGTGGGTTGACCGTGAATTGGCTGGCTTGCTTATGAGGGGTTACTTGGTCCTTCCAACACTCGATGGTTTTCTCCCTAGCCTGGGGGTGGCAGAGGGTCCCGGGAAAATGATACAGTAGGGTTAGCAGCCTGTGGTCAGGCTTACAGTGTCTCCATCACAATGGAGAAAAGGGATACCACCAGGACCACATTCATCCACAGAAAGCCCAGCCTCTACTCTCAGCCTTTACTGGGAGGGAGAAGGGTTAGCCAGGAAGAAGCATCATGTTAAACTCTATCGGGCTCAGGCCAAAAATAAATAAATAAATAAATATTAATAAGATGTAGAATCAATAGTTAAGACATGGAATAGCAGGTATTTGGTTAGTCACTAATTTCAAATCTTCCAAAAATCATAACATAGCTTCCCTTGCAACAAAAGCTCCCCAGAGGTAACCAACATTCCCGCCTACTGCCTTTTGCAAACGTACAAGGTCTGTGCAAGACGATTCAAGTCAAATGGCCTAAAACTACCAAAAAGGGAAAAGTATAATACCTGCTTGTCCTAATAAATACTCCTTTAAGAATTAAAAAAAAAATTAAAGTGTTGCGTTCTCAGCCTTTAATTTTCAAAGGAGAAAAAGGAGGATGCGAAGGGCCCCTTTATACAGAGCATGCTTTAGTGTCTACAGTCAGCACAGGGCACACTGGAGCACGCAGAGGAGCAGACAGCAACCCAGCAAAGGGAGCTAAGGCTATGGCTGGAAGCTAATCCTGCATGTCTCCTGGTTGAAAGAAATCCTCTGACTGGTAAAGAAAGCAGGGAAGTATTCAGATACCAAAGAGGCTGCGGCAGCGCCAACACAGAGCCCTCATCTACCAAGGACCCCTCAACCATCCACCTCTGCCTTCTGCCTTCCTGATGCACTGGCTGTCCCATGTTCCACCTGAAAAGCATGCGACCTGTAAACAAAAGCCTATGCTTGTCCTGGGGGCAAGGGGAGGGGCCAGCATTACCTGTGTTTCTAGCATGCATGAGCCGTGGAGAGTTTTGTAAGGCTTTATCAACATCATCTGAAGTCAAATGTGGAAGAGGTGCTACAAAACAAAACAAAAAGGCAACATCCAAATGAAAAAAAAGAGAGAGAATTACCTTCCTGGAAAAATTTAAAAAAAAAAAAAAGAAGAGGAAAGAAAACACCTGCCCCTCCCCACCCCCAGCACTCCCCACCCTAAATATCATGGGCTGCTTGGAAATTTCTCCACGGCTCTGCTCCCAGTTAGCATGTTAAAACCTAGATGGGGGCCTATACTGAATCCAGGGACGCCAGGGAAAGTATTTACACCAAAGTGTTCACACCACCCACTGTTCCACTATCTCAACTCTATCCTTCTAATCATACGTGACCTTTGAAATATTAAAGCATGCAGCAGACTCTGTAGATTCATGCCTATCATTGCCAAGATGCCAGTCCCATTCCGACAGGCTAAGCCACATCTCAAGATACCAAGCGAAAACGCTCCTCATTTTGTGTTCCAGTGGGGTACGCAAGGGAGTTTGGTTTCGCTCTCGGGAAGATAAACGCCATACTTCCCGTCAAGTAGGCGCCTTTCTGTAATGTTTCTCCTTCTGTTTGGACATCATGGAGATGAAATAATGTGTGACCAAGCTCTGTTTCCCTCTGATAGGTGATCTTCTAGGTCAGGGGAACCCTGGAGGAGCAACTGAACACTAGAGGTGACTTTGCTGCTTCTTATAAAAGAGCCACTTTCACGCCGCATCTGGCTAAGTCATCACCTTCTGAGCATTCTCTCAGATCCTAATGGGAATCGGGTTAGGGCAGCAAGAGGGCTGAACCCTCTGCATCTGAGGTTAAGAAGGACCTCAGACAGTGCTCTCGAGGGGAGTGGGGGCCGCCTTACTCTCTCTGAGGTAGTGGAGGTGCGACAGAAGGATGTCAGCGTTGTAGCTCGGGGTGAGCCTCTGGAAGTCGTCTTTGGTCATCTTGCACAGCTCCTTCCCGTCGATATTCTGGAACAATAAGATGTCGACGTCCGGAAGCCCGTATTCTTTGACTGCCCACTCCAGCCACTGCCGGACATGGTCTGTACTCCACAGCGTGGGATCTGAAAGGGGAGGGAAGAATGTTTAATCAACACCTTAAGACAAACTCCTGGGGCAGAGCCGTATCCCAGGTGGGATCTCCCACCAGCCACAGCTTTCCAGATCATCACCTGCCACTCTCCCAGAATTTTCAAGCCAGGCTCAGGGACCAGTCCAAGGAGAACGTCCAAAGAAGAGCAACTGACTTATACTCAGAGACTACTGTCTTTAAAGTAAGTTTTTTTTGTTTTTGTTTAAGCAAAGAAGGGTATTTATTGATTCACATAACTGAAAAGTCCAGGGGATATACCAGCTTCAGGCACGGTTTGGTTCATGACCACAAACACTGTCATGAGACTCGAGTCTCTCCAGGGTTTGCCTCTCTTTCCTCTGTATTGGCTTCATTCTCTGACTGGTTCCTTTGATATGCTGGGCCCAGCTGGTTTGAGTTTTCCATCCTACAGAGCTAAAGAACTTCCGTAAAGAGCTTCTGAGCCTCTTCTCCACAGTTCACTAGAACTCTTTAGGGCTGAGAATCACAGGACCAGCTTGAGTCACACGGCCACTCCTGAGCCAATCACTGCGGTCAAGGAGGTGGGCTGGGCCGATGCATCAGGTCTGAATCACACGTCCACCCGGGAAACCTAAGATCAAGTCAGACTGAACCCACGTGGACTGACAACAGAGAGAGGAGGCTCCAGGAAACATCAAGGAGCTGCTGCAAAGGGATGGACTGGATGCTGGTCAATCAAAAGCAACACTGGCGTCAATGCTAAGACCAGACATTGAAGAAGTTTAAAGGGAATTATCCTGGAAGTTTAGGATTCGTCACACCATTTGCTTCTTTGTTGCTCAGTTAACCTAAAGTTTCCTGGAGAGATAAGGTTTTCTTCTTATTCATTTCTTTTTATTTTACTTATTCATTTATTCATCTGAATAAAGAATATCTGAATCACTTTGCTCTACACTGAAACTAACCTAACACTGAAAATCAACTAAAGTTCAATTTTTTAAAAAATGGGAGGGACTTCCCCAGCAGTCCAGTGGTTAAGACTCTCCGCTTCTAATGCTGGGGGCCTGGATTTGATACCTGATCGGGCAACTAAGATTTCACATGCTGCATGGCACAGCCACAAAATAAGTAAAATTAAAAAAAAAAATTTAAACAATGAGAAAAAATGAATAAGAATCAATGAAAACTTTCCTTAAAAAAATACCTGTGTTTTTATATGAAAAAAAAAAAGCAACATATATCAGGAAGATGTTAATTACATATTTACAACAACAACAAAATCCCATACAGAATTTGCATGAAATCCTGGAAAATATTGACCACAGAATTGGAAATGACATGTAGGTTAACCTGAACCCTAGCACCTCCCAGGAAGCGAGTGTTTCTAGGCGAGAGGCATCAGTTACACGCTTTTCCTGCAGAGAAGCTGGTCTGGCAGCTCACTCACAGCTGCAGGAGGCAAGCTAGCTGGGGGTGTTCACATTCCACAACTAAGGCACAAACACCCACAGGATGCAGGCAGCGTCGTCACGCTCGGCCGCCACGTACGGAAGGCGGCCCCCGTAGGAGCAGGAGGGCAGGGCCCTGGGGAGAAGGGGCGGGGGACCCCCTCAACAGAAACACAAGCTGAGAGCACCCCACGCAAACAGCCTGGGTGGAGGGTACCCAGGATGCCTCGCCGGCAGATGGGGCTCCTCCCTGGGGTCCCTGAGCACCAGGAGACATTAGGACCAAGGACAAGAAGCCAGAGTTCTTCTAATCCCTGGGTCTCTCAATGCTGTGACCCCCAGAGACTGCTTCTCTCATCTGTGTGTTTCCCATGTGGAATGAAAACCTAGGTCTGGGGGTCCCTGGACAGGCTCGGGGAGGGCAGGCATGCCACAAGGCTCAGACCATCATGAGTGGAAACATCTGCTGTGGGAACAGACCACCCTTTTATCGCTTTCTAGCTTAATAGTTCTGGAATCCTGTTTGCTCTTACTAATGTTTGAGGCTGCTCAAGCATGGGCATCCGATGTGCAGTTGGAACACACTCTATTCCAGAAACAACAGAGTAACGGTGAGAAACAGCCAGACAGTCACGTGCCGCCAGAATTCTCCTTCCTCCCTTCCCTCCTTCTTTCCTTTTCTTTCTCCTCTCCTGTGTCCCCCTCCCTCCCTCCTTTTGTTTCTTCCCTACGGTTTCACATCTTTCTTAATAGAAAGGAATCACTTCAACTCCAACAGAATTCATCCGCAGCCCACCGCCCTCCCGGACACCCCAGGAGGAGCCACTGTTCTGAAATGTCACATGCATCGCCCCTGCACATATCTGAACACTCCTGCTGTATCCACTGTACATATTGTTGTGTGCCTTTCAACTTAACATAAACGGCATCTAATTTGCTTCTGGCGCTCAGCACTGTGTTTTCAGGATGTGTCCAAGTCCATCCACGGAGGTACAGTTCATCATTTAAGCAGCTCTTGCGCACCCCCTCCCCATGAATATACCCAGTTTACTTATCAGTGAAGACCCCTGTGTCACCCTCCCCGCCCACACGTGAAGGAATCTGCACTGGTCCATAGCCTGGGCTCCACGTGACAGTCATGGGGAGACCGAGAAAAAAACAAAACAAAAAACTACAGATGCCTGCTCTCACTCACAGACATGCTGAATGAAATCTGCTGGGGGGCAACCTGGGTATCAGTTGTTAAAAGCTGTCCAGGTAATTCTAATGTGGTTCAGATCATCTACTGCTGGGCTTTCACTCCTTAAGAGTGTGACTATGGGAGCTGGAAGCCTCTGGATTCCCTGGGACCTAATTAGAAATGCAGAATCCCCAGGTGCCATGCGGGCCTGCTGAACCTGAGTCTGTATCTTCATAGGATTCTCGGCTGACCCGTGTCCACACGAAGCCTGGGGAAGTGCCAGCCTAGGTGAGTACCTCCATGCAGAATCGGTGGTCATAGGACCCATGCCTAACTAAGATCTCTGGTTCTGCTACAAAGCACAGAATATCTACAAAAGCTTAAATGGCAGCGTTGACAGAAAGGTACGCCTATGCCTTTGTAATCCAACCACATGGAAACATTTTGTTAGCCTGTGAAAACCGAATGTTAACTCCATCCAAGCCATTGAAGTTCAGATGGCTCTCTGCCATGAGGTCAGAATTCTGTTTTCACGGAGAAAACGTTCAAAACTTCAGACTGTTTCCACAGAAAGTATTTTTTTCCCTCCCTTTTTCTCATGGTATATTGGTCTCAGGATGCCCTGAATGCAAGTCCTCTTTCCTTAGTTCTGTGCGGAGAACAGTGAAATAGCCCTCTTGGAAAGAAGTCCCTCCCTTCCACAGGGCCCCCAAGTCACTTCCTATAAATTTCACCACTAGGTATAAATGACATGGAAGGACTTCGCTTTGGTATAACTACTTCTTAGAAATCAGTTCATTCTGGGAAGGCATTTTCTTCTCTTCTTGGTGGAAACATATTCTAAAAATGATACATAAATATCTTCCTGAAAGTTGCTGGGTTCATGTTAACATGGCCGAATGACACCTTAGGAAGACAGCCAGAAGAAGGCCAATCTCTCTCCAGCATCCCTCGGTGTGCCTGTTAATTGATTTCCCTTGCTAAGCTCAAGGTTTCGATGGCTCTTTCAATTTTCCTTTAAGGGAATCTCATGCAAGACCCCAGAGGCCAATTTCTCTTTGATCTGTACTATTATCGCTAAATTCTTGCTTCGGATTGGTCAAATGGCCCTTCTCTTGTCCTGCTGGCATGAGCGTAAATTCCTACAACCTTCCCAATCAGCAATTAGGCAGTACTTTTCAGATGCTTTTTAAAAACTGTGTGTATAGTCTCTGAACTAAAAATTCCACTTCTAGAAATTTATCCTTAGGAAATCATAGAGGAAGTGCGCAATGATTTATTTTCAAGGATGTTCTTTGTAGTGTTGTTTATAATAGCCAAACATTGGAAACACCCTAAATGTCCCACAGAAAAGAGAACTAGTTAAGTTGCTGTACATTTAGGAACATCCTTGTGATATTTAGAGACTAAAAATTACACTGCTGAATGTGGTTACTGATATGAAAAATGTTCAAAATAGATTAAAAGTTTTGAAAACATTATGGTAGTATAATTACATTCTTCAAAGAAATAAAAATATACCCATGGAAAGAATTTTCAAGAGATATGCACTGAAACGGCAATTATTGTGTCTGAGCAAAAGGCAAAGGAGATTTAAAATTTTTTTCTTTTCACTCAACTTTATCTTCTCTTTTTTTCTACAATGAATACGTGATACTTTGGTTAAAAATTTATTTATAAATATATATATATATATTCTCTGTGTTTCAAAATCAAAATAAGGTCCTACAAAAGGACTGCATATTTACATTTGCTAAAATGTTTTTATGACATTTTCATAAAATTTTAATATTACTTTTTTTATCCAGTTCATTCATGGGAGTTGTTTTATCAGAAAAGAATAAAACTACAACACCTTGGGTTACTCCTGTATCCTTTTGGAATTTGATCTGCACACCTCTGCCCTATACATTTATAAGCAAAGAATATGAAAAACAAAATATGAAAATATGACCGCTTGATAGGGTAAATGAGGACCCTCTTTTCCAATCTGTCTCTGGGGCAGCATTATTCCAGACCGCCGCTATGGGTGTTTTACAGAGAACGGTTTGCAAGGATCAAGTCCAGACCCTTCGGTCTGAAGCACATGGCCCCAGGTTCCCAGGCCCCATGGTTTTCCTAAGCATCATTCCCAGCTTCTCCTCCACCCTGGACCTTCCATCCCCACACACCCGGCTGTCGTCTCCTGAACCCACAGCCCGTCTATGCCCACACACCACCCGCTGGTTCAAGACTCAGCTTCCCGGCACCGTCGCCTACACTCACCACCTCCTGTGGGTATCTGTCCTCCACAGTCTCGAAGTTTAGGAGCTGGAAGTGACTCCCTGGGCAGGGAAGTGATGACAAGGCAGGAGGCGCTAGCCTGCCCCAGTGGCAGGGCCCACCCTGGGCTTCCCCAAGCTCCCTGGGCCAGGCATGGATGCCGCTCTTGTAAAAGGGTATTTTTTAGGGTTCAAGTCAGTGTGTGGGGTCTCAGCTCACTCTTCAGCTCCACAGAGCACCCAGGAGAGAGGCTTCCAGGTCTCCTCCATGGCCCATGATGGATCAGCCAGGTTTTCTTATTTCTGCTCCACCCTGCCATCACAGAAGGGAGCTCACAAGGTCCCACAAGAATCAACTGGTCTTCTCTCTTTCCCCGACCCCCCACTATGCGTATGAAGGAGAAAGGGGAGGCGTCATAGGATGAGCCCCAACCCAGGGTCACCTCCGCCTCTGTTCAGGGATGGATCGCACACCCTCTGCCCCCAGGGAGTGGTGCAGCTCAGAACCTGTCTCCTAACCTCGTGACTGAGCCTGGGGTTTCTTTTTTCTTTTTTAATGTCATTTTTTTTCTTAATTGGAGTATAGTTGATTGACAAGGTTGTGTTAATTTCTGCTGTATACACATACGTATATTGTTTTCCATTATGGTTTATCACAGGATATTGAATATAGTTCCCTGTTCTATAGAGTAGGAGCTTGTTGCTAACCCACTCTGTAGATACCAGTTAGAATCTGCTAATCCCAAACCCCCAGTGCAACCCTAACCTGTCCTCCTCCCCCATGGCACTGCCACTGCTCTCTACGGCCCTGATTCTGTTTCCAAGATAGGCTCACTTGTGTCAAATTTCAGATTCCATATCTAAGTGATATGATACGATGTTTATCATCCTTACTTCACTTAGTGCAATAATTCTCTAGTTGAATTCCTGTTGTTACAAATGGCATTATTTTGCCCTTTTCATGGCTGAGTAGTATTCCATTGCATATATGTACCACTTTTCTTTATCCTTCTTTACTACTATTCAACTGTTGGTAGACATTTATAAAACAATGTGTACATTCCACGGACCAACAGGACTTTAGCCTTAAGACCAACAGTCTTACTCCTTAGACTAAGCTGATTTAACTAAGCATTTACGATATACACAAGTACTGCAGGGATTCAGAGGTGGCCAAGACAAAGATGCTGACAATTTACCGAGGGAGGTAGCCATGAAGATGACCCACAAAATGGAATGAGATCTGTGTTATCCAAGCAGGATGTGCAAGTACAGAGAAGCAGCAATTCATCCCAATCCGGTCGGGGGGGGAGGGAAAGTTTCACCAGAAGGATTTGACTTGAGTCTGCATGAACAAAAAGGATTTTGACCGCAGTATGATGACAGATGGAGAAGGGAATGGCAACCCACTCCAGTATTCTTGCCTAGAAAATCCCAGGGGCAGAGGAGCTTGGTGGGCTACAGTCCATGGGGTTGCAAAGAGTTGGACATGGCTGAGTGACTTCACTTTCTCTTTCTTTCAAAGAGAACCTTGAAGATTTTGCTAAGAAGGTTGGACTTTATGATCTAAGAATTTCAGAGTCATTGAAAATATCTGAAGAATCAAAGAATGTCTTAATCCACATCCAACATAGCAAACTTGGTGATCAAATAAAAGGTTTTAATCAGGAGCCAGAACACTCCCATTTGGGTTCTGATTCAACCATTCCTTACATGCAAAAGTCAACCTCTCTAGAATTTTCTTTTTTCTGTGGGTAATTAAGTGAAATGTTAGGGGAAGAGAAAAGTCAATGAGATAACATATGTGGAAGCAATTTGCCAACAATAACACATTACAGAGCAATAATGCATCCACGCACTGGATTCTGCATTGCAAACTCTGCTAAATTGAAATAAACAGTCTATTATCACAGGGGAAGCCTCTTCCTTTCAACACAAAAGTCTGATTTATCACTTTATTTTAAGAAGCTTTCGAAGGGGCTTCTGGCAGAGGAACCAGGAGCCGCTCGAGATAAGTTGTTTTGTTTTCAGCCCTCCAGTTCAATTGTTTTGAAAACATCTAAGTCTAGTCTCCACAACACATGGACATCAAAATGATAAATCCCCGTAGTACAGGGTTAAAAAGGAAAGTCATCTCTCTCTCTGCAGCCTCTAATTTGTATTTTCGATGACACAGTTAATATCCAAAAGTTTTACTAATGTTATTTCAGTAAACGGAGATTAAAACAATAAAAGCAAAGCAGATTTGCACTGTTTAGGCGGGAGTGGTGAGGGGTGAGGGGATGACAAGCAGTGGGTAGGATTAGGGTTGAAATTTTTTTTTTAACATTTCCCTGAAACTGGATTCTGACTTAGTAGAATTCCACTGCTGCCAGGAAAATATTAAGTAGATATTTAAATTAAGTTAAAGGATACTGCATTGCTGAAGACATACTGTGCCTTCTTGAAACAAAATACCTCATATAGGCAAGCATCCTGTTTCTGAGACACTTGCCCCACCCGAGAATGAAGCAAACTGGTGATAAGTCCTGAGTGTCATTTTTCTTGAACAGTATCAATGTAAAATACTGGCTTCCAGAAAGAAAAATCACCCATGGTCATGAAAAAATACCAACAAAAATAAATTGCACTTCTAAGTCATATCACAAGCCTATGAGGTCTTTGTTTATAAAACCAGACCCTGGCGAGGCTGCCAGTCTGCTGTTCGAGACACTCAGAAGCCTGCAAAAATAAGATTTAGTATTTTGCCGCCTCATCAGAACAAATTTTACATTTATAAAGAAGCCTAAAAAAGAGAACTGGCTCAAATTTGAGCTTCAAGAAACTGAAATTTGAGCTTAAGTAAAGAGCCTACAGTCAAGGTTACTTCTGAATCTTTTCATTTCCAAACGATGAATGCGGTTCAGTCACTGTTTTGAGAATTACTGATTTCTAATTTTATTGTGCTTTTGTCAGTGAATGAGGTCTATATGATACTGATTTTCTGGATAATGGTCGTCACTCCTATGGCACGGTCCGTTTCTGCAAATGCCCTTAGAGTGCTTAAAAAGAAGGCTTCTCATTGTTGAGTACAGGTTTCTATAAATAACCACTAGATCAAAATTAGTAATTCACACATAATTTCCATGCCACTGATCTATCAAAAGCTGAGAAAGGCAAATTAAAGTCTCTCACTAAAGTGAACTGGTCTATTTCTCTGTGTAGTTCTTCATGTATTTTGAGGCTATGTTGTTAGGTATATTCAGCTTTATCATCATGCATTCTTCATAAATGTAAACACTTTTTATTATGTGGTAACTATCAGTTTTCTCCAGTAACGCTTTCTATTTCCATTCTTGTCAGCTTGATTTTGACTGCTAGTATCTTTTCCCATGTTTACTGGCATTCCTTGTCTGTGTCAGATGTTTCTGGAAATAGTACATAACTTGACTCACTGGAAAAGACTCTGATGTTGGGAGGGATTGGGGGTGGGAGGAGAAGGGGAAGAGAGAATGAGATGGCTGGATGGCATCACCGACTCGATGGAGGTGGGTTTGAGTGAACTCCGGGAGTTGGTGATGGACAGGGAGGCCTGGCGTGCTCCGATTCATGGGGTCGCAAAGAGTCGGACACGACTGAGTGACTGAACTGAACTGAGCACTAGTCATTCATTGCTATGCTTATATGATGTCAGTCAACATTTTTACTCAACATCATTAGAGTCTGTGGCAGGAAAAAGAATGTTCAGTTCAGTTCAGTAAAAAGAATGTTACGAGACCAGAACAGACCTACAGTTTTGTCAGTTTCTCCCAGTTCCGGGAAATTTCCTTCTGTGCTCTGTTTAGCTGTTGAGAGGTTTGCTGTCCTTATAACTATCATTATTTTCTGATAGTCTGTCTTCTTTCTTTTTATAGGCGGGTAATTAGTGAGTTTGCTAAGTGATCTTTTTTTTTTTTGGCCACACCCAGTGGCCTGTGGCATCTCAGACCCTTGATCAGGGATGGAACCCAGAGCCTCAGAGCAGAGTGCTAACCACTGGACCACCGCGAGAGTCCCTGTCTCTCTTCGTTGGTTGGCTCTGAAGTCCTCTGTCTCTGGTGCTCTGCAGTCTCAAGATAACGCGATTAGAGAAGATGAATTCTTTACCCTTCTCTAGACGGTGTTTCCTATATTTGGAGAATGGTTTTATTCATCAATTTTGGGAAATTAGCTGTTTATCTCTTCAAATATTGCATCTCATCCGTTCTCTTTCCAGAACTTCTAATAGGTCTACCCTGAGTCCTTCCCAACTGTTGACTTTTTTTCTTATATTTCCCCTTTTTGTCACCGTGCGACAGTCTGAAAATAATCGTTTAATTCGCTTCTCCATGTTTTCATATCAACTGTTTAATCCATCTACTGAGTTTTTTATATTTTCTGATCTGAATTTTGAATACTCGCTTGTGTTTGTAGGAATTCTATTTTTCCTTCTTCAGTATTATCCATTCTTTTCCAAAATATTATTCTTCTCTTTGCTTATTCCTTCTTTTATGTATCTGTTGTTTAGAAATTAAGCTGTGTCCAACTCATGTGACTTTATGGACAGAAGCCTGCCAGGCTCCTCTGTTCCTGGGATTTCCCAGGCAAGAATACTAGAGTGGGTTTCCATTTCCTTCTCCAGGGGAATCTTCCCAACCTGGGGATCGAATCCTTGTCTCCTGCGTCTCTTGCATTGGCAGGCGGATTCTCTACCTCTGAGCTACCAGTGAAGCCCTTTAGGTGTCTAGTCACTTTTTAAAGCTACTTACTTTATATTCTGTGTCACACTTTAATTACCTAACGTTACTGAGGGTTTAATCATGTTGTCTGTTCTTGCTGCTGAATCTTGGTCTTGATAGATCCTTCCCGTTTTCATAATTTGGGTTTGCAGCATCATCTTCTGTAGGTCTTTACCTGTAGGAACTCTGTCAAGCTTGAATTGAAGGCAAGCTTCTCCATCAAGATTCTGTCTTTATTTCTAGCCCATAACCACTTTTCAATGGCTAATTTCTCAGACTGGGAACTGCTGGAACACACAGTTGTGTGCATGAGTTAGGAGGTCCAACCCCTGCTTTTGCAAGTCCAAGATGCCATCTCCTGTCCCTAGTTAATCTCTAAAACCCAAATACCTGTTTTATAGACATCGGAACCCCACCCCCATCCATAGCACCTAAGATAACTTGAGACAGATGGGACGAGTAGGCTGCCCTGTTCTCAGTTTCTGCCTTGTCTTTAGTCCCTAAGGAACTTGCTGACTTTCCTCCCAGTTCAGCTGTGCATTCAAAAGGTTGTTAGATTTTATGCATCATTTCCCGGGACTCTGTGAGAGGCCCTTTTAAGTTTAACGGTTTACTAGAACCAAGTCTTCTCTGCATAAATTTTGCCCAACTACCTTCAAACTTTTCCCTTTTCACTGCAGCCATCAGCCTAGCTCACACTATGCTCCACTTCATTCATGGACTAAATAATCAACTGTCAAAAACTAACTGTACCTATGGATTGTTCAATACCCTAGGGAAGAGCACAAAGAACTGTAAAAAAAAAAAAGTGTGCCTAATTTCAACTCACTGAGGATCAACAATTCCATCATATATTTTATTCAAAAAATACATGACTACATTATTTTTGTTGGGTTCTAAAGCTATCTTTGACATTCAGACATGCCAAAATGTTTCACTGGATAGTCATTCTCAGCCATTCCGAAGTGGGTTATCTAGCCTGGAGATTTTGTTTTTCTTTCTTTTTATTTTCCTGTTTCCTCTTAGTTAGTACGCCATGACAACACTGCGTCTGCGCATCATGTTTTAGAAATGGAGTGACCTGTTCCACTTAAAAGTCTCTCCCTGCTTGGGCTGTCTCTCTTTGCCCCTCTTTAAATACTGGTCTCCCCAGAGTTTCATCCTCCACTCTCCTCACTCCATAGATAGCCCCTGGCCATCTAGACTCTCACGTTCCAACTACAGCGTGCATGCTGTATTGGTTTTCAAGGGGTGCCACAAAGAGAACCACACACCAACTGGCTTAAAACAATAGGAATGTGATCCCTATGGTTCTGGGGGCTGGAAGTCTGAAATCTGGCTGTCAGGAGGGCTGAGCTCCCTCTGGGACTCTGGACAGAATCCTTCCTTTCCCATCCCATCTTCTCGGGGTGGGTGGCATTCCTCGGGATTCCTGACAGCTGCACCCTTCTAATCGCTACCCCCATCCTTACATGGGCTTCTCCCTGCATCCTCACATCACCTTCCCTCTGTGTATGTCTGGGTCCAGATGCCCCCTTCAGATAAGGGCACCAGTTATTCTATCAGGCCCAGCTTTGTGACCTCATCCTGACTGGATCAAATCTGAAAATACTCTATTTCCAAATCAGGTCACGGTCCAAGGCACTGGAAGTTAGGATGTCAGTGTATCTTTTTTTGGTAGGGGCACAATTCAACCCATAATAAATGCTAATTTTTTGAGTGTAGGGCTCTCTCCCAAATGCCTGAAGACATATGAGAAGAAGGGCTGCAATTTTGGAAGCATTACCATATCCCCAGCACTGTTTATATACTTCACACATGAATCTTATGTAATCCACTCTGCCATCTTTATTTTGGTGGCACAGAAACTAAGACTCAGCAAGATTAAATGACTTTCCAGACACGACTGAGCGACTTCACTTTCACTTTTCACTTTCATGCACTGGAGAAGGAAATGGCAACCCACTCCTGTGTTTTTGCCTGGAGAATCCCAGGGACAGGGGAGCCTGTTGGGCTGACGTCTATGGGGTCGCACAGAGTCGGACACGACTGAAGCGACTTAGCAGCAGCAGCAGAGCTAGAAAAGGCGTAGTTTATAGAACTCAACTATATGATCCTTGATCAAGGATTTTAACCCTGTGCTCTACAGGACACACTGAACTGACTTGTAGGTATCCCATGGGTATCTTAAATACAGGATGAATCAAACAAACATCATGTGTGCATGCTCAGTTGCTGAGTCATGTCCAACTCTTTGCAACCCCATGGACTATAGCCCTCCAGGCTCCTCTGTCCATGGGATATTCCAGGCAAGAAACCTGGAATGGGTTGCCATTTCCTTCTTCTGGGGATCTTCCCAACCTAGGGATCGAACCCACGTCTCCAGCATTGGCAGGCAGATTCTTTACCACTAGCACCACCTGGGAAGCCCAAAGGAGCATCATCTATCTTAATATTTTTTTCTACATTTACGAAGATCCACCCAGCTATTTTTGCTAAATCAAAGCTATTTTTAATTAGATTCTTCTCTTGGTTTAAAAAAAAAAACAGATGAATCCTTATCATCATGGAAATGTAAAGGTTAAGAGCTGAGCAACATCATAGACAATCTTGAACATCAACTTTACTCCATGACTCACTACTTACATCTTTGAAAAGGCCATTTCAGAATCTACAACAATTTAACAAATGTATTCCATCATTCTACTTTCTTGTGTTCTTCCTAGACACTTTTGATCATGCATTAATAGTGTATGAATAAGAGCTCAGAATCTGGATTCAGACAGAACTGGGTCAGAATTCTGGCTTTCCACATCATCGGCTGGGACATCCTGGGCAACCATCTTACTTCCCTAGTTTTAGTTTCTTTATCTGTATAGTGAGAATAACACACGGTTTCTACACCATAGGATTTTTGTGGAATTTAGATGAGATTGTTGTCGCTGTTCAGTTGGTCAGTCGTGTCCGACTCTTAGCAACCCCATGGACTGCAGCACGCCAGGCTTCCCTGCCCTGTACCATCTTTCCTGTCATCTTCACCATTAAATGAGATAACACATTTTCAACAAAGCACACAGCCAAGCGGCTGACAACAGTGTGCCCTCAGCAGATGGTCGCCATTTCTGTTTTTACTCTTTCAGCCACATAGAACCCAATGACAGTTGCCTCAATTCGGCTCACAGTTTAAACATGTATTAACTGGGACCTTAGGATTTAAGTTTTAGTTGGTTGGGTTGTCCAGTTGCTTGACTTAGCATAAAAAATTGTAACCAGAAGCTTCTAGAAACACATTCCATAATGCAGACATAATGGGAGAGATCTCTGGGCGTGTTTGGAGACATGACAAAGTAAAGCAGAGAAACGTGTAGTTTATTGAAAACAAATGTGTGGTTACCAAATGGCAGAGGGAAGCAGGGGCAAATTAGTGGTGTGGGATTAGCACACACAAACTAGAATACATAAGCAACACGGATATACTGTATAGTGCAGGGAATAACACGCCCCAAACAGATAAATACATATATTTTAAAACAGTTTAATGATAGGGCTTCCCTTGTGGCTCAGCTGGTAAAGAATCCACCTGCAATGCAGGAGACCCCGGTTTGATTCCTCGGTTGGGAAGATCCGCTGGAGAAGGGATAGGCCACCCACCTCAGTATTCCTGGGCTTCCCGGGTGGCTCAGCTGGTAAAGGATCTGCCTGCAATGCAGGAGACCTGGGTTCGATCCCTGGGTTGGGAAGATCCCCTGAAGAAGGGAAAGGCTACCCACTCCTGTATTCTGGCCTGGAGAATTCCACGGACCATATAGTCCACAGGGTCACAAAGAGATGGACACGACTGAGAGACTTTCACTTTCAATCATAGTTAAGAGTATGTGTCCACTTCATTGG
Organism: Moschus berezovskii; assembly: GCF_049115385.1. Classification (NCBI taxonomy): domain Eukaryota; kingdom Metazoa; phylum Chordata; class Mammalia; order Artiodactyla; family Moschidae; genus Moschus; species Moschus berezovskii. The sequence goes on from NC_142460.1 coordinate 8,857,777, forward strand.
ATTGTGGGGTGTCTATATATTTCATTAAACATTATTTCTGGGCCAGTCTGCAAGGGCACTTCCAAAAGATGCCGGCCTTTGCACTGTGAGGCTGAGTGAAGACCAGGAAAGGGTGAGAGAAAGAGAGAGACGGGTTCTGCTTCTTTGAAGAACCCTGACTAATAAAGAGCTGAATGAGGATCAGCAAGAATCTTGCAAATGCATCCCCTGTGGTCCTCTGATTCCAGCTAACTAAAGCTGGATTCCCACTAACTCAACTGATGCATGCTTACTGACTTCTGCACATGGGTCACAAGTTTGCTGCTTTGCCTGGTGGTGAAGAATGCAAAAGATATTGCCATCTCACAATGCTCTCAATCTAATAGAACACACAGGCTTATAAATAACCACCTTTAAAAAGATTGTTGTTGCTGTTCAGTTGCTAAGTTGTGTCTGACCCCATGGACTGTAGCACACCAGGCTTCCCTGTCCTTCACTATTTCCTGGAGTTTGTTCAAATTTGTGTTCATTGAGTCAGTGATGCCATCCAACCATCTCATCCTCTGTCGTCCCCTTCTTCTGCCTTCAATCTTTCCCAACATCAGGGTGTTTTCCAATGAATCGGCTCTTTGCATCAGGTGGCCAAAGTATTGGAGTTTCAGCTTCAGCATCAGTCCTTCCAATGAATATTCAGGGTTGATTTCCTTTAGGATTGACTGGTTTGATCTCCTTTCAGTCTAAGGGACTCTCAAGAGTCTTCTCCAACATCACAGTTCAAAAGCATCAATTCTTCAGCACTTAGCCTTTTTCTTTATGGTTCAACTCTCACACCTGTCCATGACTACTGGAAAAACCATAGCTTTGACTATACAGACCTTTGTTTGCAAAGTGATGTCTCTGCTTTTTAATATGCTGTCTAGGTTTGTCACAGATTTTCTTCCAAGGAGCAAGCGTCTTAATCTTGTGGCTGCAGTACACTGTGATAATACCCTGGACATTTGGACTCGGAGAGTATTTTCTTCCATTGCTTTTTATTCATCTACTTTCAACCTGAGCTTGGAGATGCCATCTTTAGAAAAGGTCTTGTTCAGGCCATAGGAACTTTCTGCCACTTTGAGAAATCAAAATCCTGACTTTCTAAGAAACCAGACCAGCAAAGACTCACACTAGGCATATGCCTTCTGTATGCACTGAGCTGTTTGCTAACATCACTCACTCTGTCCATAGAGGATGTCACAGGAAGGTGCTCACGTCTGACTTAAGCCCAAATATAACATCCAGAGATTCTGCTTTCAGGATTCTGAACCAGGAAAAACATTCCCTTCCCTGTGAAATTCATTTCTGAAGAGACATTATTTCCCCTATGGATCTTTTTATGTTGGCCACCAGGAAGCTCAATGCCATTCTAGAAACTAAGCCACAGCATCTTGGCCAAGCTTGTGGCCAAAAGAGCCGCATCATTCCTTCACGTGACCTTGGTTTCCAGTAATATTCGTAATTGACTTAGTGGTGTCTGTTGAGTCGCTAAGTCGTGTGCAGCTCTTTTGCAACTCTATGGACTGTAGTCTGCCAGGCTCCTCTGTCCATGGGATTCTCCAGGCCAAAACACTGGAGTGGGTCACCATTTCCTTCTTCCTCTAGGAGATCTTCCCGACCCAGGGACTGAACCCAAGTCTTCTGCATTGGCAGGTAGATTCTCTACCAAATTGAGCCACCTGAGAAGCCTGACTGCCTTAGTATCGATCCCCAATTTCTAACTGATCAGTAGTTTGGCTCACGTGACGATCAATAGTTTAGTCCACGAGGCATCTCAAATCCTTCATGGAATTAAACACTATATCTAGCAAACCTATGTATTATAGACTATAATACGAAACCACATAAAGTGTCATAAGGAACTGCTAAGATGTCACCAGGGAAGCAATGAAGGTGCCTGAAGATCCAGGGCGGTTTCTTAGAGAGGGTGGATTTCAAAGGTGCCTTGAAAAGCGAGAAGGACTTGTTAGCTGCGGGACGGAAGGACGTTCCATCGGAGGGAACCGCCTGGGAGAGGACACAGACGCCAACGCAGAGCAGCAGTAGAAAGATGCGACTGGGGAAGGGCAGGGCAGAGGGAGACGGTGGGGTGGCAGGGGCTTCAGAAACCCCATGAGGTGACAAGGGAAGCTGCTCTTCACCAGTCACGCTTACGGTCATCTTGTTCCCCAGCTATTTGGAAACACGTGTCTGAATCACTCATCTGAGCTCTTAATCATGCTCTCCCCATCACGAATGACTTAACTTCATGCGGCCGGGACTTATCTGCTTCTCACAGGCTTCGGTCATTTCCTCTGTGACGAGGACAAGAGTAACAAGTACTCGGTGGATACCTCACGTGTTGAGTGGAAGTCACCCGGCAAGGAGGGCCTGAGCACGGCACGAGAGGAGACTCTCCGGCCGCGTGTGTCTGGGGACCAAGGACTGGGGGCTTTAAAACCTCCTAAGAGCTTTTATTCTTGGTGAGTGGGATATTCCAAGTGCTCAGTAATGAATAAATGAACGAATACAGAGTGAACTTTGTTTAAAGGTGAATAACTCAGCTCGGTGCTCTGTGATGACCTACAGGCGTGGGATGGGGTGGGATGGGGTGGTGGGGAGGCTCAGGAGGGACGGGAATATATGTACACTTATAGCTGATTCATACTGCTGTAGAGCAGAAGCTGACACAATAATGCTAAGCAATTATACTCCAATTAAAAATGAAATTTAGAAAGCAAACAGGGAAAACAAAGATGAATGTGGCAACTAATTCTCTCTGAGACTTCTGACCCCCATGAGCATTTGTGCTCAAGGTGAATATTCAGACAATGAAAACAGAAGTGTGTGAAAAGCCCCATGCCTCAGCACCCATTTGGGGGACTAAAAACAAAGAAAAGGAAGAAATCTTCTCAAAATGATGTAAGCTGCTGAAACCAGAGGTTCTGTTGCATTTTGCAACTTTGAAGAAGAGTGGGTGCAGACCGTGCCTTCCTCTTTGCCAGCCCGCTTGGTTAGCACGTAGCCAAGGACACTGTCAAGACCTAAACTGTGACTGCGGGAGGTCACTTGGCACATGGAAGGACAGTATCCCTGATGCTGAGGCTTCATCAGACAGCACAGAACCTGTGTTCCCCGGAACATACAAGTTCTGCTGTGCGAGGAGGACCATTGCTTCTGAACATCCATCTGTGGTCACAGCCTCGGTGCAGCAGAACTGGAAACACCCAGGAGTCAGATTCCCGGGCTGTCCCCGAGCTGTCTATGCTGTTGATGGGAACATAGTAAAATGCAGGCAAGTACTGCACTTGATCTGACTGGTCTGAATGGAGAGCAGGGCTGTCACCAGTGAACAGGGCTGCGGGGCTTCTTCCTCAGCTCTCACATCACACTTCATGCCTTGAATGGCCCTGGATTTCCCAGTGAAGCCTTGACACAAGACCTTTACAGAATTTATCGTGTCAACCAATGAGGCATGCCAACCACAGCTCCCAAAACACATCTGAAGGGAAAAGCTTTAGGACGATTCTTTCTCTTGCCAACTCCCTTTCCCAAATGATGTCATTATTTCAAACAATGAAAGTGTATCAAAGCAAAACTATTCGTGTGTACGCGTGTTCACTCACTCAGTCATGTCCAGCTCTTTGTGACCCCGTGGACTGCAGCCCACCAGGCTCCTCTGTCCATGGGGTTCTCCAGGGAAGAGTACTGCAGTGGATTGCCATTTCATATTCCAGGGGATCTCCCCAAACCAGGGACTGAACCTGTGTCTCTTGCACTAGCAGGTGGATTCTTTACCACTATGCCACCTGGGAAGCTCAAAATTTATTTAGTATCTTCTATCTAGTCTAGAGCTCCTCAAACCCTATAATGCATGAAAATCACCCCAAAAATGTGCTAACAATGTAGAATCCTCCACTCCATACCTGGATTCAAAAAATGTGGAGGTGGGCACTTTTACATCCTAAGTCTCCTGAGTGCCCCTGATGCAGGTGATTCTGATCATACTCGGAGAAACATCTCCCAGTCAACCTCCAAATTAAGCTGAGACAACAAAGAGCCATTGAACTGGGCCCCCTGTCTGGGGTTCATCTTCTTAAGAGTGACATCACTTTGACCTGCATCCATGAACATAAGAAACAGCCCAAGCCTATGAGATTCAAACCTAGATATACAGCTATTCACACCACATAAGACAGATAACAGGGGGACAGATGATGGATAAACAGACAGATGGAAAGATAGATGCCAATGACAGAGAGACAGATGATGGATAAATGAGAGGCAGGTAGACAGACAGGGAGCTGGAGAGACAGACGCAGATGACAAACAGACAGACAGACAGGTGATAAATGAGGGGCAGACAGACAATAGATTTATAGGCAGACAGATGGAAGGATGGATGATACAGATGGAAGGATGGATGATATGGATGGCAGACAGAAAGAGCACATGCGCTGCATCGTCTAATCTCTACACCTTGAGAAGGAGAGGCAGAGCCAGTGGCGTTTCCAGGACAACAGATGGAAGTCAGGGCTTCCCAGGGTGTCTGGTGGCCCTACTGACTGAGTGCTTTCATGTGACTTCCCTGTTACCTTCCAATGATAAACCAAGAGACACATTTTTCTCTAGACTCAAAATTAAGAGCTGGAGCATCTTTCCCACATGTTTTCTTTTAATCCTGGGGACACCGAGGCATGAAGGCACCGCCTTCACATAGCCTGCTGACACCTTGGACCCAATAACACCCACTGTTTGCAACTGTGCAGGATGTAAAGTTTGCGTTTATACACACGCACACCAGCATGCAAACCTCACCGTGGCTCCACTGCCTGCTGGGATCGTACTGCAGCCCATGTTCTCATCCGTTTACTTTGAAAACAGATTCTTTTTCTTTCATTTATATCTGTGTGATCTTTCTTAAATCCATTCTGAAACAAGGAAACGGTGTAAATATATTCAATGAAAGTCTTTTTATTCATCAGGGAATTTTTCCAAGTGTTTATAAAGCTCCTGAGTTAGACACGTGTATGCGTGTGTGTGTGCGCGCGCGCGTGCGTGCATGCTGAGTTGCTTCAGTCATGTCCCACTCTGTGCGACCTTATAGATGTAGCCTGCCAGGCTACTCTGTCGTGGGATTCTCCAGACAAGAATACTAGAGTGGTTTGCCATGCCCTCCTCCAAGGGATCTTCCCGACCCAGGGACCGAATCCAGGTCTCTTACGTCTAACATGCATTGGCAGGTGGGTTCTTCACCACCAGAGCCAGCTGGGAAGCCTGAGTTAGAGACAGTGAGTCTCAAAACCAGGGACTTTTAGAAGTGAGGAATCCAGGCCAGGAGTCCAAAAGGCCATGTCTTTTCCTGTGTCTTCTCCTGTCTACACACCAGTCTCCTTGGCCAGTGTTTCCCAGGACCATTTTCAGGTCTAGGACATGAATGTCAGTGTGGAGTTAATGGAGAGCGCAAGTGCTTAGGAATAAATAATGGATTTGGGGGGGTGGGGCTGTCTTTCTGATTTGCATTTAGAAGTGCCAATCAATGTGCTTAAATAGGAGGAACGACACGAACCAGTCGTAAGCAGGTTTGGCGAATTCTACCTAAGTATGCAGAGCTCTCTACACCCAAAAGGTGCCCTAGTGAGGGGCCTGGGTCACAGAGCTGCGGCCGAAGGCATGCAGGGGGCAGCTGATACAGCCGCGCCCAGGTCCTGCTGTCTTTACACTGGGGGATTTTCTGGATTGTGCAATACAGCTGTGTGTCTGTGTGTTCATCTGTGTGTCTGTGTGTGAGCACACATACCTGAGGCTTGACCAATAACTGCAAGACTCACACTTGCAAAAGCAGCCACAGTGAGCTCTCTTACAAACCCGATTAACTGAATAACTGCCCTCGCCTCGGCGTGAAGCAACCAAAGGAGGGGACAGCTGAAAGAGGGCTTTCTTCAGGGGGTGAAACAGCCTTTACACAAAAGCTTAATGTGAGCCAATCTGTGCAAGCAGGCTTCCAGTTGACCAGCTGACAGTTAATAAGCATCTACTTCACAGAGATAGCACTTGGCCAACAAAGGTCCATCCAGTGGAGGCTGTGGTTTTTCCAGTGGTCAGGTATGGATGTGAGAGCCGGACCATAAAGAAGGCTGAGCATTGAAGAACTGATGCTTTCGAACTGTGCTGCTGGAGAAGACTCTTGAGAGTCCCTTGGACAGCAAGGAGATCAAAACAGTCCATCCTAAAGGAAACCAAGTCTGAATATTCATTGGACGGACTGATGCTGAAGCTGAAGCTCCAATACTTTGGCCACCTGATGCAAAGAGCCGAGTCATTGGAAAAGTCCCTGATTCCGGGAAAGATTGAAGGCAGAAGGAGAAGTGGGCGACAGAGGATGAGATAGTTAGATAGCATCACCGACTAATGGATATAAATATGAGCAAACTCCAGGAGATGGTGAAGGACAGGGAAGCCTGGCAGGCTGTGGTCCATGGGGTTGCAGACTTAGCAACTGAACAACCACCGCACACATCACAAAGGGTGGATGTCCTGACTGGATTAAATGGCTTCTCTGCCTCTTTCCCATGAAAACGGCTCTCTTGTTTTCTAAACAGTTTATTTAACATAGGAAGCAAGTCTGGCCCTACTAGAAATGATATTGACAACATCAAAGCCTGCTGCTGGCATGGCAGAAATAGGACCCCGTCAGATGAAAGGATGTCACGGCACCAGGCTTAGCTCCTGGGTCTGCGATTCCATGCGGATCTCAGATAAGTACCTTCAACGTAAGCCTTTCCTCAGAACGAGTCTCTCATCTTAGAGAACTAAAGGCTTTGTTTCACCTAAACTGAGGAAATTACATTCTCAAGGAGAAAGGCAAAGGGTGAGACGGGCTTGGGCAGACATCCTCTGGGTTTCGGCTCATCAAGTTCCGCCCCGGCCAGTGTCCAAGCCAACAGCACCCCTGCCCAACCAGCCCTCTCCAGGCACACATCTGCTCCCAACCCCTTTAGGTACCACACATCCACTATGGGCCCCCTGAACATTCGCCTTTCCATACTTTTTTCCCACTCAACCGGAAATGCCTCCAGTTCTAAGCCACAGCACAAACGATGGTTCTCAGGAGTGTAGCTTAGTTACCATGACCAAACCAAATACATGGCTTTGGGATAAATGTCCACTTCCTTTCCAGAAACATCAAAAGCAGCTTTGTCCTTCTCATGAGGCACATGCAAGACTCACTCCACTGTCCCCTATAAGCGCCTTATGTATGCTTCGGGATCAGGGATGGATGAGCCCTTTCATACCTCGCTGCTTCCAACTAGCTTCATAAATTTTGCTGAAAGGTACACAGTGACCATCCTGAAGAGAAACCCAGTCTGTGAGCCCAAATCGGGTGCTTTGCACTCTGAACTTTCTTGCTTGGAAGGTGGTGGAAACAGAAGTCCACTGGAGGTGGTCTGGTGCAGACTAAGGGCTGGGGGTGGGAACTGTGCCATGGAGGGGATTTGATCTCATTTGTCATCACACCTCACAGAGGTGGGTGGCATTAGTGGTAAAGAACCCGCTTGCCAAGGCAGAAGACGTAAGAGACGTGGGTTCAATCCCTGGGTCAGGAAGATCTGCTGGAGAAGGAAATGGCAATCCACTCCAGTGTTCTTGCCTGGAGAAATCCCGTGGACAGAAGAGCCTGGCAGGCTACAGTCCTTGGGGTCATAAAGAGTCCGACACGACTAACACTTTCATTTCAAACTGGCAGTGGAGACGGTCCCCGAGAGCTCTTCCGCCTCCTGACCCAGCTGCCAGAGGAGAAGTATCAGCGAGAAGGACAGGTCTTAATTCTGGAGGGAAACTGTTTAACTGCTACACTATATGGAGCAGGAGAACGATGCTCGTAGCGCAAGGCGGTCCCTGGGGCCCTGTTAGGACTTCGCACTCAGTGGTCCAGAACGATGGAAAGCTGAAGCAACCCAGCAAATACGAGATCATGGAAGGACTAAGAGCTATAGATGTCGAGATTCAGGTCACCCTACCAGGGAAATGGCTTCCCTGGTGGCCCAGTGGTAAAGAATCTGACTGCAATGCAGGAGACACAGGAGACTTGGTTCAATCCCTGGGTGGGCAAGACCCCCTGGAGAAGGGCACGACAACCCACTCCAGTACTTCTGCCTGGAGAACCCCACGGACAGGGGAGCCTGGCGGGCTACAGTCCACAGGGTCACAAAGAGTCAGACACGACTAAAGTGACTGAGCACGCACACACCACCTCCGGGGCAAGGAAGAATCAAGTCTGCACCAGTTTGAACCATGTTCATCTCATACGACTCCAGCAGTAAGCAGAGTCCTGGGCAGGACCACCCTGAGGTCAGACACCCTTTCGTCCATTCTTCCCTCAGCTAATATTCACTGAGAACCCAGGGGACACGAGGCACCGGACGTGGCCACGGAGGCAGGGCCTTTGTGGGTCTTACACGAGGGAGGCAGATGAGAAGAGAACTTCCACATAAAAGTCCACTGCAGTGACAGAGGGGAATAAAAGCAATCAAAGAAAGTAAGGCAGGCAGGGGCTGAGGGTCACTGGGCGGAGGGGCACCTCTGGATGGGGTGGGGAGAACCCCGATGAACGACAGAACTCCCTGGAACCAAGGGTTTCGGGCTAAAGCGACAGCAAGTTCAGTGCCAGAGGCAGAAGGCGAGGGGCCCAGATGGCCGCAGGGGGTGATGGAGGGAGCCCCCAGGGGCTGCAGGAAGGGGCTTGAGAACAAAGGAGTTGGGGGGGGGCTTGTCTGAGTTCTAACTCATGCTTAGTTGCTCAGAGGTGTCCAACTCTGTGCCACCCCATGGAGCCCGCCAGACCCTTCTGTCCAGGGGAATCCCCAGGCAAGAATACTGGAGTGGGTTGCCATCTCCTTCTCCAGGGGGTCTTCCCACCCCCGGGAATGGACTCACGTCTCCTGCACCGGCAGGTGAGGCTCTTTATGAGTGCGCCACCTGCAAAGTTCCCACTCGCCTCTTACTGACTGTAGGCCGACCTCTCCGAGTGTCACTGTCCTCATCAGGGCACTCGTGACAAACCACGCTACGTCCTGCTTGAGAGTTCACAACACCAAACATTCAGTGGATCTGCATCGCTCACTGAATATCTCTGTCAGGACCTGCCGGTGGTCACCACTGCTATTGTGGTGGTGGGTATTTTTGGTTTTATGTAGAACATTTCCTCTGAGGAGTTTTAAGGCATCCTTCCTATTACCTTTAGTTTCGCTAAATAAATAAATCCCTGGCATGGTTCTCAAATCCAGCGTTATTGTTTTGGATTATGTTTAGAATTACTTCTGGTAAAGAATGACTCAGGCTGTCAGAGTCTGTTTCACCAGCTGGAGTTTCACGTGTTGACAACCAGCAACACAGGGCTCCCAATTTTAAATTACGCCAGGTAAGAAAAAAATGTTAAGCCTACCTTCTATTGTAAGTAGCACTTCACAAAAGGAAGGATATTTAACACCAGATAAGCTCGGAGAAAAGGCAAGTCCTCCTTGGAAAGGTCACTGCATGGATTCTTTCTCTCTCACACACACACACACACACATGCACGCACATAGCGGTGAACACTTGACCACGGTGGACCAGTAACTGCTGGTCCATCCACAACCGTTATTGCAGGCAGCTGAGGGTGACCAGTGCCAAGGGCAGGAAGAGAGGGCTGAGCAGAGCCCGAGGAAGGCCCGGGCCGCTGACGGAGCCTCTGACCTGCGGGGACGATGACACGGCGCTCGTTGGTGGTCATGTTTGGGGGTGGCATGTGCTTCTCCTCCATGTAGCTGCTGTAGCTCATCCCGACGGTGTCCGGGCTGCCCACCATCTTCCCGCCTTTGGCCATGCTGCACTCATCAGGGGAGTTCCTGGAGGAGAAGAAGACAGAGCCTTCCATTACTGCGGCCCCCCCAGAGCCTGCCTCCCTACCTTTCATGGTGTAGAGAGAAGCCAGGACGGGCAAGGTGGAGGGGAAGGAGGGAGGGGACTGGAAAGACGAACGCAGTCATCGGTGATGAGCTGAACGACCAGGTCTCCTCCAGGTTCACACGCTGAAGGCCCAGCCCCAGCATGATGGCATTTGGAGGTGGAGCCTTTGGGAGCGAATGAAGTTTACAGGCGGTCACGAGGCTGAGGCCCTTATGACGGGATTAGTGCCCTGACAACGTGAGGAAGGAAATGGCAACCCACTCCAGTGTTCTTGCCTGGAGAATCCCAGGGACGGAGGAGCCTGGTAAGTTGCTGTCTATGGGGCCGTACCGAGTTGGACACAACTGAAGTGACTCAGCAGCAGCAGCAACGTGAGGAAGAGCCCAGACTCCTCTCTGTCTCTCTCTGCCACTGAGCTTACAGTGAGAGAGCAGCCATCCCCAGCTACGGACATAACTCTCACCAGACACCAGCCACCAGCCACCAACCACCCCAGCACCTCGATCTTGGACTTCAGTCTCGATGAGAAAAAAATCCCTGTTGTTTAAGACCCCTGGCCCGTGGCACTTTGTGACAGGAGCCCTGTGAGACTAAGTCAGTGCCCACGCTCACTGGCAGCAGAGCACAGGCACAAGGGAGGCAGAGCTGCCACCTGGCTCCTATTCCTCCAGCCTGCTCCTGATGCAACTGTCCTGTCAAAGCCCCATCTGTGACAGCTGATTGGAAACACATGCAGGGAACGCTGAACGGGCACTTGTTCTCCCGTGAGTCTCACTGTGAGACTGCAGACAGGCCGCGCACACAGATGGTGAGAGGCGACACTCTGCCAGGTTTATTCCAGAGTGACATGCCTCTTCAAAACCTCAGAAGGGAACCTCTGTGTTCACTTTCAAATCCCTGCAGCCAATCGTTAGACATGGAGTTTGAAGGCTCCCAGTGCTCCTGGGTTAGGTATGGGCAGGAAGGGAGAAAGGGGAGCAGGAAGGGCCCCCCAGGAAGCAGCAGGACAGGGGACCCCAGCAGCCCTGGAGGACTGGGATCAGGGAGTGAAACCAGCTGTGTGCCAGGGGTCAGCTGCTGGGCCTTGGTGAACAGCTCAGAGGGTTGTTGTTAGTTAAGGCAGCCGTGGACACTTGGATAAAGACAAACTTACCTTTCTGGAAAAAGAGAAGAAAAAAAGAATACGTGTTTCTTAAGTAAGATCTAAAGTTACTGGGGGAGAAGGCACAGGCAACCCACTCCAGTACTCTTGCTGGAAAATCCCATGGACGGAGGAGCCCTGTAGGCTGCAGTTCATGGGGTCGCTAAGAGTCGGACATGACTGAGAGACTTCACTTTCACTTTTCACTTTCATGCATTGGAGAAGGAAATGGCAGCCCACTCCAGTGTTCTTGCCTGGAGAACCCCAGGGACAGGGGAGCCTGATGGGCTGCCATCTATGGGGTCGGACTGAATCGGACACAACTGAAGCGACTTAGCAGCAGCAGCAGCGAAAGTTACTGGATGTGATGAAATCGCTGTTGTTCAGTCACCAAGTCATGTCCCACTCTCTGCGACCCCATGGACTGCAGAACACCAGGCTTCCTGTCCCTCACCATCTCCCAGAGTTTGCCCAAGTTCGTGTCCACTGAATCGGTGATGCCATCCAACCACTTTATCCTCTGTCACCCTCTTCTCCTTCTGCCCTCGATCATTCCCATACGTAATAGGTAAACTCTCAACAGAAAACTCTGGTTTGACCAGGCAACAGAAGAACGTATGAATGCCTTCTTAGATAGTTAGCCGGAGATCACTAACACGAGATCCCTGTAGCTGAAGGATCCTGATAGTTGAGTCATGTCATCTAAGGCAGATTTCTAAAAGTGTCCTCGTAAGCGTTACCCAACACAGGGTTTTTTGTACTCTTGGCAATCTACGCAATCTACTGGAGTTTAGACTTCCATCCCAATGTCTGAGGCCCTGATGGTTGTGGGCTCCAGCCCAGTGGGTCTTCCTTTGTCTCCTCCACGCCACATCAGCTGGAACTCTGCAGCCAGTCCACAGAATCTTGGAACTAGAGGCCTGGCGTGGAGGTGGCCTTCAAGCCTGAGACATCAGAGCAGAAGAGCCCTCTCTGGGCGGGGCAGGACTGAGGCGCGATGGAGAAGGCCATTCTGGACCCAAGAGTTGTGGCAAGGGTGTGGACCAGGAAGGACGGGCCGCAGGCCCTGGAAAGAGTTCATTCAGCATCTGGGATCTTTGAAACTACAGGTTCATTCTCGGCATCCTTTGCAAACGTCTGGTGATGATGGCGGGAGCTCAGGGCTGATGATGAGGATGCAGCAGGTACGTCTGTGGATGGAGGTCATCGTTGGGGTCGCCCAGACTAAGCCCGAACCGTGGGCCGGGAAAGACATAACCCTGCTGCATGGCATCCGCACAGCTGTACTAACATGAAGGAAATTCAAAAATAATAGCGGTCAGAGTTCCCATGGTGTGAACCCTCTATATTTCCAACGCTGCCCACACATGCATTATTTCCTCTTGATGCTATTTTTCCTGGCTTCCAACATTTATCTCTAAAAGACCCATCCTAATATCAAAACACTGAATGTCTTCACTTGAGGCTTAAGTTTCCTATCCCCTTGGAAAATTCCATCCGTTGAGTAGAGTGTGTGTGTTTTGGTCTATTTGTCTCAAGGAGAGAAGTTACTAGGGAAGAGAGTTAAAGGAGTTTGGTTCTCTAGGAAAAAGGCTTTAGACGCTACGTAGGTGATGACTGTTACTCTGGGATGAGCGCTGCTCAGATTCAGTTACTCGCTCCTCAATTAGAGCATGTTTTTATTAAGTACTTGCTGTATACCAGGCACTACAAAATTCTTTCTTCTCCAGCAAGGCAGTTAACCATCTAAAAAGTGAAAGGTCAAGGAGATGTACAGAATTACAGGAAGAAGGGTCACTGGGGATTATGGACCCTTCAGACGAACTCTGTCATTTTCTTACAACCCCTACTGTTCAATTTCCATCTCTGAAGACTAAACTCTAGGAAGAGATCGCGTCAGTTTTCCCATGGCATGAAAACAGATCCCTCACCAAATCCGGAGATACGATGCGCTATTAAACTGCGTTCTGTGCATTCCAATACTCAGTAGGGCAGACAAACACGGTTTGACTCCACTTCTATGAGACACCGAGAATAGTCAAGTCCACAGAGTCAGAGAGTACAGTGACCGACGCCAGGGGTGCAGGGTGAGGTGAAAAGGAAAGTCAGTGTTTAGTGGGGACAGAGTTTCAGTTTAGGAACGTGAACAGCTGGGGAGACGGATGACGGTGAGAGATGGACAACAGTGTGACTGTACTTAGTGCCCCTGAACGATACACTAGAAGCGGTTAAAATAGTATGCTTTATATTATGTGACTTTTACCACAATAAAAATCATTAAAAGAATAAAAACAAATTGCATTTTATTAGAGCTTTACAAAAATATGTGTACCTATTTAAAACAGGCGTAATCTTCAACAAGGTTAGTTTGTGTCTTCATCTTATAACCAGAAGACATAATTCACTTTATTAAGCTTTTCCAGCCAGCTTTCAGCATTAGGGGGGAAAAAAACCCAGCAACATGAAATGCTATTTTCAAAAGTTGTACATTCAGGACTTCTTTTTTAAATGTTTTTTTTTTTTTTTCTCCCACTGTATTTTGTTTTAGCTTCAGAGGAAGACAGAAGGGGACCATGTTTATGTTCATTTCAAATAGTTTCTGTAATAACTCTAAGGGAACTCCAACCTCGGTGTGGGAAGAGGGTCACCCCAACAGGGCCACTGACATACAGAACTCAGGTCGGGCGCTTAAGCAACACAGACTAAAGGGGCTTCAGCTGTTCTAGTCTTATTGCTGAGCCTTTCCCCCTAACTATTCTCTTGGAAATTTTAATAGCAAAGTAGTAGCACATATACACGTCATCGTGTTCAGAGAGCTTAACTGTTGTCAGTCCTCACGACAGCCTGGCATCAGCTCCATTTCTCAGACGTGCAAACTGAGAATACAAGAGAGAAGGGGCTTGCTCCGGGTCTCAAGAGTCGGGAGGAGGCAGAACTGAGGCTTGAAGCTGGGCAGCTTCTATTCACTGTCTACACTTCCAGATGCCCCGCTCGGTAAAAGTAAGATGGCTCGTTTGACGGCCTTTCAAGCGGTGAAACAGATCTTCATTTCAGAAAGGCATCAAGAAGGCCCGGCCACCACGCTGCTCCGGTTTAAGCGCCGCAATGCATGCAGTGTCCGGTCTAGACCACTGTCCCTGGCCCCTTCCTGCATTCCCAGCACAGCAGCCGCGTGACGCATCCAGAACACGTCTAAACGGACGGACGTAAAAAGCGGGGGGGGCTTCCCTGGCGGTGCAGGGGATGAGAATCTGCCTGCCAACGCAGGGGACACAGGTTTGATCCCTGGGCCGGGAAGATCCCATATGCTGCAGAACAACTGAACCTGTGTGCCACAACTACTGAACCCACGCTCCGCAGCCTGGGAGCCACAAGCGCTAGAGGCTCACTCTGCAACAGAGAGGCTCGCTCTGCAACAGAGAAGGCGTCCCAGTGCGAAGCTGAGAACCACAACGAAGCACAGTCCCCACTGGTCACCGCAAGAGAAAAGCCCGCACAGCAGTGAAGACCCAGCACAGCCAAAAATGAAATAAATAATAACTAAATAACCTTTTTAAAAAAGAGAGACGGAATTCCCAAAGATTTCATTTTTTCAGGGACATGTTATTTTTTTTTAATTAAGAAAAATAAATCTTAGTGTGGTTCGGAAAATTGAAAAGTGTATACTGAAAATTCTCCCAGTAAATGCACTTTCAGTCTTTGCCCAGCTGTGATAAGAAAAGACCCACATAGAAACCTGTCCATGCTTATTGTGCTGTTTAGCTCCACCTTCAAAATGCATTCTTAGAAGTCACAGGAAGAAAGTTCCCACAAACAGCTTAGTATTCCATCTGCACTGAGCCTAAAGCAGAGGATCCCAAGTTTTCTATTCTAACATGGTAAGGATTTGGGCATTCTTGCTTTGAAATGCACAAAGCAAAGAGCATCCCTTTAAATATGATATTCTTAATATTCACCTATGTACTCTTTAACAGTCCCTATGAAAGTTTTAAGGCATTTTTTAGATGCTTTCTAAATGGGTAATCAACTGGTGAACATGAAATTTCTGTCTTATCATTTGAGGCATGAATTTCTTAATTGCAAATAAGCATGGTTCAAGATATTTCTCTCAAAGACTCTATTGTTCAAGGGCATGGAAAAGCTATTATGCAAGTCAAACCACAATGAGGTATCACCCCACACCTGTCAAGATGGCTATGATAAAGACAAAAAGCAAAACTTAACAAGTGCTGGAGAGGATGCAGAGAAACTGCAACCCTTGCGCACTCCTGGTGGGAATGCAAAACGGTACAGCTGCACTGGAAAATAGTATGGCGATCCCTTGAAACATTTTTTAAAAAGAACAACCATATAAGCCAACAATCCCACTTATGCATATCTATCCAAAAGAATTAAAAGAAATAAAATCAGGATTTCCAAGAGATATGAGCACTTCCATGTTCAATATGTCCTCTTCACAATAGTCAAGATGAGGACCTAAAGGTCCATGGATGGATGAACAGATAAAGAAAATGGGGAACATGCATACAACAGAAAATATTCTCCTTAAAAATAAAGAAATCAGAAATGCATCACAGCATGGATGAATCTTGAGGACATTATATTAATACTAAGCGGAAAAAGTCAGTCATAGAGAGACAAATACTGCATGATTCCCCCTATATGAGCCATTTTAAAAAGTCAGATTCAGAAAAAGAGTGAAGTGTTGGTTGCCAGCAGCTGGAGGAGAGAAAAAATGGGGAGTTATTAATCAATAAGCGTAACGCTGCAGTCAAGCAGAATGAGAAAGCTCTGGATATCTGCTGTACAAACTTGTGCCTCTGCTCAACAGTAATGGACACTTAAGAATTTGTTTACAGACATCCCTGGCTATCCAGTGGTTAAGACTTCACCTTCCCATACAGGGTCCAATCCCTGGTCAGGAAACGAAGATCCCACATGCTTTGTGGTCAAAAATCCAAAACAGAAAACAGAAACAGCATTGTAACAGATTAAAGGCAGGCTTAAAAATTGGCCACATAAAAAAATCCTTTAAAAAAATGTGTTTAAAAGCCAGATCTCATGTTAAGTATTCTTACCACAATAAAATACACTAAAAAAATTATTGTGTCTTAACTATTTTCTCGAGTTCACATTTTCAGGTCTGAGTTCTATTTATAACCAAAACCCCATTACAATACGCAGCAGCAGGGAGAGGGGACACGAGGCAGGAAAACAGTCCTGCCCCCACTCGCAGCAGGAGAAATCCCACACTGGCTTGGGGTCACCCTGACGGGGGGAGGCAGGTTCAGACTGAAGCATTTCAGGAAGGCACTGGACAACATTTGGGGGCCAAAAGGTTGGGTGTATCATTCCCCTAAGTTCCTTAAAACATCCTTGGGGCCGGACAATTTTAGGAGTTTAATCTCTACAGCAATCTCACAGACTTCCATGTCACCTGGGCATAACTGTGGCCACTCTGGAAGTCAAAGTGTTAGTGGCTCCATCATGTCCGACTCTTCGCAACCCCGTGGTCTGTCCATGGAATTCTCCAGGCAAGAATACTGGAGCAGGTTGCCATTCCCTCCTCCAGGAGATCTTCATGGCCCAGGGATAGAACCTGGGCCTCCTGCATTGCAGGCAGATTCATTACCATCTGAGCTACCAGGGAAGCTCACTCTAGGAAAGATAGAAATAATGCAGAAAGATCCTTCAATCTTCATGATGAATAAGATGGAGTGTTGGTGCCCTTCCTCTGATAACTAGGAACACATGGCTGGCTAAAATGGCCTAAGTCTCAATTAAGGAGAGTTGAGATCATAAGCACTGACTTCTTAAAACACGCTAGTATTATGAATTAATGGTGAAAGAACATGGCAAAGAATATCAAATAAACTGGAAAGTTTACTCAATTTAAATTAAGCGGAAACTCAGACACACTGAAAAACCAGATAGGGTTCTTGAAGCTCCAATACTTTGGCCACCTGATGCAAAGAGCCGACTCACTGGAAAAGACCCTGATGTTGGGAAAGATTGAGGGCAGGAGGAGAAGGGGACGACAGAGGATGAGATGGCTGGATGGCATCACCGACTCAATGGACGTGAGTTTGGGTAAGCTCTAGGAGTTGGTGATGGACAGGGAGGCCTGGCGTGCTGCAGTCCACGGGGTCGCGAAGAGTCGGACACGACTGAGTGACTGAACAGTAACAATATGGTTCTGATAAGCAGTCAAGAGGGACTCCTCGGAAGCTACTTGGAAGAACAAGCGTTTAGCTTCTATCAACATTTTTCTAAGGAGAAGATTCCATTATTTTCGTCTGCAACTCCAGACTGATATTTATGTGTATGTGCGGTGCCTCTGAATGTGTTTTATTTCCCTGCTCTTCCTCAAACTTTGCGCCATTTGAAATAGATTGCAAAAATGCTCACAGGACAAAAATAACATAAATGATCAAAGGAATGGAAGCGAATGTCATATACGGGCAGAAAAGCAATTAATCAAGAGATAAAATCAGCACGTTGAGCAAGCTTACTATTCATAGTTGCTCAAGGTAGCACATCAATTTATCTCTGAACTTTCTAGTCACCAAAGCAGAAAAGGAAGTATATCCTGTGACCATTCAAGATGTCAACAAAAATACACATGAACCAAGTTACTCAGCAGAACAGAAGCTTTTCCTGAGCTGAACCTTGAGAGAAGTTTCTCCTGTGGCTTCTCCTTCAGAGTCCTGGTGGTGCAGCAAGCAGAATCCTTCCCACCACCCCTAACAGACCTGAGAACCTTCCACATGCACAGCAGGTGCTTAGGGCACTCAGCTCTCAGCCGCTTCAGGTATAGGAATCCCGGGACTGTGTGCCCTCAGCCAGCGCGCCACACTGCCTGTCTCCTGACATGGTTTTTGTTATCATTTATTGATGTACTTTTTATTGGAGTAACGGTTAGATAATTCACTCCTATGGTCACTGCAGCACTATTTACAATAGCCAGGACATGGAAGCAGCCTAAATATCCGTGAACAGAAGAACAGATAAAGAAGACATGGTACATATGTATATACACAATGGAATATTGCTCAGGCATGAACAGGAAACAAAATTGTGCCATGTGCAGATGTGGATGGACATAGAGACTGTCATACAGAGTGAAGTTTAAGTCAGAAATAGAAAAACAGATATTGTACACTAGTGCACATATGTGGAATCTAGAAAAATGGTACAGATGAACCTATTGACACTGTTTCGGAAAGAATCAGAAAAATGAGTGCAAAATATAAGAAATGGATGATTTAACAATGAAAAGATCTTGAGAGATGAAATGCTATATACATATATTCCAGTTTCCACCATCTTCTAATTTCTATGTTTTATTTTTAAATTTTTAATTATTTATGGCTGCACTGGGCCTTTGCTGCTGTATGCAAATCTCTCTGGTTGCTGCAAGCGGGAGCTACCCTCCAGATGGGATGTGCAGGCTTCTCCCTGAAGTGGCTTCTCTTCAGCAGAGCACAACCTCTGGAATGCGGGCGTCTGCCTTTGCGGTGCACGGGCTTAGTTGTCCAGAAGCATGTGGAATCTTCCCAGACTAGGGATCAAACCCGTGTCACCTGCATTGGCAGGCAGATTCTTAACCGCTGGACCACCAGGGAAGTGCCAGCTTTTATGTTTTAAATCCAAATTTGCCTCTGGGAAATTGATCTAATGCGTGG
Organism: Moschus berezovskii; assembly: GCF_049115385.1. NCBI lineage: Eukaryota > Metazoa > Chordata > Mammalia > Artiodactyla > Moschidae > Moschus > Moschus berezovskii. Next base: position 8,876,545 of record NC_142460.1, read on the forward strand.
TGGGAGAACAAACATTTACAGATCTTATCTGGTTCATCTCTCCCGCACTGGACTGCTTACTCGTGCTAGAGATGGCTCCAAACTCTTATGTATTCATATTATAGTAAACACAGGGGTGAAACATGCAAAATGGCACCTGACACCCAACAAATGCTATGTGTTAGCTGCTGCTATTTATCTCATCTACGAGGTCAAATACCAATAAGCAGCAGCAACGACACAGGTGATGTGCAGAGACCTGGGGTTCAGGTTGTGTCTGAGGTCATGTCACCATCGGTGGAGGGGCTGGGATTTGAACTTAGACAGTTAGGGTCCTGAGTCCAAGGACTTGACCACCACGCTATAGGACCTCCCCTGGCAACTCCGCACAAGTGGTCTCTTTCCCAGACATAACACATCATGGGATGGACCCTCAGAAGACTCAGCTTCATCACTGGTGGGTATTTTCTGAAGAACATCCTGAAGCCAGTCAAGGAGAAGGCGATGAGAGCTGAACAGGGGCAGCCCCGTGCAGATAAGGCAGAGCCTCTCGGGAGACACTAAGTGTGGCAAGGTTTGTTTGGACACAGATAGGAAATGTGAAGCCTGGTTTATAAAAAGAAAAGCTGACTGCCTCGATTTATAGTGGACTGTCATTTGTTCCTCCCCCAGACCTCCTGGAGGCGCTCAGCAGGGTGCAAGCTCTGCGGAGACAGAGGGTGAGCATTCCTGAGTGTGAGGAAGGCAGGTAAGAAGTTTCTGGGCTCAGAAAGCAGAGCAGGGAGGGCTGTGACCCAGACTGTGGGTCTCAGAAGACAGACCTGAGGACCAGGGCAGAAACTGGACCATTAGGGAAGTGGGCAATGCCACTGTTTCAGATGACGCGGGCAGGGAAGGGACTTCTCGGGGCCCAGTGCCTAGGACTCCATAGTCCCGATGCAGGGGGCTCAGGTTCCATCCCGAGTCAGGGAACTCGCGCCCATATGCTTCAACTAAGAGTTGGCATGCTGCAATTACAGATCCCGCGTGTTAAAACTAAGACTCCATGCAGCCAAATAAGTAAATAAAGTAATATTTTCTTAAAAAGATGAAAAGGAGCCCAGTCCAAGAAAAAACTTTTTTTAGCTGTTTCCATGCATAACCTCTTCTTTTTGAAAAGGGGTATCATGCCTTCCCGGGTGGTGATAGTGGTAAAGGACCCGCTTCTCAAGGCAGGAAATGTAAGAGACACAAGTGTGATCCCTGGGTCGGGACGATCCCCTGGAGGAAGGCATGGCCACCCACTTCAGTATTCTTGCCTGGAGACCCTCATGGACAGAGGAGGCTGGTGGGCTACAGCTCATGGGGTCACAAAGACTCAGACACACTGAGTGACTTAGCATGCACACACATGCCGATACGACTATAGCGAGAAACTGAAATTAAGAGCTTTGGTTTTTGAAACACAAAGTAATACTTAGCATCTGACATTGGTTTTCTTGAATCAGAACCTCCTTACAGTGGGGCAGATTCCATCACGGAAAGAGCCCTCGGAGAAACTGCACAGACATGGCTCTTAGCTTGAAAAGAATGTGCCGTGCCCTTGCTGACTGTGAAGAGACTTCGTTTATGCAAGAAGGTCCCTGAATGCAGCCCCAAGCCACAGGCTTGCGCACCAGCCACATTAAACCTGGGATCCACCCTTACATCACACCGCTGAGGGGAGGTGCCTCAGGCTTGAGAAAGCCCCCGTGGGAGGTTGAAATTGAAGTTGGGCAATGGGTATAACTTATTCCAGTGGGTGGAGGCAAACCCATCAACCTTCTCAAAATCTACCCGTTGTTCAGGGCCCACCCCGCTTCCTGTTCTGCAGCTTGTCTTGCACTTGGAGGCGGCTGTCCCCTGCCTTGCCTGCTCTCCATCACATCCTGGTAGAATCCTTTTGTTCACATCTGAAACGCATATTTAAAAAAGTCTTTTATTGGAGTATAGTTGATGTACAATATTGTGTTAGTTTCAGGAGTATAGAAAAGTGAATCGGTTATTCATACACATATAACCACTCTTTTTTAGCTTCTATTCCCACATTGGCTACTACAGAGTATTGAGTAGAGCTTCTAGTACTATACAGTAGCTCCTTGTTAGTTACCTATTTTATATATAGTAGACGGGGAAAAAGTGGAAACAGTGACAGATTTTATTTTCTTGGGTTCCAAAATCACTGTAGATGGTGACTGCAGCCATGAAATTAAAAGACACTCACTCCTTGAAAGGAAAGCTATGACAAACCTAGACAGTGTATTATAAACCAGGGCCTTCCTTAACTTTGCCAACAAAGGTCTGTATTGTCAAAGCTATGGTTTTGCCGATACTCATGTATGGATGTGAGAGTTGAACCATAAAGAAGGCTGAGCACCAAAGAATTGAGGCTTTCAAACTGTGGTGTTGGAGAAGACTCTTGAGAGTCCTGTGGACAACCAGAAGATCCAACCAGTCAACCCTACAGGAAGTCAGCCCTGAATATTCATTGGAAGGACTGATGCTGAAGCTGAAGCTCCAATCCTTTGGCCATCTGATGCAAAGAGTTGACTTACTGGAAAGGATCTCGATGCTGGGGAAAACTGAAGGCAAAAGGAGATGGTGGTGGCTGAGGATGAGATGGCTAGATAGCATCACCAACTCAACAGACATGAGTCTGAGCAAACTCCAGGAGATAGTGAAGGACAGGGAAGGCTGCTGTGCTGCCGTCCATGGGGTCGGAGAGAGTTGGACAAGACTTAATGACCGAACAACAAGAACATTCCATTGTTTGCATGTATGTGTATACATATAATATATATGCATATGTAGACATATATATATATATATATATATTCTTTATCCCTTCATCCATTTAACAAACATTTATAGAGCCAGTCTCTACAGCAGGCACTATCCCAGGTGCTGGGGATATAGCCATGCCCCTGTTCCCACGGTGCCCACCAGGAAGGGGTGAAGCCCCTCTCCCCAGCCCCACACACTCTGCCCTTGCAGCCCACGGTCCACATGCCCTCCGGCCCTTCTGTGGGTGAGCAGGCAAGTGTTTACTGGCAAAGCAGTCTTCGGCTCATTCCACAGTTCATCCGAAGGGCACTGTCTTCCCGAATGTCCTTTGCAGTTTACGAGGTGATTTCATGTTAAGACCTTGATGAGGAAACTACCTGGGAGGACCTCAAAGGTTTTCTTGGGCCACTCTGAGAGTCCGAAGAGGTCAGTCCCACGAGAGGGCCCTAACGACGCTGGCCTGGCGTTCGTCCCAGTCGGCCTCAAACCCGAGTCGGATCCAACACCCTCCTCTGGCGGGTCTCCTCCTGAGAATTCTAAAAGCACAGACTGAGCCCTAATCGACCCAACAAGCTCCTAATCGGGTTACACGCCGTGAATGGAGGTAGTCACCACAAAAGGTATTTTTAGGACCCCAGACAAGGAGGAGATTGTCTGGAGCGCTCCGGGGTAATTTGTGGGTCTGTTTTATTTCTGACTCAGAGGCAGTGGAAAAGCTGCTTCAGAGAGCCCGCGGCCGAGCGGCGGGTGGAGCTCAGCAGTGATTCATGAGCGCGCAGGGCTCAGACTGAAACTGGAGATGTTTGTCTTCACAGCTGCGTGTTATTTTTACCCTTACTAAATATTCTCTTACACCTGGGACGTCAGCCTCTTCCCACCAGGCCCGTTCCCTTCCCCCCTTCTCCGAAGCAGTTGAAGACAAAATTAATTAAAGAGTCACCACCAACAGTTAGCTCTTTGTCCCCAAAAGGGGGTTGACATTTCCCTGAGAAACTTTCATGATTTCAGGGTGTGTTTCTTTTAGTAACTGAAAACGGGGATCATCAAGACGACGTCACACTCAGATCTTGAAAACTGGGGAGGAAACGCAACCTTGACGAATTTATCCTTTGGAAGTACAATATTCTGTAGAATGAGATCTCTACAGAGCATCGTTTCGATCTCCGGAGTTTCTTTTTCCTTGAGACACTTTTCCTTTTCCAGAGAGGAAAGAATGAAGCCAGATAGCCATGATGGTGCTTCAGGGTTTTATTTTCTTAACAGGCTATGTAAATTCTGGTTAGCCAAGATGATTTTCCTTTACAGGAGAGAAAATGCCAAGCATTTCCCCTTGTCCCTGATGTCAGCATCCACAGAGACCTGATGGGATTCTTTTACATCACAGGGAAGAACCTGGCTCTTCCACAAAATGGCATCCATCCGTCCAACATCCGAAGAGACGGCAAAGACAGTCATGAGTGACCCCAAGAGGAGAGATAAAGAATGGAGCAGGAGCCCCTGAGAACGTGTCACCCTCACTAACCTTTCCCTAAACGAGGCCCTTTCAATCCAGCCCCGCAGCCCAGTGAGCTGACGTCTGTAAAGGCCCAAGGTCCCTCGTAAGTAGGACAAGCTATTCCTACCCGACTTCACTAACACAGTTGGGAAAACCACTTGTTTTCCAGTCTCTGACACTGAGCCGCCCACGGCTTGGAAGGTCTGCAAGGTGATCGAGCTTAATTAGGAGACATCTTTCATGCCAATCAGATTCAGAACCCCGAGGCAGAGAGCAACCAACATCACCAGAGCTGCAAATTTCACTATCCTAAAAGAGGACATAAAATCTTCGAGAAAATGTCAGAAAACATACATGGAGTCAAATCTCCATGCGTCAAGGCAGAAAGATGTGAGAGAGACCAGTCCCAGGGAGCCACTTTCAAAGGTCAAATATTGAATGTTTCACATAAAATGAGAAAACCTGATGTTAAAAGACCTTTAGCCAAGATCTTGTTCTGTAGGCAGGGGTTGGGCAAAGCACCTCTTCCCACACAATGACATGTAGGGAATTTGAATAGTCACCATCGTAAAACTGAGAGTTTTTTAATTTCGGCCCACTGAGTGTTTACTAAGAGACACTGCTGGGCTCAGACAGCAGGTCTCCTCATCAAGCTAATTTTTTAAAAATGTGGTTCTGTTTGGAATCACCTCATGAAGGTACCATAAAGAAGGCAGAGTGCCGAAGAATTGATGTTTTTGAACTGTGGTGCCGGAGAAGACTCTTGAGAGTTCCTTGGACAGCAAGGAGATCAAACCAATCAATCCTAGAGGAAATCAACCCTGAATATTCATTGGAAGGACTGATGCTGAAGCTGAGGCTACAAAACTTTGGCCACCTGATGCAAAGAGCCGGCTCACTGGGGACGACTCTGATGCTGGGAAAGATTGAAGGCAGGAGGAGACGGGGACAACAGAGGATGAGATGGCTGGATGGCATCACCGACTCAATGGATATGAGTTTGAGCGAGCTCCAGGAGCTGGTGATGGACAGGGAGGCCTGGCGTGCTGTGATCCGTGCGGCTGCAAAGAGTCAGACATGACTGAGCAACTGACACATTCACTTTTCACTTCGCAGTGTCTGGGGTGATACTCAGAAGGGCCAAGGCTCAATTCTCAGGAGGATGTCCACTTTGGCTTGCCCACCCCTCATGTGGGGGTGCAGTCCCCACACTTGGGGCTCAGCCTCAGTTCCTTCTTCCTCCCTCCATGGGTGCGTGCGTAGTCGCTCAGTTGTGTCCAACTCTCTGTGACCCCATGGACTGTAGCCCACCAGGTTCCTTCTCTCCATGGGACTCTCCAGGTAAGAATACTGGAGTGGGTTGCCATTTCCTTCCCCAGAGGATCTTCTCAACCCAGTGATCAAACCTACACTTAATGTTTCTCCTGCAATGCAGGTGGATTCTTTATCCACTGAGCCATCAGGGAAGCCCTCATCTACCAGCAAAACATATCAGTTCTGCCTTTGGGATATGTCTAGAATGTAACCACTTCTCCCACCCCTGCATCGCTGCCACCCTCATGCAGGTCTCACCATATCTTACCTGAATTCCTGCAGGGGCCTCCTAGTAGGTTTCGGCTTTAACACAGGGGCCAAGGACATCCTGCTAAATTTGAGAGACATCATGCCCCTCCTTTGCTAACAGCCCCCAGGAATCTCCTAGCTCCCTCAGGGTGAAGATCAAAGTCCCTCACTGGCCCCATAATCACTCATCTCAACCCCTATTACTCCTCCCCTTAGTCACCAAACATCAGCCTCAGTTGTCCCCCAACACTTCAGACTGACCTCAGGGCCTCTGCACTTCCCACTCCTTTTCCTTGGAAAGTTCTTCTGCTGGTTAACCATAAGACCTCCCCAACACTGACTTTGGGACTTTACTCAAATGTCATGTTCTTAGAGGTGATGTTTTCAGGCTGTCCTTTCTAGAACCACCACCCCTGGTCTGCTTTTTTGTTTTTCCTTAGCATTTACCATGACCTAACCTGCTAGCCTTTAGTAAGCCATCCAGCTCAATGGCTGTCTTTCACGTTAGAAAGTGAACTTCAGTTCAGTTCAGTCACTCGGTCGTGTCCGACTTTGCGACCCCATAAATCACAGCACGCCAGGCCTCCCTGTCCATCACCAACTCCCGGAGTTCACTCAGACTCATGTCCATTGAGTCGGTGATGCCATCCAGCCATCTCATTCTCTGTCCCAAGCCCATGTCTTGAGTTCTGTGTTCTGTGCACAGTGCACATCCCCTTCTCCTCCCGCCCCCAATCCTTCCCAGCATCAGAGTCTTTTCCAGTGAGTCAACTCGTCGCATAAGGTGGTCAAAGTATTGGAGTTTCAGCTTTAGCATCAGTCCTTCCAATGAACACCCAGGACTGATCTCCTTTAGAATGGACTGGTTGGATCTCCTTGCAGTATAAGGGACTCTCAAGAGTCTTCTCCAACACCACAGTTCAAAAGCATCAATTCTTCGGCGATCAGCTTTCTTCACAGTCCAACTCTCACATCCATACATGACCACTGGAAAAACCATAGCCTTGACTAGACGGACCTTGGTTGGCAAAGTAATGTCTCTGCTTTTTAATATACTATCTAGGTTGGTCATAACTTTCCTTCCAAGGAGCAAGCGTCTTTTAATTTCATGGCTGCAATCAGCAACTGCTGTGATTTTGGAGCCCCCAAAAATAAACTCTGACACTGTTTCCACTGTTTTTCCATCTATTTCCCATGAAGTGATGGGACCAGATGTCATGATCTTAGTTTTCTAGAGGCGATATTTTTGTGTATGTTTCATGACTGCATGGCCAGTACCTATAACAGTGACTGCACACAGTAGGTGCTCAATAAATACTTGGTGGGTGAAGGAACGACTGCAGGCATAGCTGGGATATCTGGGACCAAGATGGAACAATCAGGAAGCCCCCTTTTCTGTCACCTTGATCACACTCCTGCACCATGCTTTTTAAATACCACATCAAAAGTACCCTGCCGTCTGACCCTAAGCTAGAGTTCTTCACAACACACAGTGAATCTGTCTCCCAGACCACAGAGAAAGGCAAGGCCCAGTGCCTCACCACAGAGACTCAGGCAGACAAAATCTACTGCTGTGGGAGGCTGGGGGAGGTTCCCCTTCCATCCAGGCAGATTTCCTGCGAGCAAACCCTCCTCTGCACAGCCTTTCTCCCGGCTCTCCACTCTACAGACCTCTTCTATTCAGCTCCAGGGATTCTTTTTTAATCGACCTGGGCCCTGCAGCAGGGCTAGACCAGTGAGCATCAGAATCCCTGGTGAGGAGGGGGACTTGTTAAAACCTGGAGGGCGAGGCCCCACCCGCAGAATCTCTGATTCAGGCGGTCTGGGCGGGGCCCGAGAACCCACATCACTAACAAGCTCCCAGGTGGTACTGATGCTGCGGCTCTCAGGGCACCTGCTTCGAGAACCAGGACACCAGGGGACATTCCCCTTGTTCCCACTCACCCAACAAACTCAAACAATAAGTTAATGGCTCCAGGCAGCCTGGGCTCTGGGCTGGGAGCCGGATTCACAGTGCGGCACACAGAGCCCTTCCCCTCCAGCTGCAGTGAGCCTCCAGGTGGGCAGCTCGGAGGAGGCATCCTTGCCTGCGGAAGGATGAAGGCTGCTCAGTGCAACCTGGAAATGCAACCGGCTGAGTGTCCAAGACAGGGATGCTGAGCCAGAGGCAAGCAGCCTACTTTGCACACGATACTGCCCACCTGGAACGGAAGGCGATCCCCCTGTGGACTGTGTGTGCTGGTACCTGTGTCCTTCTTGGCCTGTTCTGCGGGTCTATGGCATGTGCCTTAGAAACCACACACAGAGTTAAGGCCATCAGCTGGGGGCTCTCCCGGAGGCCAGGCGGCCCTGCAGCCCCAGCAGGGGCCCCTGGTGCACCAGCTGTCCCAGGCAGGCTGTTCTCACATGTCTCCACTGCGCAAACATCTGAGGGCTTCTCGTATGTGAGGCTGGAGTGGAGAAAGGGAAAGGCCCAGTGGCCAGGGACCACTGAGGCTGAGGAGCGATGTCCTGTGTCTACACGGTGTGCAGTGAGGTCCGTGTCTGCAAGAACTGTGTGATCTGATGCTGCAGTTGCCAAGCTAAACCCACAATTACATCCCTGTTGGCTCAAGGTGCCTTTCCCTCCTGTTTTCCTTTTATTATTTTTTATAGGGCTCCATTAGAATGGAGGCAGATCTCACTTCACCACTTGTATTTCATTTCAGGAGCATCTGGGCGCGTTGAGGTTTTGTAGAATTTCATCACTTGCCTGGGAAACTCAGTCCCTCCCTTCTCCAGCCTTAGCCTTTCCCTCTGAGGGTGACGGGTGGATAGGAGCTGAGCGGACCACTCCCAGGGCCCACATGTGTGTGCTGCGTGCATGCTCAGTCGCGTTCAACTCTTTGGTGATGCCGGGGACTGGAGCCCACCTGACTCCTCTGTCCATGGGATTTTCCAGGCGATGATACTGGAGTGGGTGGCCATTTCCTCCTCCAGGGGATCTTCCTGATGCAGGGATCAAACCTGCGTCTCCTGAGTCTTCTGTATTGCAGGTGGATATCTTACCACTGAGCCACTGGGGAAGCACACTCCATTCTCAGGGACTGAAACCTAATGCAGCAGGAGCGGGGTAGTGTTCTGGCATCACCCAGCCTACAGAGGGGTCTCCTCTCTCCGGGTGATGTTTGCAAAAGAGCAAGGAGGTGCCACAAAGGTAACAACCCACACACTCTGGCCCAAGTCCAATTTGTGACTTTGGTAGATTCCCCCTGAACTTGACTTCCAGAGGCAAGTGTGCTGCAAGGGAGTCCACTGCACCAGAGCTCAGAGCAAGGACAGCAAGAAGGAGCTGGAGATGCACTTCATTTCCAGTTGCAGCCCCTGACTCCCGGGCACCCTGGCCTGGGGCTTCCCGGCAGTGGGTGACGCATCCATCCTCTCCAGAAAGATGCAGGGAGGAGGCACGTTCAGGGGCTGCATCCTGGGCCCTGGTGCTTAGATGAAGCAGAACCATGCCTCCTCCACGGTATCCCTACCACAAGCCCCTCCGGGGAGAATCCCCATCTCCACGACCTCAGCCTCTGCCCCCTGACACTCTGGGGCAGAGCTGGAACAGCCAGGTGCTCACTGAAGGTTTCCAGAATGAAGGCGGAGTCAACGCATGTCCATGCTCCCGTCGATGGAGCCGTCGATGGAGCTGACACGTGTAAAGATCACACAGCGAGTCAGCAGCATCTGCTGATTTGACCCCGGGAGGTCCCTCTGTCTGCCTGCTGCCCCTTTGAATCCTCTAGAGGTAATGCACCTTAGCTGCACTGATGGATTTTTGAGTTTCTCCTTCCTCCATGGCTTCCCTGGTGGCTCAGATGGCAAAAAATTCTGCCTTCAACGTTGGAGACCTGGGTTCGATCCCTGGATTGGGAAGATCCCCTGGAGGAGGGCATGGCAACCCACTCCAGGATTCTTGCCTGGGAAATCCCATGGACAGAGGAGCCTGGAGGGCTGCAGGCCTTGAGGTCGCAAAGAGTTGGACACGACTGAGTGATTAACACTTTCACTTTCACTCCCCTTCAGGGGAAGCCTCTTATATTCTGAAGAGCAGATTGCGCCTCATAACCACCTTCAATGTTGAACCTGCCACAGCTGAAGGCTGGTCCTGGTGTGGCCTGGGGACATCAATCTGCCGTATGAACCTCCTTCCATCACTTCCCACTCAGCCGGGCCGAGTCCCTCAGGGACAGGGAACTGGCCACACCAGCAAACGCTGGTCTGGAAATCTGAAAGGAACAGCTCCACGGATCGCTGACCAGCCAAGCGGCCAGGAGTCCTGGGTGTGGTCAGTTTTCTGAGTCTTCCTGGCCAGGCCATTGCACTCAGTGACTTAAATTCAACGCCAATCGAGGAGTTGGTCTGAAGGTATTTCAAAGGTGTGGTTAACATCCACCATCCTTTGATTTTAAAGAGAGGTGACTATCCCTGGTAATGCTGGTGGGCCTCGTCTCATCAGCTGAAGATCGGAAGCAAAACCTGAGCTTTCCCTGAAAAGGAAGGAATTCTGCCTCAGCACGGCTGCATCCACGCCTGCTTGAGTGTCCAGCCTGCCAGTGCACGCCCAACAGATGTCAGATTTGACAGCCTCTGCAACTGCACGAGCCAATTTCTTACACCAAATCTCCTCAGCAGGTACCCCACCGGTCCTGTCTCTGGAGAACCCGACTGACACGGCAAGGCCAGGCTCCACCATGCTGGATTCCCGTGGATGCTGAGCTCAGGGAGAACGGGCAGAAGCCTCTTCTCCAGAGAGGATCAACACATGCCACCCTCCTGTGTTTCCAGAACATTCCGGATGCGAGGGAATGGCACTGGGGGACAGGTTGACATCTGTATCATAGCTCAGATCCGCCGAGCTGAGCTTCCTCCCCCGCACCAGCTTCACCATTTCCCACCCAGGACGCGCTCAGCTCTGGCTCACAGGAGGGTGGCTCAGCCGTGCACTCGTCCCGGGCAGTGCCCACTGGGAAGGCACCACCACGCATCCAGGAAGAAGGAGGAGATGTTGACAAGGCGGCCTCCCTCAGAAGCCACCACCAAAGCACTTCCTAGTTTTCTCCCAAAGCTGGAACCACCTTTAACGAGCCTCTGATGGGACACCTCTGAGCATCACAGGGCTCCGCAAGAGCCTGGGAGAAGAAACGACTGATGCTTCTGTTGCTCCCTTACAAGAAAATGGTCCAGTTCCTCCACACACAGTTTCATTTCCCAGGAAAGAGACCCTTGCCTGAGCCCACCGCTTTACAACTGCGCTTACTCCTTGGAAGGAAAGTTATGACCAACCTTGATAATGTACTAAAAAGCAGAGACATTACTTTGCCAACAAAGGTCCGTCTAGTCAAAGCTATGGTTTTTCCCGTGGTCATGTATGGATGTGAGAGTTGGACTGTGAAGAAAGCTGATCACCGAAGAATTGATGCTTTTGAACTGTGGTGCTGGAGAAGACTCCTGAGAGTCCCTTGTACCGCAAGGAGATCCAACCAGTCCATTCTAAGGGAGATCGATCCTGGGTGTTCATTGGAAGGACTGATGCTGAAGCTGAAACTGCAATACTTTGGCCACCTCATGCGACGAGTTGACTCACTGGAAAAGACTCTGATGCTGGGAAAGGTTGGGGGCGGGAGAATGAGATGGCTGGGACTCTGATGCTGGGAAAGGTTGGGGGATGACCGAGAATGAGATGGCTGGATGACATCACCGACTCTGTGGACATGAGTTTGAGTGAACTCCGGGAGTTGGTGATGGACAGGGAGGCCTGGCGTGCTGTGATTCATGGGGTCGCGGAGAGTCGGACACGACTGAGCGACTGAACTGAACTGAACTGAACTGAAGGCAATTTCCCCAGTTAGCCAGGAACACACGAGTAGCTTCCCAGGGGTTGTGTCTTTCTTAGGGACTTGATGGCTCAAGGCCAAGTTCAAGGTTGCCTTGAGCAACCCCCCCACCCCACCCCATCCCAAATTCCTGGAGTGACCAACCTTGGGCTGGGAAGGTGGCCCCCACGGTCCAGCCAGGAAGGCAGATGGATGTGGGCTCCTGGGAAAGGCACAGACTTACATCGGAGGGGACGGCATCCACGCGTCTCCCTCATTTATTTATTCCTCTGCTTGCTTATTTGTTCATCATTTATTCGAATCTGGCCAGAAGGAAAGCTTTATTCTGCAACATCGTTCTCACCTCCTGGCTCAGGCTCCTTTCTGAGCCTTGCTAAATCCAGACTGGCACTCTGAGAGCTGGCCCGAGGCCAGACTTGGAAAAAAGGGCCAGGGCACGGATGCCCCTGCTAACTGCCAGCTGGAAGCCGCCTTGGTGCCATTTGCCTGAAGTGCTTTCTCTGATTCTTTCTCGTTCTTCCCCTCCACCTCCATCTTTCTCTGGCTCTCTCACATACGTGTGTGCACGTGCGCACACACACACACACACACACGACACCCATGCTGATGTATTTCCCACAGGTAGAAATGAGCCTTGGAAGAAGACCTCTTTAGAAACGCACCCCACCCCACCGTGACTATCCTGGCGTGGATGGGATCACGTGACTCCATCAGAAACAGAATCCACCACTCTGCTCAGTGCTGCGTGGCAGCCTGGATGGGAGGGGAGTTTGGGAAGAGAGTGGATCCATCTAGACAATGGCTGAGTCCCTTTGCTGTTGACCCCAAACTACCACAATGCTGTCTGTTAATTGACTGTACCCCAATACAAACTAAGTTTAAAAAATAATTAAGACAACAACAAAAAAGTAGAATCCATTACTGTTTAGAGGGTTGGTGGCACAACAGCCCTACTATATAAACACTACTACATTCTTCAGAACGGAACATGTCTCAGGAACAAATGCAGTGAACGGCCAGTGGAAACATTCTGTTAGACGGACAGGATTCATCTGTATTTATACGTATTACGTGTAATGAGGAACCTGCTGGACTCTACGACTGCATTCCCACCAAGGTCCTTTCAGAAGTCTAGTTTTCCCTCGATGAGGTCCAGGATGAGCCCACCTTGGCTAGAATCCACTTCAGGGACCAGTGTCACAGCAGAGAGGCAACATCCCGCTTCCAAGAAGAAACGAGATGCACGGAAGTGAACAACTCCCTGGAGCCCAGGTAAACCCTAGCACCTCCTATCTCCGTGTCTGGCATGTCCAGCCTCACGGGTGACATTCCGTCTGGGGACTCTGACTTGGTACCTTCACTGACACCACTCTAGAAGTTGACTCGATGGTCTCCAGCAAGTATAAAACATGACACTTATTTAAAAACACACTGAGCATTAAAATATGAAAGTAGCAAATGGGTCTCCTGTAGCTGCAACAGAGTGGAAAAGTACACTGGGTGTGGAATCAAACACCCTTGGTTTGGATCCAATTTCTGAGTTGCTCGAAGTGATGCTTTGGGTTAGCCAGAAAATGCCTGAGGAGTCTCAGTTTCCTCATCCATCAAATGGGGACAAGCATTCCTCTCGGGGCTGCTTAGAGGACTGACAGTCCATTGGATGCATACAAAAGGGCTTTCTTCAAAGTAAAGCACCAGAAAAGGTGAGCTGTTCTTGTGACTCTAGGCAGCTTACGCAAATTTAAATGAAATTCTCTCTCTGTCCTGGGATTTTAAATGATTCTTCCTGAATATATACGGGATATTCTATCACAGGGCTTCCCAGGTGGCGCTAGTGGTAAAGAACCTGTCTGCAATGCAGCAGACAGAAGAGTCTCAGGTTCGATGCCCCGATTGGGAAGACCCCCTGGAGGAGGGCATGGCAACCCACTCCAGTATTCGTGCCTGGAGACTGCCATGGTCAGAGGAGCCTGGCAGGCTGAGTCCGTAGGGTTGCAAAGAGTCGGACACGGCTGAAGCGACTTAGCATGCACGCACCCATTATATCATAATTGAAATCAATTTTACTTTTCAAGTCGGCATCTGATGAAATGCTTTTGAGTTCCTGGGACAACACATTCGCTGATCCGCTGCATTTAGGTGACAGCGGCATAACACGCTGAGAAGAGTTAACACTTAAGCGTGACGCCGGCGCTTGGTTTTAAGCCAAGAGGAGCGGGGAGAGCGGGCGTTCGGGGCCGGCGCCGGGGAGGGCGCACCGGCGGCGGGCCCGTCGCTGCATCCGTGTGCGGGCGCGCAGTGCCGCCTGCCCGGGGGACGCTCTCCCGCCCTGAAAACCGAGGGCAGCTTTACTTCCCAGGCAGGAAAACCGCCGAGATGAGTTCTGCCATATGTGGGCAAGGCCCCCCTTCCCACGCCGCCCTCGTGCCTGGGAAAGGAGAGCTGCACGGATCCGCTTCAGAGCGAGTTCTCAGCAAATACACTACCATTTTTCACAGCCTCTGTCCACGCAAACCACTGGCGAACACATTCCCGCAGCCTCGCCCGGGGCTCCCGCGCAATGTCCTGGGGGCAGTGCATCCAGCTCCACTCGGCCGTTTCCGGGGAAGGGGCCGGGAGGATGCGAGCCCCGTCTCCTTACCTTGAGCCGTTCACCTGGTTGGGGTTGCATTCCATCTTGATGGTGACCCTGGCCGGGGGCTGAGACAGCCAGTCCTGCTGAGGGACGCGCGGGCTCATCTTGGACGTCTGGCCATAGTCGCCGGAGGAGGACGCGGTCATGTCCGTCTTGGGCAGGTGCGGCGTGCCGTAAGCGCACTCGAACAGGGACTGGTCCTCGCTCACGACCGATAACGCCTCCTAGACGCCCAGAGAGACACACCTTCAGGCCAGGCCAGGAACGGCCTCGCTTCAGAAGGTCGCTGACGTCAGAGTCACTTCTAACCGGGACCCCACTGTTTAGGTACCTTTTCTGGTGTGCATTTCTACCTTTCAGAAGAAAAAAGGAGCTGGCTTTCTTTCCCCGAGAAGGTAAGAGTTGGAACTGGCAGACCCAGAAAAACTTTCCTGCAGGTCCCCAAACATCCCAGGCCTGACTGCAGCCGTGCAGATAATATCCACTTTAATCTTGACTCAAGGAAGTTGAATTTCAAAGGTCTTAGAAGACATCCAATTGCATGTGTCATTATTTGACAAATGCAATCTATAATTCAAGCAGACAGGGTACAGCGTGGTCATGAAGATTAAAAAACAGACATGTGACTGCTAACACCTAAGCATCTGGCAAAACTGCCATATTCCCAGGAGATTTTAAAGAAGAGCTACTTAGAAGAAGAGTGTGGGGGAAATGGGGCACCAAAGGACAAACAGACAAAGATACGAATTTTTCCATTTCTAAGTTATTAGCTGAGATAGAGTTGCAAGTGGTGCTTCCATGATGGCGAACATCTGGATGATAAATGAACCAAAAAAGAAAAAAAAGCTGTGAATTAACCAGAGGCCTCTAGGATGTTTAAAATATCTGTATCACTGAGTGGCTCTTTTTCACCCTTACTTTCTATTCCTATCTTTGCTCACTTTGCATGATTTGTTGAAAAGAAACAGCAAAGTGCCATTATTGGAGTATTCTTCTGCGGCTTTAAGTCAAACAAGTGGTTAGCCTATGGCCAGGCTGACATTCTACAGCCAAATCCACAAAGGCAAATATGACTGGGAAATCTCAGCTGCTTAAATGATACCTCATGCAGCAGCTACACAGAATAACTACAACACAATCCAATTTTGCTTTCTATAGTTAAAAAAGTCTGTATGGGAATTCACCTTTATTTCATTTCTTGAACACCCTTGGTACAGCTACTAGCTTTTGAGAAGCAAATGCTATTCATATCACACGTTTTTTAAAAAATGGAAAAGCATGGCAGCCTTCTGGTCTGGACTTCCCATCCCTCAGAGGGGAAAATCTGAGATCCAGAAAGGTCCAGACCTCACCTGGAAGTGAGCAACCCAAGATCAAGCAGGGAATTCATGAGGACACCGACGAGTGTTTTATCATCGGCCCCCTTCTGCCCCCAGAGCCTACGACGTTCTTCTTAAACATTTCTTGGTTTGGGATATGGGTCTGCATTAGCACTCCTTTCTTCTTTGAATTGATGCTTAAGTCAGGATGCTCTTCTTCACCCCAGTTTTTAGTAGTAATAATAAAGCTCTTCAAAGGAGACTTTTTAAGAGAGAAACCCCCCTCCCTACAGATACAAAGAAGGATCTGAATCTTTAGGGAGCACACGCAATTTCACAAAGCACCCCCTAATCCAGTGTGTCCCCCCTCCCATTCTACCTCCCCCCAACCTACCCAGGGACCAACTTCTTCATCTCTCTCCAAGTGCATGGACTTCATAGCCAGCTGGGCACAATGAGCTATGAATCAGCGAGCAGGGAGAATCACAAGGAACAAACTCAATGCTCTGGATCTCAGAGTGGTAGCCAGGCATCTGTGCAGACGTAACAGCCTCCTGCCCCCCAATGACATGGCTAAAATCCCTTCGAACCACAGCCCTGTGATGCCTGGGGAAACAGTGAGCTGAGGATTTAAACAGAAACACAAACTACAAAACGCTGTGCTGAACCAACCAGAGAGTCAGAAGCGGGCACGAGAAAGACAAAAAGAAGAGAAAGAAGGCGTCTTGACTACCCAGCAAAAGCAAACAGGTCAGCAAACAGCAGCAGTCTGAGAAACGGACGTGGCGGTGGGGAGCGGGGCGGGAGGCTGAGGGGAGAACCTGAATCTAGGGGCTCTCTGGACTGGTCACAAACGGAGCGAGCGGATACAAGGAGTCTCAACTCACAGTCGCTGGGTTAAAAATCAAATCGGCACCACGGACTTAGTGCAGTCCTGCTAATCCACAAAGGCAAACTTAGAGCTTCTTCAATAAAGTTTGCAAAACAGAGTCTGCCTTCCCATAGCAGCACTGGAGAGAATGCTTTTTACACACTCAGAACCAAAAAAAAAAAACAAGGCTCTCCTGCCTGGTCCTGCAGACCCCACCAAGCCTCGGAGGGGAATAACATACTATGTAATGTTAGCATTGGCTCACTGACTTAAGAGAAACATGAATAACCTGGCAGAAATGGGTTAAATGCGAGGGACAGACTTCACATCACAAATGAGTAAGAAGGCAGCTTTCACAGCACAAAGAGTAAGGAAGGATATTAAAACAGGAGTGGCTCCCGAGATACAGCAAGACATTCTGGCAAACACACCCAATGACCAAATGCATAAACGCAGCATAGGATTTAGACGCTGAACCAGCTTACGAGAGCTGAAACAACACTTCAGTGTGTGTGTGGGGCGGGAGGAACCTATTCCCACATCTGGCATAGCGTTATTTCACCGCATGGCTTTCTAAAGAAAGAAATTAAAGTTAACGGAGATCGATTTAGGGGAAGAAACTGACAAAAGCTAGAGATACGGGGGGCACACAGCCTTCCTGCGTATCTGAAAACTCTCCTCGGCGTGACTCCTTCTTGAGGACCGCCATAGCCTTCGGAACAGCAAAAGTTGCTTTTCTTCGCTAGAGGAGAAGTCGTCTAAAAATGAGACGGCTTTAGGATAAAATGTTTCATTTCTAAAGGGGTGACATGCGGTTCGTATTCTGGAAAGATAAGAGAGCATGCCCCGGAGTGATACTAAGCCGAAGCAGCCAAATATCTAGGACTCAGTACAAGTGAGGAAAAAATAAATAATAAATGGAATCACACACACACACTCACACACACGCCAACTCAGCACATCGGAACAATGAAGGAGTAAAAAGAAGCTGAAGGGTGGCTTTCAGAGACCTGCTCCAAACAAGAGGGCTCCCTAAAGTTAACTGCTGTTCTTCAGAAAAGGAACGCCATTCACCAACAGCATGCCTTTGTTCACCACTTGACTTTGCCTATTACGTGCAGGTTTCATCATCCCTTTGGTCCCAGGATGAATGACAAAGGCTGAGGCATAGGATTCCCCCACCCCAGCGGCCCTGGGACTTCAAAGCTGGGAGAGGACCGAGCTCAGTGGGATTAAAACCAGAGCGGATCGCTGCACAGGGGCTGGTAACCAGGACCACATGAGGCCCTTGTCTCCAGCTCTGCAAGTGGCTGTTCCTGGCCTCGACGGGTGTTCTCCGTGGTCCCCTGACACCTGGCTTCCCTCCTCGTCCACAGCCATCTCACCTACCTACCTGCCTACCTGCCAAAGGTGTGGGCAGATGCCTTAGTTAACATGTATGGCTTATTCCCTCAGAACCTTCGGCCAGCCTCGGGGACTCGGGAACTGTTTTGGTTGCTTTATAAGAGAATTAAAAAAAAAAAAAGTCCAAACCTGGCAGAAACGTGGCATAATAATTTAATATGCCTGCCTCTACGTTACTATAAAAAGACATGAACTTTAGATTGGTGTGCACTGGTGTGTGGGGGTGTTTTTCTGTAGCTCCAGAAAGCTGGAATATTCTGATGTGGCCGGTGGCAGGCGACCAATGCCATTTTTATGAACTTAGGAGAAACGCATAAATTCTAAGCAAATGGCCCCCCAAACAAACAGGACCGCTGTGTTAGTACATAGTGTTTATTATTATTTAAATACTGAATACACCAACAGCATATGAGTACCATTCCCTTGGACTTTGGTCATAGCAGTTGACCAATAGTTCCAGAAAGTGAAGAGAACTCAACTAGATTATATTTCAAACGTGAGACTAAAATATGTTTCTGTTTTTAGGTAACTAGATTTGGGTACAACAAAGGATCCACAATGCTTATAGTAAAAAAAAAAAAAGCTGAATGTACATTTAAGCATACTGACATTTCGAGCAAAAGATTTCAGAGGTCCTGTAGCAAATGAATTTTTTTCTGTAACAGATGAATATTTTGAGAGGCTCCTACGGTTCCAGCACAAGAATTATAAAATAAGGGTCTGGACTCAATTTGGCTTCTAACTTTTGATCCCCATGGTTCATAAAAACACTGAAATGTCAATACAGGGAACACAACATACTTAAATTTTCATGAAAATCTGGGTGTGGTAAAGTGTTGAAACTAACAAAGTCTTAAAGAATGATCAGCTCTCTTTCACAGCTGGAGCCAGGAGAGTATACAGAGGGAAATGATCCTTACATGGTTTTCAAAAACCCAGAAAATGGCCAGAACTAGATGTCCAGAGGGCAGGATTCCCAAGTCGAGCTTCAGCTTCCTCAAGTCTTATGTGCCTCAAACAGTTATGAAAAACGAACGGAAAACCAAGTGGAATAAGCACGTTAAGATTTTGGTCACACTTCAGAAAAAAAAAATAATTCTTATAGAAGTCCTTGCTATCATAACACAATGTCTACTTAGGAAGCCAAGGTCATCCAAAATCTACAGTCTGCCTTTTTTCCCACGCATAACCAACCAGAATCTGGTACATCATGTAACTGCTTCCATTGCGATGAAAACAACATCTTTTAGCCAACACCTTTAGGACATCAATACGTTCTCTTGACTCATAAACAGCTGATCCATCACTTAATAAACCAGGTTACACTGGTAAGCAACTCATATGGAGCATCCCTTTAAATTCTATTTCACTGTTTTGTTTTTTTCTTTAGGATATGCCATTTTCCATATTTTACCAGCTCTGAAATCTGGATGTATCTCGCCATTGATGGCATGTCATGGGTTACTGACAGCATTTCTTCTCCTTTTACGGCTGGCAAAATTATGATTCATTTTATCATCAATGACATCTTACATTTTAAGAATTATGGGCATCCCTAGTGGCTCAGATGGTAAAGAATCTATCTGCAATGCAGGAGATGTAGGTTCAATCCCTGGGTTGGGAAGATCCTCTGGAGGAGGGAATGGCAACCCACTCCAGTATTCTAGCCTGGAGAATTCCATGGACAGAGGAGCCTGGTGGTCTACAGTCCATGGGATCTCAAAGAGTCAGAGTTAGGTGCTCAACTTTGTATCCCATGCCAAGACTTCCCATGTAGTTCAAGTGGTAAAAGAATCTGCCTGCCAATGCATTTGCCACAAGAGACATAGGTTTGATCCCTGGGTGGGGAAGAACCCCTGGAGGAGGAAATGGCAACCCACTCCAGTATTCTTGCCTGGAGAATCCCATGGACAGAGGAGAGGGGCTCCTTGGGCTACAGTCCATGGGGTTGCAAAAGAGTCAGACACGACTGAACATGCAAGCGTGAGGAAGGAGATGACGCTGGTCATTCAGTCCTGATGATAGCACGGCGAGGTCAGGAATCGTTCCTGCCCACAGATGAGAACTGGGACGGGCTAGGAAAAAGCGTGACATCAGCCATGAGGATGAGGCAGCCGCGGGGTCCGTGGACGGACACTCGCCACTCCAGGTGTGGCAAGGAGAAAGAACAGACTGGCCAGCCGCACAGTGTTTCCCCAGGGCCTCATCACAGCTGAGAAAAGAGCGGCCCTGACAGCACAGACAAAAGGTAGAACCACCTAGAAAGAGACGGGCTGGTGGAGAGGAGGGCCAGGAGAAGGGTGAGGGGATACATGCCCAGAGTCCAGCCGCACAGTGTTTCCCCAGGGCCTCATCACAGCTGAGCAAAGAGCGGCCCTGACAGCACAGACAAGAGGTAGAACCACCTAGAAAGAGACGGGCTGGTGGAGAGGAGGGCCAGGAGAAGGATGAGGGGATACATGCCCAGAGTCCCATCCTCAGTGCTGGATCAGGAGAGCAAGTAGATAAGCCTGCTGGAAACTAGGAAGGAATCTTCTAAGTATTCAATACAACAGGCTCTCCTGTGATCCTAAAAGTTATGCAGCAATGGGTCCCAGGTACACTTAATTAGCTTTTCTTACTTATTAGTTTTCCTAAAGGAAATCAACCCTGAATATTCATTGGAAGGATTAATGCTGAAGTTGAAGCTCCAATACTTTGGCCACCTGATGTGAAGAGCCAGCTCACTGGAAAAGACCCTGATGCTGGGAAAGATTGAGGGCAGGAGGAGAAGGGGACGACAGAAAATGAGATGGTTGGATGGCATCCCTGACTCAATGGACATGAGTTTGAGTAAGCTCCGGGAGACGGTGATGGACAGGGAAGCCTGGTGTGCTGCAGTCCACGGGGTTGCAAAGAGTCGGACATGACTGAGTGACTGAACAACAACTTAATAGTTTGAATCAACAAACCTGTTCTTTTCATTGGTTAATCAGATAATTCAGACGGAAACTGATGGCCATCCATCAGGATGTGTTCACTGCAGGTGGATGCAATCCATATAGCACAGGAGGAACTGGGCAGGTAGGAACATTTATCAACACGCTACATTGAGAGCCGCGTGGAGGCAGACCTAGCTATACTGAAAGACGATTTATTGGGTTGTCTCAAGCCCAGTTGTTCAGAACTTCTCTTCAAGGCAGACTGCATGCAGCAGATGCTTCTGGAAAGCCTACTCTCATCTCATTTAGAGGACAAAAAAGCAACACAGATAAAATAGACAAGGCACCTAGGAAAGACCTCCACTCCGTTTGCCCAACAACAGGCCAGGCCTTCAATCATTTTATTCTCAGCATGTGCAGTTTTGCATTCATATATTGTCAACATCTCATGAGACAAGAAACCTCATCTGACCAGTGCCTTTTAACTACAACACACTTTAACTACAAGACTTTTAACTACGACAAAAAAGCCAAACACTGTGAGTTCAAGTTGTCTCGTCAGGATGAGTGGCAGTCATTTTACCCCTTCTTGATATTATTTTCTTTCCTTAATTCTTCAGCAGAGGAAACATTAAAATCATATATTAAAGGCAGCATCTAGCTTTGAGCTCACGTTTTTCTCATTTAACACGTTGCTATTTTAGTCCCCCCCAAATATAAAAAATCTTGGATAAACCTCAAAGGAAAGATGTATGTAAGCAAATGAAGCCCATTTAAGAGCGTATTTCTCCAATGTGGTATCGCTTCGTCTCAAACACGTTCACAACTGCAATACCAGCCTGGCGCTAGAAGCATGAGACCCAGGACTGTGTGGAGACACACGCAGGCAAAGATATTCGCATACACACATTCACACACACACATCCACACACGTACACACCCACACCGCCCTGTTCCTGCGCACACACATGCTCATATACACACATGCACTTCCATATCCATACACATACACATAAATACTGGGCGGGCCAAAAAGTTTGTTTGGTTTTAAGTCAAAATAAGACCTTTACATTTTTCTTGAAGAACTTTATCGAACACTTTATTCACTAACTGAACACACTTTCTTGCCCAATGCAATATATTCATACTTACCTACACGCATATTCATATACACACATGTACACACAAAAATGCACAAACACACACACACATAACGGTGCACACACGCACGCACATTCACACACACGCGTGTCCATTCACACGTGCATGTTAACACACACACGTGCACGTGTAATTCCACACACGTGCATCGCACACACACACATAACGTCGGTGCACACACGCACGCACATTCACACACATGCGTGTCCATTCACACATGCATGTTAACACACACACGTGTGCGTGTACAATTCCATACACGTGCATTGCACGCAAACACACACACATGTCCATTCACACATGCATGTTAATGCACACATGTGCGCGAGCAATTCCATACACATGCATCTCACACACGTGTCCATTCACACATACGTGTGTAATTCCACACACGTGCATCTCACACACACGTGTCCATTCACACATGCATGTTAATGCACACATGTGCGCACATAATTCCACACACATGCATCTCACACATACACGTGTCCATTCACACACGCATTAGTGCACACACGTGCACGTAACTCCACACACGTGCATCGCACGCACACACATGTCCATTCACACACCCATGTTAACTCCACACACATGCATCGCACGCACACGTGTCCATTCACACACACATGTTAATGCACACATGTGCGCACGTATTCCACACACATGCATCTCACACACACGTGTCCATTCACACACGCATGTTAATGCACACATGTGCGCACGTATTCCACACACATGCATCTCACACACGTGTCCATTCACACACGCATGTTAATGCACACATGTGCGCACGTATTCCACACACATGCATCTCACACACACGTGTCCATTCACACACGCATGTTATTGTACACACGTGTGCGTGTAACTCCACACACGTCCATCGCACGCACACACACCCCCATCTGTCTCTCTCCCTTACTATCCTTGCTCATCAGCCTCTGTAGAGAACCCGATCACTGCCCTTACTGGTCAGCACACCCCTTTGGGGCAACTGTTGTCTGATAAAGAACCAGATTTCTCCCCTTTCATCCTGATTTCTTTCTTTCTCAAACTCAAAGGTACTTTCTCTCCCCTAAGCAAAGCCCGTTAGAAAAGAGCTGGAAACCAGTCTCCCCGTGACCTTCCGATGAATATCCCCACTCTAAACTCACCAGCTTTCTCCTCGGCTCTGAGCTGCCTAGCCAACCCCGGGGATTCTCTTTGCTCACACATTCTCCAAGTGCTGCTTTAAGAGGCAGGCATTTTCAGGGCAGGATCGTGTGTGTGTGTGTGTGTGTGTGTTCCCAGTGATCAAATAGCTTCTTAACATCACGTTTGTTGATACTTCTACTAATCACAGAAATAACTCATGAAATTCTACAAAAACCCCATGATAAATCTGTAGGTCCAAAACCTTTTTTCTCATCAACATAAGGGAATATACACTTGTGAGGCTAACTGTGTAGTCAGAGGCTAGGAGTTTGGAAACGAACTGCCATTGGCACTATATCCTCAGTCATGTGATCCTGGAGCACATGATTTGCAGGGTTTCGACTGAAATCTACGTAGGCTTAAACTAGAGAGTCTATGGAGCTAGACCACATATGAAATCAGGAAGACTTACTAGAAAATGAAGATCAGCAAAGCAAGAAGAGAAGCAGTTGACGGGGCAGCTGAAATCCTGGAAGACTGACTGGCACAGTGGAGAAAAATGTCAAGCAGAGAAGAGTTCGGTTCCACCCAATGAGAGCTGGGTTTAAATGCACCTCAAAACATTCGAAACCCCACAAATATAATTTTAAAACAACTCTCCTGTTTGCTTCCTCAGTTCTGTGCAGATGCTCTGTGAGACACTGGAGACAGGAGGACAAGATGGGCACACCTGGCCTGGCCGTCCGGGGCGCGAGCGCTCAGGTGTGCAGGGGGAGTGACGGGCCAGGGCTCTACTGCACAGTGTGTCCTCTAGGCACAAACTTGGCTCAGAGGGGAGATCTTATGCTACGTGTTCTTATCACAAAACACAAAAATAAAAGGGAAGGAGGAAACTTTCTTCGGGAAGTGATGGACATGTTTATGGCTGCTTATCTCCAAACGCAGTTAAGTTGTAAACATTAAATACCTTGCAGCTTTCAGTATATCCATCAGGCCCCGGTAAAGTTGGCTTTTAAAAAACAAAGGCAACAGTGTGTTTAAGTGATGTTAACGGCTCCTTTGTTCTCCTACAAAGAAACACATTTTTCCCCCCATAGGCTTCTTTCCTTCTTTAGAGATGAACGAAAAGTGTAAAAACATGTGGAAACATCCTGTTTGTGGAGTCTGCAGCGGAATAAGTGCAGAGAATGCGGTCCCCATCAGAATGACTGCAGAGAACGCAGTCTGGACCCCTTCGGAGCCTTCCACACCCTCCTGGTTCTGTGTGGGGTGGATTCCACTCCTGACTTTCCATACGTGTGCCTGTTTCTCTAAGCACGGTCATCGTGTGACATTCAGAGAGCATTCATCAAA
The DNA here is from genome assembly GCF_049115385.1 of Moschus berezovskii. Lineage (NCBI taxonomy): Eukaryota > Metazoa > Chordata > Mammalia > Artiodactyla > Moschidae > Moschus > Moschus berezovskii. The sequence continues at coordinate 8,901,049 of NC_142460.1, forward strand.
AGCCTGCATCTTACTTTCATCTGATTTGAAATAATTCATTTGGGATGAAAAGATGATCTGCGTTTCACTTTTGACCACCACGTTTAGGATACATGATGGAGGGGCTCCAGAATGTTGGAGACAGCGTGGTGGAAGGGGTTGGGGGATGCTGAGAGCTGTAGGCTCCCTTGATCCCTGGGTCACCCTGGGAACTTCTTCAACCCTGTCCTGCTCCAAATTTAGTCCCACAGTGAGCTGCTGCAGGGTCACTGCAGATCCAGAGGCTGCGTTGTCCCCAGTCCTCCTGAAGCAAAATCCACTTTGTAACATCATCCCCAGGTGAGCCTGCACACTGCATATTCACCTGTAAGTCCTACTGCCTTATCCTTTGGGCCTCCCAGGTGGCACTAATGGTAAAGACCCCACTGCCAATGCAGGAGTCATAAGGGCCCAAGTTCGATCCCTGGGTGGGGAAGACCCCCTGGAGGAGGAAACAGCAACCCACTCCGGTATTCCTGCCTGGAGAATCCCATGGATAGAGAAGCCTGGCGGGCTACACAGTCCACAGGGTCGCAAAGAATTGGACACGGACTGAAGCAACGCCTTATCCTTGTGTGAGTCTCAATTTCTTCAACTATAAAGCTGATGTTGATAACAGCGATCCCACTCCCAAACAGGGCTCCCAATGGGCCAGATGAGTTAGCGTACGTGACAAGTTTCATAAACCTTAATACTGCATCTCACCTATGACCCAAAAAATGTTGATGTGACTGACCCAAATTCTTCCCGTGATTCAAGACAAGAGTCTGGAATATCCATCTCAAGTCACACTCATCAGGAACGAGGAAGAGCGCATCATCTCTGGCAAGCCATTAGTCACTCTTTCTCTGTTAGGTACCAACTTTAAAAGTCAGGTATCTTTATCTGACATGGGGAGAAGGATGAGCTGGCATGTCTTACGGTCAAGAGCATTCAGTCCCATGTGATTTAGCCTTTATGTTCCTTGGTCCAGTTCTTATGTGGGTTTTCGGTTGCAATTCTACATTAGTTTGTTGAATGTCAATTGAGTATAAGTTTTGTGTGGAATCCAGATTTCCTGTTGGCAACTGTAGCCTCAACAAACCCCTGGGTTGGGGCTTCCCAGGTGGCACCAGTGGTTAAAAACAAACAAACAAAAAAACCCGCCTGCCACTGCAGGAGACATGGGAGATGTGGGTTCGACCCCTGGGTCGGGAAGATCCCCTGGAGGAGGAAATGGTAATCCACTCCAGGATTCTTGCCTGGAAATCCCACAGATGGAGGAGCCTGAGGGGGCTACAGTTCATGGGGTCGCAAAAAGCTGACTTGGCAAGCACCCACACAACAACCGGGGCGTTCCTGGCGCGCGACTGTGGTTGTCTGCACAAGGAGTGGATGTGTGGACAAAAGAGGAATGAATCAGTGGTCCACCACTTCTCATCATCCCATGAACCCCCAGAGCGGCACGTGGCACACAGCTAATGCGCCTCAAACTTCCCCGCGAAGCTCTTCTCTTCTGGGATGTGGGATCCGCGATGTTCTTCATCTTAACTTTCCCTAAAACCTCACGGGGTCCCTAACACACGCGGACAAGGAAGTGATTCTATGGCAGTCTTGCTAAGAGGCTCACGGGACTCTTCTGCCCTTCTGATTTCTGAAGCCGCACTCACGCACGTGAGGCTGCAAGCGATTCGGGTTCTAAGAGGCACAGTGGCCCCTGAGAAGGGCACCCCGTGCCCACAGGGGTGACAGAGCCGTCTGCACTCCCCTCTGTTGGAGCAGCCCTTCTCTGAGTCCCGAGGGAGGCATCTCATACTCTCCTCCCCAGGAGCTCCATGAAAACAGGCAGCTCCAGGCTTGGCTTTTTCCAAACACACCCCCAGACGCTAAAAACACAGCACACCGCACATCTGGAATGTGTCTCATCCATGAATCTCTGACACATGGATTCATTGTTTTCGAGAAAATTCCAGGAATTTTATTCATGAGAAAATTCTGGCACAATGGGAAAGGTTGGCAAGCGTGAGGGGCTGCAGATGTCCTGGCCTACACACACACACACACACACACACACACACACACCCCTTCAGCACCTTTCCATCAGGTACCTACCCCATCCCCGCAAAATTCCAACCCCAAATTTCCCATAAAAGGGGGGACATAACACCCTTAATCTTTCTAAGCGATGCCATTCCTCCAAGGTTGCATCACTCCAGATGCACTCTGCAAGCATCTGGATGGACACGTGGGAGTTTAAAAGGAGCGGCAGGAGCGCAGAGTGACTAGTGTGAGAAGCAGCCGCTTGCCCTGGGGCCACGGCCTCCTCATCTGTTCAACGAGGGTCTGGTGTCCTGATGTTTCCTGAGGTCCCTCCACACCTTAAAATGAAATCTATTGTATTTAACTACTGACATTCTCTTCCTGCCAGGGCCAAACCGCAGGCCCCAATTTCTCCACCTTTGAGCAGATATGTGCCTGGGGGTGGGGGTTGGGGGGAATCCGTCCCCTGGGGAGCTGCCAGACACTCCTGCAAGTTCAAGTTCTAAGCGAACTGTGGGCACTTCCCAGGCTGCCCTGAGTTTTAATTTACCAAGTCCTCTGACTATTCATTGGAAGAACTGATGCTGAAGCTCCAACACATAGGCCACCTGATGCGCAGAGCTGACTCACTGGAAAAGACTCTGATGCTGGGAAAGATTGAAGGCAGGAAGAGAAGGGGGCCACAGAGGATGAGATGGTTGGATGGCATCACCGACTCAAGGGACATGGATCTGAGCAAATTCTGGGAGCTCTAGTCAAGGCTATGGTTTTTCCAGTGGTCATGTATGGATGTGAGAGTTGGACTGTGAAGAAAGCTGAGCGCCGAAGAATTGATGCTTTCGAACTATGGTGTTGGAGAAGACTCTTGAGAGTCCCTTGGACTCCAAGGAGATCCAACCAGTCCATTCTAAAGGATATCAGTCCCGGATGTTCATTGGAAGGACTGATGCTGAAGCTGAAACGCCAATACTTTGGCCACCTCATGCGAAGAGCTGACTCACTGGAAAAGACTCTGATGCTGGGAGGGATTGGGGGCAGGAGGAGAAGGGGACGACAGAGAATGAGATGGCTGGATGGCATCACCGACTCGATGGACATGAGTTTGAGTGAACTCTGGGAGTTGGTGATGGACAGGGAGGCCTGGCATGCTGTGATTCATGGGGTCGCAAAGAGTCGGACACGACTGAGCGACTGAACAACAGTGGGATAACTTCTGTGCATCTGGTGGGAAAGTAGTCCAGACTCTGAGAGCTCATTTCATGTCTTCAAGCACAGTTAGGACCTAAGCTCCTGGAAGGACACTCTGGCGTTCTCCATAAAACACATCACACACCGGTAATAGTAAAATACGGTTCTGTGGTGGGGGGAGCGGCTGCAGAGAGAGGGCCTAGGTAGGAAGCCCCACTTTTCCCAAGGTGTTCCAGGGAATTCCTTCCTTTCCTTTCCATGCTCATTCCCAATTAACTATTGTCATGGGCCGCACAGCACAACGGATAAAGCAGACGTAAACACAAACTCATTTTCTTTTTCATAGGCGCCAGCTCCCATTGTGGAAACAGCCAAGGGCTCCCCCACGGTGAGGGCCTGTCACGGCCAAGCTCTCACTTCGGCTCCGGGAGGGATGACGCCTCCATCCGTCCCCAGGGCCGGGAGGCCAAGCCTGTGCTTTGCACCAGATTTTCCAGTGCATAAATCTGCACAGGAAGGAGACCAAGGGGCCAGGGTATCGTGACCTTTGTTCCCGCTCCACGCTGAGCTCACTCGCCGCCCGCGATCCAGCTCACGGCACCAGGGAGAACCCGGTCAACGGAACACTGTTCATGCACCAACAAGCCGGTTGCCAGCGAGACTTGATTTTTACGACTCTGAGAGTGTTGATCTCAAAACCTAACACGTTTGAATTATTCATTGTGAACTTATCCAATGATTTCAAACTGCGTAACGAGGCTCTCCTGAGCCCTTCTGTAAACTGGTCTCTTTAAAACTCTGTAGAGCCGTTCTTACCAAAATCACTCTAACCTGCAGAACAGTTTAGTGGCCTAAAAATCTTGAGGGTGTAGTGAACTCCGGGAGTTGGTGATGGACAGGGAGGCCTGGTGTGCTGTGGTTCATGGGGTCGCTAAGAGTCGGACACGACTGAGCGACTGAACTGAACTGAACTGATCCAAGGATCTCAGTGTTGCTTTTTAGATTGCCTCCTTACTTGGGGTTACGCTGAATCCCCACGGAAGATGCAGAGCCAGGGATGGCTATGTCTTCCCACATTTTCCAGGAGAGAAAGGAAGTTTCCAGGGCTCAGAATTGTGTGCGCTGTCGTACACACCATACGGGCACAGAGAGGTCTGTGTAGAGATAACTCCTTTCCGAGAGGGTGGAGTTCTCTAAGTCACCCACCCATTTAATTTGCATAAGGAGCCTTTGGGGGTGGGATCACATGGAGCCAAGTCTACCTAAAAAGGCAACTTGTTGCTATTTAGTCGATAAGTTGTGTCCTGACTCTTTGTGACCCTGTCGACTGTAGCCCGCCAGGCTCCTATGGGATTCTCCAGACAAGAAAACTGAAGTGGGATGCCATTTCCTCTACAGGGGATCTTCACAACCCAGGGATCAAACCCATATCTCCTGCAGGCAGATTCTTTACCACTAAGCCATGAGGGAAGAACATAAGGGCAACTGACTCAGTACAAAAGATGACTTGCCTTCCTGTCTTCCAATCTGGTAGACTCGCACTGATTACTATGTGTAAGCAGAGGGGCACTTTATAAAGTAATTTGAAAACTAAGACGAAAGTCTAAAAGACCTGTAAATTAGAACCTTGCTTTTCAAAGTCTGACCCTTGGACCCGCAGCAGCCACAGCATCACCTGGGACTTTGTCAGATACACAGAACCCCAGGCCCCAACCCAGAGCAACTGAATCAGAGTCTGACTTAACAAGATTCGCACAGGGGAAGGCAGGCACGTTGTGTTGAGAACTGGGTGAGAAAGTGGTAAGTTCTCCCAAAGAAAGAAGAGGTGGGGCTGGGTTAGGAGCCGGAGGAGGAGAGGGCAGACTGCTGTGTTTAATTAAGAGTGGTCAGGGAGGTCTGCATGGAGGAGGCGAGGCCTCAGCAAACTTCAAGGTTGTTGCTTAGTTGCTAAGTCACATCCAACTCTTTGCGACCCTATGGACCACAGCCCACCAGACCCCTCTATCAGTGGGATTTTACAAGCAAGAATACTGGAGTGGGTTACCATTCCCGGTTTTCTCCAGGGGATCTTCCCAACCCAGGGATTTAAGCCCCATCTCCTGCACTGGCAGGAAGATTCTTTACCACTAAGCCACCTGGACAGCCCAAGAACCTGAAGGAAGCTGGCGCAATTGCAGAACAAGGCCCGAGGTGGGCACTGGGGTTTGAGGGAGGGACACAGCGGTCAGCAGCAGCCAGGGAGGACGTGTTATCTCAGAGAGGAGGGACAGGAAGTGCCAGCCCTGGTGAGGATGTGGGCCATGTGAGGCTGGGGGCCGTGGCCGGACCTGGGTGGTACTGGGAGTGAAATGGGGGCCTCTCTAGACGTCTTGGCTCAAAGCCCAGGGAGTGTCTTCTTTCCCAAGACACATCAACATTTTCCACCCCCGAAGGGCTCTGCAAAGAAAATAGTTTGTTTAGTTTGATCACTTTCAAAGCTCAGCGTGACCTGCATGAATGTATCACACACACCATGACACCAAAAGCCACACCTCACAAGCGTTACAGCCATCCTTTGTCCCCAGGACAACGGGAACTCCTATTCATCATCCTGCACAGAAAATTGTAGGGATTCAGAAGAGGTGCTTTCCATTCAGAGAGCCTGTCGACGGGCATGACCACTGTTGAAAGACTTTTGCACACATAGGGAACACGCCACCGAGGCTCCGCTCTAAGGGGCAGCCTTGGGGAGACCCACCTCTGAAATCAAGAGGAAACACAGCGCCCAAGTGATCCCCACCCCCAAATCAGCTGGCGTGGGGGTCACAGGTTCTAGAAGCACGGGCAGATGACAGGCCAGAATACCACGCTACCTGCCTCAGGCAGGACTGAAAGTTTCAGGGCTGGAGCAAGGATGCAGATGACCAGCCACTTCCTCTTTAAACACCGTGATAAGCTTGGCCTCGAGGAGGAGGCATTCAGAAGCAATGGGTATTGTGCTTTGGGGTTCAGTTCAGTTCAGTTCAGTTCAGTCGCTCAGTCGTGTCCGACTCTCCGCGACCCCATGAATCACAGCACGCCAGGCCTCCCTGTCCATCACCAACTCCCGGAGTACACTCAAACTCATGTCCACAGAGTCGGTGATGCCATCCAGCCATCTCATTCTCGGTCGTCCCCTTCTCCTCCCGCCCCCAACCTTTCCCAGCATCAGAGTCTTTTCCAGTGAGTCAACTCGTCGCATGAGGTGGCCAAAGTATTGCAGTTTCAGCTTTAGCATCAGTCCCTCCAATGAACACCCAGGATTGATCTCCTTTAGAATGGACTGGTTGGATCTCCTTGCAGTATAAGGGACTCTTAAGAGTCTTCTCCAACACCACAGTTCAAAAGCATCAATTCTTCAGCGATCAGCCTTCTTCACAGTCCAACTCTCACATCCATACATGACCACGGGAAAAACCATTGCCTTGACTAGACGGACCTTGGTTGGCAAAGTAATGTCTCTGCTTTTTAATATACTATCAAGGTTGGTCATAACTTTCCTTCCAAGAAGCAAGCGTCTTTTAATTTCATGGCTACAATCAGCATCTGCAGTGATTTTGGAGCCCAAAAAAATAAAGTCTGACACTGTTTCCAGTGTTTTTCCATCTATTTCCCATGAAGTGATGGGACCAGATGCCATGATCTTTGTTTTCTGAATGTTGAGCTTCAAGCCAACCTTTTCACTCTCCTCTTTCACTTTCATCAAGAGGCTTTTGAGTTCCTCTTCACTTTCTGCCATAAGGGTAGTGTCATCTGCATATCTGAGGTTATTGATATTTCTCCCAGCAATCTTGATTCCAGCTTGTGCTTCTTCCAGCCCAGCGTTCCTCATGATGTACTCTGCATATAAGTCAGGAAGATCCCCTGGAGAAGGAAATGGCAACCCACTCCAGTATACTTGCCTGGAGAATCCCATGGCTGGAGGAGCCTGGCAGGCTACAGTCCATGGGGTTGCAAGAGTCAGACATGACTTAGCGACTGCACCACCACCATTGGTTTCCTAGGGCTCAGAAACCAAGTACCACAGATTAGGGGGCTTAACTAGTAGAAGCTCCTTCTTTCATAATTCCAGAGGCCATAAATCCAAAATCAAAGCACGGGCAGAGATGGTTCCTCCTGAGGGCCGTGGGCTGCTCCAGGCCCCCTCTCCCTGGCTTGTCATCTTCCAGGGCACTAAGGTCTTCCCTCCATGCATGTCTGCGTCTACATCCAAGTTCCCTTTTTTAAAGAACACAGCCATTTGGGATTCATGCTCCACCTTATATTGTTCAGTTGCTATTAACTCATGTCCAACTCTGCAACCCCATGGACTGTAGCACGCCAGGCTTCCCTGTCCCTCACCATCTCCCAGAGCTTGCTCAAACTCCTGTCTATTGAGTCGGTGATACTATCTAACCATAGCATCCTCTACTGCCCCCTTCTCCTCCTGCCTTCAATCCCTCCCAGCATTAGGGGCTTTTCCAGTGAGTCGACTCTTTGCATCAGGTGGCCAAAGTATTGGAGCTTCAGCTTCAGCATCAGTCCTTCCAATGAATCTTCAGGACTGATTTTCTTTAGAACTGACTGGTTTGATCTCCTTGAAGTCCAATGGACTCTCAAGAGTTTTCTCCAGCACCACAATTTGAAAATACCAATTCTTTGGCACTCAGCCTTCTTTATGGTCCAACTCTCACGGGCTTACATGACTACCAGAAAAACCATAGCTTTGACGCTATGGACCTTTGTCAACAAACTGATGTCCTCATCTTAACTTGATGACCTTTGTAAAGACCTCATCCAAATAGGATCAGAGGCTGAGGCTCTGGGAGTTGGGACCCCAACAGATGAATTTACAGGGACACAATTCAACTCATAAGAGGACAGAATATGTGTTCATTTGTGGGTGGAGAAGGGGCTTGCAAGATCTTTGCTGCTCACCTAGGGCTCCAGCCAGTAAAAATGCTGAGTCCTAACCACTGGACCCCCAGGGAATCCCAAGAAAGTGTGTCTGTTTAATTCGCTGCCTAGTGCCATGTCAGGTACCAGAATAAGAACCATAGGTCAGTGGTTCTCAAAGTGTGTTCCGAGAACCCGCTGGGGTTCCAAGACCCTTAAGTTTTCATGACACACAAGGACATTATTTGCATCTTACCCACTCATCTTCTGACAGGAGGTATATACGGTAAGGTTTTCCAGAGGCCACAGGACGTGTGAGAGCACAATGGGCTGACTGTGCAGGCAGATATGAGAACCCAACTGCCAGCTGTGACTCCACTCCAGCCACCAACAGCAACACCCAGATTATTTTTAAGTACCTGTGCTGTGCTCAGTGGTGTCTGACTGTTTTGAGACCCCGTGGACTGTAACCCACCAGGCTCCTCTGTCCAAAGCAAGAATACTGGAGTGGGTTGCCATGCCCTCCTCTAGGCGATCTTCGCACCCCAGGGATCGAACCCACATCTCTTGTGTCTCCTGCATTGGCAGGTGGATCCTTTATCACTAGGGCCACCTGGGAAGCTCCTATAATGGGTTTATTATTATTTTTAAATGAATTTGTAAATCAATGTTCCAAGAAAGTCTCAACTTTTATTTCTCATTCAGGAAACATCAACAGATAGAACCCATATTCACCACTCCCTTTAGTGACCTCAGGCATTTTTAGGGATGTCGGGGTCCTGAGACCCCAAGATTGAGGACTACTGCTTAGGGACGTAAACGCGTAGGACCTGGCCTGTCTTCTCTGAAGTAACCCACAGTCTAAGGGTGATAAGACGTTCTATGAAGAACATATTTTCAGTGGCTAAGTGCCACAAAAAAGCAAGTTTGCTGGCCATCCCCTTAGGCTGACAACAGAGGGTTCTCATTAAGAAAAAATAAATAAAGGCAATCTGAAGTCTCCGAAGACATCACTCTTAGTGATGTGTTTCTGTGTTCAATTTGAAACATAAGAACTTAAAACACCAAGGGTCAGGCGGACAGGCACTGTTTGCACCCCAACTGCTCAGCTGATCGCCGGCCCCCAGACTCCCTAAGACTGGACAGGATCTACTAAAGAAGCAGGTGGGCTGCCTACTCCTCCAACCCCTGCAAGCCACAAACTGCCTACATGCCTCTTACTCCAGCTGAGCCTTCTTAAAAGCCGGCTGTCTTTTGGCAAAATAAGAGGAGGTCCATGGGGGACCCCAGACCAGCAGGAAACATTCAGAGGCTACAGACCACCTACTCGCAGCTTAGCTGGCTGTGCCCTGGATTTGAGCCCTCTTGAGAAACTGGTCCGGGGCCGAGAGACTGCAAGGCCCAGGCACAGACTCCCTGCTCATACCCCACATGTCCATTCTGGTTCACTCCGTGCATCTCTGGATGGGCACGTGGCACTCCCCAATTAAGGCTATTTGCTGTGTGCTCACTCTCAGCCATTCCAGTGTTCTTGCCTGGAGAATCCCAGGGACGGCGGAGCCTGGTCGGCTGCCGTCTATGGGGTCGCACAGAGTCGGACACGACTGAAGTGACTTAGCAGCAGCAGCAGCAGCAGTACCAGCAAGACTCTCAGTCATGTCTGACTCTTTGCAACCCCATGGACTGTAGCCCACCAGACTCCTCTGTCCATGGGATTCTCCAGGCAAGAATACTGGAGTGGGTTGCCATGCCCTCCTCCAGGGGATTTTCTTGACCCAGGGATTATACCTGCATCTCTTGCATCTCCTAAGTTGGCAGGCAGATCCTTTACCACTAGCTCCAATTAATGCTAAAAACATCTCTTTCTCTGTTTTTTAAGGACCAGATGGTTTTCGTTTTTAAACCTGTCTCTTACACTTGGAAGATCCTCTCTCTTTCATACCCCTGCTAGGGATGACTTGCAGGTGTCTCACTTTAAAGCCGATTCTCAAAGGTATGTGACTCAAATGACAAGCAGTTGACCCCCACCGTGTGCAAAGTAACCAGACTGAGAACACTGGTGGCAAGGACGCAAAGATGAACTGTCCCAAAGTCTGTTACTCTAGACAGACTGTTCTCACTTGAGCAGAAGGACAAAACATCGGAGAAAAAAGAGGGGAAGATTCCTCGGCACTGGGGGCGGGGGTGGGGGTGGGTGGGATACAGGCTCCTTGAGGGCAGGGGTGTTTTCTCCAGTGATGTTTTTAGAGCCTGGAGAAGTGTCCTCACGTGACGCACACACAGGGAATATCTACTGCACGAACTCTTAGTATGCAGGTGCTTCGTGCAGTGCCGAGTCTGAGTATTGCTTGGAGGATGGAGGGAGGAAGGGAAGAAAGAAGGAAGAAAGTAAAGGAAGGAAAAAAGGAGGAAGAGAGAGGGGGGGATGCTCTTCTTTCCTCCACGGAAATGAAAATCCTATCATGTCACTCCCTTACGCTAAAATAGAATCCAATTTCCCAACATGTTCCAGCCCCTGCTGCTGCTGCTAAGTCACTTCAGTCGTGTCCGACTCTGTGTGACCCCATAGATGGAAGCCCACCAGGCTCCCCCTTCCCTGGGATTCTCCAGGCAAGAACACTGGAGTGGGTTGCCATCTCCTTCCCCAATGTGTGAAAGTGAAAAGTGAAAGTGAAGTCGCTCAGTTAGCGACCCCATGGACTGCAGCCCACCAGGCTCCTCCATCCATGGGATTTTCTAGGCAAGAGTACTGGAGTGGCTTGCCATTGTCTTCTCCGGTTCCAGCCCCTAGACACCCATAAATCCTACAAAGTGGGTTCTAGAGCTTGTTATTCTTGTTAACTATTCCTGCAGCCACTTGTTAGTGACCTGAACAGTGAAGATAACTTCCAATCCACCAGAAGAGGCAGGTTAACCAGGCGAGTTTTGACTTTGCGGGAAAGTCCTCCTACTCTGCTAATTCAAGGACTATTTGGACGGGCCATTGGGATTCAGGATCCAATGCTGGGGTTCAAGTCACTGAGTTAAGGACCTTGTTCTCTATGTGGATGAAGTCCCACTTCGTATTAACAGTTCAGAGAAAGACTCAACAAATCAAAGCAGAATCAACTTCATGTTCAAGTTCGTGAGCAGTAACACGTCACTGTAAAATTCTTGTGCTGCAAGTGTTTCCAAGGAAATGAGGACCCTCCCGGCATGTGCGCTGGAGGGACTGAAAGGAGTTCTTGCTCTGCGGTCCCAAACAACCCTCTCTCCTCCCATCTGGCCCCAGATCTTCAACAGATGACGCTGTTGTTGTTTAGTTGCTCAGCTGTGTCCAACTCTTCGCGACCCTGTGGACTGTAGCCAGCCAGGCTCCTCTGTCCATGGGGTTTCCCAGGCAAGGATACTGGAGTGGGTTGCCATTTCCTTCTCCAGGGGATCTACCCCACCCAGGGATCGAACCCAAGTCATGACATAATTTCCTGAAAAGTAGCTGGGCATGAAAGTGTGAAATCAGAAACACACACTTTCAAAGGACAAGTGTATTATATCAGTACTAACAAGTTAGGTACGGCAAAGGCAGGTGTGTCTGTGTGGTTGGAGGGGCAGGAGAGAAAGGAGATCAGGAGGAAGTGTGTTGAGATTCGAGGCATGAAAATAAGAAAAAGGAGTATCAACAGACACACAGAGAATGGGTTTTATAACTGTCAATGTGCTCTCATCAAATCGCCAGCTTCAAAGGGTTTGGATCTGAGGTCAGATAGAAATACACTAATGTGCACCTTGACATTAGGGCTTCCAAGAATTATTCAGTAGTTACACCTCAGGGTTCAAAAGACAGGAAAAGCAATACATGTGCGACTCACACGATCAGCTGGTCAATTTCAAGTGAAATCTGCAAACCAAACAAAGTTTGCTTTCCTGGCACATAATGTCGACCTGGTTAACAAAGCGTCAAGTACACTTGCAGTGTGTGTGTGTCAGTGTGTCATCCGTGACCCTGAGCCACATGCACACTCAACAGGGGTCAGTCAGGCCGTGGCCTGTCACCCACTCTGGGAGGTACTGGAACCTTTGTCTTCCTCCCTGCAGCTTCCTGCCATCTCCAAAGATCTCACTGGCCATCAGCCAATGATCTGCAGCTGGGTGCAGAAAGGGAGAAAAGGTGAAATTCCTCTCTATCCACATCAGCGTTTATTAGTGCTCTGGGGGAAAGGTTTGTGGTGGAGAGTCAGGGAAAGCCTGTGTGTGGCTGAGGTTCGTGCTTTACAGGGATCTGTACCTCCCTCATCCCCCAGAGGCCAGTTCATCAACAGTGCTTCTGTCCTAGCTGGGATGGTCCACCTGCTTCCACAGATATGGAGGGAGGTGGATATTGGGGTTAATGTGGCAAGGATACAGTGAATGTGCTTCCTAAAAGCAAACACTGGTGCTGAAGAAGACTTGAGAGTCCCTTGGACTGCAAGGAGATCCAACCAGTCAATCCTAAAGGAAATCAACCCTGAACATTCATTGGAAGGACTGATGCTCAAGCTGAAGCTCTAACTTGGCCACCTGATGCGAAGAGCTGACTCACTGGAAAAGACCCTGATGCTGAGAAAGATTGAAGGCAGGAGGAGAAGGGGACGACAGGATGAGATGGTTGGATGGCATCACCAACTCAATGGACACGGATTCAGGAAACTTCAGGAGATGGTGAAGGACAGGGAAGCCTGGCGTGCTGTAGTCCATGGGGTCGCAAAGAGTCAGACATGCCTTAGCAACTGAACAACAACAACAAAAAGCAAAAATTAAACTTGAGACAAGCAAAGGTTTGCAAAGTTCCTATACGCTGGTTCCTAATGACTTTTTAGTTCGGTTATCTTTAGTTCCTGAAGATTTTTGTTTTTTAAAGAATCACGGAATAACTGAAATTCTGGTTGCCTACTCAGCACAGTTAATGATGCTAAAATGTATGCCACAGCAGAGGCTGGAATACGACAGTCTAAATTACCCTTTGACAACTGCAACTCAAAGGGAGCCTTGCAGAGTTCACACTACACGCCATGTATCCACCCCAAATAAACCAGCGATCTGGACAAATGTGTCCTCACAAAGAAAATGTGACCTGAAGACCAGGCCCCCAGCCTCTTGTCCGATTAGACGGTGGCTCCTGAGACCCCCGGAGGAACTAAAAGTGAAGTGAAATTCGCTCAGTCGTGTCTGACTCTTTGCGGCCCCATAGACCATACAGTTCATGGAATTCTCCAGGCCAGAATACTGGAGTGGGTAGCCTTTCCCATCTCCAGGGGCTCTTCCCAACCCAGGATCAAGCACAGTTCTCCCACATTGCAGGCACATTCTTTACCAGCCAAGCCACAGGGAAGCCCAAGAATACTGGAGTGGGATCTTCCCAACCCAGGAATCAAACAGGGGTCTCCTGCATTGCAGGCAGATTCTTTACCAACTGAGCTATCAGGGAGGCCCATAGGGACTAAAGTTTCCATTATAGAAGCATTTCTACCAAGAACAGCTTCAGTCAGAGAACCTGAGAACTCTGTGCTGAAGTTTAACTTTTTCAGACTTTGGATATACTTGTTTTTATATTATATTCATCAATCACGAACTCACTGAGTCACTCATCAAACATATATTGACTCATTACACTGTGCCACGCACTGTGATACAATTTCAACATCTCTTACGAGAAGATCTGATGGTTCTCTCGTTATCTTATTGAAAAATCAGCCGTAAATGCTCATACAGATCATCTCTGTGAGCCAGGCTCTATTGCTTTGGAAGATATTGCTTCTTAGAAAAATGAATGAATCATATGGACACAATTAATCGCATCCTCTCCCTAGAATAATTTTATTTTATTGCTTTGAGCTATTCGTTTTCTTCTTAGGACATACTGGAAATGTTTCCTTTAGTTTTCTTTTAGGTAATGTTAATTTGTAACAGACACATCCTATGACAAATTGTTTTTCATTTTTACTTTCAAATAAACTGAGTGAAAATCTGAATTTCTAGGCAGCCTGTATGTTCTGCTTTTACAAAGGAAAAGAAATCAGTGTACAGGCTTATGTTTTCTTTGTTTTTGTTTTCTTTTAGTCATGTCTGACTCTTTGCAACCCCATGGACTGTACTCAACCAGGCTCCTCTGTGCACGGGATTCTCCAGGCAAGAATGCTGGAGTGGGTTGCCATTTCCTTCTCCAGGGGATCTTCCTGACCCAGGGATTGACCCTGGGTCTCCTGCACTGCAGGCAGATTCTTTATAACTGAGCCACCTCGGAAACCCTTATATTTGTGTTAATAAGGCTTATAACTCCTCATGTTCCCTCCTGCTGTGCAGAGTATGCATACATACACGACCTCATTTGGATCCAATATAATCTTTACACACTGTGAGTGTTAACACTTGAAATATTTGTCACAAAGATTTCCCCAGTAATTTGTAATTTTCCCAGACAAAGCTGTAGGATTTTTTTTTTCAAAATTATCTCTATTTGTACAGTAATAAAACAAAAATTTACTTGTATGACACCACCCTTATGGCAGAAAGTGAAGAGAAACTAAAGAGCCTCTTGATGAAAGTGAAAGAGGAGAGTGAAAAAGTTGGCTTGAAGCTCAACATTCAGAAAACTAAGATCATGGCATCTGGTCCCATCACTTCATGGGAAATAGATGGGGAAAGAGTGGAAACAGTGTCAGATCTTATTTTTTTGGGCTCCAAAATCACTGTGGATGCTGATTGCAGCCATGAAATTAAAAGATGCTTACTCCTTGGAAGGAAAGTTATGACCAACTTAGATAGTATGTTAAAAAGCAGAGACATTACTTTGTCAACAAAGGTCCATCTAGTCAAGGCTATGGTTTTTCCAGTGGTCATGTATGGATGTGAAAGTTGGACTGTGAAGAAAGCATACATACACGACCTCATCACCAAACAATTGATGCTTTTGAACTGTGGTGTTGGAGAAGACTCTTGAGAGTCCCTTGGACTGCAAGGAGATCCAACCAGTCCATCCCAAAGGAGATCAGTCCTGGGTGTTCATTGGAAGGACTGATGCTGAAGCTCAAACTCCAATACTTTGGCCACCTCATGTGAAGAGCTGACCCACTGGAAAAGACTCTGATGCTGGGAGGGATTGGGGGCAGGAGGAGAAGGGGATGACAAAGAATGAGATGGCTGGCTGGCATCACTGACTCGATGGACTTGAGTTTGAGTGAACTCCGGGAGTTGATGATGGACAGGGAGGCCTGGCGTGCTGTGGTTCATGGTGTTGCAAAGAGTCGGCCACGACTGAGCGACTGAACTTAACTGAAGAATTATCTGTACTTTTGTTTTCCTGTCTTAATTCCAAAGACTTTACTCAATACACAGGGCTTCCCTAGTAGCTCAGTTGGTAAAGAATCCGCCTGCAATACAGGAGACCCCTGGTTCAATTCCTGGGTCAGGAAGATCCACTGGAGAAGGGATAGGCTACCCACTCCAGTATTCTTGGGCTTCCCTTGTGGCTCAGCTGGTAGAGAATCTGCCTGCAACGTGGGAGACCTGGGTTTGATCCCTGTATTGTGAAGATCCCCTGGAGAAGGGAAAGGCTACATGCTCCAGTATTCTGGCCTGGAAAATTCCATGGACTGTATAGTCCATGGGGTCACAAAGAGTCAGACACGACTGAGCGACTTTCACTTTCACACTTGCTCAATACACACTGGGCATACTGGGTGGCTGAGGGGATGCAGGAATAATAAAACTTGGCCTCACTATGCAGTGGTGTTTATATCTCATGATTACATGTGTCCAACAGCTTCCTAAGCAAAACCTTGTACCAGGAATCAAATGAAATAAACTCAGCCTTCAGAACATGAAAAAGGAGAACGAAACTTATAATCAACTTCGGCACCACGAAATTGTATTTATTTCTTTTTCTAAGAGTCTATTAAAATCCCCCACAGTGACAGCAGATGATTGAGTAATCGCTGTGCTTGCTGAGTGTACACCACGCACTAACACGAAAAGCCAACATGGAGAACACTTTGCACCGTTTCCATCAGACTGGAATATAAGCCAAGGAAGGAAGGGTCAGGGGGGCGCTACTGACAGACCTGCAGGGACCGACGCTGTTCCTCCAGGCAGTCTGCACGGCGTCAGCTTTCTGCATTCAGCATACACATTATAAACTCATCATCAGTCTGTATATTCTGCTTTATACATGGTAGCTTAGTTCACCATGGTGGATGCCAGTGAATGATACGTAAAAATTAGAGAGTTTCAAAAATGCTAATTTGTACAAAGACTAAAATTAGATTCTGAAATTCAGTGATGAAAGCGGGTACACAGTTCTGTCACATAATTTAAATATTAGAATAAGGAAAAGCAAAGAAAGCTCTTACAGAAATGTTTGCATCTTGGTTTTTCAACTAAAGGCAAATGGCTCTTGATGCCCAGGCAGGAGGGTGTTTGGGATTATGTGGGGCCTTCGGGGCTGGCAGGACAGGGAGGGAGCATCTGCCTGTCAGAGGGCAGAGTCGAGGACATCTTCACAATATGGTTGAGTTCTACATAATCAGAGAAGACTGCTGGCCCCAAATTCCAAAGGTGCCCCTTGCCCCTGTCAAGAAGTGCAAGACCTACAGAGCTCATCAAAGGATGACAAATTTCTGAAACCGTTAGAGACCAAAGTCTCATTCTTTCTGGATATAACCAATCACTTAAGCATTTATGGTTATCGCATTTGTAATCTTTTAAGTAAACTGGCCACACATTCATCATGATCATTAAACCTAATTAAAGATCCTAAGCTGATAATAAAATTCCTCGATGACCAAACTATAATTATTCTACAAGTTAAAAAAAGAGTTCAGCATTATTGTATAATAAATTCCTCCCTTTCCTGAATTTGAAATGTTAAGATTAAAAAAGTCTGAGAATTCACCAGCCTAAAAGAGTGAACATAATTCAGAGTCCCATCTATCTGTTAATGAAGAAAAGCAATCCCTTTTCTGATTACCCTTGAAAACCGCAGTATTCAATAAACCTATTATGGAGAGGAGGGATTGGACTACTTCTTTTGAATGTCTCAAAAGCACCTCATAAAAACAGTATCATATGATATTTGTCTTTCTCTGTCTGGCTTCCGTCACTTAGTATGGCAATCTATAGGTCTGTCTATGTTGCTGCAAATGGCATTATTTCATTCTTTTTATAGCTGAGTAATATTTCACTGTGTGTGTGTGTGTGTGTGTGTGTGTGTGTGTGTGTATCACATCTTCTTTATGCAGTCATCTCTTGATGGACATTAGGTTGCTTCCCTGTCTTGGCTATTGTAAATACAGCTGCTATGAACATTGAGGTGCATGCATCTTTTTTAATTAGTTTCATTTATATGCTCTACAGTAAAGCACAGGGAACTATATTCAACATTTTATGAAAACTTAAAAGGGAAAAGAATTTGGAAAAGAACCACTGTGAGGACAACTGCAGCTAACACAACATTGTAAATGAACTTCAGTTTAAAAAACGACAAAACAGAAACAAAGAAGAGAAAGGGGACCTCACAGGCTCAGAACACATCACTCGATTCTTCTTCCAAAACCACCCTTCTCCCATCTGTCTCTTTTCCCCGCCTTCTTTGACTGCACAGCATGCATGATTAGTGCATAACGTACACGTGTGCATTTTATTTTATCTGAAACACCAGACACACAAGAAGGTAAAACCCAGGAGATCAGAGACTGGTTTTCCCAGAATCTGAGTTACTCTCAGCAAAAGGCAGGCTCTGAATCCTTGTAGAACGAAGGAAAGAATCGCAAGGGGCGCTATCCCAGGCCACCTTCAGCAGCTCATGTAACACATGACACTCTAACAAGCTCTGAAATGAATTAGCCATTATGCACAATCACCCACTGGATTATATGCTGAGAGCTTGACAATTTCATAAACACATTTTGATCGTCATCTCATCTGATCCTCTTGTGTGTGTGTCTGTGCGCTAAGTTGCTTCAGGCACGTCTGACACTTTGGGACCCCACGGACTGTAGCCTGCCAGGTTCCACTGCCCATGCAATTCTCCAGCCAAGAATACTGGAGTGGACTGTCATGCCCTCCTCCAGGGAATCTTCCTGACCGAGGGATCAAACCGCATCCCCTTGTGGCTCCTGCATTACAAGTGGATTCTTTACTGCTGAGCTACCAAGGAAACCCCTTCAATCCTCTTACCCACTCCCTATTTGGCAGCAGATTTTATGATATCCAGTTGCGGAGATAAATACACGGGTGGCTGTTGTTGCAAAAGTCTGTTTGTGAGTCTGTTATCTGCAGGGTTTCTCATGTGGCTCAGTGGTAAAGAATCCACCTGCAATGCAGGAGACACCAGAGACAAGGGTTCGATCCCTGGGTCAGGAAGAGCCCCAGGAGGAGGAAATGGCAACCCGCTCCAGCATTCTTGCCTGGAGAATCCCATGGACAGAGGAGCCTGGCGGGCTACAGTCCATGGGGTCACAAAGAGTCCGACATGACTGAGCACGCAACATACAGTGTTATCTGTGAATTTCTAAAGCTCCGACCTCCCCATAGAGATGTGAGTTTGGTGAGGTGCCCACATAAGATGCTGCCATCTGGTACTTGCACCAAGCTAAGCAGACTGGGCAGGGGTCCTCAGAGTACAGGAGTCCTAAGTTGCAGGAGATGGAGCTCTGAGACTCAGGAGGGAAAGAAAGAAAACATATATCGGCAAAAAGGCATTCCTAAATCACAGTGGGAGGGGGAGGAAATAAGTCACAGATCCTAAGTTCAATTCTCTTTTTCATGGAAAAGGAAATGACTGACCATGGGCCAGTTTTAAAGTCTGACCCACAATATGGTGTTTCTGTTTCTCTGCCGGGTATTGGTGTTGACTGGGCTTCCATTTTGAAGAGCTCCCTAAAGCTTGGTCCGCTGGAGAAGGGACAGGCTACCCACTCCAGTATTCTAGCGCTTCCCTTTTGGCTCAGCTGGTAAAGAAGCTGCCTGCAATGTGGGAGGCCTGGGTTCAACCCCTGGGTTGGGAAGATCCCCTGGAGAAGGGAAAGGCTACAAATTCTGAAACAGATGGGAATACCAGACCACCTGACCTGCCTCCTGAGAAACCTGTATGCAGGTCAGAAAGCTACAGTTAGAACTGGACATGGAACAACAGACTGTTTCCAAATAGGAAAAGGAATACGTCAAGGCTGTATATTGTCACCCTGCTTATTTAACTTCTATGCAGAGTACATCACGAGGAACACTGGGCTGGAAGAAGCACAAGCTGGAATCAAGATTGCTGGGAGAAATATCAATAACCTCAGATACGCAGATGACACCACCCTTATGGCAGAAAGTGAAGAGGAACTCAAAAGCCTCTTGACGAAAGTGAAAGAGGAGAGTGAAAAGGTTGGCTTGAAGATCAACATTCAGAAAACAAAGATTATGGCATCTGGTCCCACCACTTCATGGGAAATAGATGGGGAAACAGTGGAAACAGTGACAGACTTTATTTTGGGGGGCTCCAAAATCACTGCAGATGCTGATTGCAGCCATGAAATTAAAAGACGCTTACTCCTTGGAAGGAAAGTTATGACCAACCTAGATAGTATATTAAAAAGCAGAGACATTACTTTGCCAAAAAAGGTCCGTCTAGTCAAGGCAATGGTTTTTCCCGTGGTCATGTATGGATGCGAGAGTTGGACTGTGAAGAAAGCTGATCGCCGAAGAATTGATGCTTTTGAACTGTGGTGTTGGAGAAGACTCTTGAGAGTCCCTTGGACTCCAAGGAGATCCAACCAGTCCATTCTAAAGGAGGTCGATCCTGGGTGTTCATTGGAAGGACCGATGCTAAAGCTGAAACTCCAATACTTTGGCCACCTCATGCGAAGAGTTGACTCACTGGAAAAGACTCTGATGCTGGGAGGGATTGGGGGTGGGAGGATATGGGGACGACAGAGAATGAGATGGCTGGATGGCATCACCGACTCGATGGACTTGAGTTTGAGTGCGGGAGTTGGTGATGGACAGGGAGGCCTGAACTGACTGACTGACCCACTCCAGTATTCTGCCGGGAGAATTCCACAGACACTATAGTCTGTGGGGTCACAATGAGTCGGACATGACTGAGAGACTTTCATTTTCGCATTCACTAGAGCTCAAAGGAAATGCTCTGTCACTGCGTCTTCACCCTTGCACTTGGCTCCTCGTGCTGACCCTCAGCTCCCTGCCTGCAGACCCAGCGTGAGGTAGGCAGCGACCACGGAAGAAGGGCTTGCCCAGCCCCTCACGCCTGTCTCCTCCTTCCCGAGGTGGGACCCTGTAGTGTCGTGTGTTTCCAGAACACAGGACAGTCTACAAAATGGACTGCAAAGTGAAGCAAAGGAAGTTCTCAGCCAAGTAAAAAGAGACCAAGATGCGTCAAAACGACAGAGGGACTAATGAGCTCATGATTGAGAGACAGAGAGACGGAGAAGGGGGCAGTAGGTTTCCAGAAGCCAAAGCTTGGACAAGCTCAGCAACAAAATATATAATCAGAGCGGTGGTTTATACCCCAAAGAGTCTGACAAATATCAACGACCGATATAAATAAGGGATGGAAACAAGCAAATATATGGGCAAAAAGAGACAAGTTCTCTTCACAGAAGAATCCCAAGCACTAAACATAGGAGTCAGTGAAACAGAAACTCCCCCTCAGAATCCCAGTCTTAATTACTGTGGGCAAGACGCACTGATGAAGGTCTAATTCGTGGGCCATACTGTAAGAAGAAGGATGACAGAGGATGAGATGGTCGGATGGGATCACCGACTCGATGGACATGAGTTTGAGCAAACTCCAGGAGATAGTGGAGGACAGGGGAGCCTGGCATGCTGCAGTCCATGGGGTGCAAAGAGTCGGGCATGACTTAGCGACTGAACCTCAACAACCACTTTAAGGAGAAACAGAATATTCAAACGCCCTCAAAGTAGCTCCTTCAAAATAACTTATAAGTAATTGTTCTTATGGACACAGAAACCTTGGTACCTTCCCCTCCAAGAGGTGGAGCTAATTCCCTTCCCCTGAGTATGGGCCACGAAATTAAAAGACACTTACTCCTTAGAAAGGAAGTTATGACCAACCTACATAGCATATTAAAAGCAGAGACATTACTTTGTCAACAAAGGTCTGTTTAGTCAAGGCTGTGGTTTTTTCAGCGGTCATGTATGGATGTGAGAGTTGGACTGTGAAGAAAGCTGATCACCGAAGAATTGATGCTTTTGAACTGTGGTGTTGGAGAAGACTCTTGAGAGTCCCTTGGACAGCAAGGAGATCCAACCAGTCCTTCTTAAAGAGATCAGTCCTGAATATTCATTGGAAGGACTGATGCTGAAGCTGAAACTCCAATACTTTGGCCACCTGATGCGAAGAGCTGACTCTTTTGAAAAGACCCTAATGCTGAAAAACATTGAGGGCAGGAGGATAAGGGGACGACAGAGGATGAGATGGTTGGATGGCATCACCAACTCAATGGACACGGGTTTGGGTGGACTCCGGGAGTTGGTGATGGACAGGGAAGCCTGGCGAGCTGTGGTTCATGGGGTTGCAAAGATTTGGACATGACTGAGCGACTGAACTGAACTGAACTGAGTATGGGCTGTACTTAGTTCAGTTCAGTTTAGTGGCTCAGTGGGGCCCAACACTTTGCAACCCCATGGACTTCAGCATGACAGGCCTCCCTGTCCTTCACCAACTCCCAGAGATTGCTCAAACTCATGTCCTTCGAGTCGGTGATGCCATCGAACCATCTCATCCCCTGTCGTCCCCTTCTCCTCCTGCTCTCAATCTTTCCCAGCATCAGGGTCTTTCACAATGAGTCAGCTCTTCGCATGAGGTGGCCAAAG
Source organism: Moschus berezovskii (assembly GCF_049115385.1). Lineage (NCBI taxonomy): Eukaryota > Metazoa > Chordata > Mammalia > Artiodactyla > Moschidae > Moschus > Moschus berezovskii. Next base: position 8,923,021 of record NC_142460.1, read on the forward strand.
TATTGGAGTTTCAACTTCAGCCATCAGTCCTTCCAGTGAATATTCAGGACTGATCTCCTTTAGGATGGACTGGTTGGATCTCCTTGCTGTCCAAGGGACTCTCAAAAGTCTTCTCCAACACCACAGTTCAAAAGCATCAATTCTTTGGCGATCAGCTTTCTTTATAGTCCAACTCTCACATCCATACATGACTACTGGAAAAACCATAGCTTTGACTAGATGGACCTTTTGGCAAAGTAACGTCTCTTTCTAATATGCTGTCTTGGTTGGTCATAGCTTTTCTTCCAAGAAGCAAGTGTCTTTTAATTTCATGGCTGCAGTCACCATCTGCAGTCATTTTCTGGAGCCCAAGAAAATAGTCTGTCACTGTTTCCATTGTTTCCCCATATATTTGCCATGAAGTGATGGGACCAGATGCCATGATCTTAGTTTTCTGAATGTTGAGCTTTAAGGCAACTTTTTCACTCTTCTCTTTTACTTTCATCAAGAGGCTCTTTAGGTCCCCTTCGCATTTTGCCATAAGAGTGGTGTCATCTGCATATCTGAGGTTATTGATATTTCTCCCGGCAATCTTGATTCCAGCTTGTGCTTCTTCCAGCCCAGCTTTCCTCATGATGTACTCTGCATATAAGTTAAACAAGCAGGGTGACAATATACAGCCTTGACGTACTCCTTTCCCGATTTAGAACCAGTCTGTTGTTCCATGTCCAGTTCTAACTGTAGTTTCCTGACCTGCATCTAGATTTCTCAAGAGGCAGGTCAGGTGGTCTGCTATTCCCATATCTTTAAGAATTTTCCACAGTTTATTGTGATCCACAGTCAAAGGCTTTGGCTTAGTCAATAAAACAGATGTTTTTCTGAAACTCTCTTGCTTTTTGATGATCCAACGGATATTGACAATTTGATCTTCGGTTCCTCTGCCTTTTCTAAATCCAGCTTGAACATCTGGAAGTTCACGGTTCACATATTGCTGAAGCCTGGCTTGGAGAATTTTGAGCATGACTTTACTAGCATGTGAAATGAGTGCAATTGTGCGGTAGTTTGAGCATTCTTTGGCATTGCTTTTCTTTGGGATTGGAATGAAAACTGACCTTTTCCAGGCCTGTGTCCATTGCTAAGCTTTCCAAATTTGCTGGCATATTCAGTGCAGCACTTTCACAGCATCATCTTCAGGATTTGAAATAGCTCAACTGGAATTCCATCACCTCCACTAGCTTTGTTCGTAGTGATGCTTCTTAAGGCTGACTTGACTTCACATTCCAGGATGTCTGGCTCTAGGTGAGTGATCACACCATCGTGATTAGCTGGGTCATGAAGATCTTTTTTTTCCAATTCTTCTGTGTATTCTTGCCACTTTCTAATTTCTTCTGCTTCTGTCAGGTCCATACAATTTCTGTCGTTTATTGTGCCCATCTTTGCACGAAATGTTCCCTTGGTATCTCTAAATTTCTTGAAGAGATCTCTCATCTCTCCCATTCTATTGTTTTCCTCTATTTCTTTGCACTGATCACTGAGGAAGGCTTTCTCATCTTTTCTTGCTATTCTTTGGAGCTCCGCACTCAAACGGGTCTATCTTTCCTTTTCTCCTTTGCCTTTCGCTTCTCTTCTTTCTTCAGCTATTTGTAAGGCCTCCTCACGCAACCATTTTGCCTTTTTGCATTTCTTTTTCTTGGGGATGGTCTTGATCACTGTCTCCTGTACAATGTCATGAACCTCTGTCCATAGTTCTTCAGGCACTGTGTCTATCAGATCTAAACCCGGGAATCTATTTCTCACTTCCACTGAATAATTGTAAGAGATTTGATTTGTACTTAGTCACTCGGTTCTAAGAAATGAAGCACAGAAAAGGGGAAAGCAGTGCCCTTGCAGTGATGAAGACTGGCAGACACCACCTTCACCAAGGGATCCAGGTCAACACCACCAGCAAGAAGACACAGCAATGCCAAGATGCCATGATGCCACGAGGTGGGCGCATAACCTCTGCAGCATTTTCTTCCTAAGAATCTAAACCCCTGCCTTGGCATGCTGCTGCTGCTGAGTCACTTCAGTCGTGTCCGACTCTGTGTGACCCCTTAGACGAAAGCCCACAAGGCTCCCCTGTCCCTGGGATTCTCCAGGCAAGAACACTGGAGTGGGTTGCCATTTCCTTCTCCAATGTGTGAAAGTGAAGTCGCTCAGTCGTGTCTGACCCTTAGCGACCCCACAGACTGCAGCCTACCAGGCTCCTCCATCCATGGGATTTTCTAGGGAAGAGTACTGGAGTGGCTTGCCATTGCCTTCTCCGGCCTTGGCATGACAAACCTTCAATCAGAGACACTGTGCAAAATACCTCTATGGTTTTTCCAGTAGTCATGTATGGATGTGAGAGTTAGACCATAAAGAAGGCTGAACACTGAAGAACTGATGCTTTCAAACTGCAGTGTTGGAGAAGCCTCTTGAGAGCCCCTTAGACTGCAAAGGGATAAAGCCAGTCAATCCTAAAGGAAATCTACCCTGAATCTTCATTGCAAGGACTGATGCTGAAGCTGAAGCCCTAACACTTTGGCCACCTGAAGTGAAGAATTGACTCACTGGAAAAGACCCTGATGCTGGAAAAGATTGAAGGTGGGAGGAGAAGGGGACGACAGAGGATGAGCTGGCTGGATGGCATCACCAAGGCAATGGACATGAGTTTGAGCAGGTGCCAGGAGTTGGTGAAGGACAGGGTGGTCTGGTGTGCTGCAGTCCATGGAAAATTGGTAGAACATGAATAAAGTGTGTTGTTTATTTAAAAGCAGGAGGTGGTAATTCTTCTCTATAAAGAAGCAAATAGTATAAGTTTTCTCTTTGTAGGCCATGTGTTCAACTTCGAAACTACTTACCCCCGCCTCTGAAGTGCAAACCTGGTCTAAGACAACACAGCAGCAAAAGGTCATGGTTATATTTGAATAATATCACTCCTTTTAACCTGTGCTTAGGGCTTTCCTGGTGCCTCAGCGGTAAAGAACCTGCTTGCCAATGCAGGATACACAGGTTTGAGCCCTTTGTCAGGAAGATTCCCTGGAGAACTGAACTCACTCTAGTATTCTTGCCTCGAATATCTCATGGACAGAGGAGCCTGATGGACTACAGTCTGTGAAGAGTCGGACACAACTTAGCAACTAAACAACAAGTATTCCAATAAAACTCTCATACAAAACTGGGCCCTGGGGAATGAAATAACGACATCTGCAGCAACGTGGATGGACCTAGAGATAGTCACACTAAATAAAGTCAGTCAGAAGACAAATACTATGTGATACCACTTACATGTGGAACATAAAATATGGCATGAATCTATCGACAAAGCAGAAACAGACTTGAAGACATAGAAAGCAGGCTTGTGGTAGCCAAGGTGGGTTGGAGGGAGTTGGGAAGAGGGAAGGATTGGGAGTTTGGCATTAGAACATGCAAACTGTTATATCTAGGATGGATATGCAACAAGGTCCTTCTATACAGCACAGGGATCTATATTCAATATCTTGCGATAAACCATAATGGAAAAGAATATGAAAAAGAAGGTGCATATATAACTGAATTACTTTTCTGTACTGCAGAAATTAACACATTGTAAATCAACAAAAACATCTTTTTTTTTTAATTTAACGACTGGACAGATCCCATTGAAACCTGGGTCATACTGCTACTTTTGCTGCTGCTGCTGCTTAGTCACTTCAGTCGTGTCCGACTCTGTGTGACCCCATAGACGGAAGCCCACCAGGCTCCCCCGTCCCTGGGATTCTCCAGGCAAGAACACTGCTACTTTTAAGAACCCATAATAACAAACTGAACAAGTTCCCCATCTTCCACTCCAGATCCCTCCTAACAAAGCTGAGAAGTGCTTTGCACAGTGTTTGAACAGAACAATAGGCCTGGAGTTCATACCACTGGGCGCTGCTCCTCCTGTGATGGTGGCATTGAGACCATCCTATACTCACGGGACACTTTCTTTCAGCACAGTTTTAGGCAGGTCTGTTAGGAATAAAGCAAGCAACCTCACAGTGAAACGACCCTGGAGCTGGGAGGATGGCCCTGGAGGATGTAGAGGTCCTCATCATCACACATGAGCAAAGCCCGGAAGAAGTCCCCACCACACTGGAGCATCCGACCCACGGCCCCAGGGTAGTGGGTGGCAGGACACAGAGGGCCCTTGGGCTGAGACTGGAATGGACCCATCCGCCACGCTGAGCAGCGTGGCCTTTGTCATGGGGAGCTGGGGAAGGATCTCCTGCAGGTGAGCACCCAAGTCTGTGTTTCAGAAACATGATACCAAAAGGGCAGATGGATCCACTGCAGGGCGCCTGCCATGCCCGTGAACCAGGAGGTGCAGCTGTGGGCCCCATCGCGAGGGTCCAGGAGGACCGGCTGTGGGCCCCATCGCGAGGGTCCGGGAGGACCGGCTGTGGGCCCCATCGCGAGGGTCCGGGAGGACCAGCTGTGGGCCCCATCGCGAGGGTCCGAGAGGACCGGCTGTGGGCCCCATCATGAATTTCTAGGAGCAGTGGTGGAAGATGCAGGTCTCGGACTCTCTCAGTGGGAAGGACAGAGGTCCTGATCCTGGAACTTAACTGCAGCCATTTCAGGGGGAGCTCTGAACCCATGATCTGACACCTCCAGGAAGCTGAGTTTCCTCCTCTGCATGCACCCCAGGCTGCTCGGGGTGAGTAAGGAGATTCTGGTCACCTCTAAAATGTTAGGTACATGACTCTGTCTTCATTGCCACAAGCCCAGCACAAAGGACACGAGCACACGCTATCCTGAACGTGGCCACCGTGAGCAACTTCCCAACTTTGCCTTCCAATCACTGCAGCCCCATCTTGGTGTCACTCAACTGTCCAGGCAGTAGAGGGTTGAGCGGGGTCATGTTTCTTAGTAAGGCCCCTGGTTCATCTTCTCTGTCCTCTGGGACACTGAGCCCACTGTCTTTTCATTTTAACATGATCCTGCTACACTTAATTCTACATATGTAAATTGTAGAATTTACTCTCTTTTTTCAGAGAGTATTTTAAATAAGAAAACAATTATTTTAGATACCAGAGAGTAGTGAAATTGTAATGATTGAAACTCAATCCTATCATGACATATGGGAAATTGACTCAGGTTTGGGAGTGCCAAAAATTCAGGAGCATCTATAAATGCCAAGGAGCAAATATCTCTCACTTTGTGGGTGGGAGAAAATAGTGTAGTGAGGGAGATGTGGTTTGGGAATATTATTACTTTCTGAAATGACATATTTAAATGTATGGTACAGATACTATCTTAAAGTTCACTTACATTTCAAGTATGTAAAGCAAACGAGTTTGGATCTAAACAGGTATAAATATTTTACTTATGTTTATTTACACTCATATATAGAAAAGACCCTGATGCTGGGAAAGACTGAGGGCAGGAGGAGAATGGGACGACAGAGGATGAGATGGTTGGATGGCATCACCAACTCAATGGACATGAGTTTGAGCAAGCTCCAGGAGTTGGTGAAGGACAGTGAAGCCTCGTATGCTGCAGTCCATGGGTTGGCAAAGTTCAGACACGACTGAGGGACCGAACAACAACATACTCATATATATACAGGGTTCCCTGGTGGCTCAGACTATAGAGAATTCACCCATCAATGCAGGAGATGTGTGATTGATTCCTGGGTCGGGAAGATCCCCTGGAGGAGTAAATGGCAACCCACTCCAGTATTCTTGCGTGGGAAATCCCACGGACAGAGGAGCCTGGCAGGCTGCAGTGCATGGGGTTCCAAAGAGTTGGACATGACTTAGCAACTAAACAACAATGAATATTCATATATACATACGACATCAAAGGAGGAAATAAGCTGGAAAAAACAAGCCCAGTGATTGTTATTTTCCCAGACTGACATGAGTGTGGACCTAAAGAAAAATGGCTAAAAGTTTACTCATAAGCAAATCTATCTTTTCAGGAGTATTTCCTTCCGATAAATGGCAGAGAATCCTGGGAGGGGCAATGCTTGCCCACGTATGAGTCATCCAGGGATTAACTGTAAGAGCTAAGTTCCATTTTTGGTCCTGGAATTCACTCACAAAAATGGTCATGCCTGAGAATTTCCTCAGTCTGCTCAAGTCCACCTCCTTCAAGGCCCTCACCGCTTTTGTGTTCAACACAGGAAATGAACTGTGTATCTGACCCAGGAATCGATCCAGGCTCTCCTGTATTGCAGGCGGATTCTTTATCAACTGAGCTACCAGGGGAGCCCCATGTATTCCTGAGAAGATCTCTTGAAGGGAAAATGAAGAATTTCTCAGGAGGAAAGGCCAAGAAGTAGGACAGCACACACAAGGTTGGATTCCACTTTAGTGTGACCTTCATGGGTGCTCAGAGAGGGCAGGAGTATTGGCCAAGCATCTCTGGACACTGTATCTTCTGTTTGGATCAGGTGACCTTCAGCATCAGAGCCTGCTGGGTCCCTGGGGGGGTCTGGCCCCTACCCAGCAGTGCCCTGCAGTTGGTCAGGTCGGGGCCTCAAAGAGACACTGCACCAACAACTCAAACTTCCACCTCTCCTTTGCCTCAGCTTTTCGCCCTGAAAACCATGTGCTTCTTGTGGGCTGAAAAATCTCTTTAAGTCACGTGGTAGTTTGTGAGGCAGATAAAGCACTTACCCTTAAAGGGCCACTGAAATACAATGAGATTCCTGTCTGTGGGGAAGGTGGTAAGTATGCAGCCCTTATTTTCAGAATAAAAATTAGAACAGGGTGAAATGAAAAACTTAGCTCAACAGTTTGTATTTTTTTTGAGAAAACTTTGTGACAAGAAGTCTCTAACCAACAAAAATATCTGTAGACAATGATAATTTACGCTCCCTTTTCTCAGTGAAATGAATGGCTTTAAGTAAGATAAATACTATAGGCAATGCGCTGGTAAATACTATCGATCAAGCCCCAGGAGACGGTGAAGGACAGGGAAGCCTGGTGTGCTGCAGTCCACGGGGGTCGCAAAGAGTTGGATGTGACTGAGCGACTAAACAAATAGGCAATGTAGGATTTTAACAACCCGAATGGCAGGATCAGAAGGTGTCTATCCCTTACAACAGGTGCCTGTGTGAATTCATGCATATAACCTGCTTGTCACCCTTTTAGGCAGGAGCTCACAATCCCATTTTAAAGATGCAGACACTGAGCCTCAGCTAATGAAATAAGCTGCCTAGAGCCCATCGCCAGTAAACACCAGAATTCTGACCCAGTCGCTGGATCCAAAGGGCACGGGTTTGACCGCTGAACACACTCAGTCAAACTGCCTAGAACTGAAGTAGCTACAAAGGCATCTTGAAATGCAGGCAACGAAACAGTATTAAAAACAATCCCAGCCCGTGAAAAGAGCCAATGTATCACAAATGCGATGTAAGAAGGGAAGGTAACCTATATCACTTAACTTTCTCTCCATACCTGTAACTCTGACTCCTGAAAAGGGCGTCGTCCCCATTTCACTGGTACCCCACGGCCACGGCAGGCTTCCCTTGTGGCTCAGCGGGTAACGAATCTGTCTGCAAATGCAGGAGACCTGGGTTCAATCCCCGGGTTGGGAAGATCCCCTGGAAAAGGGAAAGGCTACCCACTCCAGGATTCTGGCCTGGAGAATGGCACAGACTGTATACAGTCCAGGGGGTCTCCAAGAGTCGGACAAGACTGAGTGACTTTCACACCATAGCCAAGGCATTCCCATCTCTTCACACCTAACACAGAGGGACCTGGGACAAGACTGAACCTGACCTCAGCTGAAGCAGGTGGACCTCTCCTTTAGGTAGAATGCTCCTCTGCCTCTGAGGAACCTCAAGAAAAGAGCCAGCCTTTCCACAGCTCACCCCAGGGAACACCAGCCGCTGTGGGTTCAAGGCTCTCTGCCCGCAGCTGCATAAGTAGGGTCGCGACCTTCAGATCACCAAGCCTGTCTCTGCCCCAGGGTCTTCGCCCACGCTCCGCCCACGACACTTCCCTGGGACAGCCAGCCTTGTCCTCGCATTGCCTTCGGATCTCCGCCGGACAGCCTCCCCCAGCATCTCGTCCAGACCGGAGCCCCCACCCCCGCCAGCACGCGCTCTCCCCTGCTTGCTGCCCCCTCCGCTCTCCAGTCGCGCCATCACTGTTCTGCAGTGTCCTACCTGCCAGCCCCCCGCTGGACAGAGAACTCGGGGCGCGCCTGCCCGTCCTGCGTCCCACACCCCCAGCATCCGCAGTCCGCGGCTCAGAGGCTCATCAGGATACACAGAAGAGTTGATTCCCACCAGCCAAACCCAAAGGGATAAGAAGACTACGTCCTCTTGCCATACTTTTGGTAGAATCGCTCCAGACAAACCAAATGGCCCTGAAGCTATTTGTCACAATAAATCAAAAACCTGCCTACTGCTTTTAGGCACATATGTGAGGACGGTACCTGGACTCCCGGAAATTAAACAGAAGCTTGAATGTGCACAGGAATTACAGTGTCCAGTGCCAGAGAACTCAGCGTGGACGCGGCAAACAGAACTCATCGCTTAGGTGGGGGCTGAAGAATGCAGATGTGATCACCAGACCATTGTTTTTTACATCTTTGGCAGTGAACAAAGCCCTAAGTGTCACTGGGCATCTTAGAAGCAAGGGTCTGCTGGGAGGGAACAGCTGCAAGGGCTTTGCACCTTTGTGTCAGCCTAAGGGGTCCGATGGTCCCCACTGTTTCTGAGCGCTTGGCCTTCGTAACACCCCCGAAATGTGTTCTCCTAAAGATGTTCCCTGAGATAGGACACCGCTCTGCATTGTTTCAGCGCATACCAGCACGAATATCCCAGGGCAATCCACCCTTCTTTTAACGGCCGATGACAGCTCCAATGGCTGGGCAAAAATCAGTTGAAGGAAAGGGAAGTCTTGTCGGAAATGAGATTAATCTTGTAACGAGTGTTCAGCCCTGATAACCCATCTGGGCACACAACTGCTTCAACTGGAGAGCTATTAACCTTCACCCAGCAAGCTCTGGCCAACCGTTATAAACATTAAAGAGACAGAGTCCTTCCCCCCTCCGCGTAGACTAAACAACCAGATTTGAATTCCACCTAAACGGCCTCTTTTCTGCAGATGTGTGGTGATGACGAAGTCCTGGGCGGGGGGGGGAAGGGGGCAGGTGGGTCATGGCTGTGCCGATAACTCAGGTAATTAACTTTGGCCTTGGTTTGCTCAAATGGAGGTTATTAGCGTGAAACATCATTTGGGATGATTTTCAATGAAATTACTAGCTCGAGGGAAGTTGGAGAGAGTTGATTTCATGCAGGAACACACACGCTGCTGGTAGAAACACAACTTGGGTGTTTTTCTGTCTCCCCTTTTTCTATTTCTTTATCCAACAAGAGGCATAGGTGCACAGAGCTGGCCCCTGTCTTGCACTCAGATCCTCCTTTCCAACCACAGTGGGTATTTGCATGAAAGAGGCAGCTTGTGGTCACCGAAAGGAGATTTTTCTTTTTTATCTCTGAGAAGTTATTAGCTTTCATGTGGAGCAAACCTGTGATCTTGCCTTTATCAGCAAATGCTATAACCGATTGAGTTAACCAAGCCCGCCCCATGTAAATTCATGAGTGGTTAGGGTGGCTCAGATGGTAAAAAAAAATCCATCTCCCAACGCAGGAAACCTGGTTTCAATCTCTGTCTTAGGAAGATCCCCTGGAGAAGGGAATGGCTACCCACTCCAGTATTCTTGCCTAGGAAATCCCACAGAAAGAGGAGCCTGGCGGGCTACAGTCCACAGTGTCACAAAGAGTCAGACACGACTGAGAAACCAACACTTTCATTTCGATTCAGGACATTAACCACCTACAACTGAAAATCACTTTCACGACACTTTCAAGACACACTCTGAGGTCATTTAACTTATTGCTCAGCCCATACGCCTCTTTAGCATCAGTTTATACAGAGTCATTGGGTTATCTATATCTAAGATAATAACAATGAACAGATAAAGGTGAAACCCTCTGAACCTTAGAATTGATGAAAAACCAACGTGGGTGCATCACATACCCCACATACGGCATTTAAAAAAGGAAAATATTTAAGTGCATATGTTACGTAATAGGAAGGACAGATGTCCTATGTAACTAACTTTTCCACTGTGCTAAGTTATTTCAGTCATGTTTCTTTTCGACCTTATGGACTGAAGCCCACCAGGCTCCTCTGTCCATGCAACTCTCCAGGCAAGGTTACTGGGGTGGGTTGTCATGTCCTTCTCCAGGGGATCTTCCCAACCCAGGGATCGAACCCACGTCTCTTACATCTCTTGTACTGGCAGGCGGGTTCTTTACCACTAGTGCCACCTGGGAAGCCCAACCTCTCCACTAGTGTGACTGTAACTCAGATGTTTTTAAAAGTGAAAAAGAAAAGGAAAAAAGGAAAAGATTCACTCAGCATGTTCTGAGTAAACTTATCTCCCCCAGGATTTTCTTCCAGTCTTCATGATGACCAAAGACAGCTCTCGGAACAGCTCACCTTAACAGGGCATCCTCTTTCTCCCTTGAACCAAGTTTCTCTTTCTCCAGAAGGTAAGTCACAAGTGCTCAGGGCTGGGTCTGCATGTGCCCAGTTCAGTTCAGTTCAGTTCAGTCACTCAGTCTTGTCCGACTCTTAGCAACCCCATGAACCACAACACGAAAGGCCTCCCTGTCCATCACCAACTCCCGGAGTTCACTCAAACTCATGTCCATCGAGTCAGTGATGCCATCCAGCCATCTCATTCTCTGTCGTCCCCGTCTCCTCCTGCCCCCAATCGCTCCCAGCATCAGAGTCTTTTCCAGTGAGTCAACTCGTCGCATGAGGTGGCCAAAGTATTGCAGTTTCAGCTTTAGCATCAGTCCTTCCAATGAACACCCAGGATCGATCTCCTTTAGAATGGACTGGTTGGATCTCCTTGCAGTCCAAGGGACTCTCAAGAGTCTTCTCCAACACCACAGTTCAAAAGCATCAATTCTTCGGTGATCAGCTTTCTTCACAGTCCAACTCTCACATCCATACATGACCACGGGAAAAACCAGAGCCTTGACTAGACGGACCTTGGTTGGCAAAGTAATGTTTCTGCTTTTTAATATGCTATCTAGGCTGGTCATAACTTTCCTTCCAAGGAGTAAGCGTCTTTTAATTTCATGGCTGCAATCAGCATCTGCCCAGCAAAGCTGAATCTCCAGGGTGTATCTTGCTCATGCTGGCCTCTAGTAACAGCATGACAGAGGGACACGGTAGAGGGTACACATCACGTAGGGACGTCACTGCCAGGACAATGGGTCCTGGCCTCGGGGTCTTGCCTTCAGGCTTTGCACTTACTTGCTTCACACACCGCCTCCTCCTGCCATGAGCAGGTAAGATCACAGGGCAGGAAGACTGAGAGGAAAGCAAACAGACCAACTCCTGCATCACAGGGATGCAGGCCATCTCGGTATCTGCAGCCAAGCTGATGGACTCATGTTGAAGCTAAAACTCCAATACTTCGGCCACCTGATGTGAAAAGTTGACTCATTGGAAAAGACTCTGATGCTGGGAAAGATTGAAGGTGGGAGAAGGGGACGACAGAGGATGAGATGGCTGGATGGCATCACCGACTCAATGGACATGAGTTTGAGTGAACTCCGGGAGTTGGTGATGGACAGGGAGGCCTGCCATGCTCCGATTCATGGAGCCATAAAGAGTCGGACACGACTGAGCGACTGAATTGAACTGAACTGAACTGATGCCAGCAAGGGATCCCACAGTCCAATTCTCCCAGTCTCCCTGGGAGCTTTCAGGCAAGGTGGAGATGGGCTGCCGCTACAGTCACTTGAGCTGGTCAGCTTTTCAGCCCGGAGTCACCACTCTGTGTACTTGAAGTAGACCAGGTCACACACTAACAGCATGACCTAAGTCTCCCAATTGGTCTTGATTTAAATTTGCATTTCTTCCCCAAGGAAGTCTTGCAGAGCCTTCAATGTCCATGATAAGATGAAGCTCAGTTTCACTTAGGGTCAGACCCGTTTCATATGATGCGACGGCAGGATTCAGGGGTAGACCTTGCTTCTGGTTCCAAATCCTTTATGCATAAAACCTCAGCAGATAAACAGACAGAAGACAGAAAAGAAACCCCAGCACCTGAGAGTCAGTTTATGATGCCATCTTATGCCTTAGAGGAGGGCAGGTTCAACTCAAGGACATATGGGGAAAGCCGCATGAGTCATTCTTTTATAAGATGCAAACAGTGCGCTCATCCATCAGTCTAGACTGGGCAGGCAGGATGATGGGGGCTGGCTAAGTCAGTGCCCATGTGACTCTGATGGCTGGCGTGGGCTGCCCTAGCCTTGTCACATTTCTCGACATTTACCAAGTGAAACGATGAGGTCAGGGAAACCACAACTTCAAACCCTGTATCTTGTGAAACTGAAACAGTTGCAGAGTTTACACTTTGCCTGACAGTGATTTCTGTTTTGATCATCATACTTGATTGAACCATGGGATGGCTGACATCCATGCTGTGAAGTCGTATATTTTTTTCAGTGAAACAAATTGCATTTACCCATTCCAAATTGGTATGGACACTTGACTGATTCCTACCTAAGCATGCATACAAGAATCCCAGCATCAGTGCTTCAGTTGTAGGCTTTACCACTGAGTAAACCTCTTCTAGTAGGCAGGCAACATGCAGAAGAGAAGATCCACCTGGAAACCTGATTTGTCGCCTTCCTACCTAAAGAGTGGCCCCCAAACCCAACTGGAACTTCATAATGTGATCTTATTTGGAAATAGGATCTTTCCAGATGTAATTAAGGATACAGATGAGATTGGACTAGATTAGCAAAGACCCTAAATCCAAGGAGAGCATCTTTTAAAAAGACCAAGAAGGACAGAGACTCAAATAAGGTGATGTCAAGACAGAGGCAGAGATGAACATGATGTAGCTATATTTCCAGGAAGGTAAGGATTGTGGACGACCGCCCAGAGTTGGATCGGAGGCATGGAATGGATTTTTTCACAGAGCTCTCAGAACCAACCCTGGGACATCTTGATTTTGGACTTCAGGTCTCCTAAACTCCAAGACAATACATTTCTGTATTTTAAACCCCTAGTTTGTGGTGATTTTCATGGAAGCCCTAGAACACTAACAGACTACATATAGATATTGTTTTTAACAAACTTTTTGCCATTTCAAAGTGTTACGTGGCCTATTAATTGCCTTATAGGGCACCTTCTAAAAGGGCTTGAAGGTTAACTCCCAGCTTGCAGCAACCAGACAGCTTATATTTTTCAGAACAAAACTAATTTTGCAAAATTTTTCATATAAACTCCTTTGTCTGACCATGCCTTGATTTTTATGCTTGGGAAAATGTGTCTCTTGTACCACTTGGGGTAAAAATGTCTGATTTACATTTTAATTCAAGTCTTGATGATATGGGGGGGTGTTTTAACAAACATCTTTAAATCTCTCAACATTTGTTTGAAAAGAAAGTTACAAGTTGAAGAAAAAAAAACAGAAAAATTTTAATTTAATTAGACAAATTAAAACCTAATTTCTTTAGTATGTTTTTCCAGCCAACATTTATGGGCAAATTTGTCAAGTTACGATAGAAGCAGAGTGATTTGCAATGTTGTGTTCGTGTCAGATGTTCAGCAAAGTGATTCAGTTATACACATATACATACATCTATGCTTTTTCAGATTCTTTTCCATTACAAGATATTGAATATAGTGCCCTGTGCAACATGGTAGGTCTCTATCTTTGCCGTTTTATCTATTTTATATATGCTGTGCTGTGCTTAGTTGCTTAGTCATGTGCGACCCTTTGTGACCCACAGACTAGCCCGCCAGGCTCTTCTGACCGTGGGATTCTCCAGGCAAGAACACTGGACTGGGTTGTCATCTCCTATTCCAGGGCATCTTCCCAACCCAGGGATCAAACCTGCGCCTCCTGTGTCTCCTGCATTGGCAGGCGAATTCTTTACCACTGAGTCACCTGGGAAGCCACTTCATATACACTCTTTCACAAACAAAATCCTAGTTCTCTTCGGCATTCCTTTTGATTATCCTAAAGACAATGAGCAATTCCCTGACCCAATGGATAAATGGGTTGAGAAACACTGGACTCCTCAATGGTCAATCAAGTTTCGTCCAACATTTTAAACTCCAAAATAAAAGCTGTTTCCTTCTCTTCAACTCCTTAAAAACTAGACTGTAGTGTTTGCTAGGATAGAGACCAAGTCAGACCTCTTTTAATCATGTAAACTGCCAAAGACATGCTGCCCTCAGGGAAATCTTTTAGTGCCCCCGTGGTCATTTATTCTTGTGTTCATTCATTCAGCAAATATTTACGAGTCAGCATTTCATGTGCTAGACAGTCGAGAAACGGCAGTGAGCCAAATTCTTAAGATGGAAAAATTACTAGGTTGGAAGTTCATTTTAAAAATCTTACCAAGATAACCAAATTCTGTATGTTTTAGGAAAGATCACATTTTCCTTGGCTTACATATAATACTTGAACCAGTAAAGCTCATTACACTATGAATACATTAGCTAAACTTGAAATTTCAGTATGGAATCCAACTTTATTACCTGGCTTAGATAAACTGGTTGCTAATTGGTATTAATCTTTCTCATAAAGCAGATTATCTTGCAATTGAATACAAAGAACTTATTAGCTATTTATGAAAATGTTCCCCACATTATATCCACGGCACAGGTCAATTACATAATAACTACAGTACTGGAAGGGCTACCTGACTCATCAATGAATACGGAAACCCTTAGTGTGAACCGTACATAGGATATCAGCACACATGTTTAAGGGATCAAGTTACAGCTTCAACAAAATTTCTCAAGAGTAACTGCAGTTAACAGAAGAAGAAAAACAAACGGTGCCCATCCTAATCCATTGAACACAACATTTTATGACTGTGTGCCCAGGAGGGGTATTTGCCCAGTAGATTGTGAGAACTGAACATTTAGATGAGCTGCTGCAAACCTTGCAGAAACACGAGTAGGTGCTGCCACTCAGCAAAAGTGAAACTGCTGCTTGGTTCAGCCTTAACCAAACCAGTGTCGTTTAACAAAACGCAGGCACTGGGAACTGTATTTCTGCTTCCAGTTTTCACTCAGAAGCACCTCCAACCATGCCCCAGAACAGACACATGCATTTAAAGGACATGTGCTCACAAATATTCAAAATCCCCCTATGTCCTGGGCAACCCACACAATCATCCCACCTTCCCAAGCCCAAGAAGATTCCTTAAGATAACTGTCTAACATCAGGCATTCAAACTGGACACAGGAGCATGCAAGGCATTGGTCCCAAGACATAGTAATGATTTTGTCTTCTGATCAAGAGGTACAACTTGTTCCCTAACTTCTCGGAGGCAATTAACACAATGCTTTGTATTCAGGTTAGACTCTTTGGGACCCTATGGACTGTAGCCTGCTAGGCTCCTCTGTTCATGGGTTTTCCTAGGCAAGAATACTGCAGTGGGTTGCCATTTCCTTCTTCAGGGGATCTTCCCGACCCAGGAATCAAACCCTCATCTCCTACATCTCCCGCATTGGCCAGCTGACTCTTTACAACTGAGCCACCAGGGAAGCCAATAACTACTCACTGAATTAAATGAATTAATCCTCTATGGCTTTATCAGCTCACTGATTAGTGCACTCAGCCATGCATTTATCATCCAGGCTGATCCTCATTTACTTATTCAGCAGACATTATTACCAGATAAAAGATTACACGGCACTAGCCGTGTAACTTAGGGTATAGAGGGCCGAACTTTAACAAGCAGAGTTTGAGAGTTTCTATTCTTCAATGAGGTTCCATAGATCCCTAATCATGAACACCAACTGGCAATTCGGTAGATGTCTACTTTCTTCTAAAGAACGTGTCAGCCAAAGTAGTCGGTTTTGAAAGAGCACTGGACTCCTTTCACACTAGGACCACTCCAGAGACCAGCGGTGGCCCCTCACTGAGAAACACACTCATTCATCAATCATTCATCCAATGGCGCAGGCCAGAGGAAAGGAGAGGGAGGAGACAGGAGCATCTTACAGCCCTCCAGCTTGGTTTTCTCTTTGGATCCTCAAAACTGCTGAATTTCTGACTTCAACTGCTGAAAGATTGGTTAATATTTTGCTTGAACTCCTAAATGGACTGACAACAGTGACTCTATTATATTTATTCTACTGTCCTCAAAGGAATGGTACGAGAAAGAAACCGGTAACAGGGAGGGAAGTACTCTCACCTCTTCAGAATAAGCTACAAATATCCGAGGTCTACTGGAGGAATCCAGTCAAAGATGAACAGCAGAAACAAACACAATCAAGAACAGATTACTTCAAACAAAGCAAGCAAGATACGACAGTACACTAGATAATAAGAACGAGACTAGGATTAATAACCAAAACGAGCTCACACCGATTTGATCACAAAAACACACTACTGTTCAAACACAAGCTGAGCTGCTGCAGTCACGTTTGACTCTTTGTGACCCCATGGACTGCAGCCCACCAGGCTCCTCTGTCCATGGGGAGTCTCCAGGCAAGAATACTGGAGTGAGTTGCCATGCCCTCCTCCAGGGGAATCTTCCTGACCCAGGGATCGAACCCACATCTCTTAGTCTCCAGGACTGGCAGGCAGGTCCTTGAACACTAGTGCCGCCTGGGAAGCATGACTGTATTAAGCTTCTGGATCCTTCCAGCAGCACCAAGGGTGTTTTCAGCACTGCTGAATCCACTCTACAGATAAGGAAACTGAGGCACAGAAAAAGTGGTGTGCCCTTGCTATGGCATACGGGAACAAGGTTCTGCCCCAGCCATCAGGTCTGCTTCGTACTAGGACACTGGGTCCTCAGGGAGGGATATGGGGCTTTAATCTCCAGGAGGGGATCATAAGCATTCAGCGCGAGTCCTCTTTTCTTCACTAACCTGGAGAACGGAGGGAGCGTAAGAAGGACTATTTAAATGAGCTTCATTTCCCCAGTTCATTATGAGTTTCAAAGAATATGTCTGTGTGCATGGAAAAAAAGACAAAAGAAGACAAAAAAGGCAAAAAAAAAAATCTTCAAAAGACCCCGGATGTGTAATATCAGGTCTTCCCTGGTGGCTCAGACAGTAAAGAATCTGCTGCAATGGGGGAAACCCAGGTTCGATCCCTGGGTCAGGAAGATTCCTCTGGAGGAAGAAATGGCAACCCACTCCAGTATTCTTGCCTGGAGAAGCCCATGGACAGAGGAGCCTGGAGGGTTCCAGTCCGTGGGGTCGCACAGAGTTGGATGTGACTGATGCGATGAATTTAACTTCCTTTTCTAAATTATTTTCTCAATTCCTCCAGTGACTACTTCGGAAATGGGGAAAAAGAATGAAGTTTTTATCACTATTGTGTTGTTTAAAAGATATGTTATCCAGTGGGTCTATTACACCTGTATTCAGGCCGAAGAAAACAGAACAGAACCAACCGCCACTGTCAGGCAGGCAGTGGTGATTTTTAGAGAGGAGGTCAAAGACGAGTCTACCAGCTCTGCACCAGCACCACAAAGCCACGATTCCCATGGCGCCGGAACCAACACAGACTCAGGAGCTCGGAGAAGTCGTTTGGTGAAAAATAAGCAGAAGTGGCAGGGAGGCAGCAGCTGGAAGGAAACACGTTGAGATGCACCTCAGAGTTTCACTAAAAGGCAACAATACTTCACAGAGACGGTGGAGGGGGAACAAATTCAGAGGAAGAAAGATCTTCATTCAAACAGGAGGTTCCTGAGACAGTAACCACGTCTTCCAACAAGATGAGCAAAAGCACACAAACAAGGGGGTCTCGAAAAGAAAAATATCACTGGGGACAATTTCACGTCAATCCCACCAAAATATGTGTTTTGAGTGACTGTGTGAATAAAATCACTGGAGTATGCTGAGCACTGAATAATTGATGCTTTTGAACAGTGGTTTTGGAGAAGACTCTTGAGAGTCCCCTGGACTGCAAGGAAATCCAACCAGTCCATCCTAAAGGAAATCAGTCCTGAGTATTCATTGGAAGGACTGATATTGAAGCTGAAACTCCAATACTTTGGCCACCTGATACGAAGAACTGACTCATTGGAAAAGACCCTGATTCTGGGAAAGATTGAAGGTGGGAGGAGAAGGGAATGACAGAGGATGAGGTGGTTGGATGGCATCACTGACTCAATGGACATGAGTTTGACTAAACTCCGGGAGTTGGTGATGGACAGGGAGGCCTGGTGTGCTACAGTCCATGGAGTCGCAAAAAGTCGGACACGACTGAGCGACTAAACTGAACTGAACTGAACTGATGTTCATATACTGGCATCTTCATGAAACTGGACTACATGTAACCACGTCTGGCAGCTTCTTGAAGTCATCAGACAAAGTCTTCGTTTCTCCCTGGACAGACACAAACATCTATGGAATACACACTGGACATAGACTCTAGTGGACACTGTCCTCTTGTTCATTTCAACTCAGAGCTCACAGGCACTTTCTGATCATCCAAGGAGGCACTGCAGCATGAAAGGACCCAACAGTTAACAGCTGCTCAGTTTTCTGATTCCTTCGGAGACCTGCAGGAGATCAGGGTGGAGCTGTGGGTTTCCAAGCTTTGAGTATGTAAACAGCACTCTCTGGGGTTTTGCCAAGGTTCGAGTTGAGTGGCTTTCAGGTGCTGTTTATTTTGTTTAGTTTATTGTTCAGTGTTACTGTTTGTTGACTTGATATATTTTTTCCCCCACAAAGAAGCCAGTGGGTAAGGACATATCCTGTAGGTGGAAAATTGATGATTCCCTATTGTTCAGTGTTTGTGTATTGTGGTTTTATTTTCTTTGGTTCAAAGGACCTAAACAATGCATTCACTGGAATTTAATAACTGTGTCAATTCAGCACAGAGAACAATCTGTGCGCTGAGATTTCTGTACCCAAATCGGGTGATCTCTGCTTGACTGAAGAAACCAAAATCTAAAATGACATTTACATCTAAATAACCACCCAAAAGTAAACCTCCAATTGAATCTCAAAGAGACTTATCAACCAAAAGAGACTCATGGACTCATACACTGAGAGGACAAACTTACAGTTGCTGGGGGCAGGGATTGTGGAGGGTTTGGGATGGACATGAACACTCTGCTATTTTTCAAATGGATAACCAACAGGGACCTACTGTATGGCACAGGGAACTCTGCTCAGTGTCATGTGGCAGCCTGGATGGGACAGGAGTCTGGGGGGAGAATGGATACATGTTGATTACTGAGTCCCTTGCTGTTCACCTAAAGTTATCATAACATTGTTAACTGGCTGTTCAGTTCAGTTCAGTCGCTCAGTCGTGTCCGACTCTCCGCGAAAAGGTTTAAAAAAAAAAAACAGACTCATGCATCATAATCCATAATTTCAAGGGGACCAAAGACCCCACAGAGCAGGAGTCCTACTCACAGAAATGTCTAATCTAGCTATACTCCTCTTTGTAAAATCCAGGCAACAGACAAGACCAAGGATGAGGGCAGGGTCTAAAGCCATGACCTTGGAAACATCACATTTTCGCCCACTTCTCCACAGTGAATTCTGCGGACAAACCTGCAGCGAGAGGCTCACCCCACTCTGGAGGAGAGAGAATGCGCAACAAACCACGCCTTCGCAGAGGAAGTTTCCATCCGGAGCTCTTTCTGCGTCGCTGAGTCTCTGGTCGGGCTGGCTATCTGTGCAGGAAGTGGACGCAGGAAGTATCTGTCTACAAACCCTTTATCCTCAAGGTAATTGCCACAGCAGCATTTTACTGTTTACCAAAGCAGTAAACATGAGATCTAAAAAAAGATGTTTTCCATCTCCAAAGAACAAGGCTTAAAAATACATATATGTGTGTGTGTGCTTATTTCATAACCAGCTTCTTATCAAAAACGCCGACAATAAGACTGTGTTCCCAAGAGCCAGGGAGTCAGTGGGAATAGCCTTCGGGGTAGAACAGAAGCTTCACTCCCAGGGAGGCCCCCAAAACACAGCCTGGTTTTCTTCCCTGAGATGCTACTCTAGCAAAGTCGATTTTATTTCTCTTCTTCCAGGCTTAACACAGGCTGAAGAGAGTCAGGGGCTTTGGCTGAACAGGTAAAATCAACAAGACTTTCCATGTTAACTCAAACTGGCAGGATGGATAACCCATAAAGTCATGTGTAAAACAGATAACTAGTGGGAACTCTGCATTATAGCACAGGGAGCTGAGCTCGGGCTCTCTGATGACCTAGAGGCGTGAAAAGGGGTGAGGTGGGAGGGAGGCTCAAGAGGATATATGTAAACATATAGCTGATTCCTGCCTGGAGATTCCCATGGACAGAGGAGCCTGGCGGGCTACAGTCCATGGGGTCGCGAAGAGTCAGACACGACTGAGCGACTAACACTTTCACTAACACTTTCATAGCTGATTCACTTTGCCGTACAGAGAAACCAACATAACATCGTCAAGCAATTATGCACCAATAAAAACAGAATGACAGACATAACATCTTCAAAAACAAAAATGTCACTTGTATTTGATCTTGGGCCACATTCTTATTTTATATGCATGCTAAGTTGCTTCAGACGTGTCCAGCTCTGCAGCCCCATGGACTGTAGCCCACCAGGCTCCTCTGTCCATGGGATTCTCCAGACAAGAAAACTGGAGAGAGTTGCCGCTTCCTGCTGCAGGGGCTCTTCCCAACCCAGTGATCAAATCCAGTCTCTTGTCTCCTGCCAAGGTAGGCAGGTTCTTTACCACTAGTGCCACCTGGGAAGACCTTTTATTTTATATGTGGGTATGAATATGCTTCCAGCGCTAGGAGGTCACATAAGAAGAAGTTAAAGACAGAACTCAAATGTGGACACACAGCTGCGGCTTTTGATTACCTGGTCAACCTTGTCTCTATCTCTTTACCCCGGATGAAAAGCTTGAGAGCCTGCACTGTCCCAGGCTTCCTGGGAGGACAGACGTGCCTGGGTAAATGGAAGCTGGTCCAGGGAGAACTCCTGAGCACTGGAGATGTTTGGGGGGCTTTGTGTTTTAAAAAGCTCCTGCTGGGTTGTTAAGGAGAGCAGAGAGGAAGAAAGAGGACGGAAGGAGCGTTGAGTGTGAGACTGAGAGAAATGGAGGGCAGCCAGACCCCCCGAGCAGGGGTCTGCAGGGCCGGCCTGCCCACAGAGGCTCCGGGGGCCTCCACGGCAGGGGCCTCCACGGCAAGCGCCTCCGGGCATCGTTTTAGGTCCCGCCCCGACGCAGACAAAGGACTGGGAATAACTGAGCGTTCACTGTCTTTATTTCTTAATCAAAAGAAAAGAACACGTGCATCAGAGGAAAACTGGCCACCTTTAAAAAAAAAAAAATAATTCACTACCTGTTATAAATTGGAAAACAAAAACTTTATGGATTTCCTGAGTTGAGTCCTAGAAGGAAAACTGATGTGACTCGAGTGAAGAATAAAATTAGCGAACAAGCAGTTAGGAACATTCCAGCCGCTTCATCTCCCCAGCCCTGGGAAGTGGAAGGCGTGGCGGCTCCCTCTGAGGGAGGGACCTGGCCCGGGAGGAACGCCCGCAGCCGCTCCCCTGCTCCCGAGAAGCCGGCCGGGCGAGGCGCCTTCCCCGCGGCGCGGCCCCAAGGCCCGGCCGCTTCCCTCGCAGCCTGCGCAGCGCCGCCTCCCTTTCCTCGGCCGCGCGATAAGGCCAATCCTTTCCCCAAAGGGTCTATTTTAAGAATGAAGAAATGAGCGGATCAGGGGCCTCCCTGGGCATAAGATAAGCCCAGCCGGCTCCATGCACCTTCACGCCGAGGGGACACCTGCAGACAGCACAGATCCCAGGGGGGCTTCGCAGTATAAAACCACACAGTAATTTAATATAGATATATTTTTAACTTGGAGCAACGTCCTGGGAAATCTACCTCACATTGAGATACAAACTAATTATGCTGACAAATTCTCAAGTGTTGTTTCAACAGCTTCCTCTTCCTCAAAGGTGAGCATCCCACGCCTGCAGTTAACTCGAAAAAATAACTCAACAGGGCCCAATGGGGTTCAGAGGGACCCGGACACTGAAGCTGCTACTACCAGCTGATGATTTGCATTAATGAACTTGGGGGCCTGTGGAGGGGGGTGGTTGGGAGGGAAAACTTCTCTTCGGTATTGGACTCTATTTCTATACTTGTTAAATTGAAAAAAAATTGATGTGCTACCCTATAATTTTATAACAGGAGGAGAGAGGTTAAACCTTCAAGGTTGAATGATTTGAAGGCCATTGTGTTAAGATTCAGGAGTGCAAATTCTTTGCAGGATGTACCAGCAATGCTCTTTGGTTCTCACTCCAGAAACTGACATGCATTGTCTTGAACAAAGTCACTTGAAGTAACAGCCCTGATGTTCATGTTATGATTGGATTATGATGTGCTTTTAAAAATAAATAATTTCACTTGGCCTTGGCATTTCTTTTATCTAAATGTCTCAGCACTTATCTGTGCTGAACAGCAGATTACGGTTTTTCTTCCCAGAGTCCAATTCCATGAACACCCCTACGGAAAGACTTGGGAAGGCCTGATGGAAAAATCGGGAGACGCGGGCGAGGAAGTTGATACTTGGGGTGAGGAAACGATCTGGAATCTGGAACCACAGCCCCTTGGATGTCGCCAAATATGGAAAGAATTCTGGTCACCAAGCACAGAATTGGGTGCTAGAGTTTTAGCTCTTGGATTTTCTAGTCCTTTATCTTAATCGGCCAAAAAGAGCATAATAACTGTCGCCTATGGGGTTTTCTCACTCAAGAGTGGTAACATAAATGAGCCAATTGTGATAATTTTCATTATTTAACATATATCCTTTTTTATTTTTAGATTTCATTTTACATTTACAGGAGACATATCACTATATCCTTTCATATATATATTTCATATATTGTTTGTTTGTTTTTTTCCTGCATAGGAATTTAACATTAAGAGCTAAGGCAAATACCAGGGGAAAAAAAAAAGATCATATGGTGATAAGTTGAGGGGAAGCAGATTTGTGTGCCTGGAGCACGTTTCCCAGCCTCTTTCTAATCCTCCATCCTTATCTGGACAAAAAGCACCAGGATGCAGGCTGCAGTGAGCATCTCATGAGATAATGTGCACACCCAGCCCAGTGGTTATAAGGATGATATTAATCTGGATTATGAATTCCAGATACAACACCCACCTTTGAAACACTCTTTCTAACTTTTTATTTTATATCAGAGTATAGCTGATTAAGAATGTTGTGGTAGTTTCAGAAGGACAGTGGAGGGACTCAGCCACACCATTCTCCCCCAAACCCCGCTCGCATCCAGGCGGCCACATTACACTGAACAGAGTTCCCTGTGCCACACAGTAGATCCTTGTTGGCTATCTGGAATACAGAAGTGGGGACATATCCACCCCACACTCCCTAACGATCCCTTCCCCCATCCTCCTCCCCTGATAAACATAATTTAAGTGTCTTTTCTATGCTTTTTTCAACAGCAGTTCTAATTAATTTGTATTTAAACTAGGAGAAATATCTCTATAGTAATACGTCTATTTAAAATCTGCAACAATGATTATCTTCCTGATACCTTAACTTTCTCTTTATGACCTTAAAGGACTTTAATCAACATTTATTTTTTCAACAAACGTTGACTGAACCCTTACAAAAAAAGAGATGGGCAGACTGATCACAAAAAAACAGGTTCTGTGGTTTACATAGGTAGACACAGAGTCACACTCCCAAACACAAGCAGAGCTGGGAGCCACGCTGACAAGAGAGAAAACGAGGCAGGAGAGAGGAGACAGAATGAGGGATGATCTTAGGCTTTATACAACACGCCTCAGCCAAGTGCGACAGGGAAGTAAGTATGATCAAACAGGGAAGGAAAGCCTAAGCAAGAAAAAGATCCAGAGGTCACAGTGGCCACTGCTTGAAATAGGTTCACAGCAAAAAAAAAGTATAATGAAACACTCTAATTACTGAAATAAAAATGAGATTCCATTTTTGCCTGTCACAATGGCAAAGCTTCAAAGAGTGAAACACTCAGAGTTGTTATGAGTACAGTGGAAATAGTCTCATATAGGACCATAAGTGGGAACTGGCACAACCCTTTTAGAGAATAAAGTGGTCATTTTTAAAAACTGTGGTAGAGACTTTAAATAAACAATTTAATAAATACACACACATACCACTTGGTCCAATAAGTCCTTTTCTAAGCACTAATACTAATAAAATAAATTTTAAAAAATTATGTAGAGGGTGCATTGCAATGTAATTAGTGAAAAATTGAAAGCAATATTATTTCCTACAATAGGATGGGTCAGGAAATTCCCCTGGAGAAAGAATAGGCTACCTACTCCAGTATTCTCGGGCTTCCCTGGTGGCTCCGACAGTAAAGAATCCACCTGCAAAGCAGGAGACCTGGGTTCAATCTCTAGGCTGGGAAGATCCCCTGAAGGAGGTTATGACAGCCCACTCTAGTACTCTTGCCTGGAGAATCCCCATGGACAGAGGAGCCGGGTGGGGTAGTGTGTGGGGTCACAAAGAGTTGGACACGACTGAGTGACTAAGCACACGGCATACGGTAGGATACTGGTTATATAAGTCATAATACTTATTTTAGATGGAATATAACCAAGCATAAAAATTACACTTTCCGAAGGATGCTTGTGACGTGGGGAAATGTGTGTCAGACGATGCTCACTGAGACGAGCGGGATGGCCAGGGAGACAGAAGGACACGGACGCAGGGGAGGAAGACACACCGAGCGCTGACGACCTTCTCGGCTGGCTGGGCCCAGGAGCGACTTATACTGACTCTGCAACGATTCCTTTATCTATCTTCTCTACAGTGAGGATGTTTTATGACCGTAATTTGCACAAAACAAGACATGCATTTTTCAAAATAAGTGAAAATAATTAAGGGAAACAACAGTGGAAGGATGCAACGGTCAGCACCCAGAGGCTCTGCAGGCCTCCGCCCTCCGGCAGCCACGGAGCAAACAGCCTCCACCCTCAGAGCAGGACTAAACGCAGCCTCTGAGCAGCCGGGCCGTGAGGGACTCCAGATGTTCTGCCTGCCCGGGTGTTTGGAGCCTGCCTGGTTGCACCCTTATATCCAGGGACTCCTAGAGCTCCCCTGGCCTGTCCCCTCCCAGCTCCCGTGTGCCTTTCCCAGCCTGGGAGGCCGCAACAGTGACCTGTGGAAGCGACCCGTCCTCCTCCTTGTCCCGGCGGGCTCTGGAGTTCACAGCTGGGGCCGGGCAATGAGCACAGACTTCAGAGCCGCGCCAGAAAGACAAGGCAAGTTCACCAGCAAAGCTGAGACGCGGGTTGCCTCGTGGCATCTGCCTGAGCAGTTACTGGAGCTCTGCTGTTCCGGACTCATATCAGAACAAGCATTAGGATCCCACCTTACAATCCCACCTTACAGGGGAGGACCCTGGCCCAGGGTCACGGGACTGGGACGGACTCAAAGGCAGAGGTGTCTGTGGCCACAAAGCATCAGAAACCTCAGGGGCCATCTGACAGAGTCCCCAGGGAAGAGAAGCGCTGTCCCCCATGCATTTGGGGTTCCCTGTCGGACACGACTGAGCGACTGGACTGAACTGAACTGAACTGAACTGATGCATTTGAGGCCATCCCTTAGCCAGAGCGTCCCGCCAGATCGGATGTGCCCCCACCACTGGGAAGGCATGGAGACAGTGTCAGTCAGGCCCTCTTCTCAGAAGGTCTTACACGCAGAGAAGCTCTCATCCTGGCTTTCCCACTGTCTCCTGTTTCGTGATGCTCTTCCATGCCAGCTGTTAGATAAATCCATCTGCCAAGTTACTAGGGTGCTAAGGGGTCCGGGACGTGCAGCTTTGGGTCTCCCCTTCCCACACAGGGAGCCTTACTCTGGAGGTCTAAACACAGAAGTCATCTTTTCCTGAAAGCATCATGGACGGCTGTTTCACTTATTTATGTTATTCGTATTTGTACGAACAGTTTTTCAACTTCCCTGGTGGCTCAGACGGTAAAGAACCTGCCTGCAATGTAGGAGACCCTGGTTTGATCCCTGGGTTGGGAAGATCCCCTGCAGAAGGGAATGGCTACCCACTCCAGTATTCTTGCCTGGAGAATCCCCATGGACGGAGGAGCCTGGTGGGGCTACAGTCCACGGGGTCACAAAGAATCAGACACGACTGAGCAACTAATGCACACACATGGTTTTTCAAGAGATATAAACAAGTGTATGTATGTGTGTGGGCAGGGGGAGATTTAAAGAAAGATCTGTTTTGTAAAAAAAAAAAAAAATCACTTTAAAGAAAAGACAGATAATTAAGAAATGGTTCGAGAGACTGAGCAACAGCAAAGAAACGGTGCAGACTTCCAGAATGTTCTCTGAGAGCACTGCAGTCCCTCATAGAGGGGACCATGAGAACAATAACCCCCAAATTCGATCCTTCCAATTCCCTTTCCCATACCCACCGAGGCAGCATGCCCAGGAGGGCGAACTGTGTCCAGAGCCACCCACGGACACGAGCACAGGTCATTTTAAGATTGTTCAGTCACTAAGTCACGTCTGACTCTGCGACCCCATGGACTGCAGCACGCCAGGCTTCC
The DNA here is from genome assembly GCF_049115385.1 of Moschus berezovskii. Taxonomy (NCBI): domain Eukaryota; kingdom Metazoa; phylum Chordata; class Mammalia; order Artiodactyla; family Moschidae; genus Moschus; species Moschus berezovskii. Next base: position 8,949,604 of record NC_142460.1, read on the forward strand.
CCGTCCTCTGCCACCTCTTGGAGTTTGTTCAAACTTATGTCCATTGAGTTGGTGATGCCATCCAACCAGCTCTTTTTAAGATCATGGCCGGTAATTCTACTTTCAGGCCAGTGGTCTGGGAATACAACCTTGACTTAGTGGGGCAGCAGTATTTTACTTTCGAATCCTTCCATTGTCACTGACTCCTCAAGTAGCAAGAGATGAAACAATTCAAGTTTCACTGAAGCCAATGAACTGTTGAAAACTCATATGCCCCAGGGCTGTTCAACTCCTTCATCATGTCCTTCAAAGTACTATCTATGAAGGAGACGAGCTTCCTTCATAGAACTCCGAGGTTTTACACAAGTTTGCTTCACACCTGATAGCAAATACTCAGCAAATTCCTGCTATGCGCAAGGCACAAAATACATAGAAGTTCTATGCTTTTACACTTTCTTTGTTTTTTTTTTCTAACTGAAGTATAGTTGATGTACACTATTGTAAGTTACTAGAGTACAATACAGTGAGTCCCAAGTTTTAAAGGTTCTACTCCATTTCCAGGGCTTCCCAGGTGGCTCAGTGGTAAAGAATCTGCCTGCCAATGTAGAAGACAGTCCCTGGAGAAAAGATCCCCTGGAGAAGGACATGACAGCCACTTCAGTATCCTTGCCTGGAGAATCCCATGGACAGAGGAGCCTGGTGGGCTGCAGTCCATGGGGTCTCAAAAGAATCAGACATGACTGAGCAACTAAACCCCAACTCCATTTCAGCTATTAGAAAATCCTGGCTGATCCTAGGGCTGCACAGTGCGTCCTTAGAGTTTCTTTTTGGGGAACAGCTTGTCCCCCTCACCGCTCACCTCTTCATCTCCCCTCCCTCCCCTCCCCACTGGGAACCACTGGTTTGCTCCCTCCACCTGTGAGCTTGCTTTTTCGTTTGTCGCTGTCGTTACCTTCACTAGTTTGTTGCATTCTTTAGAATCCACATGCAAGTGGTACCACAGTGATCATCAAAACCCCCAGCTTCTGTCAAATCAAAGAAAGGAACTTCTAGAAACAACCCACCGGGCCAGGAGTTGCATTCTCCCTCCACAAGCCTTGTTAGGAACTCTCCATCTCCTGTCTGGTTCTAAGATGCGCTCCACTCAGCTGCAAGCTGGGCCTCTAGCTGCCACATCGGGTGATAAAGGAAAATCCCCACAACTCCATCTGAAAGACTAAAGACCTTTACACTCTAGGATCAGGGGCTGTAACCTGTGACTCCCTGGACCACCCAAGGACAGAAGTGGATTACAATAGAATTAGCTTCCCCTGTCACTCTGTGTGGGGCTTTGGCCCTTCCTGCACTTAAAAGCATTATTCTGAGGAGCACTGAAGGCTTCATTAGACTCCCCAGTGGCCCGAGGCATAACAAAGGATCAGCAAAGTCTTTGGGAGACTGGATTAAAAAATCCTAACTGAAGCAAAATCAAGTTCCAAGACTAACAACTGGCTCCTTGGAGCCAGTAAGCAAAGGCAGTGCTGTTTTGTAGAGAAGGCAGGAAGGGGGTGTTAAGGACCCCCCAGTACTGTCAGGTGGCTCAGAAGCCCTGGAAGCACCAAAGCTGACTCAGGAATTGCAGGTAATGGCTTCGGTTCTGACGCTTCGATGCGTTTCTATCAGAGCTCTTAATCCGGTCTTAAAGTTCCCAGACCTTTAAGGAGAAATGGACACACTCACATAAGCTCCCAAAATTCTTTTAAAATTCCCATGGAAACACTTTGTTTCCATTTCCAAAATATGAAGGGAAAGTGAGGGTAAGGATCATAAAGACAGGACAGAAACACTGAGCTTTTCACAGAGACTCATAGGGTCTTATTCAAATAAAAGAAAGAAAGCCACTCAGACACAGAGGAACAACTTCAATTCTGTGCATCTGATACCTGATTAACTAATATTTACTGAAACAACAAAAAGCAGAGTGCATTTGGGACTGGCGATTGCCCATATGACAAACCGTTTCCTAATTCCGACAGACAGCCACGGCCGTAATGTTCCCTATGCTAATTTGAGCTTTGCACTAACATAATTAAAACTGTAGTCAACAGGCTCGGGCCGTCTTTTTTCCACTCTATAAACAAGTCTGTAAAATCATCTCATGACTTTACCCAGGAAGCCTAGCAGAACATATCTTAAAGGAAGTTACCCATAAAGAGAGGCTATTTTAACAGAGGATTAGAAAGGGTCCACTCGAAGTCATTTTGAAAGTTTACGTAAGCCATAGACAATATACAGAGAATGCAGTGTAATCAAACATTAAAATAAGCAGAATGTCCTGGATAAGTTGCCAAAATTCAGTCTGAAAAATCACAAGACATTGAAGCTTTGAAAATATCTTCATCTCTTAGAAATGTATACTTTAAACAATGGCACATTTGTATTGTATGCAAAACACACCCCACACTCTAAAAGATGGCCTGTTACTTCCATGTCCTTTGATACGCTGATTTTTTTGAAACACACACACATAACTACCTGACCTATTCAAAATTTACAGAGAACATTAGATTCAGCTGCTATGAAATATGGACATGAAAAAGGGTGAAAATGAGAATTAAAAGGGCAGCATTTGGGGTTATAAAATCAAACAATTTCTGCTCATATTGCTGAAAGTAGAGCATGTCAAACCCTAGATCTTAAGATTTCTTTCTACGTCATTATATTTCAGAAGACCTTCAATCCTTATAGCCAAAGAAAGAAAAATCTCTGTACGATTAAAGTCTTTGAATCGTACTTTGATGATTACTGTTTTATATATTATTGACCATACCTTGAAAAACAAAACATATCTTGAGAAATAAAGACTGAACAGAACTTCTGAAACACAGTGTATACAGTAAGTATTAACTAAATCCTCTCACACAAACATTTCAAATTCCAAATCAAGAAGGACTTTTAAACACTGTCATGGTCCAATTCTGAGCAACTTCCATATTCATGAGCTTTCCAATTAACTATAACCCTTGATGAAAACACAGCCAAATGCTTTTCCCCTTCATGCAGCAAAACTAAAGACACGCGACCAAGAAAACTTTCTTTTTCCTCTTTTCAATATCTGATTTTGCCGCTCATTTTTTCTCATTTCTACAAATGTCACCAATCTTGCCTTGAAAATATTGTTAACAGGCCACTTTGTGGACTCTTATGCTGGACACGACTGAGCGACTGAACTGAACTGAACTGATGCTGCCAAATGAGCATCCAATTGGCTTCACCACCAGGAATTTGTATTTTCACCTCCACAGATTCACCTCCACCGTCATCTCTCTATGCTACTTACCAGAAACGTGTGCGAGAAAAACAACACGGCAGACCACTCGCCCCAGCGCACAGACAACAGACAGGCAGTTCCCACAGGCAACCATCATGGGGAAGAAAGTCTACTCACAGTGCCCCGAGAAGTAGGTATTTTATTAAAGATAGATACATAACCGAACACACCGAATTCCACCATGCGAGTTATGAGAATGCCCCGTGCTCAGCCTGAAGGTTCCACAGAAATCAAGACAGACAGCCACTTGCTTCACTTCCACAGGGACCAGCTGGCATCCCTGATGCTATGGAGGCCTTTGAGAACATCCGAAAGTTCAACATTTCCAAGCCCATCTTTTCCTCTGACCCTGCCCTCCAGCCTCGCCAAGTCCATTGCCTTCCAGCGGAGGCACCTCCGGGCACCGCTAGAGACAGTTAAAAGAATAGGAAAATTCGGACGCGCGCTGAAAAGCTTTTGCAAAAGTCATCCACAGCCCTCAACCGTGAATTTAGAAACCCCAACTTTTTTCTGAGTTTGAAGTTTTTAAGCCTTGCGGATGGTTGGAGTAGGAAAAAGGAAATTTACTAGGCAGTGCAAAGGAAATCTTGTTGTCCTCTATTGTGGCAGTGGGGGTGTTACCCGGTGCTAACTTATCTGCCTTGATAAAGGAAATCAAAGAAAAAAGTAACAAGCCCAAGATTTGGTCAAACGAAAAGGACCCCTCTCCTTACCTTAATAGTGCTGGCCATAATGCAATCAAGTTTATTGATCGTTAATAAATGTTAATAATAATTATTGCTTCTCTCTGACCAGAAAGTAGTTTTGATGAGGTTGTTTAGAGCGGATGAGATTGTGCTAAGTCTGGGAAATGAAGTCAGCCAATGGCAGGAAGAGGTTTCTATTGGTCCTGGCTGCCCAGCCCGAAGAAACAGGATATTTGGGAGTAGAGAGATAAGAGACCCTGAAAACAATGTTGTTTTTCTTGATGATATGCAGCCAGGAGATTTTTTTTTTTTTTAATTAAAAAAAAAAAAGACATCAATTGCCTGGGCCTGGGATGGCCACAGCAGGTGTGACCCCGTGTGCCGCCGTGTGACACGCCGCTCGGGGAGGACAGGATACAGATGTGGCGGGACTCCGCGTGCCTTCACGTGGGCGGCGAGCACCCAGGGCCCTGGGCGTGGAGGGCGCTGCAGCCGGGGGGCAGGCCTCCTGGGCCCGCATCTCCCCGGATCCACCACATCCCCAGGATGCGGGACCTGTGGCTCCTGGCCTCACAATCCCTGCCCCATCCTCCCCAGAGGCAACTCTGCAGTTGGTGCTTCTTTCTTGCTAATAGGAGAGGATGGTTAATCATAGGATGCTTAATAACAGCTATTCTTTCGCCTGCTGATTTTTAACCTTCGTTGGTTCAGCATCTCAAAGTGAATGTTTCAGAATATACGTAATTGCTATGAACTCCATAATAAACCAGGTTTCCCTGGTGACTCAGCAGTCAAGAACCCGCCTGCCAATGCAAGAGATTTAGGAAATGCAGGTTCGATCCCTGGGTCGGGAAGATTCCGCTAGAGGAGGGCGTGGCAACCCATTCCAGTACTCTTGCCTGGGAAATCCCATGGACGGAGGAGCCTGGCAGGCTACAGTCTATGGGGTCGCAAAGAGTCGGACACGACTGAGCACAAGAAATTGGTTGAAAATGAAAAGCCTCTAGGATGAAAGGGACTAAGATAAATAAAGAGGAAAATAAACCTGTCAAATGCTCGTTTTCAAATGTTTACCAAAGAACTTAAACAAGTACACATGTTTTCTAGCTGAAAACAACAAGTTGACCCCACTCTGACAAGTGTCCAGGCTGCAGACGGCAGACCCTGAGAGAACTCCTGGCTACACAGGGATGCCATATCCTCATTAAGTGTTTTAAAATCCAAGCTGCAAGTTCAGGGCCACAGGTCTGTTTTCCACTTGGAGGAAGTGCAGCTAACGCAGGCCTGAACATTCCTTAGAGGGTTTCAGGCCCTTTAATTACTCACTTGCAGGAAATTACTTGTTCTCTGGAAGAAACAACATTTTGCTTTGAATGGAGCCACACGAAAGCTGGGCCAATAAAGAGGTGTGGTCTCCAGAGGGGACCCACAGAACACAATAGACCCAACCCTGAGTCATCCCGCAGTGCGAGGTCTCAGAGGCAGACGATCACTGAGCTGACTTCACACAGACTTCAGGCCTGCCTGTGTCAGAGCTCCAGAAATGAGCCCGCGTGCCTACAGATTTTACTGATCCCACGAGTTCCCCCTTGGGTTAGAACAGCAGGAGAAGGAGACCCGAGGAGGAGGAGGGACGGGAGGAGGGAGAGGAGGAGGGAGAAGGAAAGAAAGGAAAAGGGAGGGATGGGGAGACGGAGGGGAAGCAAGAAAGAACGAAGGAGAAAGAAAGAAGCAGCAAGGAGAGCGTGTAAGAAGTCTCATTTCGTGTAAAAATCAGACCCTGACCAGTGCTCAGTATCTGTATGTTGAGGGGACGCTGATTTCCGCTCTTTTCATCTCCAAACAATAAATAAGATGGCAGGCTGATTAAAACTGTGTTTCCCCTAAAATTTCAAAGTACTGAGTTGTTTTATCTGGGCAGCTTCCACAAAGATTCAGGAGTGCTGGGGTGGGGGGAACACTCTTGCGGCTCCACTGAGATTCCTTGTTTTTTATTCTACTAAGAAGCATCCATTTTTAAAATGTGAATGGTGACACCCTTATCAGCAGAATTCTATTAAGGATTTTCAAAAGAGCAGCCTTAAGTAGGGTGACCACTGTGCTTAAAAAAACCAAAGAAGCCAGGGGAGAAAGTTCTGCCTGGCCCCACGTCACCCCTGTACCACTTCAGCCTGGGTTCTAGCCCAGCCCTTGTTCCCCGCAGCAGGAAAGCAGCAGCATTTTTATGGAGATCTAACACTGGAAAAGACTCTGATGCTGGGAAAGGTTGGGAGTGGGAGGAGTAGGGGACGACAGAGAATGAGATGGCTGGATGGCATCACCGACTCTGTGGACATGAGTCTGAGAGAACTCCGGGAGTTGGTGATGGACAGGGAGGCCTGGCGTGCTGTGATTCATGGGGTCACGGAGAGTTGGACACGACTGAGCGACTGAACTGAACTGAACTGAACTGAATTCTTCCTTGAGGGGTCTTGCCCTGAACTCCTTGGTTCTTGTCTAACTCCAAAGAGTGAACAGTGAAAATGTCTAACTCTTCATTCAGGAATAATGTCAAACTTCAAATGCCATAGGATATCACGTATGTGAGGCATATAAAATATGACACACCCATAATTTTTTTAAATGCTCACTTTAATTTTTAAAAAAGAAATAAAATATGACACAAATGAAGCTATTGAGGAAACCGAAACAGACCTACAGGCATACAGAGGAGCTCTGTGGTTGCCAATGGGGTGGGTGGGGGTGGGAGAGGGATGACTGGGTGTTTGGAGTTAGCAAATGCAAACTTGCAAACTATTATATATAAAAATGGATAGACAACAAGGTCCTACTGTATAGCACCAGGAACTATACTCACTGCCCTGTGATAAACCATCATGGAAAAGAATACAAAAAAGTATCTATCTATGTACAACCGAGTCACAGCTGGACAGCAGAAATGAACACGACACCTTTACACCTGTGACATTTTAAGAAAAAGAAATAATGTCAAACTTATAGAAAAGCTACAAGATAAAGAACTTCTAATATCCTTTTTACAATTTCCTCCAGCTTTAGTAATTTACATCTGCTTTGCTCTCTCCCTCTCTTGCATATATATATATACAGATTTTATTATTTAATAAAATTTTATTAGACTAATGTATTTGCTTGGAACTTACATACAGAAAACCCAATGATACTCTTTGATCTATTTCCTGAGGATTCCACCCATAAGTTTCCTTTTGTCTTATTTAAAAAATGCATATACTATAGAAAATGATGAAGCAAAAGTTTCATTTTTAGATAATGAGCTATAAATTCAGTTAAAAATTAAAACAGCAGATCGTCCTCATTTCTAAAGACAAAAATTGACTGATTTCTGTTATCTTCCAAGAGAATTATTCTGGATGTCTTGAACAGCATAATAGCAACCCAGTCCAAGGTTCTCTATGTAATGCAAATTCTTAGGGGAAAAAAAAGGGAACGTCAATTGACTTTTGACAGCATAAGGCATATCTATTAATTAGAATACAGTAATGCAGAAACCATTTCCCAAACATTATTCTAGGCGGAAGTCATCTAAAGACAGACATATCACTTGGTGCTCCCATCACCCCCACTCAAGCCTCTGCCACCAAACAGACTCAGCCCGAGATAACTCAGCAGCCTAAGGACTGAGCTGCCTTCCATGAATCTCTCAAGCCAAGATCATCTTCTACCCACCTTCAGTTCAGTTCAGTTCAGTCGCTCAGTCGTGTCCGACTCTTTGCGACCCCATGAATCACAGCATGCCAGGCCTCCCTGTCCATCACCAACTCCCAGAGTTCACTCAAACTCATGTCCATCGAGTCGGTGATGCCATCCAGCCATCTCATTCTCCGTCGTCCCCTTCTCCTCCCACCCCCAATCCTTCCCAGCATCAGTCTTTTCCAGTGAGTCAACTCATTGCATGATGTGGCCAAAGTATTGGAGTTTCAGCTTCAGCATCAGTCCTTCCAATGAACACCCAGGACTGATCTCCTTTAGAATGGACTGGTTGGATCTCCTTGCAGTCCAAGGAACTCTCAAGAGTCTTCTCCAGCACCACAGTTCAAAAGCATCAATTCTTCGGCGCTCAGCTTTCTTCACAGTCCAACCTCACATCCATACGTGACCACTGGAAAGACCATAGCCTTGACTAGACGGACCTTTGTTGGCAAAGTAATGTCTCTGCTTTTTAATATACTATCTAGGTTGGTCATAACTTTCCTTCGGCTCACAGTAAATACCATGGTGGCACGCTGTGGCACCCCCCAGCATCCATGTGAATAAATTGCACACTTCCACTCTGTATTTATCCATCATGGACCCACTGACCATAAAGTTACCAAAACCCTTCATCAGCCTGTTCGTATCCTGCGTGTCCGGACTCTGTGCAACCCCATGGACTGTAGCTCACCAGGCTCCTCTGTCCACGGGATACTCTAGGCAAGAACACGAGAGTGTGTTGCTACTTCCTACTCCAGGGGATCTTCCCAACTCAGGGATCAAACCCACGTTTCCTGCCTCTCCTACACTGGCAGGCGGATTCTTTACCAACTTGCCACCTGGGAAGCCCATTCATGTCTTACTCCAAATGAAAAAGGAAAGAGTGTAAAATAGAACCTACAATTACTGTAAGTAAAAAAGAGCACTGTCATTTATTATCCTAAAGCCACATCTTCCCATTTTCTAAAGAGTCAACAAATTCTCATCCTTGTTCTCCTACAAACTTCTCTGCGTGGGATCTACACGGGAAGATCAAGGGCTGAGAACACTTGGAGTGTGGGCAACACAGTTCTGAAAATGACATATGAGCTCAGCAAGGAGATGATGAGCCAGAATCTTAGTTGGAGACAGGACAGAAGACTCACTCCCAACTGCAGCTTGAGCCCTGTATTCGACCTCCATACCGTGACAGACTTACCGTCACCGGACATACTGCAGGAGAACAATGCAGAAGATGCATACTTGGTGATACGGAAAAGTATAGTACGGTGTCTGCTAAGTTAAAAGTCAGGTTATAATGGAGAATCATATCACAGACTCATTTTGTTAAAAATAAAAAGGCAAAGTAGAAACGTTAGTAGGCCACATTCTACAACAGTAATAGAGGGTCTTTGCTTTTTTGTTTTTCCTCCTTTCCCTTTTGGTTCACCTGTATTTTCAAAACAGCTATAGTAATTTCAAAAAAAGTTAACAGATAAGCAAATAATAAAACAGAATGAAGGTTGCTCAACTGTTCTATAAAAATGCAGAATATACTGCTTTGTATGTTTACCAAGTGAATACCATCAACAAAAACAGGTGAGGAGCAGGAGAGAACAGTTCTGGATCAGATGGAACTGAAGAAGCCCAAAGCCCAGATCTAGATTCTGGTCTACAATTAGATATCGGTATCAACAAATTTGATGTCGAAGACTTTTCTGGAGCTGCCAGAGAAATTTGAATATATGATGACTGTTGTATCATATCACAGATTTATCAACTATTTACTTCAAAAGCTTTAATAATGCTTTGTAGAAAAACTGCCTTACTATTTAGAGCTGCATTCTGAAGTACTGAAGTGAAAAGTCAATAACTTATGCAACTTATTTAAAATAATTCATGAAAAATAACAATGTGAATAGGACAAAATTACACAATCGCCAAACCTCGATCATATATGAGTGTTCATTGTATTATTTGCTCTATTCTTTGAGTTATAAAATTTTTATAATATAGTGTTAAATGAAAAGTTCTCATAGATTTCTTTCTTTTAAAAAGTTACAATAAACATAAGTAATATACACAGTAATATTTTATATTATACACAGTAATATTTTATATTACACAGTAATATAAAAGCTACATAAGCAACATGCAATGTTCAGTTTCTTTTGTAAATATCTGTATAACATACAGCACAGGATATCCATTTGTCAAACTCTATATGTGTGTGGGCCAAAATTATTTTATAAACTTCCACAAAAATAGGGTAGGGCTTCCCAGGTAGCTCAGATGGTAAAGAATCCATCTGCAATGCAGGAGACCTGGGTTCACTCCCCGGGTCAGGAAGAGTCCCTGGAGAAGGAAATGGCAACCCACTCCACTATCCTTGTCTGGAAAATCCTCACGGCCAGAAGAGCCTGGTGGGCTACAGTCCATGGGATCGCAAAGAGTCAGACACGACTGAGCGACAAACACTACACGATCAGCTGGTAAAGAATCCGTCTGCAAGTTGGGAGATCTGGGTTCAATCCCTGGGTTGGGAAGATTCCCTGGAGAAGGGAAAGGCTACCCACTCTAGTATTCTTGTCTGGGAAATCCCAGAGACAGAGGCTACATACAGTCCATGGGGTCGCAAAAGAATCAGATAAGACTTAACGACTAAAAAATAACAAGTATAAAGCAGCTTACTGATTCATTTCAGTAAGGAAACCCAATCAGAGACTTGTGTGCTTTGTGACAGCCATCTCTCCAGCATTACTCCCTCCCATCAATGAATGCCTTGTCCATGCCTGGCACTCCGGTGGGCACTAAGGGACAAAGATGACAGGACTTGGTCCAGCGCCTGGGTTCTCAGCGTTCAGGAAGCCTCTGTTCGGCGACTCAAATTCCTCACACAGAGAGCTCAGGATCAATCCACAAAACAGACTCTTTATGGACAAAACAATAGGACCAAAGTGCCGAATATTTATTGTTTCTAGGATGACACATAAACCTTAAAATGTATAATATTTGGATGATTCAAGAGAGCCCGGCAAGAAGGATGTCCCACAGATTTTTGGCAGGGACATGCCTGAGATTGCAGATAAGGATCAGGCCTCTGGAGCAGCCCCCACAATGGAAAACTACATCATTCAGTGGAACTTTTCCGTCTCTATCAATTGGAGGATTTGCCTGAGAACACAGGCAGCATAAGGCACTCTTAGTTCCAAGGTCACACACCATCTACTCGGTAAGGACCACTTTTCCATTTGAAGCAGACCTCACGAGTACAGTTTCGTTAGGTAAGACGGTATGTGGCATGCCCTCCAGCCACACATGAAGAAATAATCCAATTTCCATTTAAATACCTAATGTTTCAACAGGTTTCTCTAAGCAGTTAATACATTCTTTAGCGTCTTGGTGGATTTGAACTAATCTAAACCAAGGAAATTGTTATCACACAGTAAATCCTCAACTACTCAACACCAGGCTGCAATTTCCTTCATTTTGAAGCATGTGTCAAGTTCAGTTCTTTAGACCCAGATGGAGCAATGATTTCAGTGGACACGATTTCACAAGCATCACCTATATCCTCAAATTTTGCCAACTTTGCCTCTTACCCAATGGTTCTAAAAATGCCGGAGTATTAAAACCCATATCAGGAACCCTAAATATGTCAATTTAATACTTAAGGCTGAAAAAAATTTTTTTAACTTTTTATTTTATATTGGCTTATAGCCGATTAACAATGTTATGATAGTTTCAGGTGCCCAGCAGAGCGACTCAACCATATATAGACATGCATCCATTCTCCCCCAGACCCCCTCCCATCCAGGCTGCCACATGACACAGAGCAGAGTTTCCTGTGCTGTACAGTAGGTTTGTATGATACCTCCTATATGAGGAATCTAACAAGAAATGACACAAATTTTTTTTAATTAAAAAGCAAAAACAAAAGAAACAATAATTATTTTGACACAATCATTTAAAGGAGCATTCACATTTCTTGTTTAAAAGGTCACACTTCTATACACAATTTATAAACTGTTAAGCGCATTTCAAGGTCTTCATTCATGTAACTGGGGCATAAACAAGTATAAATGTTACAGTCATCAGATTGCCACTGGTCACCAGACAGTCCAGCATCCATACCACATAACTGGAGGGCTCAACAAAGTGTGTGGCCATCAACCCTAAGGCTGTCCTGCCCTGCCACCTGCTACTCAGATCTAGGGTTCTGTGTCCGAGTCACTGCCCTCAGTCATTCCCCTCAGCCACCCCAAGAAGTTATCTGGGGCTGTTGAAATTAACTTAGATTTTGAACACTTGTTATACTTCTATTTTTTTTTTAATGTGTCAGTCTCACTTATAAAATACTGAACATCAGCATTTATTTTTGTCTTAATCTATAAAGATTTTGGAAATTTTCCCTTAAAGAAATGATACACTATGGCTCAAAGAAAGATCATTCACACTGCACCATAATGCCACTCAGTTAGTGGAAATTTACAGAGAAGCCTGCTGTCTACAACTGCTCTCCGTGCTTATAAAGGCTGTTTTAGTCTCAGGCTGAGACGACTTTTCTTTCCACATCAGTCAGTTTGATGTGAGAGCTGGACTATAAAGAAGGCTGAGCGCCAAAGGACTGATGCTTTCAAACTGGTGCTAGAGGAGACTCTTGAGAGTTCCTCGGACTGCAAGGAGATCAAACCAGTGCATCCTAAAGGAAATCAACCCTGACTATTCACTGGAAGGACTGATGCTGAAGCCCCAACACTTTAGCCACTTAATATGAAGAGCTGACTCACTGGAAAAGACTGATGCTCGGAAAGACTGAAGGTAACAGGAGAAGCGGGGAGACAGAGCCCGAGATGGTTCGACAGCATCACCAATTCAAAGGCCAGGAATCTGAGCAACCTCTGGGAGACAGTGAAGGACAGGGGACCTGGCGTGCTGCAGTCCACGGGGTCGCAAAGAGCCAGATATGACTTGGTAAATTAACAGCAACAACAGTTTGTTTATGCTTTTGCCGATTTATTTCTATCGCAAATGGAATCAGAAAGGAAGCCACAGAACCATGTGCTGTGCCATAAATAGTGCCTTTAGATTTGCACGGGTGACTGTGAAGAAAGCTGAGCGCCGAAGAATTGATGCTTTTGAACTGTGGTGCTGGAGAAGGCTCTTGACAGTCCCTTGGGCTGCAAGGAGATTCAACCAGTCCATTCTAAAGGAGATCAGTCCTGGGTGTTCACTGGAAGGACTGATGCTAAAGCTGAAACTCCAATACTTTGGCCACCTCATGCGACGAGTTGACTCACTGGAAAAGACTCTGATGCTGGGAAGGGCTGGGGGCGGGAGGAGAAGGGGACGACCGAGAATGAGATGGCTGGATGGCATCACCGACTGTGTGGACATGAGTTTGAGTGAACTCCGGGAGTTGGTGATGGACAGGGAGGCCTGGCGTGCTGTGATTCATGGGGTCCCGGAGAGTCGGACACGACTGAGCGACTGAACTGAACTGAACGGAACTGAATCAGGCAACCTGCTGACTAAACTGAGCCCTAGGCCCACACCTGAAGGCAGGGGAGGCGAACAGGGTCTGTCCCCCTCTGGCAGCCCCACCAGGCTGTGTCCTCTCCACGTGCACCCGCTCTGCATCACACCCCTCCTCAGCAGGGCATCCTCTCCACGTGCACCTGCTCTGAACCACACCCTCTCCCTCTGCAAAGAGAAGTAAGGAAACTTTCTCTTTTGGAAGGTACAGAGCACAGGCCAAATTTTGTTTTTTCTACTTCACCCTCACAAAAAGAAAACTTGCTTAATTCTACTGAAATGCACTGAGCTGACTGGAAACTAGGAGGTAGATGGATTCACAGTTTGCATCTGATCCCAATACATCAGCACATCATCTGGGGAATGCTACAGTATCCACCAGGGACAAGTGTAAATGTTCCCTCTGAATATATTGTCAGTGAGCCGCCACAGGAGAAGCTGCGGGTGGCCTAGTGGATACTATTTTACCCTTTATAACAGCTACAAAAAGAATCCTGCCTCAAGAATTTTAGGAAGCAACCACCTATTGTACAAAGAACTACACTGCTTTGTTTGCTAGCGGGAAAGCAGAAGCTTTGTGGGGAATTTCCTTTTGAACGGCTTGGACTGTGGCCACTAGAGGGCGCTAAATGTCCCTCTAAAAGGTCTTGAGAGGGGAGATGAGTATGCCTAATTCTTGGCTTTTACATTTCTTGAATTGGTATTGTAACAATATGAAGTTATCTCATTTTAATCCATTAAAATCAAAGTCCAACATTCACAATGTAGGATTTTTTTGAAAATTAAAAAAATTTTCAATATCATGGGACATAAATATAAATAATGAAAAAGAAATATAAACAGATCTGCACATAAGACTAATTCATTCTTCTGGGTGAGATCTGACCATGGAAATTGTATAATTGTTCTACATCACTGTGAATAATTTCAAACTCTGAGAAATATTCTATTTCACGATAACTCTAAAGGGTTCAGTAAGCTCTCCAGTTCAAGTTCCATCAAATAAATGGTAAATTCTGAATGCATTTATTTTCCGTTTTCAGAGCTAGCACCTTGCCTAAAGTCAGATATCCTTTCCAGACTTGAGAACTGTGGGATACAGATTATACTGTAAAATGTGAAAGAGACTTTGTGTTCTCTTCATTTAAAAAAAAAAAAAAGCATATAATATCTCAATTGCTTATAATGCAACACATCAAAATTATACACAATATGGAGGTATATATAAATAGAATTGAATAAAATGAGCCTTAAAACTAAATACAAGAGTTTTATTGAGAATAATCCTATTATGCAATTACACAGATTTTCTTGAGAATAATCCTATTATGCAATTACACAGATTTTGATAGTCATCAACAGGCCACACACTTAAAGCAAAATTCAGTGCCTTGGAAATATTTGCAAAACCGAAAAAGTTAATTGATTTTGCAACTTTTCTCTTTTTGTCTTCACTTGTACTTGAATATATCTGTGTATTTCACTGTTTTCCTTTCACTTCGGTTCGTGTACCAAGGAAGAGTGAGGTCAGTGGGTGAGGGTTGTTTGTACCTCTGACTGTCGGAGGAGGGGCTCCCACCAACATCTGAAGGGCCCCCGGTAACTGCGGTTGACGAAGAATTTTCCCCTCGGTCTGCCAATGGAGCAGAGGTTCATGCGCAGTGTCTTCTACAGAAGGAAACTTAAGGCAGCATTTCATCTGTCCATCTGTGATTTCTAAAGGGAAACAAGCTTGACTTGGGCACGTAAATGGCACAGAGGAGTGGCATGAGGTGTTGGAAACCATTAAGAGCTGGGGACTCCTCGCCCAGCTTCACCCTGATCCGGTTCTAGACAAAGGACGTCGTCTGCAAAAGAACAGCCCAACCGGCACCCACAGCCCTGTGCGTATGTGTTCGTCACTCAGTTGTGTCCAACTCTGCCGCCCCATGGACAACAGCCTGCCAGGCTCCCCTGTTCATGGGATTCTGCAGGCAAGGATGCTGGAGTGGGTAGCTTTTCCCTTCTCCAGGAGATCTGCCCGACTTAGGGCTGAAACCCGGGTCTCCTACATTGCAGGCAGATTCCATACCAGCTGAGCCACCAGGGAAGCCCACCCACAACTCTGACTGCCTACTCTAAGCTGGTTTAGTGGGAAACCGAGGCTGTGAGCACAGGGCTACTGCCGAGGTCCACAGATGAACTCGACATGCCCAGGCCGCGGGAGGAGCCCGGGGCACCCCGAGGGGGCCCGAGCCCACAGCAGCACCCCGACCTCAGGGGCCTTGACTCAGGGCAGCAGAGTGTCCGGCTGGCCTTGTCCTCATCTGCCTGGGGACTGTCATCTACCTCACCTAGGCAGACTTCCACCTACCCATCCATCAGTATGTCTGCAGGCCTGTTCAAAGGAGGAGTTAGCAGGTATTGTGCATGCTGCCCTGGGCCACCCTTCCCGAACCCCGGAGACTGAGAAGAGCGGTCCCCAGGGCCCCCCAGGGCTCCGGCGCAGGGCCGGTGCTCAGCCAGCAAAGGCTGAAGGAATGAATGAGTGAGTGAGTGAGTGAAAAGGCCCAGGAGCCCTGGGAAGGGCAGCCGGGGAGGGGCCTCTCAGGGACCACAGTTTAACGTGAACTCAAGACTCCACAGGGATGGGTGGTGAGTGACGGTGACAGCCTTGTGACAGGCCCAGCCGTGGCGGTGCCCCTCAAGAGCGGTGGCGAGCTGGTTTAGTCCCAAAGTTGTGTCCGGCTCTTTGTGACCCCATGGACTGTGGCCCGCCAGGTTCCCCTGTCGTTCGGATTCTCCAGGCCAGATACTAGAGTGGGTTGCCTTTTCCTTCTCCAGGGGATCTTCCCGACCCAGGAATTGAACCTGGGTCTCCCGCACAGCGGGCAGATTCTTTACCAACTGAGCTCTGTGGGAAGCCTCTG
This sequence comes from Moschus berezovskii, assembly GCF_049115385.1. NCBI lineage: Eukaryota > Metazoa > Chordata > Mammalia > Artiodactyla > Moschidae > Moschus > Moschus berezovskii. The sequence goes on from NC_142460.1 coordinate 8,965,731, forward strand.
AGCTATGAGGGAAGCCTCGAAGCGGAGTGGCCAAGACCACTATCTCTTCCCTCAAATCTGAAGGGACCGTGCCCATCTGTGTTGTTCAGCTGGTTTTCAATAGCTTGAGGGATGAGTCCCAAGATTTTCACTCAAAATGAAGATGAAAGCTGCTGCTTAAATTGTGAGCCATCCACGACCTTCCCACTTCCTTCCCGTCTCCGCCTCTCTCTCACACACACAATGATGATAATGATGAAGACGGATGACAGTACGCTAACGCAGAGAGAGAAGAACAGGGAGCCTGGCTCTCTGCCCCGCCCCACCGTGACGTCTCCTCCCCAGCAGTCTGCCAACCCCTCTCCCAAGCATCCAGGCCCCCTGCCCGGGGTATCTTCAGAGGTGACTTTCTTGAGCAAGTCCCCCCCGGATCAAGGTGCTGAGAAGTGTAGGAGGCCAAGTGGTCCCTAAGAGATCTTCTGCTCTGTGCATTACAGGATTCCCATCTCAATAAGTGACCCACAGTACCTGGCAGGGAATGGAGAGTCGATCATAAATGAACACGGAATGACTGAACAAGGAATAAAAAAAAGACTCAACGAGTAAATGAGTACATGCCCTTTATCGTGCCAGCATCATGCGGTATTTACAGCAGAATTTCCTGAGTCTCAAAATGAAATAAAGGCTGTCATCCCTACACCCCATGACCCTGGTAATTTTCCAAAGGGAACTGTGATGAAAATTATTTCCAGCTAAACTATCTCAGCAACCGGGTCGGCTTCACGGGCACTGAGGGACAGATCCACTGCATTTCCAGGCTTTTGCGGTCTCACCCATGATGATTATATTTCCCGAGACGCTCCAGTCAGACGTCCTGTCACACAAGCCCATCTCGCAAGGCGATGCTGACACTGCTCCCATCCAAGCTGGGGGGCTGGTGTCGCAGGGCAAGTTCAGCTACGCGACTTCCAAGGTGCCTGTGAAGGTGATACAGCTTCCCCCTGGCTTTCTGGGGAGCAGCCCCCCCCTTACATCTCAACTGCCACCCTGAGAGGAAGCCCGAAGCCCACGGAGAGGCCGTTTGTAGGTGATCAATCTGGCCCGCAGGCAGCACCAACCCTCGGCGGTGTGAGTCAGGCAACGCTCAAGATGACCCCTGTCCTAGCTGCCCGCTGACTGCAAGCCCCTGAGAGACCCCGAGTGAAAACGGCCCCTCCCAGCCCAGTCAAACTCTGGAACCATGAGGAGCAGGAATATCAGATCGCAAAGACCACGTGATCACTGTGATCAGTGATGAGAGGATCATCATGATTTGAAGCCACTGAGTCAGCCGCAGTGATGAAGGGGGATGCCATCAGAAGAGCTTTCACTTTTTGCCGTATTGTTACAGCGGAACAACCTTTTTTCTATGTGATTATTTAACCACTCATCACACCTTTGCTGGCACCCATTATATGCTTGGCTTTGTGTCAGTCAGCCACGAAGACAAGCGGTCCTCAGTCAAACAGATGAACCAAAAGACTCCCATATTAGCTGGACGAGAAATATTGCAAAATCACAGCAGTATCTCGACTCAAGAGAAAGGACAAGAGATGTGACTATGAGAGCTCTTCTCTGCGCCTCCTGCCCTCTGCTCATTAAACGCCTAGGAGTCTCAGGGTCCCTGGACCCCACCCGAGTGGAACCCCTGCTGCTCTGCTCCTGACCTTCACCCAACGCCAGCGGCTCCCCAGGCTCCACACTGCTGGTGCCCCTACTTCCGTTTTCTAGAAACTTCTCTGCCCACAACCCCAGATGACTCTCCCACGGAGACATGGGAAAACTTTAATTTCCCCCTCTGTGACTTCACCGAAAAGGGGGGTGAGAGATGAGAAGCAGAAGGAGAGGACTCATTACCTCGAGTTACGAAAAAGAAAAGCCCTAGTGTTTAGAAGGTGTTGTTATTATTTTTCCTGAAACATTAGCTCCTAGAAATCAGGAGCTCCGTGTCCTTATGCCGTCTCGAAGCTTTCCAGCACGCCTTGGGGGCTGCCATCGGTCAAGTTCTGACTGTAATGAGAGCCATCTGGAAGAAGGCAATGGTGGATTCTGGCCACGCACCAGATGAGAGCTTTAGAGTGAGCAAAGAGACACATAGTCGGTCTCTGTTTCCAGAAACCACAGTCGCATGTGCTCATCCCCAAAAGTGCACAAGAAAAAAGTGCAGTCTTGAGTGGAATTCTCCCTGAAGGTCTGAGATTTCACTTTTCAAAGGTCAGCTATTTTGCTTTTAAACCCCCAAATGCTTCTTGTAGATGAAGGATCACTGTTCCCCTCCTGGACAGCCGGAGCACCCAAACCTCACCTCCCAGGCTGAGCGAGGGTTTGAGATATTTGATTCCATATTACTTAAAGCTGTTCCGAGCTTTTCATCGGGAATGGAAACCATTCATGTGTCTCACACGTCTCTCCGTTTTATGGAATTCTTGTGCTGGGGGAGCTCTTTTTCTTTTATTATTTTCTTTTAACAGCCAGAAAACTGGGAAGTTCACAAAGAAATTGTTCAACTGCCTTAAATGACCCTTAACCTAAGAGGTTTCGCCTAATCTGTAAATTGGAGTTAAAAGTATTTCAGGACCTTTGGAGCGGGAAGCCCGTTGTCTTTAAAAGAGCGCAGAGACCTCTAACAATGGGGCTACACATACCTTGGGCTTCTTTGTTCGTTACTGCAAACCAAAACCAGATGTGAAATATCAGCGGCTACCTTGTACTGACCCAGAGAAGTTGAGGCTAATCCAAATCATTCTTAATAACTCAAAACTGCCACCCTTTAACTATCTTAGTTTTTTTTTTTTCTCACTTATAAATGCAAAAAAGAATTGACAGGACACATTAAAATCCATTTCCCTCTGAACACATACAGATTTCCTTCAGTAAGAGCCTAGCATAGAAGCTCGCTCCCCTAAACTGTGCCACTGTCACCTGACTAGGTTCCACTTAGGGATCAACACCTTTCACAAAACATGATCTGAAAGAATTTATCCTGAAAATGAGGTACTTCTGTTGTTACCTTTTCCCAAGACTCGTTAGGCATGGAGTTCCTTGAATAAGTCAAGCTGCTTGTAAATTTAAGAAAATAGGAAGGTTTAAGGTGAAAAATCTAGTTAATCTAAAATGTTCCCGCCTGATGTGGAAATCATTTGAATTCCCAATCATTTGCCTGAATTTTAAGAGTAATGAATATAAGTAGAGGAAAAAAATCACTAGAAGCCGGAACGATTCAGAACCTCCCAAATGGAGAAATCCATCATCTGAACCAAATTTGAACATTCTATCAATATCGTCTATTTACTGAATCCAAGAGGAGCTATCTTAATGCAAAATCAAATATAAAATTGTTTCAGATATTGAATATTGCTTTTTACCTTAAAGCAGGCGCAGAGTGGAATGACTACAGATACAAGGCTGGACATGGGCTGATTTTTAATGTCTGTAACTACGGCAATTACATTGTCATTCTGCGTAGGACTTCCAGCCCTATGCTGAAATTAGATTGATGCATATGTACACATAAAAGAAAGGATAAGACAGAGTCATAATCATATTTCATCAATGTAAGACTCTGGATGGTAAAATGAAAAGCACCCTGTGACTTAATATATCACTAGGAAAGAAAAGAATCACTTGGCCCAACAAAATTAGCCACAATACTTTCTTATCCATCAATTGTAGACACATCCCGACTTCTGAAAACCAGTAAGTGCCTTAGTACAGATGTAATGTGGTATACTGACAGCAGAACAAATCGTGAAGGCACTAAATTGTTATTCAGAACAGACTGTAGGGTTTCTCAACCTTTGCACTAACAGAACTTTGCAGCTGGGTAACTTTTTGTCATCAGGAGGCTGCCCTGGGCATTGTAGGATGTTAGCATGCGTGGTCTCCACCCACTAGATGCTAGGAGCATCTTCCTTACCCTCCCTTATGACGACCAAAACCATCTTCAGACACTGCCAAATATCCCTGAGAGTGAAGGCAAAATCACCCCAGTTGGAAAACACTGAGACCGAGCAATTCAGTTTGATCAGCTTCACAGTATAATTTAGTCTGTGTATAAATGGCAAATGGGAAAGTCAACTGTAGTATATTGTTATATGAGATGCACTGACCTAAAAAGCTTTACATAAGCAAACAGTTGCTGCATGGATAAAAGGGCCTGCTGGCCAGCCAAACCAACGGGGTGTACACGGCTTTGAGAAGTACTCAGGATCACCAATCAGGAGGGAAATGCAAATTAAAACCATAATGAAATGTCACCTCAGACCTGTTAGAACTGCCATCATCAAAACCAAAAAGGAGAATAGCAAGTGTTGGCGAGGATGTGAAGAAAAAGGAACATCTCCACACTGTTGGTAAGAACGTAAATTGGTACAGGCACTATGGAAAACAGTATGGAAGTTCCTCAACAAATAAAAATACAACTACCATGCTGCTGCTGCTGCTAAGTTGCTTCAGTCGTGTCCAACTCGTACGAACCAGAAATTCCGCTTATGGATATTTATCCCGAGGAAATGAAATCACTATATCAAAAAGATATCTGCATCCTTGTGTCCACTGCAGTATTATTATTAATAACAGCAGTCAGACAAGGAAACAACCTAAGTGCCCATCAATGGATGTATGGATTACAAAAGCGTGGCTTACATATAAAATGGAATATTGGTTATAAAAAAGAATAAAATTATGCCATTTTCATGGACCTTGAGGGCATTAGTAAAGTAAGTGATAGAGAGAAAGACAAATACTGCATGGTCTCATGTGTGGAATAATAGTAATAAGAAGAGGAAACTCATGAACACCGAGATCAGACTGCTGATTGCCAGAGGCAGGAGGAAAGCGGGGGTGAAGGTCATCAAAAGGCACAGGACCCGATTACAAGATATTTATCGTAAGCCCTGGGAAGGCGCTATACAGCATGATGACTGTAGTAATGGTACTATGCTGTATATTTGAGAGTTGCTAAGACAGTGAATTTTAAAAGTTTTCATTACAAGAAAACAGTGTGGAGATGGACGTGAACTAGACTTACTGTGATTACTGTTTCATAACATTAGTATATATATACATCAAATCATTATGCTGTACATCTAAGACTATTGTTATATAGTCTTATAACAATACAAACTCTACACAAACAATAACAAACTCTAACAATACATTGTTATATGTCAATTATATAGATTGTCGATTATATAATTGTTACAATACATTGCTATATTCCAATTATATAGATATAGGCAATGAAGATTTTTAAATTAATAAGGTTAAATAACATGAATGAGGTAAGTTGCTATCATAATATTTCACTATTTATATTAAATTAAATTAAAGAAAATCAAAATAAGGAAGAAATTAAAGAAAATCAAAAGCACAGTATTTTGGGCCTATCCATATTTAGTATTTTCAAAAGCAAAAAAACCTTTAATTTTTGCAACATTGGCAAGAATGTGGAAGAAAGAGCTCTCTTATTATCATTTATTAGGAATGTAGATTAATAACGTGTCAGAAAGTAATTTTTCCTTTGACTCAGCAATCTCTATCTGACAAATCCACCTTTTAGAGATATTCACAACAAAGAGTGCTGCAAGAATGATCACCTTTTATTAATCATAAAAAATGAGAATAAGTTGAATTCTATCAGAGACTAAATAGACTATAGACTGTTAAGAAGAATGAAATTTAAATTCACTGCACAGAACATGTTCAAGGTATCATAAGTTTTAAAAATTACCAGATCTATTTTAGTAAACCAAGAGAAGACATCCTGAGGTATAAAACTCAGTATAGTAGTTGGGATGTCGGATAACTCCCTCTTTTTCAGTCAAACATTTGGGGAAAGTTGAGCTATAACACGTGCTGTTTATGTAATCAGAAAAAATTTAAATCATATTCTGGCATAGAAATATTAAAATGTCACAAAATTTAAGTGTATTAATAAAAACGTAATAGGCTACAGATTACACTTCATAAAATACATAAATAACATAAATACTGCACATTCATGCAGATATAAAAATGTACGTTTATTCACTTATCCCAGAAATATCTGAGCATCTAGTTTATTAAACTAATGATGGCAGAATAATGTGAGACTCATTAATACAAGACTCTTGGAGAAAATGAAATTTTAGCTGAGTCCCACAGGATTAGAATGTGTTCAGATTATAGGGGGGAAAAGTCAAAATGTTTCAATAAAAAAAGAAATTTCAAAACTCTGGTAAAGGAGTTGATTCAACATGAAAGGAACAAAGAATGGGCAGGTAAGGTAATTCCAAGACATGTATCAAAATAAGGAACTATCTTGGCATCTACAGACAGATGTTATCGACTCATTTGGGCAACGAGAATTGACAAGAATAATTTAAAGGACATGTGACATAAAATACTTGTAATTAAAACAAACTTTTAAACATGGTATGAAGTGATGGCTGTAGAGATGATGTATATCCCAACTCTAACTTGAGGTAGGTTAGGTTCTGTAAATAAAGAAGAGTAAGTGTGAAATGGATTCAACGACAATGCTACTGTTTTCGTGGTTAATCGCTCATGGGAAACAGGTAAAGTCACCCATCTTAAGAAGTTAGGAAAAAAACAAAGAAAAAAGGAGAAAAAAAAAAGGACAAAATTTATAAAACAGAAAATGACCAGACAGCTGAGAAAGTCAAAGCCCATTCTAGTTCTTTGGTAAGGTTCCGTTCAGTTCAGTCGCTCAGTCGTGTCCAACTCTCCACGACCCCATGATCACAGCACGCCAGGCCTCCCTGTCCATCACCAGCTCCCGGAGTTCACTCAACTCATGTCCACAGAGTCGGTGATGCCATCCAGCCATCTCATTCTCTGTCGTCCCCTTCTCCTCCTGCCCCCAATCCTTCCCCAGCATCAGGGTCTCTTCCAGTGAGTCAACTCATCACATGAGGTGGCCAAAGTATTGGTAAGATTAATTATTTATAAATCCTTGATAAGGATAAATAAGGGGAAAAGAGGAAAGATTGAAATAAAGTCAAGAATGAAAAGGGGGACATTACTATAGATCCTACAGACATTAGGAAAATTATAACAGCACATTACAATTTCTTATCAATAAATGTGAAAATTTAGCTGAAATTGATAAAATCCTTAAAAATTTAATTTATCAAAATTTCCAAAGAAATACAAATGTGAACTCCTGTAGTGATTAAAGACATTGATTAAAACCATCTTAAAAGAAATCTTCAGAAAAATGAAGAAAGCGTCCAAACCCAGATTGATTTATCAGCACATTCAGACTAAACAGGAATTAATGTCAGTCTTATACAAACTTGTCCAGATAATAAATAAAGAGGAAAACTTGATTTCAATGTGTCTAGGACAGGGAGGCCTGGCTGTGATTCATGGGGTCGCGGAGAGTCGGACACGACTGAGCGACTGAACTGAACTGAACTGAGGACATTATAAGAAAGGAAAATTGTAGACTCATCTCACACACAAGTGCATATGCAAAAAACGTGGAAAAAAAATCCCAGAGAACCAAATCAACAGTATATACAGTTTAGTATGTACTACGATGAAGCTGAGTTTATTCTAAGAATGAAAGGTTATTTCAGCCAATATCAATGATCAAATTTACATTGTGAAGAATAAAATATGATAATCTAACATAAAAGAGGAAAAGGCATTTGATGAGATTCAGTATCTATTCATTATAAAAATTCTTAACAAATTAGAAATAAAATGGAACATTACCAATCAAAAAGGGCATCTGTCAAACCTACAGGAAGCTTCAAACTCTAATGGTGAAACACTGAAACCTCATTTCTTTAAGCTGGGAAAGAAGATGAAGAGGCTTACTGTCACAATGCGTCATAAACTGTGTTTGGGGTCCTAGTCAGTACATAAGCAAGAAAATGAAATAAAATGCCAAGGAACTGGGAGAAAATAGACAAAACTTTAACTATTTGCAGATGATAATCGTTTTTTACATAGAACATCCAAGAGAATTTAGAAATGAATCGTTAGAATTAATAAGTTTGGGAACTTTGCTAGTTACATCAATATAGAAAACTCAGTTTTATTTCTATGTATCAGCATCAACAGAAATTAAAAATTTTAAATGATACTTTTTCATTAGCATCAAAAAAATCTTAAAAATATGGGAATAGCTTCATATAATATGTGCAGGATCTTTACACAGAAAACTACAAAGTATTATTGAAAGAAGGCCTAAATAAATGGATAGCTATACCACATTCATGGATTGAAAGACTTAACAAGATGCCCATTCTCTTCAAACAAATTAACAGATTCAATGTATATCCAATCAAAATTGCAACAAGGTTTCTATAGAGCTTGACAAATGGATTCTAAAATGTGTATGAACATGCAAAGGTCAAAAACAGACAAGACACTCTTAAAGAAGAATGAGGTAAGGGGACTTCCTCGATGGTCCAGGGGTTAAGACTCCACATCTGCAATGCAAAGGGTGGGGGTTCGATCCCTGGTGAGGGAATTAAGACCCCCACATAACAAGCAGCACAACCAAAAGAAGAAGAAGAAGGATGAGGTAAGACAACTTGATCAGAGTGACTTCATGCAGGTATAAACCAACAAAACAGTGGAAAAGAAAAGAAAGCCCAGAAACTGACTCACGCATATATGGACACACGACTTTTTTAAAGGGTGTGGTGCAGAGCAGTGAAGAAGAGACAATTCTTAGAAAATGGTGCTAATGCAATGTAATACGCATACAGGAAAAGGAAAACTAACTCACACCATCACAAAAATCAATTCCAGGTGAACTGTAGATACCAATGTGAGACGCAACATAGTAAAAATTCTAAAACACACAATATCTTCACAGTTTTGCAATGGGGAAGACTTTGTAAATAAGGCACAAAAACGTTAAATGTAAAATGGTAGACTGATAAGTTGACTATATTAAAATGAAGAAAATTTTAAGACTTTCTTTTCATTAAAAGATACTATTAAAAGAATTAAAAAGCCAAGTCATGGAGTAGATGAGAATATTTTAAACACATCTAACCTACTGTTCATATCCAGAATATGTAAACAACACCTATAAATCAATAAGAAGACATGCAATCCAGTTTAAAAAAAAAGTTGAACAGACATTCATAAAAGAGGCTATCAAATGTCCACTGAATACAGGAAAACTCTTCTATTTAATTAGTAACCCAGGAAATGCTAATGAAAGCTACACTGAGATAACACAAGACACATCAGGATGTCTAGAAGGAAGAGAAAGGACAACATTTTGGGCCAAGATGTGAAGCAACAAGAACGCTCACACACAGCTAGAGTTCCTATCAGTTCAGTTCAGTTCAGTCGCTCAGTCGTGTCCGACTCTTCACAACCCCATGAATCACAGCACGCCAGGCCTCCCTGTCCATCACCAACTCCCAGAGTTCACTCAAACTCATGTTCATCGAGTTGGTGATGCCATCCAGCCATGTCATTCTCTGTCGTCCCCTTCTCCTCCTGCCTCCAATCCCTCCCAGCATCAGAGTCTTTTCCAGTGAGTCAACTCGTCGCATGAGGTGGCCAAAGTATTGGGAGTTTCAGCTTTAGCATCAGTCCTTCCAATGAACACCCAGGATTGATCTCCTTTAGAATGGACTGGTTGGATCTCCTTGCAGTCCAAGGGACTCTCAAGAGTCTTCTCCAGCACCACAGTTCAAAAGCATCAATTCTTCGGCTTTCTTCACAGTCCAACTCTCACATCCATACATGACCACTGGAAAAACCATAGCCTTGACTAGACAGACCTTTGTTGGCAAAGTAATGTCTCTGCTTTTAAATATACTATCTAGATTGGTCATAACTTTCCTTCCAAAGAGTAAGCGTCTTTTAATTTCTTGGCTGCAATCAGCATCCGCAGTGATTTTGAAGCCCCCAAAAATAAAGTCTGACACTGTTTCCACTGTTTTTCCATCTATTTCCCATGAAGTGATGGGACCAGATGCCATGATCTTTGTACATCATGAGAAATGCCAGGCTGGATGAAGCACAAGCTGGAATCAAGATTGCTGGGAGAAATATCAATAACCTCATATATGCTGATGACACGACCCTTATGGCAGAAAGGGAAGAAGAACTAAAGAGCCTCTTGATGAAAGTGAAAGAGGAGAGTGAAAAAGTTGGCTTAAACCTCAACATTCAGAAAACTAAGATCTTGGCATCCGGTCCCATCACTTCATGGCAAATAGATGGAAAAACAGTGGAAACAGTGTCAGACTTTATTTTTTTGGGCTCCAAAATCACTGCAGATTGTGATTGCTGTCATGAAATTAAAAGAGGCTTACTCCTTGGAAGGAAAGTTATGACCAACCTAGACAGTATATTAAAAAGCAGAGACATTACTTTGCCAACAAAAGTCTGTCTAGTCAAGGCTATGGTTTTTCCAGGGGTCATGTATGGATGTGAGAGTTGGACTATAAAGAAAGCTGAGTGCAGCAGAACTGATGCTTTTGAACTGTGGTGCTGGAGAAGATTCTTGAGAGTCCCTTGGACTGCAAGGAGATCCAACCAGTCCATCTTAAAGGAGATCAGTCCTGGGTGTTCATTGGAAGGACTGATATTGAAGTTGAAACTCCAATACTTGGGCCACCTGGTGCAAAGAGCTGACTCTTTTGAAAAGACCCTGATGTTGGGAAAGATTGACAGCAGGAGGAGACGGGGACAACAGAGAATGAGATGGTTAGATGGGATCACCGACTCAATGGACATGAGTTTGAGTGAACTCCTGGAGTTGGTGATGGACAGGGAGGCCTGGTGTGCTGCAGTTCACGGGGTCGCAAAGAGTCAGACACGACTGAGCCGATGAAAATGAAGAAATGTTTAAAGACAAAGGCAGAACCAAGTAAAAACTAGAGGATGTTCCTGTGGTCCAGGAGGAAGGGGAAGGCAATCCAATCCTCATGCTCGTGGTAGCACGCATGATGGGGCCATATCTGCTCTTACAATTATCATAGGGTGCATTTTACCTTTCAGGTACTTTTCTCTATGTGTTATGCTTCAAATTCTTTTTAAAAAAATTAAAGGTGTATGTGATCATGAAATATTAGACGTGAGGAATGCATTCTCTGTTTCTTTCAAACCCTGTACTAGGCTATGAAATAAGGACGATCTTGTATTCTATTACAATTAATCACTAAAGGGATATTGCCTATAAACTTAAAATTGTACAATAATGGCCCATCTCTGGGAATTCTGCCTCCCCGGTAATGTGCATTAAGCTAAAATACCTTTGTTTTATACATACTGCTATATTTAAAATGGATAGCCAGCAAGGTCCTACTGCACAGCACAAGGAACTCTGCTCTAGCCACCTGGATGGGAGCGGGGTTTAGGGAAGAATGGATACATGGATATGTATGAAAGTGGCTCAGTCATGTGTGACTCTTTGCAACCCCATGGACTGTAGCCCACCAGGCTCCTCTGTCCGTGGAATTCTCCAGGCAAGAATAGTGGAGTGGGTGGCTATTCCCTTCTCCAGGGGATCTTCCCAACCCAGGGATCGAACCCAGGTTTCCCGCATTGCAGGCGGATTCTTTACCAGCTGAGCCACCAGAGGTGCCCTGATATGCATGGCTGAGTCCATTTGCTGTCCACCTGAAACTATCATAACATTGTTACACAGGTATATTTCAATATAAAATAAAAAAGCTGAAATTGTAAAAAAGAAATAACCAACAAAACATAAATATGAAAAGAATTAAAATAAAATACCTTTGTTTAACTCACAGGAAACAAGCTGACCAGGCCCACCTGTGAATGGCTGCAGGCAAGAAGACATGAATACCTCTGGAGTCTGGCTAGAACTCGGACTCCACCCCACTCTCCTTTAGTGTAAAAGAAGCCTGAATTCTAACTTGGGGAAGATGAATCTTTGGGACACTTGTCCACCGATCTCTCAGTCTGCTGTCTTTCTGAATAAAGTTGCTGCTTCTTGCCCCAGCAAATTGTTCTTGGCCTGTCCTGTGGTGAGTGGTACAAGCCTGGACTTATAACAGCTATCCATACAAGGGCAAGATGTAAATGAGGGCAGAGACCCTGAGCTGGGAGAAAGGGGCGACTGAGAAGCACTTTGCCAACCAGTTCAGTTCAGTCGCTCAGTCGTGTCCGACTCTTTGCGACCCCATGGACCGCAGCATGCCAGGCCTCCCTGTCCATCACCAACTCCCGGAGTCCACCCAAACCCAAGTCCATTGAGTTGGTGATGCCATCCAACCATCTCATACTCTGTCGTCCCCTTCTCCTCCCACCTTCAATTTTCCCAGCATCGGGGTCTTTTCCAAGGAATCAGCTCTTCGCATCAGGTGGTCAAAGTATTGGAGTTTCAGCTTCAACATCAGTCCCTCCAGTGAACACCCAGGACTGATTTCCTTTAGGATGGACTGGTTGGATCTCCTTGCAGTCCAAGGGACTCTCAGGAGTTGCCACCCAATTAGCTTCCAAACTAGAGAAGGGCTTCCCTGATGGCTCAGCAGGTAAAGAATCCTGCAATGCAGGAGACACAGGAGATGTGAGTCGATCCCTGGGTTGGGCAGATTCCCTGGAGAAGGGAATGGCTACCCACTCTAGTGTTCTTACCTGGAGAATTATATAGACAGAGGAGCCTGGCGGACTACAGTCCATGGGGTCACAGCAGTCAGACACGACTGAGTGCATGGCACTCACTCATAAGAGCAGCTCAGGCAGGTCACAGAAAACCATTTATTTCAAAGATGTTTTGCATAATCCCCCCTCAAGAAGAAAGAAAGGAGGAAGGGACGGAGGGAGACACATCCAGGGCTGCCTCTTCTTCTGAGGTCAGCGCATCAAAAGTTGTCACATAGGGAATGCTTTTACAGCAGCCCGATGAACTATGGGATTCAGCAGCGAAAAGCGGATGATCGCGAGGCTGCGGTAACATGCCAATTCTTCTTGCCAAGGTGCAAAGAAGTGGAGATCAGTAATGTGAAGCACCATGAACACTTATCCTGACCCTCGAAACTCCTCCATGGCGGGGGCACACTCTGGTGAGAGGGACTGGCCCCCAGGCACATGGAGCCCTCGTGTAACAGGTGGCATTAAGTTAAAGCAGACAAAACAGATGGGAGCCATTTACAGAAGCAGCATTTGAAAAGCCCCTGATGCTGGGAAAGATTGAAGGCGGGAGGAGAAGGGGACGATAGAGGATGAGATGGTTGGATGGCATCACCGACTCAATGGACAAGAGTTTGAGTAAACTCCGGGAGTTGGTGATGGACAGGGAGGCCTGGCGTGCTGCGGTTCATGGGGTCGCAAGGAGTTAGACACGACTGAGCGACTGAACTGAACAGCAGCAGAGATGCAGCATCCAGGTGAGAGACAGCCACTTCCATCCTGAGTCAGGCTGTTTGGCAAATCAGAGAAACAGAAAGAATACTGGAGTGCCACGAGCCAGGCCAAGTAATTGCACCCAGTGTCTGCAAAGCGGGCGAGACCCAATTCATACTGAGGAGGGTGGCTGTGTTCCCGACGTGGCAGGAAGGCCCTGGGGCTGGAGATGAAACGGACACAGCATGATCTGACGCACATGCTCTAAAGCAGCTCTCAATGCTGAATGAAGGTCTGTCAACATGCAGGGAGGGAAGCTGGCAGAACCGGGGGGAAGGACTCTGGAGCAGGAGCCCCTGGAGGAAGCGCGGACAGGACTGGCTGATACACGGGAGGCAGAGAGGAAAGAAAAGAACTGGAGATGAGTGGCGGTTTCTGGACGTTGTTTCGTTTACCTCGCGTGGCCCTAGCAACCAACCAGAAGGACAGGGTTTCTCCTTTCCAGAGCTGGGGGGCTGGGGGAATACAAGATCTGGGGAAGACAGATCAGGATTTGTACTTAGAAGTCAAAGTTCTGTATGGATATGCATGTTGAGATAGCAATTAAGAGACGCTTACAAACAGGGAGGTAAGATTGGGAATCGCTGAAATTAGTGGTGGGGGAGGGAAGTCGAATCATGTGATTTTTACATTTTTAATGGGGACCATATTTTTAACAGGGAGGTAAGCATAGACAAAGGGATTAAAGCCGAGCCTTGGGACTGTCCATCACTTAGATGCTGAGCAGAGAAATAAAGAGCCAGCCTATGACTCAGGGCAGTGCAGGAGGGTTTCCATGCAGCCTTGAGTGCCCGTCGGAGATTTGTGGTCACAAATGCTGAGTGAGAGCTGCCAGCACGGTACTGTGAGTCTTCTCAGGCGATGCTCAGCAGCTCCGAGTGAATTAAAGGAGCCAAGCCAGAGCTGGGCATCACAGAACCTTACTAGGCATGTCTGCTCTTAGCTGGATTTTACAGGTGGAGGTGAAGAGAGTCAGAGACGTTAAGGAACGTGCCTGTCACACCTGCGCACCATGGACCAGAGTAGAGCCCATTTGAGGCAACGAGAGTAAAGCCTGCACACAGCAAAAAAGAAAGAAAAAAAGAACCACAATATTTAAAAATAAAAAAGAACAATATTCAGGGCTCTTGGGAAAGGTATTCCTCCACCGAAACGCAATACGGTTCATCACAGTGTGATGGATAAAATTAGAGATGAAAAAGATGGGAATGAAGTTCACTGAATTTGTTTGCAAGAAGCCCTAATTTGGGGTTTGAATTTTGGAAGCTGAGATGAAATGGGGAGCCATCGAAGCAAGCTTTTAGGCATCTGCAGCTCAAAGTGAGCACAATGATGGCAAACCTCTTCCGAGCCCGCTGAGTAAGCATACCTGGAGCTACAAACAAACGGGCTCCACTTGGCAACTACGGCCAGACAAGTATTAAGGCTGCTCTGGGGGCACATTTCCAGACCCAGCCTCCCTTATTTGCTGACACTTTTGATCAGATATTGGCAATTTGCGACTTGAACATTAAAAGTACAATGTGAATGAAATTCAGTTATCTCTGGGTAAAAGTTCTCAGTATGAAGGGTTATAATTCATGTTTTATACACAACTACAAGTATTACCATATGAAAATGGAGTTTTCTATTATGGAAGAATTGCTTAAATATAAACCTAGAGTAGCATTAATAATTTTTCATAATATGTGGTTCCCTCCCTAAGGATAAGCAGTAGTGGTGGGGGGAAGGTTTGCTTTTTAGGAAGTGGTATAAGTATGGCCTGCTTCATATATAAGTTTTGTTAAAATATAGTTAATTAAGTTAAAAGATGTAAAATAAGGTAAGGACTTTTTCTCAACTGGAAGATATACTTCTGAAGTAATGGGCTTTACAAAATATGCACTTTTGGTTTGTTTTTCTTAGTGTCTATAAATTTACTAATAAAAGGTTTTGTCTTGACTTACTAACATTTGAAAAGATGGATTATACTGGCATCACAAGGAGAGGATATCATAAATTAAAACTCTATACGTGAACTGTATTCTCTTATTTGCAATATGACAAATGATCTTGTAAAGTCACAATCAATAAACGCTGCTTGAATGTTAGAAAGTGGATTTGGCCATAAGTATTCTAACAGCAATGTTCAAAAACACCGCAACGACTTTAATTATCAGTGTATAGTGCAGATCAAGCATGTCAAAATATTTCATTTTAATCAAGCAGTTATCTATATGTGGCTTCATTCTACACTGTGCAAGTTCAGTCAGGTATTTCCAAGGTATTTATCAAAGTTCAATAGCAGTCCTGTCTCATAAATCAATTTCAGACAAGACAAAAAGAATAAGCAAATTCTTGTTTGTTTCAGTATTTTCCAAGCCAATCCCAAAGACAAGAGTTGTTATTCTCATGCGAATTTCCAGTAAAAATCTGGGCAATCTTGCTTTGACCATCTGTTTAGATACAATATGATGGAAATAAAGTTAAAAAAAAAAAAGAAGGTATAAGCTCTATTAGACTATTTTTCTTGGACGTAAAGTGTGTTTAGGGAAGAAATGAGTTGTTCCATGAGCCAGGGCCCTTATTTCTTACGTGGGAGCAACTTTGGCTTCGCAAAATGGTTTTATCAAAGGAGGCTTTGTTTTCGGGGGAGCCGAGTTGTCCACTCAAAACCATTTCAAAAAACGCCACTGGATCCCGGGCATCCAGGTTCCCTCCTGAAATAAGGCTATAGTTCTTAAGAAACACACACAGGTGGCGGAGGGGGCAGGGGAAAAATAATATGGGTTAAAGCTTATATCCTATCCACGGTTGTCTGTTGCAGACACACAGTCCATTACCTTCTCCCTGTACCTTTTCATAGAAGCCATAGTACTGTTATTGTTGCTATACCTTATGTAACACCAAGTCTGTACTTAAATATTCTAACGAGTACCTGTCACTGACTTCTCCCCAAAAACAGTCAGAAAAAAATTTCTAGGATAAACATCTCTTTCCTATTTCATCTAAACAGTGGTATTGGTTATTAAAAAAAAAAAAAGACAAACACTAATTTATCACATGCCACGAGCCCTGGCAAATGCTTTATGTACGTTAATCATAAGTCACGAATTCTTAACCATAGTCCTATGAATGAGATGCTATTCGTCCCATTTCACAGGTGAAGAAACGAAGGCTTAGACAGGGTTAAGCCCTTTCTCCAAGGTTCAGAAAGTAACAGGCAGTGTCAGAACTGCAACGAAGAACTCTCTGACCACAGAACTGGTGGTCGTCCTGACCTGCTCCTCTGGGCTTCCACCCCAGTTAATGTTCTGTGTCCAAGTCCCACTCCATTCATTATTGTCATTCTCAATAACACCCCATTACCCATGTGGAATACTCATCCACATCTAGCCCAATTTGCTACTGGATTTCAATGTTATTTAATATGAAAACAATCAATAACAGAAAGGACCTGGATCCGGTTTCAAAAACATAATTTGAAAGGAATTCACTCCGAAAGCTCCAAGGAGCCCAGTGAGCTCTGAGCAGCGCCCTGGAAGGGCTTCTTAGCTACCTTCACTCCTCTTTGGATGTCTCCGTCCATCTAAAAATACATGTCTGGCTCCGCCCGCTCATAAACAGGAACACAGAGACACAGTCTCCAAAGGCAAAGCTGTGCTTTTAAGGGGCATTCTGTTTTTGTAGGTGTTCAAGGATTTGGAATCAAAGCAGCAGAATTATTAAAATTAATCCAATTTTCTTTCATTTATTTTCTTAGGTCATGCCTCTAAAAGATATATTTTGGAAGGCCCTATTCAGCCCAACCGTTTACAAATCAAAGCTTTCTTTGGAATCCAGGAGACCTAACCCAACCTAGGCAGGGATCCTCTGCCAACTCCGGGGCCCTCCCCACTGTCAGGAGTATGGCAGCATTATTTGACTTGTGCTCAGATTTAATTATAGTGTCAAAAATCTACCTTAAATGGCTTTCATCAACGGCCAAAACTGTGAGTCTTTCTGGCTTGGGTTTCTATAAACAAAGAATAAATTTCAATATGTCACAAAGCGGCATCAACTTGGTCATCACTGGACCAGGAAGACTTATGCACCCACTGCTGGCTGGAAACAGAGGCAATGTCTTCATATACATGACTGCTGGCTGATCATTTCAAATGACTAATCAGCAGAACCAGTGCAAAACTACACGAGCTACAGCCCTGAAATCCCTTAGCCTCAGCTCTTCACACTGGCAGAGCCCGAACAAAGCTGCCGATGACTCTTCCTGCTCTCTTTCAGCCCATTTTCAGAAACATTATTGCACGTTTAAAATATAACACACAAAAGGATTCTTAAAAAAGAATATTCTGTTACGAGAAACTCCAGGATACAGAGGAGGTGAAAAGAGCTTAGGCTTTCTTTAGTGAAGTGGAGAAGACAGGAACCGCTTCTCTGTATAATTCCCCAAAGCAAGAAATACCAGAAACAGAAATTAGCACCCTCCACTTGGGAAACATTTAAAAGTCTAAAGAGTGATCGCCCAGCTCAACCTGAGCACTTCTGAAATTGCTCCGGCAAGACTCCTCTATTTGAAATTCTTTCCAAAGAAACTGCAGAATTAATACCAAACACAAAGCTCAGGCAAACTCCAAACAATGAGCCCAATCGTCATAAACCAAGGATCAATCCATCACAGAAGCTACGTGTGGTGTTTTCCACCCAAAACCACTGCTGGAAGAGGTGGAGACCGATGCGGGAATTCACAGTACTTGTAATCATAGAAACAGACCAGCAAATGAAGTTGCAAAAGTAAAAGGGAAATGTATTTTGGATATCCCAAGAAAACGAGTCAAGACAACTTGAGAGGCGCCCCAAGACCCACCTCTGCCGGTGTGACGTGAGGACTAGGGCGGAGGTGGCGACACCACTCACCTCTCCTTCCTGGCTCCTGCGCCACCGCCTCGCTGGGCATCATTCCTCCACCGGGACCCTGCCCACGTCCTCGGTGAAAGGCCACGTCCACACCCTCCTCCCAGACCGACGCCTCGCAGCTACCCAAGCTCTGCCCCGCTCTCGATGAGGATCTGAACATCCACAGGTCTGCCAGAGCCTCACCCGGCTGAACACGAGCCCTTCAACGGAACTGGATCCCCACTAAGTGCAGGGGTCTCCTCGGTGCTCCCCATCCAACGTTCCTCCTCCCTCCTGGTCCCCCAAGCCAACGTACAGGGGCCACTGGAGAGCCATCACTCTGCGACCCCTGCACCGTCCACTCCACCCCCAAGACCCCACTGACTGCACCTCCTATGTGCTGCTATTTAACTGACTTCAGCCAGGACAGCTTCCTATGGGGCGAAAAGAGGCATATTTACATCAGTGGGAAAACGGGTCCCTGCACATCTCCCGTCAGATCCCAGAACTGGCAGAAGGCAGGGAGAAAGCAAGCTGGAAATTGCCATCTTCACCTGTCCTTAGCAACCACACTTTCGGTTGAGACAGGGCTGGCTGTGTGGGTTTCAAAAAGTCAACTGGAAGCCAAGTGAGTTGACGAGGGGCTGAGCAAAAACCTCAAGCTTATTTTTCCTGTAAGGCAAGAACATTAACAGGGACACCCAAGGAACCCATTAAAAAAAAAAATAGAATGCTGTTTCGATTATTGTGGGGGAACGGTAACTCTCAGGTGGGGAGGTGTGAGTTTAAAGAAGGGTGAAATTGTATAAAGGAGTCTTAAAGAGAGGATGTGGTCTGGTAAACACTCAGATGCTGTGCACGAGGGAGATGCTGGGGAAACTCAAGGAAAGGAACTGTCTCCTCCGGGGCAGGGTTGGAGGACAGGGATTGAGTGTCAAGGAGAGCAAACTAATCCATGAATGGAGCAAACTCCCTGGAAGCAGGAAGCCAGAGGTGAGCAGGAAAAAAAACGTGAGCTCCGCCCTACCTCCCTCAAGTTTCAACTCTGTGCCTCTGTCTTTGTTTCTTTTCTTGCTTTCTTGCCTTCTCACCCTCCCATCAAATTAATCCACTCCGAGAATCTTATACTGAATGAATTAGATGTAATTACAGTAATATTAAGGCTCAGATGGTAAAGAATCGGCCTGAGATGTAGGAGACCAGGGTTAGATCCCTGGGTCAGGAAGATCCCCTGGAGGAGGAAATGGCAACCGACTCCAATATTCTTGCCTGGAGAAGCCCATGGATGGAGGAGCCTGGCAGCAGGCTACAGTCCATGGGGTCACAAAGAGTTGGACACAATTGAGCGACTAACACTTTCACTTTTCATCATATTATTAACCACAATTTTGTCTGTGATAGGGAAAAACCAGAAATTACCTAAAAGAGTCAAAGTTGGACTCTAAGAATATGTGGGAGTCTTTACTATGGCTTCCCAGGTGGCTCAATGGTAAAGAATCTGCCTGCCAATGGAGAAGACCTGGGTTCAATCCATGGGTTGGGAAGATCCCCTGGAGAAGGGAATGGCTCACCCACTCCAGTGTTCTTGCCTGGAGAATGCCATGAACAAGGAGCCTGGAGGGCTACAGTCCACGGGGTTGCAAAAGAACTGGACGTGACTGAGCGACTAACACTTTTAAACACTTTACTACGTCACAGGAGACTGCGTCACGGCAGAAGCCGGCACTTATGACTTTACTGACAAACAGTGCGTGCTCAGTCGCCTCAGTGGTGTCCGACTCTTCGTGATCCTGGGGACTGCAGCCCAGTAAACTCCTCTGTCCAGGGGATTCTCCAGGCAAGAATACTGGAGTGACTGCCATTTCCTCCTCCAGGGGATCCGCCAACCCAGGGTCTGAATCCTTGTCTCTGATGTCTCCCGCATTGGGAGGAGGTTCTTTACCTCTAAGCGCCACCTGGGAGAGCAATTAATAACACTCTTAAATATTTTTAATTGCAGTAACTTAAATCACTTGAATTTTATTGTTAAAAATAAACTTATACACTTATATAAAGGCATATAATTTAATAGAAAATGCTTTTATTTATTAACTAGAAGACTACTACTGAAAAAGAATAGATACTGCTTCTGAGTAATGGGGCTGGGAAACTTTTATGTCTCTTTTCACTGACTGCATTTACTAAACTATCTGCCATTATTAACTTTGTAACAAAAATGTTACTTTTTCAAGAAAAGAGGTTCAGTTCAGTTCAGTTCAGTTCAGTCGCTCAGTCATATCCGACTCTTTGCGACCCCCCCATGAAAAGAGGTATAGGTATACAAATATTATTAGGACATATGACAGAACAAAATCAAGCAGCACGAAAAATTATTGTAAGAACTGGAAAATTACATTAGGAATTCTGTCTGAGTGAAGCTGCAGCAGCAGATGAGAAAAATCATATTTCTGAGCATCTAATACGACAAAGTAATGAGAGAAACAGGATGGCTTATAGAAATTTTTAAATTGAAATATAGTTGATTTACAAACCTGTGTTAGTTTCAGTACAGTTCAGTCACTCAGTCATGTTCGACTCTTTGCAACCCATGGACTGCAGCACGCCAGGCCTCCCTGTCCATCACCAACTTCCGGAGTCCACCCAAACCCATGTGCATTGAGTCGGTGATGTCATCCAACCATCTCATCCTCTGTCGTCCCCGTCTCCTCCTGCCCTCAATCTTTCCCAGCATCAGGGTCTTTTCCAGTGAGTCAACTCGTCGCATGAGGTGGCCAAAGTACTGGAGCTTCATGTTCAGCATCTGTCCTTCCAATGAACATTCAGGACTGATTTCCTTTAGGATGGACTGGTAGTTTCAGGTGAACAGCTAAATGATTCATTATACATACATATACTATTGTGTGTGTGTGTGTACATATATATATATTTTTGATTCCTTTCCATTATAACAACATATTGAGTATAGCTCCCCATGCTATATAGTAGGTCCTTGTTGGCTAACTATTTTATATTTAGTAGTGTGTATATTATCCCAATAGTGTGATCACTCACCTAGAGCCAGACATCTTGGAATGTGAAGTTAAGTGGGCCTTAGGAAGCATCACTACAAACAAAGCTAGTGGAGGTGATAAATTCCAGTTGAGCTATTTCAAATTCTGAAAGATGATGCTGTGAAAGTGCTGCACTCAATATGTCAGCAAATTTGGAAAACTCAGTAGTGGCCACAGGATTCAAAAAGGTCAGTTTTCATTTCAATCCCAAAGAAAGGCAATGCCAAAGAATGCTCAAACTACTGCACAATTGCACTCATCTCACAGTTAGCAAAGTAATGCTCAAAATTCTCCAAGCCAGGGTTCAGCAATATGTGAACCGTGAACTTCCAGATGTTCAAGCTGGTTTTAGAAAAGGCAGAGGCACCAGAGATCAAATTGCCAACATCTGCTGGATTGTGGAAAAAGCAAGAGCATTCCAGAAAAACATCTATTTCTGCTTCATTGACTATCCCAAAGCCTTTGACTGTGTGGATCACGATAAACTGGAAAATTCTGAAAGAGATGGGAATCCCAGACCACCTGACCTGCCTCTTGAGAAACCTGTATGCTGGCCAACAAGCAACAGTTAGAACTGGACATAGAACAACAGACTGGTTCCAAATAGGAAAAGGAGTATGTCAAGGCTGTATATTGTCACCCTGCTTATTTAACATATATGCAGAGTACAACATGAGAAGAAGCATAAGCTGGAAGAAGCATAAGCTGGAATCAAGATTGCTGGGAGAAATATCAATAACCTCAGATATGCAGATGACACCATCCTTATGGAAGAAAGTGAAGAAGAACTAAAGAGCCTCTTGATGAAAGTGAAAGAGGAGAATGAAAAAGTTGGCTTAAACCTCAACATTCAGAAAACTAAGATCATGGCATTTGGTCCCATAACTTCATGGGAAATAGATGGGGAAACAGTGGAAACAGTGTCAGACTTTATTTTTTTGGGCTCCAAAATCACTGCAGATGGTGACTGCAGCCATGAAATTAAAAGATGCTTACTCCTTGGAAGGAAAGTTATGGCCAACCTAGATAGTATATTAAAAAGCAGAGACATTATTTTGCCAACAAAGGTCCATCTAGTCAAGGCTATGGTTTTTCCAGTGGTCATGTATGGATGTGAGAGTTGGACTGTGAAGAAAGCTGAGCACCGAAGAATTGATGCTTCTGAACTATGGTGTTGGAGAAGACTCTTGAGAGTCTCTTGGACTGCAAGGAGATCCAACCAGTCCATCCTAAAGGAGATCAGTCCTGGGTGTTCATTGCAAGGACTGATGTTGAAGCTGAAACTCCAATATTTGGCCACCTCATGCAAAGAGTTGACTCACTGGAAAAGACTCTGATGCTGGGAAAGATTGAGGGCAGGAGGAGAAGGGGACAAAAGAGGATGAGATGGTTGGATGGCACCACCAACTCGATGAACATGGGTTTGGGTGGACTCTGGGAGTTGGTGATGGACAGGGAGGCCTGGCGTGCTACAGTCGATGGGGTCGCAAAGAGTTGGACATGACTGAGCATCTGAACTGAAGTCAGTGTGTCTATTTTAACCCCAAACTCTTAATTTTGCCATCTACTAAGAAGTCCACCAGTTTATAAAAAGAGAGCTGATTTAGCTGCACTCTCAGACTGAGGGTAATTTTTCATGAGGAACACCCAGACACAAAATGAGCAAAACCCTTGAGAGGACTTCTCTGAAATGGCCACAGACACCACAAGCATGGTTTGTCCCACACTGGGTCTTGGTACAATTCAAGGGCGTAAGATTCAAGTGAGGTTGTGGGAAGAAAACTCCCCCTGGTCCGGGAACATGAACACGGTCCAGTCCTGGGAGACCAGAGGGGCTCCCAACATGGTCTCCAGACCATCAGTGTCACTTGGGGCTGGAAGGAAAAGAAAGGCAGGAGGCCCTCTGAAGATTCCCAAGTCAGCATTTCTGAGGTCGGCCAGGAAATTGTTTTAACGCATCCTCCAGTTTGAAAACCCGTGTGGCCGACAAGTTCCTGCTCGCTCACAAAGGGATGGCACTGCGTGACCGCGGAGGTGTGACTCCCTACTGCACTCCTTAGACTATCAAGCTCCGTCCACTTTCCTTTTCCCAAGACCTCCTGTTCTCCTCCATTTGTTTTATTTCCAACTTACCTATCCCCTGCTACCTATTTGTCCTAAATACCTTATAAAAGGTCTCCCCCACGAGAATGAGAGCTCTCAGAGAAGAGTGATTTCATCTTTGGGTTTGGTTAAGAACAATGCTCAACATATAGCACAGACTTAAAGAAAAACCACTGATCACTGAACCACCTACTTAGTAGTAGAAAATTAGGTCGCTTCCAACATTTCAATATTAAGAACAAAATTATTTTTAAAACTGCATTCACTCATGAAAAAATCATAGAGATTAAGTCAAAGATACAGACATTTAGAAAATTTCTATAATGCTGCCAAATGCATACCTGACATTGTACTACCAGGCTTACAATTTATAAATTATTTTCAGATGTATGACCATGTTTAAATCACCCCTATAATCTAACAATAGTTAATGATATAATAATTCATCCTAAAAATTTATCCCTTCTTGAGGTTAGACACATCACTTAGACACTGTCATCTGAGATTCACGGACGAGAAATCAGATGTTGAGTTTTAATACACCAGATGAATAGACTTGACATTCAGTTTCCAGAAGCAAACATATATTTATAATAACATGGATTCGACCCACCCTATTGGGATGATGTCCAAGGATTTAAACCTTTTTACAATATTTGGGGCCAACCCAAATTACATGCTTTAGAAATTCTGAATTTAAAAAAAATTTTTTTCAAGGAATTTTTATTGAGCTTAATATAATTAATCACACATCATGTAAACAGAGGCAAGACTAGGTTACAATTAGAATCCTGTGGTTATGGAGCTTTTGTTCATCCTATGTACAGACAAATCAGTGTCTCTGGCTAGCATTCATATCTCAATTCAGGGATTAGCACTAAAACCTTCAGTCATTCAAGTGCTTGTTTAGGAAATAAGCTACTTGTAGGAAGTTACTAAGAATATAAATTAATTTCTTAATAACCTTTAATACCACATATTTTATTTAAAAAACATTTTAAGCTTAGCAAATTTCTTAGCAATCTTTTTTATTATTTATTTTAATTTTACTACTGTCTTATTAAAGTTTTTAAGCTTAATGACTTTCTTCAGTAATCTTTTTTTTTTTACCACTTTTTTATTTACTATTATTATCTTTTTATAAAGGGTTGCTCTTCCAAAAAGTTGCAGAGAATGGAACACTCCCAAGCTCAATCTACAAGGATAACATCACCCTGATACCAAAAGGGACAAAGATATCACAAAAAAAGAAAATTACAAGCCAATATCACTGATGAACATAGACACAAAAATCCTCAACAAAACACTAGCAAACCAAATCCAGTAACCCATTAAAAGAATCATACACCCTGATCAAGTGGAATTTATCCCAAGGATGCCGAAATTCTTCACTGTATACAAATGAACCATGTGATATACAACATTAACAAACTGAAGAATATGATCATATCAATAGATTCAGAAAATAGATGTCTATTCAAAATTCAACATCCATTTATGACAAAAATTCTCCAGAAAGAGGGATTAGAGGGAACCTGCCTCAACATAATAACAAGGCCATATACAACAAACCTACTGCTGATATGCTACTCAATGGTGAAAAGCTGAAAACATTTCCTTTAAAATCAGGAACAAGACAATGATGTCCAAGCTCACCACGTCTATTCTGCATAGTTTTGGAAGTCCTAGCCACAGCTATCAAAGAAGAAAAAGAAATAAAAGGAGTCCAAACTGGAAAAGAAGAACTAAAACTGTCACTGTTTGCAGGTGACATGATGCTATACATAGGAAACTCTAAAGATGATACCAGAAAACCACTGGAGCTCATCAATGAAGCTGGGAAAGTTGCAGGAAACAAACTTAATACACAGAAATCCCTTGCATTCCTATACACTTAAAATGCCAAACAAAGAGAGATTCAGGAAACAATCCTACTGACAACTGCATCAAAAAGAATAAAATACCTAGGAATAAACTTATCTAATGAGGCAAAAGACCTGTACTAAGAAAACTATAAGATACTGATGAAGGAAATCCAAGATGACACAAAAAGATTAAGAGAAATACCATGTTCATGGATTGGGAGAATCAGTACTGTGAAAATGACTACACTATGCAAAGCAATCTACAGATTCAACACAATCCCTATCAAATTATCAAGAGCATTTTTCACACAACTAGAACAAAAAGAATTTACACTTTGTATGGAAACACAAAAGACCTCAAGTAGCAAAAGCAATATTGAGAAAGAATAGAGCCGGACTGGCTCCCTGACTTCAGACCATACTACAAAGCTACAGTAACCAAAAGAGTATGGTGCTGGAAGAAGAGAAACAGGAATATAGATAAATGAAACAGGAAAGGCCGGAGATAAACGTACCCACCTAGGGCCGCCTGATCTATGACAAAGGAGGCAAGAATTCACGACTGAGGAAAGACAGTCTCTTCAACAAGCAGTGCTGGCAAAACTGGACAGCTACATGGGGGAAAAAAAGAAATTAGAACACTCTCCAATACCACTCACAAAAATGAATTCACAATGAATTAAAGACCTAAAGGTAAGGTCTATAAAACTCCCAGAGGAAAATATAGACAAAACGTTCTTTGACATAAATCTCAGCAAGATCATTTTTTGACCAGCTGCCTAGCGTAATGAAAATAAAAACAAAGGGAGAAGACCTAATTAAACTTAAAAGCTTTTGCACAGAAAAGGAAACCATGAACAAAACGAAAAAACAGGCCTCAGGCTGGGAGAAAACATTTGCAAATGAAGCAACTTCATTTTCAAGGCTAGGACTTCCAAATGAAGCAAGGGATTAACACAAACAGCTCATGAAGCTCAATATAAACAAAAAATAAAAACCAAACAACCCAATCAAAAAACCCAAAGAGGCATTTCTTCAAAGAAGACATACAGATGACCAACAAATACATGAAAAGATACTCAACATCACTAATTATTAGAGAAATGCAAATCAAAACTATACCGAGGTATCACCTCATACTGGTCAGAACGGCCATCATAAAAAAACCCACAAACAGTAAATGCTGGAGAGGGTTGTAGAGAAAAGGGGACACCTCTGCACTGTTGGTAGCAAGGTAAAGCGGAGAACAGTACAGAGTTTCCTTAAGAAAACTAAAACAAGAGCTACCATATGACCCAGCAATCCCACTCCTGGGCATATATCTTGAGAAAACCATGATTTGAAAGGATGCGTGAACTCCAGCGTTCACTGCAGCACTATTTACAACAGCCAGACACAGAAATACCCTAAATGTCCATCGGCTGAGGAATGGCTAAAGAAGATTTGGACATACATACCATGGAATATTACTCAGCCATTAAAAACAAACGAAATAACGTCATTTACAGAGACATGGATGGACCTAGAGGCTATCATACAGAGGGAAGTAAGTCAAAAAGAGAAAAAGAAGTATCATATAATAATGCATATATGTGGAATCTGGAAAAATGGCACAGATGGAACCTGCCTGCGAAGCAGAAAGAGATACACAGATGCAGAGAACAAATGTACAGACCAGGAGGGGTATAAAGGCAGGGGGCAGGTAGGATGAACAGGGAGATTTGATTGACATAATATTTACTCCTTATATGCCTTTTCTCTTCCTCTAGTTAAGCCACCTCTGTCTATGGTGGAAAATGAAAGTTAAAGTCACTCAGTTCTGTCCGACTCTGTGCAACCCCATGGACTGTAGCCTACCAGGCTCCTCTGTCGATGGAATTCTCCAGGCCAGAATACTGGAGTGGGTTGCCATCTCCTTCTGCAGGGGATCTTCCCAACCCAGGGATCAAACCCAGGTCTCCAGCATTTTGGGCAAATTCTTTACCATCTGAGCATCTGCTATTAATGAAATTTTGGGCGTATCTTTTCAGCTGTACTGATAAGCAAATTAATATGAAAGTCATTTGGGGGGGTCTATAGATAGAGCGCCTGATGAACTATGGATGGAGGTTTGTGACACCGTACAGGGGACAGGGACCAAGACCATCCCTATGGAGAAGAAATGCAAAAAAGCAAAATGGCTGTCTGAGGAGGCCTTACAAATAGCTGTAAGAAGAAGAGAAGTGAAAAGCAAAGGAGAAAAGGGAAGATATAAGCAGAATGCAGAGTTCCAAAAAATAGTAAGGAGAGATAAGAAAGCCTTCTTCAGCAGTCAATGCAAGGAAACAGGGGAAAACAACAGAATAGGAAAAACAAGAGATCTCTTCAAGAAAATTAGAGATACCAAGGGAACATTTCATGCAAAGATGGGCTCCAAAAAGGACAGAAATGGTATGGACCTAACAGAAGCGGAAGATATTAAGAAGAGGTGGCAAGAATACACAGAAGAACTGTACAAAAAAGATCTTCACGACCAAGATAGTCACAACGGCATGATTACTCACCTAGAGCCAGACATCCTGGAATGTGAAGTCAAGTGGGCCTCAGGAAACATCACTACGAACAAAGCTAGTGGAGGTGATGGAATTCCAGTTGAGCTATTTCAAATCTTGAAAGATGATGCTGTGAAAGTGCTGCACTCAATATGCCAGCAAATTTGGAAAACTCAGCAGTGGCCACAGGACTGGAAAAGGTCAGTCTTCATTCCAATCCCAAAGAAAGGCAATGCCAAAGAATGCTCAAACTACCGCACAATTGCACTCATCTCACACGCTAGTAAAGTCATGCTCAAAATTCTCCAAGCCAGGCTTCAGCAATATGTGAACCGTGAACTCCCAGATGTTCAAGCAGGTTTTAGAAAAGGCAGAGGCACCAGAGATCAAATTGCCAACATCCACTGGATCATGGAGAAAGCGAGAGAGTTCCAGAAAAACATCTATTTCTGCTTCATTGACTATGCCAAAGCCTTTGACTGTGTGGATCACAATACACTGTGGAAAATTCTGAAAGAGATGGGAATACCAGACCACCTGACCTGCCTCTTGAGAAACCTGTATGCAGGTCAGGAAGCAACAGTTAGAACTGGACATGGAACAACAGACTGGTTCCAAATAGGAAAAGGAGTATGTCAAGGCTGTATATTGTCACCCTGCTTATTTAACTTAAATGCAGAGTACATCATGAGGAACCCTGGGCTGGAAGAAGCACAGGCTGGAATCAAGATTGCTGGGAGAAATATCAATAACCTCAGACATGCAGATGACACCACCCTTATGGCAGAAAGTGAAGAGGAACTAAAAAGCATCTTGATGAAAGTGAAGGAGGAGAGTGAAAAGGTTGGCTTGAAGCTCAACATTCAGAAAACAAAGATCATGGCATCTGGTCCCATCACTTCATGGGAAATAGGTGGGGAAACAGTGGAAACAGTGTCAGACTTTATTTTGGGGGGCTCCAAAATCACTGCGGATGCTGATTGCGGCCATGAAATTAAAAGACGCTTGCTCCTTGGAAGGAAAGTTATGACCAGCCTAGATAGCATATTAAAAAGCAGAGACATTACTTTGCCAACAAAGGTCTGTCTAGTCAAGGCTATGGTTTTTCCAGTGGTCACGTATGGATGTGAGAGTTGGACTGTGAAGAAAGCTGATCGCCGAAGAATTGATGCTTTTGAACTGTGGTGCTGGAGAAGACTCTTGAGAGTCCCTTGGACTGCAAGGAGATCCAACCAGTCCATCCTAAAGGAGATCAATCCTGGGTGTTCATTGGAAGGACTGATGCTAAAGCTGAAACTCAATACTTTGGCCACCTGATGTGAAGAGTTGACTCACTGGAAAAGACTCTGATGCTGGGAGGGATTGGGGGCAGGAGGAGATAGGGACGACAGAGAATGAGATGGCTGGATGGCATCACCGACTCGATGGACATGAGTTTGAGTGAACTCCGGGAGTTGGTGATGGACAGAGAGGCCTGGCGTGCTGTGATTCATGGGGTCTCAAAGAGTCGGTCACGACTGAGCAACTGAACTGAACTGAACTGATATACTAACTATATATATTCTATGCATTAAACATGGTTTGCATATAAATTGTAAATTTATCCAAAGTAATTTTTCAAAATGATGCCAGTGCACTGGAGTTGCTAGGACCAAGGATATCCAAAATTTACAGTTTGAGTCCAAACTAGATCTTCCCCTACTTTATAGATGGGGCCTCATCCATCTCACCCTCCAGCATTTATGTGGGTGTGTTTCCTAAAACTGTACAAAGACGATTCTTCTTTGGTAATATGATACTACAAACAAATTGCTTTTCTTCTGTTACCGTTCAGCTCAGCCATGTTCATATTTCTTACTACTAGCTTTTCTAAAAGTCCTTTAGCTTAATGAATTTCATAGTAATTTCCAGGACAGTGTGGAAGATTGCCAGCCCTTGCAGTCATTGGGACTATGAGAGACTGTGAGAGACTCAGGTCACTGGACTGTCAGCACAAGTGAAGAATGTCACCAGTGCTCCAGGGATCACACAGAACTGTTATAAGTTCTAAGTGTCTCTTTTCCCTGCTACGATGGCCTTGGAAGCCATGTGTTGACATGACTAAGTCATAAGGCGGTGAAACGTCCATCAGCCTTCCTGAGGACTGTGTGGAAGTTCGTCAGGTTAAGCCACTGGGTTGTTGTTGTTTAGTTGCCAAGTCCATCTCTTCTGTAACCCCAAAAGTTCCGTTCAGCAACTGAACTGAACTGATGCTATGCGGGCTGTGCTAAGTCGCTTCAGTCGTGTCTGACTCTGCAACCCTATGGACCATAGCCCTCCTGGCTCCTCTGTCCATGGTATTCTCCAGGCAAGAATACTGGAGTGGCTGCCATTTCCTCCTCCCCACCCCGGGATGGAACCCGTGTCTCATTGGCAGGCGGGTTCTTTACCACGATCATCAAATCATCATCCACACTTTGGCACCCATCCTTTCATACCTCTCTTGAAACATAAAAATACACTCATGTATAATTTTACATATATGCATCCTATAACCCTACATGTTGTTTTCATTTTGAATGGCATGGAATCATCGTTGTTATTTCAGGAGGATGGGATTCTAGGCTGAGCTTTTTGACTTTACATCTTTGTGAATTATCTGCACTTCTTTAATGAGCAGACGATTATTTATTGACTTCACACACACAAGCGTAATGAAGTTTTGCAACAAAGCTGTTCTCATACGGAAGAGAAAGACTGTAAAATCAGAAAAAGGAGCAAGAAGAGCCCCCCGGCGGCTCAGAGAGGAAAGGGCCTGCCTGCCATGCAGGAGGCCCGAGTTCGATCCCCAGGTTGGGAAGATCCCCTGGAGGAAGGAGCAGCAACCCACCCCAGTATTATCACCTGGAAAATTCCACAGAGAGGAATTTGGCAGACTACAGTCCATGGAGTCGCAAAAAGTCGGCCTTTGACAGGAAGCAAGAGACTCTTGTGGCACACACTCAGAGAGAGCACACCACAGTTTAAGAAACTCTGCTACTTGGATCAAATTGGAACTATCTCATTTACTTTGAGATTTTGCTTTTTAGTTGTAGTCTGACCAGCACAGAAGTAAATTTTACAAGGTGACGCTAGTACAGGAAACATGGGAGAACAGCCAGGATGATACAGGAAAGAGTAGTCCCTCTCCCATGGATACTATCTCCTGTATCATGGTCCAGCATTTAAGAATCCACGCTGTCATGCAGGGAACATGAGTTCAGTTCCTGGTCGGGGAACTAAGACCCCACATGCCAAGGAGCAACTAACTCCACGAGCCACAACCAGAGAGTCCACACGGGAACAGAGGGTCTCATGTGCTGTAACCAAGACCCGTTACCGTCAGAAAGATACATAGTAAAAAAAGCAGGCGAGAACAGAGGAGGAAACCAGTGGAACTGTATTGGAAAAGAAAAAAAAAAAGAATCAGAGGAAGACACAAGTGTGTTGTCCTCAGGCTTGAAAGGCTGCATTTGGAAAAGGGATTCACTTCCTGTTTCGGTTTGAACAGTTATAGACAGTATGTAAGAACAAGGGATGGACTTTCCCAAAAGGGAAGAAAAGGCGGCAAACCACTTTTCAGGATTCTGTACGGGAGATTCCTCCGCTGGGTGAGGGATGGGCAGGTACAGATCTAAATTTCTCTCAATCCAGGATCCACAGCATCAGGTTTCTTGGAAAAGAGGAGACATCTTCATTTCCCTGCACTTCTCACACAGGGACAGTTACATATTCAAGTAGCAAGTGGCTTTTCCCGATGACAAAGACAGAACCTGGAAAGCAAGCTTTTTCTAGGTAGCGAATCTGACTTCAATGGACATCATTTCATAGTTTTCAATATTCTAACAGAAAAGTTCAACGTGTAAAGATCTGCAAGAACAGTGACCTTCAAAGGTTACAATCTAGGACTATGTAGTTACATCTAAACATAAAGGCTACCCTGGTGGCTCAGCAGTAAAGAATCTGCCTGCAATGCAGGAGACTCAGGTTCAGTCCTTGGGTCGGGAAGACCCCCTGGTAAAGAAAGTGGCAACCCACTCCAGTATTCTTGCCGGGAAAATTCCATGGACAGGGGAGCCTGGTGGGCTATAGCCAATAAGGTTGCAAAGAGTCAGACACGACTGAAGCAACACACATGCATGCACTAAACATAAAAATTTCTCTATCAGAAAATGCTCACGGTATTTAGTATTTGGTTCAACAAGACCTTGCTTCCTAGGTGGCTCAGCAGTAAGGAACCCACCTGCCAATGCAGGAGACACGGGTTAGATCCTTGGGTCAGGAAGATGTCCTGGAATAGGAAATGACAAACCACTCCAGTATTCTTGTCTGGAAAATCCCACGGACAGAGGAGCTAGGTGGGCTGCAGTCCATGGGGCTGCAAAAGAATCGGACACAACTGAGCTACTGAGCACACACAGACACACACACACACACCCCCAGGATCTAGAGGGTGACATGTGGGCAGCCACTGAGCTATAGTCATGCCCAAAGAATGACGGAGCCTGAGACATGAATATTAATATTAATAAATGTTTATTAACATTAATAAACCATCATAAACCAGAACTTTCTTTAATTGCGCAGGAGAGTGGGTTTCAGGTTTGACTTTCCTTCAACAGAGGTAAACGGAGAGTTCTATCCGAACAGGATGGGTCGGAAAGTCTGAAGCATCTGCCCTAACACATCTGGTGCCCAGTGGTGTGGATTCCCCAGGGGAAGGGATGTCAAGGCGTCATTATTCAAAGTGACTCCCTCACCACCACTGCCCCGAAACCAGTTGGGATAATCAGAAACAGTTCACAAATAAAATAAGCCATAAGATTCTCCATCTTCTCTGGGTACCCTCCCCCGCCTGTGACATCACTCGACATGTGGCCATACAGTTTTACCAGGACTTCCCCCCTCCCAAGGCTGGAATCTGGCGGCCGGCTAAAATTACCACTTAAAGCAAGGATTGACCCTTCCTTGACACTTCTGAAGAAGGATCCATGTGAAAAGCTACCCTCGCTCTTGGGACCGGCTGGAGGGAAAGCCTCCTCTTTCATTCGGTAAAAGATTAAAAAAAAACCAACAAAACGCCTAAATGAATAAAGAGATGCATTTTTAATTGTTGTAGAAGTCTGCACGGCTATATTAAGACAATTGCTGTTTTATATGTAGAACAGGGGCAAACAAATCTCAAGGGATTAAAAACCATGTTCTTGTGGTTTGCTTTTAAAAGCTGCAAATTTGAATTCAATTAAAAAAAAAAATCATGGCACAGGGACAAAATGGGAATGAACAAAGCTGGGGAAAACGTCTGTCCCCAGTCTTCAGAGTGAAGGGCCGCGGTGAGCCTGCACGTCTCCAATCACACATGTTCAGACAGAGCCCACGTGTGGGGGGCTAAGCAGAACCTGATCCACAGAAAGATTCCCAGAGTCACTTTCATTTGAAACAACCACATAGACACTTCGGTTCATTAAAGAGAAAAACGTGAAAAAAAAAAGAAAAGAAAAATATTATCATGATTTCTCTCTTTCTCCTCTCAATACAAAGGCAGCCTAGGCGCATCAGTGTAAAAACTAATGTTTTGTATTTTCTTGGGTGCTTTTAACATGGGAAAGTTCAAGCGTTGCCCAGGCAAGCTAACAAACGGGGGAACGTCCTCCCATTAATCACAGACACAGGCAGATGCTAACTGAATGCATCCAAGTTTTGACAAGATGGAACTGTTAATGGGTGAGAGTCAAAGGTGTTTATTTCTAGCTTCTTTTGAGCTGCAGGGGGGGAAAAAAAAACACTGATTTTTTTTTTTTTTCCACAACAAGGATCCAGTAGCTGGAGATGAAGAGAGTATGTACAAGGGAAACAGGTCTGTGGGCTTCCATTCCGACTGATGCGACAAAGTTCCTGAAGTCACTTCCTAAAGGTTATTTCACAGAACTGAAAGCTGCCTCCACACCTGTGTTCTCCCTTCATCTGGAGCAATTCTAGTTCAGAAATGGTGACTCTTTGTAGAGGAGTTTCATGGAAGAGGCTATGAGGATTAAGAGGAGCTTCAGGGACTGAGGTGAGGAAAACAGCTGAAAGCAAAGATTTCTGAAGTTAGTTCTGATGTTAGGGTGTGTTCAAGATGAGAACAGACCATCTGTCGTCTCAGATTATTGTGATGAAAAGGAAGCTTTGATGACATTGTCTAAACACACACTCTCGGCTACCCCCCACCAACTCCTCGAACCTGGGATTCCAGGTGACGCCAGTGGTGAAGAACCCACCTGCCAATGCAGGAGACAGAAGAGACAAGGGTTCAATCCCTGGCTCGGGAAAAATCCCCTGGAGGAGGGCACGGCAACCCACTCGAGTATTCTTGCCTGGAGAATCCATGGACAGAGGAGCCTGGCGGGCTGCAGTTCATAGGGCTGCAAAGAGTCAGACACGACTAAAGCAACTAGCACACACAGACAGAAGCCATGATCGCCCGGACATTCTCACTGGTGCTTTTGTGCGAAGGATCCCAGGTGGCACGATGGCAAAACAACCGGCTACCAATGCAGGGGACACAAGAGACTCCTTTTCTCCAAGGAAAATCCCCTGGAGGAAGAAATGGCAAACCACTCCAGTATTCTTGCCTGGAAAATTCCATGGACAGAGGATCCTGGCAGGCTACAGTTCATGGGGTCGCAAAAGAGTCGGACATGACTTAGTGACTAAACAACAGACTCCAAAGGAATATAAAGAAACCAAATAAGAAAATTACATCATTTGACCCAACAAACTTCCCAGTGCTGCAGCAGTCATCAACTGACTTCAGAGACTTCTGGTAAAAAATTAACTGCTTAGTAAGTTACAGAGCTACCCCAGGGCACTATTTCTTTTTTGTCTGTGTTTTCCCGAATCTGAAAGTCAACAAAATGCTTTTTGGATGAAAATGTAGTAGAGGACTTTGAGATTTCAGATTTCTAAATTAAAGACTATAAAAAATTTTTTTTTCAGACAAGAATTATTAGAACCCAGGAATAATACCCAGGCGAGGTTACCAGAACACCTTTTTTCGAAAAGTGCTCTACTAATTTTTTCTAAATTTCCAAACACGGAAATCTGACAAACGACCGAATGTGAACTCGGGCCGCACGTGGTCCGGGCAATGGAACAGGACCTGCAAAGCACAAGGCCGTGTTCTTACAATAGAATTCTCCATCGCGTGTCTGCCATCAGCACACTGGCCATGCCCTCACGTAAAAGCAAAGAAGTCAACCCGCTTAAAAATGCTTCTCTTCTTATTTGAGCATCTTTGTGTCAAACTCAAAGAAGCCTCATATAAATGATCAAAGACTTTTCAGTGGTTCCTCCAAATACGCAGATGGGCAAGGGCTGCCCCCCTTCGATAATTTTCAATGAATCCTCTGAAATGAAGGTTTTGAAGATGCTTGCCAATGGAACGTCCTGCCTCACAGCTATAATATTTTTTTAAAAGGCATTCAGTTTAAATTAATATATTTGGCCAGACAACTATATTAAAATTCTTGTTATTTTTTCTGTTCTAATGGTAGCCTGTGGTATGACTAGTCTTCTTCAGAAATCTGTAGAGTTATTGCTTCGCTCTTGCCTGGGGTCCATCATGTGTTTTTCATTTGTGCATGCTGCATGGCAAAACCTCATTAAAACAAACACTTCACTAAACGAAAGTCTTCGCATCGCACCACAGAGAGCGTATGTAAACTCACTCGGAAAGTTTCAGATCCTCGTGACTCATGGCAAACCGCTCTTACACCAGCCACTCCACGGATATTTCACTCTGCTGGATGATGTCACGGGATTCATGCTCTTAAAACGGCCTGCCTTCGGCAAGTATATATATTTTTCTCATATAGTAAGCAAGGGGAGGTTAAGGAGTAAACAGAGCTATTTTCTTTCCTACAAGAAACACCCCCTCTCCCCTGGCCACACACACACACACAGACACACACACACGGAAACGCACACGAGAACACATGCAAACATTTCACACACACACACACACGGAAACGCACACGAGAACACATGCAAACATTTCACTTCTACTTGCAGTACAACAAAAACTTGTAGTACATTCTGTGCAAATAAAACCTTTGTAACTTGCCTCTCTCCTGCTGGACAGCTCCTTCACCCATGCATTTCCCAAGACAGACAATACCAGAGGGTCCACTCTGATCTCCGTCCTGGAGTGACTTAGCGACTAATCTGAAGCTTCGGCGTGTGTGCTAAGTTGCTTCAGTCGTGCCTGACTCTGTGCAACCCCGTGGACTGCAGCCCGCCAGACTCCTCTGTCCATGGGATTCTCCAGGCAAGAATACTGGAGTGGGTTGCCGTGCCCTCCTCCAGGGCATCTTCCCGACCCAGGGATCGAACCTGTGTCTCTTGTGTCTACCTGCGCTGGTAATAGGTTCTTTACCACTAGCGCCACCTGGGAAGCCCTTAAGCTTTGGAGGGACCTGAAAATCACTGTTGACAGAAGACCAAGTTGAGATTTTTCAAAAACAACTTCTACTATTCTTAAAGGTTGGGGAGAAGAGGTTATTTTGAAAGTTTCATCAAAGTTGCCACCACCAAAACAACACTTGACTCAAACAGTTCCCAGAAGTCACACATAGAAATCCCATGACTTCAAAACATCATCTCCTTTGAAGAATAATTTCTTAAAAAGTACTGACTGATGGAAGGCAAGCAGGTGGCACTCAATAGCTTCATTTATTAATCTTAAAAAAAGAGTTTTGCACCTCACACCCTTAAGGATGGCTACTATGAAAACAAAAACAAAAGCACTGGCAAGGATGTGGAAAAACTGGAACCCTCGGGCACTGTACACGGAGTGTAAAATGGCACAGCTGCCGTGGAAAGCAGTATGCCAGGTCCTCCAAAAATTAACAGAATTACCCTATGGCCCAGCAATTCCACTTCAGAATCCATACCCAAAAGAACTGAAAGCAAGGTCCTTCAAGAGATATTTGTACGTGAATGTTCACTGCATCCTCATTCACAACAGCCAAAAGCTTGAAGGAACCCAAATGTCCACCAACAGATGAATAAACAAATGTGGCTTATCCACATAATGGAAGATTACTCAGCCTTAAAAAAGAAGCAAATTCTGACACCTACTGCCACACGAATGGATCCTGAAGACCTTATGCTCAGTGAAATGAATCGGGCACAAAAAGGCAGATACTGTTAATACATGGCTAGTCTATTGGACTAGAATAATCAAATTCACGGAAGCACAGTGAGGAGTTGGCAGTTGCCAGGGGCTCAAGGCAGGAGCAAATGGGAAGTTGCTGTTAAAGGGCAGAGTTTCAGTTTTGTCAGGTGAAAAGTTCTAAAAACCGGCCACACAAAAAAGACCCTGATGCTGGGAAAGACTGAAGGCAGGAGCAGAAGGGGACAACAGAGGACGAGATGGCTGGATGGCATCACCGACTCAATGACATGGGTTTGGGTGGACTCCGGGAGTTGGTGATGGACAGGGAGGCCTGGCGTGCCATGGGGTCACAAAGAGTCAGACACGACTGAG
Source organism: Moschus berezovskii (assembly GCF_049115385.1). Classification (NCBI taxonomy): domain Eukaryota; kingdom Metazoa; phylum Chordata; class Mammalia; order Artiodactyla; family Moschidae; genus Moschus; species Moschus berezovskii. The sequence continues at coordinate 9,003,073 of NC_142460.1, forward strand.
CGACTGAACTGAACACCCATTTGAATATTCTTTATATTGCTAAACTGTACAATTAAAAATGCTTAAGATGGTAAATCCTGTTATGCATATTTTACTAAAATTGAAAGTAAAAAGATTCTTCAGCACCTACTGTGGACAAAAACGATTTGATTTCTAACACTGATAGCCATTTCATGATGGGCACCTCTCCCCAGGCTCTCATTCCTTCCTGCGCGTATCTGGCATTAGACAACTCACAATACGTACATCTATCGGCTACTCAACATGAGAGCCCCAAAGATGAATCAGGAGTGTGTCCACATTTCAAGATACTACAAGGGCATAAATACAAGTTAGAACGCGTTCAGTACTGAAAACTGCTGTGTTTCCTAGATTTTTTTTTTTTCAATCTGATAGCAATTTCAAATATTCTGCCATGTTGGCCCCATAAGTTCACTACTGTTTACAAATTAATGTACTCAATTTTGATACAACTTCCCTTTTCATTAGAAGGATACAGATAAAATGCTAAAGGATTCCAGGGGTAGAAGGAACTTCCCGTTAGATCCACGTTTTCAAACATTGGGAAACACACACGCAACTGTTTTGGGTTCTGTTCATCAATGGACTTCCCTGGTGGCTCAGTGGTAAAGAATCTGCCTGCCAATCAGGAGACACAGGTTCGATCCCTGGGTCAGTAAGATCCCCTGGAGTGGGAACTGGCAACCCCCTCCAGTACTCTTGGTTAGGAAATCCCATGGATGGAGAGGCTGGCAGGTTACTGTCTGTGGGTCGATAAGAGTCGGACGTGACTGAGCCACTAAACAGCAAAATCAGCACTGTCTTCTTGGTGCTGTTCACATCTCATCCTCTCAGCTGCCCGGCCCTGATTACACAGGCTGTCTCTAGACCCGGTTCTAGGCGATTATACCTGACCACTGGAGAAGGCGATGGCACCCCACTCCAGTACTCTCGCCCAGAAAACCCCATGGACAGAGGAGCCTGGTAGGCTGCAGTCCATGAGGTCGATAAGGGTCAGACACCACTGAGCGACTTCACTTTCACTTTTCACTTTCACGCATTGGAGAAGGAAATTGGAACCCACTCCAGTGTTCTTGCCTGGAGAATCCCAGGGATGGGGAGCCTGGTGGGCTGCCGTCTCTGGGGTCGCACAGAGTCGGACACGACTGAAGCGACCTTTGCAGCAGCAACAGCCGCATACCTGGTCACAAGCTTTCATGGACCAAGAGCCATGAGGGGAGCAGCCATCAGTTCCTCTGCCCCCTAGGAATGGAGCTCACATGAGGACCTCCACCAGACTGGGGTTAAATATCTTGTTGATAAGTTAGCCTGGAAATTGAACTCTCCAGGTAGACACTGAGGTTGTCTCCCACCAAAACCAACCTATACACAGGGCTCTGGGAGCCACCAGAGCTGTAGTAACACCTCTATCCAGGGCACAAGCTGGTAAGCTGGCCGGGCAATGCCAGGGTGAGCCACAGGGAGAAGAAGCCCACACCAAATAACTGTGGTTTCTAAGGCTGAAGCGGAAGCGGAAGCTCCAATACTTCGGCTACCTGAGGCAAAGAACTGACTCCCTGGAAAAGACCCTGATGCTGGGAAAGACTGAAGGTAGAAGGAGAGGGGGGTGGCAGAGGATGAGATGGTTGGATGGCATCACTGACTCAATGGACACGAATCTGAGCAAACTCTGGGAGATGGTGAAGGACAGGGAAGCCAAGGGGTCGCAAAGAGTTGGACACCACTTAGCGACTGAACAACAGAGCAGGCATTCGCTCCCAGGTCTAAAATTCTCTTTCTTCTTTTTAATCTTCCTTGAGAACTCCTCGCCATCCTTCCGTACCCGGTCGGGCCTTTCCTCCTGGGTGAAGCCTTCTCCGTAAACGTCACCCTTTGCGGTGTCCCCATGGACTGCAGCCCGCCAGACTCCTCGATCCAAGGGATTCTCCAGGCAAGCACTTTGCACATCCTCTGTCAAAGCTTCTGTTTGCACAGCTGTGGCCACTACTACATTTGCAGGCAACAGACCACAAATTTGAATGTCCAGAGCCCAATACAGGGCCTGAGACTCTATGCATGTGGATAAAAGGATGCTTGAACACACAAAGGAAGAGCATCAGTACTCACAGTTCAACACACTAGCTGAAAGTCGTCCAACTAGCCATGATCCATCTGTTCTTAGAAATGCCAGTCTCAGCTGCCTTAAAGTATTTCAACCCCCAAATTTCTTTTTGCAAGGGAAGTCTTAGCTTAACCACCCCCCCTCCACAAAAAAAAAAATTTTTCTTGATACATTTAACAGACGCACTTTTTTTTGGAGCCAATCAAATCTCAGGAGTTAGAGCTATAGAAGGGAAACAGAATTAAATGTGTCCTTGAGTGTTCCTGGACCCAGTAAGTCCTCCTCCCTTCATAGCTTTTGGACCATAGAGACAGAACTACATCCAACATGAGGTCTAATGAGAACTGGGCTCCCGTCCAGACACTATCCCACCTTTACTACCCCCAACTGGCTAGGGGGCAATTCCAGATTTCTGGAACTGGTGTCTGGCCAGCGGTTGTCCTAGAGCTAAGTGGCTAAGTCGGTGAGGTATTCTGCCGGTTTCCATGGTTTCAACAGAGCGGGGCCATTTCACAATGTACCAAGGCCCTTTGCTTTCAGCCGTGTGGTCAATTGTGAGTGGTGCTGACCAGGAGTCAGGGACAGGAAGCGCCCCGGTTTCCTGGGTGTAATCTGCAAGTCCAAGGAACTCTCCATGTGGTTCTTGTTCAAGGTCCACTGTAGACTCTCCTCTGACCACCAGGAAAGCTTCTCCACTGCTCCGAGATTCACTCTCTAAGTCTGTAAAGCGAGACTGGGTGTCTTTCGCGGTAGCATAAATCCTTTCCCCCAGGAACAGACACTTCCTGGAGTCTATCCAGGACTGCTAGGAAGCCAGAGCGGCAGTTCAGTCTTCCTAGGAAGGAGTAAGTGGGCTTCCTTAAGACATAAGAATCCCAGGTTTCTCACCTACATACAAAATAATGCTTCTTTCACCTCACTCACAAAAATGTGAGGTCAGAAGCTGCCCTATCCATAAAGGCGCTTGAATGATAATGATGCTGAAGCTCTAATGTGAAGAGTGATGATCATCTTCACCTGCTGAGCATCTCTGGAGCCCAGAGAACCCAACAAAAACAGTAACTTCTAAAGCTGTGCCCCCTAAGGCATCCACGAGGCAGGTGTGGCTTTGGAGCACTTGAAAGCGGACAGTCCAGACTGAGATGCACTCTGAGTATAAAGTGAAGTCGTTCAGTCGTGTCCAACTCTCTGTGACCCCATGGACTGTAGCACACCAGGCTCCTCTGTCCATGGGATTCTCCAGGCAAGAATACTGGAGTGGGTTGCCATTTCCTCCTCCAGGGGATCTTCGGGACCCAGGGATTGAATCCGAGTTTCCTATACCTCCTGCATTCACAGGCAAATTCTTTACCACTGAACCACCTGGAAAGTCCCTCAAGGCAGATATTGACACAGTATTGCAGGGAAGTATGTAAAGAAAATATGTGATTAAAATTCATTTCACCTGTTTCTTTTTACTTCTACTTTTATTATTATTATTTTCGCTACTGGCAAATGGAAAATTACATACAGGCTTGCATTCTTATTTTTGTTGGAGAGCACTGCTCTAGACTGATAAATACCTTCCCTGGTGGCTCAGATGGCAAAGCGTCTGCCTACAATGCAGGAGACCTGGGTTCAATCCCTGGGTCAGGAAGATCCTCTGGAGAAGGCAATGGCAACTCACTCCAGCACTCTTGCCTGGGAAATCCCATGGACGGAGGAGCCTGGTAGGCTACAGTCCATGGGGTCGCAAAGAGTTGGACATGACTGAGCGATTTCACTTTCACTTTTTCAGACTGATAAATACAAGTTTTGAGTTATTTTTAAGCATGAAAGCATAGAAAGAAGTCAAAGAATAAAACCAAAGGGTTGAAAATCAGAGACATCCAGCAATCACGATTATATTTTCTGAAGCAGTCATTTTGGAGCTTATTCCTGCCCACTGGAGCACTAACTGCCTAACTCATCCCCCAGCTTCCTTTTTGCTAATGAGTCCCACTCATGTGCACTCCGACTCAAGCAAGAACAATCCTAGGACCTGCCCTGCATGCAGTAAGCATGGTCGCCCAGGAACTCAGGCACGACTCTAATCCCAGCAGGTATCATAGGGAGCAGCACTTATCCAGTTCTTCTTTAACTCCAGGTCTGATGTGCAAAACCAGTGCCTGATTCACCTGATTTTTTAACATCGTTCAGAACTGTTTTTTTTTTTTCTCGGACTTCGCTGGTGATCCAGGGGTTAAGAATCCACCTGCCAGTGTGGGGGACACGGGTTCGATCCCTGGTCCAGGAAGATCCCACGTGCCGTGGGGCAACTAAGGTCCATGCATCACAACTCCTGAGCCCACGTGCCACAACCACTGACGCCTATGTGCCCTCAAGTCCGTGTTCCACGACAAGAAAAGCCACCGCAGTGTGAGGCCCACACGCCTCAACTAAAGAGTAGCCCCTCCTCATGGAGACTAAGGAAAGCCTGAGCACAGCCAAAAACAAAGAAAAAAATAAATGTATTGTTTAACTTAAAAAAAAATACTTTGTTTTCTCTTGCCATTTTTTAAACTGAAGTGAAATTCACATACCATGAAATTAACCATTTTAAACAATTCCGTGGCATCAAACACGTTCACAACATGTGGTGCCAGCAATTCCACCCGGTTCCAAAGCACCTCCATCACCCCCGAAGGACACCTGCTTCCCGTTTCCTCCCTCCAGCTCTACTGTTTTGAGCACAACTGATTTGCCCTTAAGCAACTGAATCTGCCCTTAAACACAGGGAGCGAACAGTTTTACTTAGATGATCAATAAACTGCAAGCCCACGGTGAGTGAACCATCTAGTATCTCTCAACATCCTGACACGGAGTGAGTCTCCTAGAACGCAATGGAAGATTCGGACAAGAACGAGCATCTCCATCCCCCCAACTTCACGGGAATGAAACCCCCTCCACGGAGCAAGTTACAGCCAGGGATCAGGTCCCCGGGACCCCATGACCCATCAACACACAGGCAGGCCTCAGACTTTGCCGTGGGGAGCTTCCCAACGTCCCCTGTCCTCTCCACCTAATCCTTCAAGGAATCAGGCTCTCCCGGGTGTAGAAATGTCTCAGTCGGCCCCCATCAAAATATCTGCCATGTGCCAGCTGACGAGCCAACCTCCAAGACCTAAGGGAGAAGACTCCTGGTGATGATGGGTGGAGGACACGCTGGGAAGGATGGCGGAGGCCACGCCTGGACCTGTGTCCCGATCAGAATTCACAAAGCAAGGGCCGGCTGCTGAGGCCCCCAGGACAGAGGCCCTTTCTCCAGCAGTCCCCGCAGCACTGCAGCACTTCTGAGAGGTCTGGGGCCAGGATGGAGCGTGTGAACGCGTCAGGTTCCCCCGAGCTGGACCACAACTGTGAGTGCTGAGCACACCGCCATGTATCTGTCCTGCCTTTCCGAACGAGGGTTTTAAAAATGCTGTCGAACCCATCTGGATGAAAGATGTCATCCAATTATAAATTCTTATTCCTCTTTTTATTGCCTTGTAAGCATTCTGATGCTGGCTTTTACGCGCCCAGATGTTTCTGTTTAAGGCGCTTCATTCAAATGAAATCTGAAGAAAAGTCCAGATTACCCAGCCACAAAGACCCGAGTAAAAATCCCCTCAATCATCCTGGTAATCCAAATAAATTCAGAGCATGAAGGTGGGCTGCTCTGGATAGCTCTGACTAAAAAAAAAAAAAAAAAAATGAAGCTTTGTCTCCCATTTCACTTTGCATTTTTATAACACACTTAATTTATAATAACGGGAAGGACTTATTTTACACCATAGATTACTGCTTATAGTAGTAAACAAGCCTTACACGGCTGATCTATCAGTAACATTAACTGAAAAAAGCAACCACAGTATGCATTTTTAAGGCAATACGTCAGGCTCAAACAGAATCAAACTAGCTGAAACTTATTTTGTGAATGACTGAGATGAAAATGCCATCCGTTTTACTGCAAAAAAGTTTTATTTCAAACTGACTTATAATCTATATTGAATAAAACATACCATCTGCAATGTACCAACCAGAGTGACTCAAGTAGAAATCATGTCATCGTTCTTAAAAATAGAAAATATCAACAATCTCAAAGGGAAAATACCATATACTGTGAGTTCTACCACCTCATTTATAAATCCATCACGATGCCCTGTGGGTTTTCCAATTAAATTACTCACATTACTGACTTTTCTTTGTATGTATTTTGGTTTGTTTATGAATTCTACTGATTGGTTTGCTATGATTCCTGAAGGTTAAAAGATGTTTACAGGACAAATGACATCATCACCATGACAAGCTTAACCGTGTTTACACCAGTTGGTTTAGAGGGTCTTCAAAACATGGCTTTAAAATCACAGTTGTTATGCAGCTTAATGTGTTCCTGATGTTTCTGGAATAATAGATTTCTAAAAATCAACAGAGAGTTTTGTCAAAAGAAAATCAATTAATCTACCTTACAAAGAACTAATTCCTATTCATCACAGATAATGTGACATTTAAACTATGAATATAGAGGGGTCTACAATCCTGGGTGTTCATTGGAAGGACTGATGCTAAAGCTGAAACTCCAACACTTTGGCCACCTCATGCGATGAGTTGACTCACTGGAAAAGAGTCTGATGCTAGGAGGGATTGGGGGTGGGAGGAGACGGGGACGAAAGAGAATGAGATGGCTGGATGGCATCACCGACTCGATGGACATGAGTCTGAGTGAACTCCGGAGTTGGTGATGGACAGGGAGGCCTGGCGTGCTGTGATTCATGGGGTCGCAAAGAGTCGGACATGACTGAGCGACTGAACTGAACTGAACCACAAAAAAATAAGTAAATAAACATTAAATAGTCATTTCATACAAGTCATTACTTTATAAGAAATAACTAGGATATTTTATAGAAAGTGAAAAATATTCATAGAAGTATAAGAAATGTCCTATTAATGCATGCAAATTTACTGTTACCAGTTTAAAACTAAGCTTTTTAAATTTGTTTTGCAGCTACCTGATGCTAAAGCTGAAACTGCAATACTTTGGCCACCTCATGCGACGAGTTGACTCATTGGAAAAGAGTCTGATGCTGGGAAAGGTTGGGGGCAGGAGGAGAAAGGGACGACCGAGAATGAGATGGCTGGATGGCATCACCGACTCTGTGGACATGAGTTTGAATGAGCTCCAGGAGTTGGTGATGGACAGGGAGGCCTCGCGTGCTGTGATTCACGGGGTCGCAGAGAGTCGGACACGACTGAGCGACTGAACTGAACTGAAGGTTCTTCAGATGAAAGTGCTCAAGTTGAACACAGCAAGCCTGTGGCCACAGACTTTCTATCTGAACTTCCAGCGATGGAAAGGTTTATCTTTCAGAATTTAGTCCCACTGGTGTGTGATCAAATTAGACAGAATCAATCTTTCTATGAAGCCGAAATCACCCTTTCTGTAGCCTTCACCATGAAAGCAGGTTACGCTCAGTCTAGCTCTATACAGAATAAGTATAATTGGCCTTAGGCATCACAATATCTAAAGCATTCCTATTCCCCAAGGCCTTCTATAATCTCCAGACCAAACTCCCCTCAATCCCTCACCATCCTTCAGACGATCTGATTTCAGATCTTCATCCTCCTGGTCAGATTCCTGTCATTACATTCTATTTCTATCTCTTAATATATCAACTACATGTGAATAGGTTTAAAAAAGAGAGATTACACAGAAGTATGAGTGGAGATTATTCTATACAGAATTATGGGCTATTTTCATTTTCTTCTTTATGCTTTTCTGTATTTTATCAACCTTTTACCAAGGGCATATGTGATTTCTGCAACCAACGAATTCAATGCTCATTCATTCAACAATCATTACTGAGCACCCATCATGTGCCGGGAACTGTCTGTTGAAGTGAGGATACAGCCACAACCAAGTTAAACGAAAACCTCTGCCCTTGTGAACTTACTTCACACTGAAGGAGACGTGCAGTTCAAAAAAAAAGCAAAATTACCAGCATGTTCGAAGGTGACATCAAATTGAGAAGGGGAGTAGGGTGAAGTGACAGGATGGACAGGGAGACCTTCCCTGAAGGAAGCTGATAAAGACCTAAAGGAAGTGAGGGCATCCCTGTGGCTCAGATGGTACAGAATCTGCCTGCAATGCAGGAAACCCAGGTCCATCCCTGGGTTGGGAAGATCCCCTGGAGAAGGGAATGGTAACCCACTCCAGTATTCTTGCCTGGAGAATCCCATGGACACAGGAGCCTGGTGGGCTGCAGTCCCTGGGATCGCAAGGAGTTGGACACGACTGCGTGACTCACACTAGAGGAAGTGCGGGGATAAGCCGCTCCATGGGGGCAGAACGTTGCAAACGCAAGGAGCAGCATCTGCAAGGGCCCTGGGGTAGGCGCACGCCAGGGATGCTCAAGAAACACCTGGGAAGCCTGTGTGGCTGGCGTGGAGGGAACCAAAGGTCAGGCCCTAGTAGATGAGGTCAGAGGGTGCAGCGGCTCGTTGACCTGCCTGAGGACGGGGGCCTTTACTCCCAGGCAGACGCCAGGTCTGCAGCCATGGAGTGACCTGGTCCACGGAGTGTTTCAACAGGTCACCTTAGCTGCCTGGAGGCAGACCCAGGGGAGGTCAGAGCAGAGCAGGAGACTGACCGGGAAGGAGAGTCAAGTCACGGTCCAGGCACAGGATGACGGCGACCCAAACCCCAAGGAGGGCAACACAGAAGCGGCCCTGTCCGGGCTTTCCGGGGTTTAGATGACAGGATTCGTGGAGCAGACACAGCTAAAAAGGAGTGCTGGAACGAAACCCCACACTCCGAAAGCGGTCTCACCGTGGCAGAAGAGAGAGGCGATCTTACCTTTCCTTTCCCAGGGTGTCCGATTCTCACAGACACTGACACCCTACAGGCGAGTCAGCCAGCGTGATGAGAATGGTTACGCGAGGCACACAGCTGGCGTGGGGTCTGCCCTGACGAGGGCACGAGCATCTCTAACCGATCGCCTCCCACGAACCAGTCCCCCACTTTGCATCCTTCCTCCGCACTCCCTCCTTCTGAAACGCCCCTTGTTAAGTGTCCCCTCCTGGGTCTGGTCACCGTTTCCCCAGATCCCTTATCAGCTCCCGGCTTCACCTAGTCTCCTCATGGTTAGCTCATGATTATCCTCCTGGTCCCTTGAAACCTCTCATCTCCTTACCAAGCTAGAGGCTGGGTGCCCCCGCTTCCTTCTTCACCCTGATTCCAGACACGAAGCATTGCTGAAGAAACCATGCAACTATATTGGATGGGTCGACCACAAATTCTGTAACTTTTTAAAGTTCATTTGGAATTTACTACTGCTCCTTGACAATTTTTTTTTTTTCATTTCTAATTCACCTCCTAGGTCATACCCAACACAGCTATTGGAAGCCTTCTCTTTGTCTGCATTGTTCTGAGTTGCTCAGTCACGTCCATCTCTTTGTGACCCCGTGGACTATAGCCCGCCAGGTTCCTCTGTCCATGGGATTCTCCAGGCAAGAATACTGAAGTGGGTTGCCAGTCTCTTCTCCAGGGGATCTGCCCAACCCAGGGATCAAATCCACATCTCCTGCGTCTCCTGCATTGCAGGTGGATATTTTACCCACTGAGCCAGCAGGGAAGCCGTCTATTTTTCTGTCTCTTAATCCAAACCTAGGGGCTTCCCTGCTAGCTCAGCTGGTGAAGAATCCACCTGCAATGCAGGAGACCCTGGTTCGATTCCTGGGTCGGGAAGATCTCCTGGGGAAGAGATAGGCTACCCACTCCTGTATTCTTAGGCTTCCCTGGTGGCTCAGTTGGTAAAGAATCTGCCCAAGATGCAAGAGACCTGGGTTCGATCCCTGGGCTGGGAAGATCCCCTGGAGAAGGGAAAGGCTACCCACTCCAGCATCCTGGCCTGGAGAATTCTATGGACTATATAGTCCATGGCATCACAAAGAGTCAGACACGACAGAGCGACTTTCACTTCGCTAACCCAAACCTGCCCTCAGGTCACTCAGAAATGACCTTGCTTTTTTATTTTGTTGAGAATAATGAAGCCACATAAAGGAAGTGCTTACAGTAAGAGCCTCTCACTCTCAAGGTTTCTCAGGAGCTTCACCCATCTCTTCCCTGTGTTTTCCTGACTCAGAGAAAAAAAATCTCCCTTGTGCCTTTCCCAATTCAAGTCCTCCTTCTGCGCCCTTGAAACGGACCTGACCAGGTTTGCTAGCTTGCAGTCTTATCGACTGTCTATTCCTTTTTGTATCTTCCATCCTTCTTTCTGCAATGGGTGTTTTCTCTGTGCAAGAGAAATTTCTTCTATCCTAAAATAAATAATCCAAAACATCTCTTGATTCCACCTAAGCCAACATTCAATATCTCGCTTCCCCTTGTTTCAACAAAAGCTAATTAAGTCAGGAAGACGCTATGACTCTCAGACACAAAGACAAACACGATGGGATTCTGGCCTTCACCCCGGTATTTCTCAAAAGAAAGAAGAGTCAGCAGCACTCCTTGCCGTCCGGCCGCTTTCTCTGTAATTACTTGTAAGATGGCTGTGAGTGAACTCCACCAAGAGAGCTGCCATGGGGCAGCCAAACCCACTCCCAAGGGTGGGACTCTCCCTCCTCATCGATGTTCAAAACCCCCCCGCTCCGAGCTGTCTCATTAGCGCCAATCCACTTCCTGTGCAAGAGCTCCGCTCAACCCTTGCAAGCCAAAGGTCAGAAACCAAATTCCCCACAGTTCTCCTCCCTCCTCTCTTCCATCCAACTCTTTTTCTTTCCTCGTGAACCTTCCCAATCCTAGAAATGGCCTCCCTACCTCCTGGGCCTCCAGGTCCAGCCTCCGGTCATCTTTAAGTCCTCTCTTCGCTCTCC